>NC_136410.1:91615733-92312399 GCF_051521515.1 Lactuca serriola
CTATTTTTCTAAATGCTTTCTATTGTCACGATTTATATTAAATTACTTTTATTATAAAATGTATCTACATTAATATATTTATATAAGTAAGACTTGAAGGAATTAGGACTGATAGCTCGCCTTATTTCTTGTTCTTGTTTGATGTGGGCTTAGGGTATTTGTTATCCGTCCGACTGTCATTGATTTCTTAGTTATATATCATGTATATTGGTGTTAGATACGAGCATTTTCATCTCATTCGATGCCTATATTACTTAATTACCAAGAACCATATACACTAAGTTAACTATAATAGGTATAGTTAAGGCCACTACTACTCGTTACCGCTACTACTATACATACTATAATTCATACTATTACAAAACGATGCACGAATAAGAAGACACACTATGAACTATGCAAAAGACTACTACACTATATTACAAGAGAAAGCACTAATCCGGAAGATAACACACTAACTCTCTACAAAGATACTCTACGCGCTACATATTGTGACCAGAGCTTTCCGGAAGGAAGGCGACGCTACATGTATAGATCTATACAGGGCAGACACTATTACATCCCGACTGTTAACCTCAGTCCGAGCCGAGCCGGCCCAGGGATGGCACTACTTCACTACACTATGTACGACCGGGAAGGTCATGGGATCCTCTGTTGTTCAAACAATTGGTCACACAAAAGGAATACACTATATCCACACTAAAATACTAAGACTAAAGTCTAAGTTAATATTCCGAAGTAAATAAGTATCTATTACTAATGAAAGTTCGCACCACTATTGCTGTCAACATGCATAACTTTTCCTCTATCTACACTACATACTGGAGATTTAGTACTACACTTTTACAATAAACAGTTTTCAATGATAAAACTTACATGCATCATAGAGTTTTTCACTTACGACGTACTTTCTGTAAAATATAGGATTTTCTAGGGTTTTCTACTACTTATAATTGTAAATTGCAGCCTTTCACACTATATGTTCTAATACATTTTATACATTAACCACACTAAATTCTTATGAACTCACCAGCTTTATGTTGATACTCATTTTCAAAATAACTTGTATCCTCAGGTCAAAAATAAACAGGTACAGGTGCAGCATTTTGGAGAAGAGGGAGCATGCAAGATCCAACTCTTATTTTAGTTATACTTTTGGTGTCTATTGAAACTTTACCGAACACACTTGTAATTAAACTCATTATGTTAATGATATGGTTGTTTGTTTCTTGCTTTTACTATTATACAATTGTGATGATACTGTACATGACGTCCTCCACCCCGAAACGTATTCCGCCGTTATCGGTTTTGGGGTGTGACAGATTGGTATCAGAGCATTGTTTATAGTGAATCAAGTATATCAACCTATAAAAGATATACGAACTATAAACACTTCGGGACTAAAACACTCTGACCAATAATATATACTTTTAAATACTAAAATATTTAACTAAGTATATATACACACACCTCTATAAAACACAGAAGTCAGTATCGTACTAGAACAGAACAAAAGTATTAAGATTGTTGGACTGTGCAATTGGGCTTAGAGACATATGGTCACATCTGGGGGGATGTAGCCTGATCAACTATATTTTCCTGGGAGTGACTAGCATGTGCCTAAGTTTGGTTGTGGAGTTGCAACAAGTCCAAAACTTACCAACACTACCACAATAACGTTAGAATAAGAATACTATAGGAGTATTTTGTGCCTCTAAAATATGCATATGTGAGAACAAAAAGGGTCTTTACTGGTGGGACAATAGTTGCTAAGTGGATACACCACGGTTACATGTGACTAGGGCGCTATAGACTCAGAATCTGTGGCCTTTGCTTCATTCCCTGTTCTTGTTTGATTGGGGTTCTGAAGTTAGGGTTACTTATTCGAAGGACTATCTTGCTTCGGTGACATGTAATTGGTATGCACTACGCAAGTATTGGGTCAACTAATAACGATTCGTCTTATAAGTATCCTAGATTAGTACGTCTATTAACCTTTTCTATTCCCCCTTTCTCACGTAGATATCATGGCTGGCTTCCACCATCCCGGCGACCCATATTATCCAAACCAGGGCAATGGAGGATGGCTCGATGAGGAGTCATACGATGATCACCCGATCCCTTTGGATGATCATCATGTTGAAGGCTTCTCGGATAGCTCCAGCTCCGAACCAGAAGTTAACAACCTCGCCCCTGAAGCTCCAAATCCCAACCCTCGTCCGGCATTTCAGGGTCCCACTCCCATGTGGGCAATAACCTTGAACCGATGGAGCGAGGAGCAGGGTCAGCCATTACCTTACCATGGAGACCGAAGTTTCTACAACATAAGAGAAGGAGGATCAGCGGACCGAGTCTTGCCCATCATGGTCCGAAGGATTGCCAGGAACGTCGAGCAAGGTCAAGCAGCCATTGGCCGAGTGGTAGAAGTGGATGCCAACTCGAATCTCAACACTGTTCGCATCCGCCAACTTGAAGAGGCTATGGATAGGACAAAGAGGACCAACAAGGCTCTGCAGCAACAGCTAGCTGCATCCCGAGTCAAAGTTAGGGAACTCCGAGCTCGTCAAAGGACTCATGAACGACACCTTCAGGAAGTTATGCGTCAACTAGCGGATCTGAGGGTTCGCCCAACAATTAACCGTCGCCCGTAGAAGACGTCTAGTTACCTCACTCCTTTGTTTAAAGGACTAGCCTTTCCTCTCTACGTTTGTAGATCGCTTGTCTGTAAACATTCCTAGCTTAAAAGTACTCTAATTAGACCTCTAAACTGCCAACATTTTCCTTATGATTTAATGTAAGACCTACTGTTAGGTCACTTTTCATGAACTTGTATTACAACATTAATACCAGTAACTTGGCAGTTGACTACTCTATTAATATGACCCTCATTCTGATATTTGGATTATGTTGATTTAATCCATGAAACACTCTATTCATATTCGCAATAGACTCTTACTATTGCTATCATTTCTATAAATTTCCAGTGAAAGATGCCCCCATGCAAGCGTCCAAGCAGAGGCGGACCAGCAACCCAAACCCCTCCTCCGCCACCTCCTCCTCCTCAGTTCGATCCAGTGCTATTTCAAACGGCTGTGACTGCAGCTGTGACAGCAGCCATGGCTCAAATGACCTTTGGTGATGCGAGCGGTGGCAACTCTAGATTTGGTGAAGTTCATCAAAGGGTGCAGGGATGCACTTATAAGGACCTCATGAACTACAAGCCTACCTTCTTCGATGGTACCGGAGGAATGCTAGCATTGTCCCAGTGGTTCGAAAGAACCGAAGCTGTCTTTGAAATGTGCTCTTGTCCCGAAGAGAGCAAAATCAAGTTCGCTACTGCCACCCTCACCAACAGGGCCTTGACATGGTGGAACGGCCATGTCAGTGCACTCTCCTTGGTAACAGCCAATGCCATGGGCTGGGACACTCTGAAAGATCTCTTGAGAAAGGAGTACTGCCCTAGGGGCGAAATTCAGAAACTTGAGTAGGAACTTTGGAACCTCAAGATAAAAGGGACCGACATAATAGCTTACACGGCCAGGTTCTGCGAATTGGCGGCTATGTGTCCCAATATGATCCCGTCTAAAAGCAAGAAGATTGAACGATACATTTGGGGTTTAATGCCCCCGTATCGAGGAAATGTTCTAGCCTCACGCCCTACAACCTTCGACAGCGCCAAGGAATTGGCTCAGAGTCTAATCAATCATGAAGTCTCTTCCACTCCAGCAACAGCAACCACAACTGCCACTGTACCACCCGATTCAGCTGATAAAAAGAGAAAGCGTTGGGATAAGAAGAAAGTCAAGAAAACTCAAAGCCCCTCCAAAGACCAGCAAATCGTGCCAGTCCATGCTACCACTACTCCAGCCACTCCTGCACCAACAAAAGCTTATGTTGGGAATCTGCCCAAATATCCCAAGTGCCCTTACCACCACAACGACCCCTGCCGTGAATTGCAGTGTTCCAACTGCGGCCAGAAGGGCCATACTGTCCGATTTTGCAGGGCCCCACCCAAACCTATCTCGCAAGTTCCCGGCTCGGGGGTGACCCAGACTTATTATGGCTGCGGTGAAGCTTGCCACTTCAAGAAAAACTGTCTGAAGGCTAGGAATGCAGGATGAACAGGAAGACTACTTGCTATTGGCCACAACGAAGCAGTAGTAGATCCCGTAGTAGTCACCAGTACGTTTCTTCTCAACAACTCTTATGCCTGCGTCTTATTCGATAGCGGTGCAGAAAGAAGCTTCATAAACCAAAACTTTAAACACTTACTTAAATAATCCCCGCAACCACTAAAGGAAACATTCAACGTAGAAATGGCTAACGGGATGACCGAAAGCTCTAGCGAAATCTACATAGGTTGTACCCTCACGTTAGACGATCACTCATATCCAATCGACCTTATACCAGTCTCAATCAAGAGTTTCAATGTCATTGTTGGTATGGACTGGTTGAGTCTTCAACACGCTGATATCCTATGCTTCGACAAAGCCATTCGCCTAAATCTTCTGAATCACAAAACTCTATTGATCTATGGAGATAAACCCAATTCGAGCCTTCGTATCATCTCCAGTATTCAGGCCTAGAAGTACTTGCGTAAGGAATACCGCGCCTTTCTTGCACACGTCGTCGACGCAAGCCAGAAGGTGAAAGATCCAAAAGACATCCCTGTTGTATGCGACTTCCCTGACGTCTTCCCAGAAGACCTTCCAGGTTTACCTCCCAAGCGTCAAGTTGAATTCAGAATCAACCTAATTCCAGGAGCTATCCCCGTAGCTAAGTCACCCTATCGTTTAGCGCCTGTCGAGATGCAGGAACTATCCGGTCAACTTAACGAGCTGCTCAGCAAGGGCTTTATAAGACCAAGCTTCTCACCCTGGGGAGCTCCAGTCTTGTTCGTGAATAAGAAAGACGGATCGTTCCGTATGTGCATCGATTATAGGGAGCTCAACAAACTCATGGTCAAAAACCGCTACCCTCTTCCTCATATAGACGACTTGTTCGACCAACTGCAAGGGGCGAGTTACTTTTCCAAGATTGATCTTAGGTCTGGGTATCACCAGTTGCGAGTGCTTGAGGAGGATGTTCCGAAGACAGCCTTTCGAGCTCGTTACGGGCACTATGAGTTCACAGTGATTCCCTTTGGACTGACTAACGCAACTGCGGTGTTCATGGACTTGATGAATAGGGTGTGTCGTCCATACTTAGATCAGTTCGTCATCGTCTTTATTGATGATATACTCATCTACTCTCTGAGCGAGGAAGAACATAGGAATCATCTACGACGAGTCCTAGAAACCCTGCGATCAGAGAAGTTGTATGCAAAGTTCTCTAAGTGCGAATTTTGGATCCGAAGAGTTGAATTCTTAGGACACGTGGTTAGTGAAGAAGGAATCCATGTGGACCCATCCAAGATCAAAGCTATCGAGAACTGGTCAGCATCGAAGACGCCTACGGAAATTCGTCAATTTCTAGGCCTCGTTGGCTACTACCGCAGATTCATTCAGAACTTCTCTCGGATTGTAAAACCTCTCACTACATTGACATAGAAGGGCGTAACATTTGATTGGGAAGAGAAACACGAGAAGGCATTCCAGACCTTGAAGAGAGCCCTATGCACCGCACCGGTATTATCCCTGCCAGAAGGAACAGAGGATTTTGTGGCATACTGTGATGCATCGAACCAAGTGCTCGGTTGTCTTGATGCAACGAGGTAAGGTCATTGCATATGCCTCAAGGCAGCTAAAGACACATGAGGTAAACTACACCACGCACGATCTCGAGTTAGGAGCAGTTGTATTCGCTCTAAACATCTGGAGACACTACTTGTATGGAACGAAGAGAATAATATACACTGATCATAAAAGCCTCCAGCACATACTGAACCAGAAGGAGCTCAACATGAGACAGCGACGATGGGTTGAACTGCTCAGTGATTACGACTGCGAAATTCGTTATCACCCGGGGAAGGCCAATGTAGTAGCAGACGCCCTGAGCAAAAAAGAGTATTATGGT
Source organism: Lactuca serriola (assembly GCF_051521515.1). Taxonomy (NCBI): domain Eukaryota; kingdom Viridiplantae; phylum Streptophyta; class Magnoliopsida; order Asterales; family Asteraceae; genus Lactuca; species Lactuca serriola. The sequence continues at coordinate 91,621,749 of NC_136410.1, forward strand.
CGAAGAATCAAGTCAGTAACAATGACTATCCATTCGCACCTATCAGCACAGATTAAAGAGGCTCAGCTCGAAGCCTTAAAGCCCGAGAATGTGGCGGGAGAGTCCTTGCGTGGAATGGATAAGAACTTGGAGATCAAGAGTGACGGAGCCTATTATCTCATGGACTGAATCTGGACTCCGCACCATAGAGGTTTCAGAGACTTGGTCATGAAGGAAGCACACAACACTCGATACTCCGTTCACCCGGGTTCAGATAAGATGTATCTGGACCTCAAAAAGCTATACTGGTGGCCTAACATGAAAGCAGATATTGCTACCTTCGTGAGTAAATGCCTTACTTGCACAAAGGTCAAGGTTGAATACCAGAAGCCATCCGGTCTCCTCCAACAACCAGTGATACCGGAGTGGAAGTGGGAGCGAATCACCATGGATTTCATAACAAAGCTACCCAAGACATCGGGTGGATTGAATACCATATGGGTCATCGTCGACAGATTGACCAAGTCTGCGCACTTCCTACCCATCAAGGAAACAAACAAGATGGAGAAACTCACAAGAATATATATTAAGGAAATAGTACGGTTGCATGGTGTCCCTATATCTATTATCTCGGATAGAGATAGTAGGTTTACTTCGAGATTTTGGCAATCACGCAAAAATCATTAGGGACGAGGCTGGACATGAGTACAACCTACCATCTGCAGACTGATGGACAAAGTGAGAGGACGATCCAAACCTTAGAAGATATGTTGCGAGCCTATGTGATTCACTTTGGTAAGGCGTGGGATACACACTTACCCCTGGTGGAGTTCTCCTACAACAATAGTTATCATACGAGCATCAAGACAGCTCCATTTGAAGCCCTCTACGGCCGGAGGTGCAGATCCCCTCTGTGTTGGGATGAGGTGGGTGACACTCAGTTAGCTAAAGGATGAGTTCCTGACAGCGCTCTCACGGGTCCGGAGATTATCAGAGAGACGACCGAAAAGATTGTGCAGATTCATGAACGATTAAAAGCCGCTAGGGATCGACAGAAATTCTACGCAGATAAACGAAGAAAACCCTTGGAATTCCAGGTGGGAGACCGTGTCCTTTTGAAAGTCTCACTCTGGAAGGGCACAATACACTTTGGAAAGTGTGAAAAGTTGAATCCAAGGTACATAGGACCTTTTGAGATTCTCGCTAGAATCGGCCCCGTAGCTTCCAAACTCAATCTACCCCACGAGTTAAGTAACATACATCCTACCTTCCACGTCTCAAACTTGAAGAAATGCCTGTCCGACGAGACTCTAGTGATTCCGCTTGACGAGATCGAGGTCAACGAGAGCCTCAATTTTGTGGAAGAGCCCGCGGAGATTATTGATCGAGAAGTAAAACGAACGAAACAAAGTCGCATCCCAATTGTGAAGGTTCGGTGGAACGCCAAGCGTGGACCGGAATTCACTTGGGAGCGCGAGGATCAAATGAAACTCAAATATCCCCATCTCTTCGCTTAGTAGTACTGTAATAACTTATCTGTATGAATTCTAAATTTCGGGACGAAATTCCCCAAACGGGGGGATGATGTGACAACCCAACGTTTATTCTGTCATATAATTCCGTTTTCGCTAACAGAATTTGTCGCTTTATAGAAGTTCCGTAATTTGGAGTCGTCAAATAAATAAATATTTATTTATTTATATTTCATTTGATTATTATTTTAGTAAAAATAAATATAACTCGTTAATGTTAGTTCCATTTAACGAAATAGATTTTATTATTATTTTTCAACCACCTAACCCAGGTAAAAAGTTTAAACCCAGTTAAACTTAGCATCGGGTAGTCGTTTACCGGGTACAATACCCGAGACATATATATAAGGAAGATGGAACACTTCCATGAACTCTTTTTACCACTTAAAGCTCCACCCTCTCTCTCTAACTCGTTTCCGGCTCCAAAACCGCAATTTCCGGCTCCTAAACGTAAGAACTTCCACCCTAACTTGTTCTAAACATGCATTATTGTTTTTATAGCTCAAAAATCATGTGATTGGGGCATGAACAAGGAGTTTACGGCCTAAGAATCTCCTTAGGTCGTAAACACCCAAAAGGTTGCCAAAAGTCCCGATTTTTCTTCTATTAAACTTAGATACTAGTTAAGGGAATTACCTAGGGGTGTTTAGTCATCAAAACCATAACTTTTAGGGAATTAAAGAGGGTTTATAGGGCAAGCACATGCTTAGGCCGTAAACACCCTTTTTCCATGCAAAAAGGCCCCAAACACACTTCCAAATCATTTTAGGCTTGAGATAAGACCTAAGGAGCTTCCAATTCGAGTTTAGGACAAGTAAAACATCATGCTTGAGGGGTAAACTAGAGTTTATGGCCCAAGCACATGCTTGGGCCGTAAACACCCCCAAACCTTGCCAAAATGAGGGTTTAAGCCCCTAAATGCCCCTATACCTTCAATAAAAATTAATGGCAATGGAATAAGGACCTTACATCAAAGATTGGGGAGTAAACAAGAGTTCATGGCCAAGCCATGGGGCTTATGGCCATAAACTCCCAAGGAGTGGCCTTTGGGCCATAAACTCCAAGGGAGTAAACTCTTGGACCCCTTAGTACCCCTTTTGGTCTTGTACAATCCCCGAGAACCACTTCTAATCCATAAGACCTCGAATTAACTTTAGAATATATAAATGTTTTAATAAAAAGTATAAGGGAATAATTTCTTGTAAAACATATATCTCATATGTTAATAGGGTCTTAAAAGGTGTGCAAGTCCTTAATTGACACCAAACGCTTAACCGACACTTTCACCCGATTTATCCGATTTACTCGATTTCAGGTGAGTACATACCCCTTAATGGACCTTTCTAATGTTTTCATATGTTTAGGGGGGGATACAAGTCAAATATACATTTTTATGGAAATCAATCACATGTGATTTACTATCTGTAGTTCAAATCACATGTGATTTATCACTATGCTTTATAAAAGAACTTTACGCTTTCAAAACTACTTTGGAAAATAAACTATTTTTCTAAATGCTTTCTTTTGTCAAGATTTTTATTAAATTACTTTTATTATAAAATGTATCTACATTAATATATTTATATAAGTAAGACTTGAAGGACTTAGGACCGATAGCTCGCCTTATTTCTTGTTCTTGTTTGATGTGGGCTTAGGGTATTTGTTATCCGTCCGACTGTCGTTGATTTCTTAGTTATATATCATGTATATTGGTGTTAGATACGAGCATTTTCATCTCATTCGATGCCTATATTACTTAATTGCCAAGAACCATATACACTAAGTTAACTATAATAGGTATAGTTAAGGCCACTACAACTCGTTACCGCTACTACTATACATACTATAATTCATACTATTACAAAACGATGCACGAATAAGAAGACACACTATGAACTATGCAAAAGACTACTACACTATATTACAAGAGAAAGCACTAATCCGGAACATAACACACTACCTCTCTACAAAGATACTCTATGCGCTACATATTGTGACTAGAGCTTTCCGGAAGGAAGGCGACACTACATGTATAGATCTATACGGGGCAGACACTATTACCTCCCGACTGTTAACCTCAGTCCGAGCCGAGCCGGCCCAGGGATGGCACTACTTCACTACACTATGTCCGACCGGGAAGGTCATGGGATCCTCTATTGTTCAAACAATTGGTCACACAAAAGGAATACACTATATCCACACTAAAATACTAAGACTAAAGTCTAAGTTAATATCCCGAAGTAAATAAGTATCTATTACTAATGAAAGTTCGCACCACTATTGCTGTCAACAGGCATAACTTTTCCTCTATCTACACTACATACTGGAGATTTAGTACTACACTTTTACAATAAGAAGTTTTCAATGATAAAACTTACATGCATCTTAGAGTTTTTCACTTACGACGTACTTTCTGGACAATATAGGATTTTCTAGGGTTTTCTACTACTTATAATTGTAAATTGCAGCCTTTCACACTATATGTTCTAATATATTTTATACATTAACCACACTAAATTCTTATGAACTCACTAGCTTTATGCTGATACTCATTTTCAAAATAACTTGTATCCTCAGGTCAAAAATAGACAGGTACAGGTGCAACATTTTGGAGAAGATGGAGCATGCAAGATCCATCTCTTATTTTAGTTATACTTTTGGTGTCTATTGAAACTTTACAGAACACACTTGTAATTAAACTCATTTTGTTAATGATATGGTTGTTTGTTTCTTGCTTCTACTATTATACAATTGTGATGATACTGTACATGACGTCCTCCACCCCGAAACGTATTCCGTCGTTATCGGTTTTGTGGCGTGACACAAACTTTACTTTATTGTCTTCAGGACAGGAGCAAATCTCAAAGATAGACTCCGTTTTATCAAACCATTGCGATAGAAAAATGATCCCTCCAGCCCTATTGAAGAGTTTGGGTTTGCTGTTGGTGAAGTCCTTGTACGAACACTCCCTAGGGTGCCCGTGACTATCACATTGATTTGAGGGTGGTGCCCCAGGCCCTGAACCACTAGCACCCGTGTTGTTCATTTGGGACATAGCAGCTGCTACAACTGTCGTGACGGCTTCCTCAAACATCACAACGTCGAATTGGGGTGGTGGTGGAGGAGGTGGCGTAGCATTAACGTTGATACGTCTCGGGTTTTTATGCGGAGGCATCTTTTACTTTAAGAATTAAAAAGATAAAAGATGTTAAGATATCAGGAATGAATATGAGTTGATATCTCTTGAGCCAAAAACACATAGTTCAATATGAATTCATTAAAGAGTTGGCAATAGAAGACTACTACAAGTAACACTTGTAGAAAGGATAACATGAAGTTGAGCAGTTATTTTTCAAAAGAAACGATATGCATGTCGATTTGTACCGGTATATTTAATATGTAGAGTTTGCGAAAACTTGACCTTAAAACGGTCTAGGGAATACCACCGTACTGGGAAAATATCGACTTCGCGTTCGAATTGAAAGACATGAAAAATAACATTAAAACATATCTGAAGACTTCAAGTTATAACCCAAAAGAGCAAGTAGAGTACGGTCTACTTCATACTAGATCCGGCTCTGGATTTAGACAATTGGCGTTCTCAATCAACTAAACGCCTTTCTTGCATACTTTGACGATCTCGCAACTCTCTAACTTCGACTTGGGATGTCGCTAGTTCTCTCTAAAAGAAGTTAGTACGATCTGTTGTTGCATCATGATTGTCTTCCATGTTACGAAGACGTACGGTGTTGACTCCAGTGGCAGCATCAACCTGCATAACTCGGTCGATGGCCGCTCTTCCCTATTCACTGCTATGAGAAACACGACGAACCAGCACGGGAAGGGCTCTATCTTCCGAACCTCCAGCTTCAAGATTATAAAAGCTTCGGTCTCCATGGTAAAGGTGATTCCAACCTTGTTCTTCACTCCACCTGTCTAGGTTTATAGCCCACAGAGGAGTCGGGCCTTGAAAGTTCTGATGATGGTTAGGGTTTTGAGCAAGTGGTAGTGGGTTGTAGGCTACTGGCTCGGAATCGGTATCTTCAAGAAAGTCTTCGGCAAAATCATCGTCTAAGGGGATTACATGATTATCTTCTGGCTCTGCATCGATCCGTCCAACATTCCCTTGATTTGGAAAGTACGGATCTCCGGGAAGATGGAATCCAACCATTATTATCTAAGCGAGAAGTAAGGATATAAGAAATATCTAACAATTCAAAATAAAGCAATAAACAATTTCAAGTTTCTATAGGAGAAACTTTCAGATAACTAATAAAGTAATCTACCTAATATGACTTTTACTGGGTCCTTCTATGAGAACATAGTGTATACCAATTTTATACCACTTGGGTCGAATAGGCCTTCGAATAAATGATCCTATTCTAAATCCACATTCAAACAAGGAAAAGGAAATAAAGCCTAGACCACAGATTCTCAGTCTATGAAACCTAATTATATATAACCGTAATGCATGCACTTGGTACTCATAGAACTATCAGCAAAATTCTTTTGTTCCATGTAGTTTGTTCTTATTATGAATAGTGCCTAAAATACTCCTATAGTATTTTACTTTATGTTCTGTTCTAGCGTTCTTTTGTATATGTATAGTTTATGTATAGTTTGGTAAGTTTTAGACCTGTCGCCAGACTACCATCACTCCCAAACACATGTTTGTCGTATCTCAAATAAATATAGTTGATCAGGCTATATTGATCCCATATATGATTACATAACTGCTTAGGTTTGACTGTAATGTCCAACATCTAATTAATTTTGTTTTGTTCTAGTATGACTCTGTTATGTAGTATGTATGTAGGTATGTATACTTTAGTAAAATATCTTGTAATTTTAAAAGTATAACTCTTTGCCATAGTGTTTTAATCCCAAATGTATATATAGTTGTATATCTTTTATGGGTCGATATACTTAGTTCACTATAAATAATGCTCTGATACCAATTTGTCACACCCCAAAACCGGAACGGCGGAAACGTTATGGGGCGGAGGACGTCATGTACAGTATCATAACAATGCACAATAGTAAAAGAAGCAACAACATTCATTGCATTAATAGAATAGTTTTAATACAAGTGTGTTCTTTAACAGTAGTAAGACACCAAAAATGTGATATCAAAATAAAAGACGAGTCTTGAACATGCTCCATCTTCTCAAAACCGGGTGCAACGCACCTGTCTACTGGTTCCCTAAGAATACAAGTTATTTTGAAAACGTGGATCAGCATTTAAGCCGGTGAGTTCATAAGGATATAGTGTCAAATGGTTACATTAGTTTCTCGAAAATGTTTGTAAAGTCTTGTCAAAATGTTTGAACCCTTTCCAGAAAATCCTATATTTCTACTATAAATGAATTGTAGTATACTCTCCAAGACCAACCTGTTTGTGTGTTTTGTTCTCTCAAAGTGATGTAAAATGTATGTTTGTATTTGAAATAGTATAAAATATATGCTTTCCATATTAGTAATTATCTTTATTAGAAGAATAGTTCGCTTATCTCATGCGAGAAATTCACTGTATGAAAGTAATGGGAAATGAAGACTTATAGTAGTATTGTATAAATTATACTACCTATGCTTTAACTACCTTTAACACTGAACTAGTTAATTAAGGTAAAATGTGATGAGGTTGTAACCATATTTGATTGACTAGTGTAAAACACGACGTTCTTCTGGCGTAAAAAATGAAATGACATTTGTCACCCGTAGATCTGCAGGTCCCACTGTAGCTAGCAGCAACGTGTGGGATGGTCAATCCCATATAGATCTATACATAAACTCACACTCTCCCTCCAGGAGACTCTGGTTACAAAACATGACATAACAAGAAATTATTGCTATGACATGAAATAGTATCTCACATTTTGTTCTCTTGCACTTGTTATAGTGATAGTGTTCCTTTCTGTACTTGTTATAGTGATAGTGAATCTTACTGTACTTGTTATAGTGATAGTGTCTCTTACTGTACTTGTTATAGTGATATTGTCTCTCTAAACTATACCTATTATAGTTTACTAGTAAATTCTGTAGTTTAAATGAATGATCATGTATGTACACCTTTGGTACCCAAAGGTATTGAACTGATTGATAGTACTTTTATATCTACATACATATACATAATATATAACTAAGATTTAAACGACATTCGGACAAACAACCGATACCCTAAGTCCACATCTAAACAAGGAAAAAAAATAAAGTGAGTTATTAGTCCTAAGCCCTTTAAACCTTATTTATATAACTATATCTATATAGACACACTTTTGACAATATATAAGTTTATAAAGAGTTTTGTAAAACATTTAAAGAGTTTAACTATTTGAATAAATATTGATGACTTGATGTCAGTTTATAAAATGATTTGAAACAGTTTGTTTGATAACACAGTTTTGAAGTATATAAGAAATCCTTTGTTTGATAGTTATAAATCACATGCACTGTTGTAACAATCCCGACTAGGTTCCGATTAATCTCCGATTAATCCCTAGGCGCTACTCGACCGATTATAGGGCGCCTAACGATTAATCCATGCATACATAATGCTTGAAACATTATAATACAATTAAATTTTGACATTTTAAATAAGTTTTATTTCAATGGAAACTATTTGAGACATGAATAGTGTTGTATTAATCATATTAACCTATTTTGTTATCATATTAGTGGTATTCACGAACTTTGATAGGATATTAGTTATACTTAATTTTTTAAAATTCAAAAAATTAGCAATTAATGGTCCCCGATTAATCCCACGATAAATCTCTGCCTAGCCGATTAATCTCTTGACCCTTGTCAACCGACAAGCTAACGTCGAGCGCCTTTTACAACCTTGATCACATGTAATTGATTATACAACTATGATGTTTTCTAATTGTATTCCCCCCCCCCTCCATGAAAGCGTTTAAAACCATTAAAAGATAAGTTTAGGGGTATGAACTCACCTGCAGTGAGTGATTCGAATGAAATATCGATATAGGATGCTAAGTATGCCAAGTGAAATCCCGAGCACAAATGGATCCTATTAAGCATATAATAACATATATATGTATACAATTAGTGTATATAACACCTAACATGTGTTGGGAAACATCCTTAGGAACTAGGAATCACTCACAATGGAGTGTATGAATCACATAGGATTGATTTAAAGGAGCTCACGGCCACACAAAGTGTGTTTACAGCCATAGTAGATTTTACGGCCAAGAACACATGGTGTGTTCACGGGCCAAACCTGATTCTTTGAAGTGTTTGCGGTCCTATCTTGGGTTTAAGAAGGGTTTACGGCCATACCTAGAAACTTATGAAGGGTTCACGGCCAGATGAAGGGTTCACAGCCGTGAACTCTTGAAGATCATGCAAAATGTGCTTGATTCAAGGTTGGAAATCAAGTGATTCTATTGGATAACAAGATCATAGAAAAGATACTTATGTTTTGGAAGCCTTCTAGGGTGTTTACGGCCCTAAGAACAAGTGTGTGTTCTTGGTGAAAAGATGATGATTTGAAGATCTAAACCAAACGTGTTGAATTCATGGATGAAATCAAAGAGCTTCTCATGAATAATAAGGATATAAAGGAATAATGGAAGAAACACTTACAATTTTGAAGAGAAATGAGAGTGTTCTTGATGATACTTGAGAGAGTTTTGAGCGTTCTTGACTAGAAGATGTGAGAAATGAGGAAATAATGAAGGAAAACCATACATATGGAGAGGGGTTCATGGCCAACATGGGTTTACGGCCGTAAACCCTAGTTTGTGGTCGTGAACTCCTTTTGATGGAGTTTCCGGCTCGATTGCAACTCAATGAACTTAAGTTAACACATACTAACACACAATCCTTTAACGTAATAGGCTTAGAACACTCAAACAGACCCTTAACAATTCTAAAAGATAGCAGAAACGTGTCTGACTTTTGATTGAATTCATCGGCTTTACAAGATTGAAATTTCGGGATGTCACAAATACTGTGTGACGGGAGGGTCTTATTTGAGTTATTGACCGGAGGTTCTTATGTGTTTGTATTGAGTTACGTGATATTATGCATTTTGTCTTTGTGATTTATGCTATATATTATTTTGTGCCTTACTAAGTGAGGACCGGAGGGTCCACACCGAGTTGTGAGACCGAAGGGTCTTCACTGAGATACATGACTGGAGGGTCCAACCCGAGCTGTGAGACCAAAGGGTCTTCATTGAGACACATGACCAGAGGGTCCATACCGGGCCGTGAGACCAGAGGGTCCACACCAAGACGCATGACCGGAGGGTCCATGCCGAGCTATAGCCATGATACGCTTATTATTTTTGTATGTGGTATTTTGGGGACCTCACTAAGCTTCGTGTTTACAGTGTTGTATGAAATGTGTTTTAGGTACCTCTCAGTATCGCGGGAAGGCGCCGACTTGATTGTACACACTAGTTTGAGATTATGTTTTAACGATTCTGGGATGTTGTTAAACATTTTGTTGTCTTGTGTTTTGAACAATTTAAACATTTGGGTTTTCAGAATTTTGAGAATATGTTTTACGTGGTTTTCAAAATGAAAAAAAAAATTTCAAAAATTTAGAGTGTTACAGGTTAAGTAAGAACACTTAACCCTAATTGTTATTTCATGTAAGAACACTTAACACTAATTGGTTAGTGTAACATACCGAGTTCAGGGGTGCAAAGTTCAGGGTTCAAAGTGAAAATGTGAATCGTCAACTTGGCGAGTCCATGGGGAGACTCAGCGAGTAGGGTCGCGATTCTGGTCGCGTGTCTAGTGGCCAACTCGGAGAGTCGGTGGTTGGACTCGGCGAGTTGGTGTTGTGTGAAGAACACCCTAATCCCAAGGATTTGGCCCTATATAAAGAACATAATACCCTCTCCCCAGCCTCTTTGCTCTCCCTTGAAGTCCAAAAACCCTAATATTCGTTGTGAGAGAATTAGAGAACATTTGGATCTTGAAGGGGTGATTGTTGAAGAGATCTTTGAAGATTAAGAGGCTTGGAGCAAGGGGCTTTTCAAGGTTTTGAATTATTCTTCTATTAGAGCCTTCTTTTGAGGTAATGATTCGTTGCTTGAGCTGTTATCCATCTAGATCTATCATTTATGGGATTTTTGGGTGTATATCTAGTGCTATCTTGAGTTTGGAGGTTAGATCTGAGGTTGCTACCTCAGATCTAGAGTATTGATGATCCAAAAGAGCATAAAGTCCCTGTTCAAGAGCTGTTGATGAAGTCTTTTAGCCCCAAACCTTAGCCCAAGAGTGTATTATGCCTAGATCTCCTTGGATTCACATAAAGTTTGCCACTTTACGTGATGGATGACTTGTATAACAGTAGATCTATGGATTTGAGACCCTGCATGGCTTGGAAAGCCTCTGTATGGGTTACGAGCTAGTGGTACTCGGCGAGTCACATGGGTGCACTCGGCGAGTTGCATGAAGATAGGCAGAAACTCGGCGAGTTGGAAGAACAACTCGGCGAGTTGGTTAAAGATAGCCTTGGACTCGGCGAGTCTGTTCTTGGACTCTGCGAGTCTAGTCTTGAGGTCCTAACATTTTCTGATTAAACTGAGAATCGGTGAGTCAAGGGATGACTCAGTGAGTTAAGTACGGTTTGAATCAGAGTTGTGGAACTCGGCGAGTCTTGGGGCGACTCGGCGAGTTAAGTCGTGTTATGGGAGTTTCAGAGCATAGGGACTCGATGAGTAAGTGGGTTGACTCGGCGAGTAGAGTCAGTCAGGAGTGTTGGCTTTGACTGAGGACTTTGACTTTGACCAAGAGTTGACCAGTTGACTTCCAAGGGTATTTTGGTTGTTATTGGTATTTATTGGTTTCGGTGATTCAATGGTGGAGTTCGTGTTGGTGGTCGGAGCAGCGTGATCTTATTCTTCAGTCGGCGGTAGCAAGTGAGTCTTCTCACTATACTTTACCTTGAGTGGTAATTAGAGTTATGTGACAGAGTTATTGTATGCTATTTATGTGATGTGTGGCACTGCATTATTTCTATGTGATTTATGCTGTGTGTATATCAGAGTTAGGACCGGAAGGTCCACAAAGCTAGGACCAGAGGGTCCATAGAGTTAGGTTTAGAGTTATGTGCCAGTGTAATTGTATGCTATTTATTTTCTGAGATTTATTGTGATATGTGATATCCATGATTCTGAGTTATCAGAGTTAGGACCCTTAGGTCCATAGAGTTAGGACCAGAGGGTCCACAGAGAGTTGGGACTGGAGGGTCCCACTGAGACACACAGAGTTAGGGCCCAAGGGCCCGCAGATTTATAGCCTTAAGTGGCTAATATGTGTTAGAGTGGTATTTTGGGGAACTCACTAAGCTTCGTGCTTACAGTGTTTTGTGTTATGTATTTCAGGTTTCTCAGGTTCACGGGACGACACCGGCTCGATTGTACACACCAGGGGAAGCGTTTGTTTTGAAGATCTTGGTTTATTAATTGATTGAACAAAATATTTGTGTATTTCAACTTAAACAATTGGGATTTTTATGAAGTGTGTTAAAGAGATAAACTATTTTAATTTTCAAAAATTTGTTTGAAAAATTGCGGTGTTACAAGTTGGTATCAGAGCCTAGGTTTGAGGGATTCGGATGCACCTTCGGGTAAATCTGGACTCAAACTGAGGAAGTAAGAAAAGTTTTCAAGAAATGATTTTCTAAAAAGATGAATAAGAGTTCAAAGAGAAAGCGAGAAAGAGTAGTGTGTACAATCTGCCAGAGCCCGAACGGTGATTTCCCAAAATACCCTTACTTTTGTGTTATGAGATATTTATGATACATTTTATAAGATATTATGCATGCTAGAGACAGGCTAGGTATTTCATATCTTAGGAGTAGAGTGGCCTGATTTGTGATGCCTTAGCCTAGGAGTTGCTGTTATATGTGATGTGTTTTTGGGTATGAGTGAGAGTATTCAGTTGGAATCCTTTTACAAGATTTGAGTAGAGGAGTAATCTAGGAGAGACGCCTAGATGAGTATTGTGGTGTTTATCGAAGAATAGTTAGAACCCGCGAGGGGCAGAGTTGCAGAGTTCGGTGGTACCTTGAGAATGAGCAGAGCAAGCGGAGTTATCATCCAGAGTGAGCTCTATGTATTCTTCGATGCCCGAATGCTGCTTGCTTCGTGCTTTGTGGAACTCTCGATGATGGGAGTCAGCTACCAAGTGAATATGACGATATTCAGGAGGTAGATGACTGGCATCGTTAGGAGCTCTTCAGTAGCTGATGGCGGAGAAGTGGGGGTGACCTTAGCTAGCAGAGTAGAGCATTTCACTGAGGCGCGAGCATGCATGGTGGAATTAGTGAACGAGAAGGTTGAGCAGCTATTTAGGAGCTTTGGAATGGTCCATGTGGAAAGTATGGGTAGATATGGCAGGTAGTATGGGCCCGTACTACCGAAAGCAAAGGACCCATACTCGAAACAGGGAGTATTCTGAAGGTTCTAAGTAGCAGATTGAGGAGTGATGTCATGTTTCGAGTACCATACATCGTAGTAGATTGAGGAGTGATGTCATGGTTCGAGTACCATACATCGTAGCAGATTGAGGAGTGATGTCATGGTTCGAGTACCATACATTATAGCAGATTAAGAAGAGATGTCAGGGGCTGAGTACCATGGTTCTTAGCAGTTGATGCTTGTGATTCTCCGGTTGTCCGATCAGGATTGATTGGTGGAGTTTGGACGCAATGGGGTTTTAGGCCTAAGGGCCATGATTGAGTCCGTAGAGGCATCCCTTGAGAGGGAGGTCGGGAGCATTTCAGAGTATTATTGGTAAGATGTCAGATGTAGTCGCAAGACTCAGGGATTTGTAGAGAAGGCATTTGTGGGGGATTGCGGCCTGAGTGAGTGATCAGTCAATGGAGGAGATGTCACCTTCTGTGACCTGATGGGTGCTATTTATGTTTCTGTGAGAAACAGGAGAAACGTGAGATTTCGGTTTTGGGGTTTAGGAGTAAAACCCTGCGGATTGGCATTTATGACGATTTTCCACCAGAGTATCAGGCAGCATGTCTGCCGCAAGGTAAAGATATATCATGAGCAGGTAGTCGGGTTTGACTGAGGTGGTCAAGGACCATGTTGCACCCTATTTGAGTATATTAGGGCGTGTGGTAGCGGTATCAGTGGGCAATCCAGACGAGTATATCAGGGCGGCGGCTCTTCTGCCTATGATGGATATTGAGTATGGGAGTGGAGTCCCTGTTCTTGTGATGATTCAGGTGTTGGAACTTGGGTTGAGAAGTCGAGGTTGAGAAGTCGAGGTGATATTACTGGACAGTTGAGATGTTCGGTATTGGGATGGTATGAGACTTTGAACAACTAGAGTCAGTCATGATGAGAAGTTCCAAAGGAGATTATCGGGCGTTGCATAGCACCTTCCAAGGGCAAGTGCGATATTGCTAGTGAAAGCTGTCTGTGGGATGGTGTGTGTCAATTGGTGATGGTTCGAACCCTAAGTGGGGGAGAACTGGGTATGTTATTGAGGGAACCAGATATTTGTGCAAGAGAGTTTAAGGTTTGGATACAGAAATCTGCAGCTCGAATTCATGAGGGCAGGGTCATTGATGATCAAGGAAAGGAGCAGAGCGAGATAATGCATGTGGTATGTGTCTGAGAAAGGATGAGTGTCTCCTCGGCAGTTGGCAAACGGTCAGGAATCTGGTGGTGGCCAGGGCCGTTTCAAAGGGAAGACTCGTAATGATGGTATAGACGATTGAGAACTTCTAGATAGAAGATTATCGAGCAGTTAATCCCCGGACCGGAATGTGTATTCTTGCTTGGATTGAGCAGTAGGGGAAAAGGGTTTCGGAGGATCACCAGCGTGTTCTAAAGCGTTAGCGCTTTCTTTGTATTCCAATTGAGTGTTTGGACACACTGAATTTGCGCATTGGGTAAAAAGGAGAATTATTTATGGAGATCATAGGGAACGAATTGTTGTGTCTGTATGGTGCTGGGAGTAGGAGATCAGTGGTTGAGGCAGGACACCGTGATGTCCTGTAATGGTGTTTAGTGGTGACCGGGAATAATGTCCCGATATCGGAGTTATTTAGAATCTTAAGTTTGAGACGACCAGTGGTGAATTATGTATTTTCGGTTCCAGAGGGAGCCCATCAGGTATTAACATCAAGAGGGATTATTTAAGAAAGGGGACCTCCGCAGAGGTAAGTGTTTTTGTTATAATGGTTGCCACCCGAGTCTATGATGCATATGTGGGATAAGTGTGTGTAGCTATCTATGATAGTCTACGGAGCATGAGTTAGTGGACGTAGTGTGTCGTTGGGATGAGAATGAGAGTATAGGGTGAAGCTATGGGGAGCCATAGTATTCACTAGTCAGAGGGTGTTGTGATGCTACGGGGAGCCGTAGTACTCAGAAGTTAGAGAGAGGGAGTCGTGGTACTATGGGGAGCCGTAGTACTCACTAGTCAGTTGGTGTTGTGGTGCTACGGGGAGCTATAGTACTCACTAGTCAGAGGCTGTCGTGTTATTGCGGGGAGCCGTAATACTCACTAGACGGCAAGAGAGTGTGAGGTTGGAGTGTTCCCCGATCAGGGTATGATGCATAAGAGTTTTAGGCTTGAGCATCCTTAGTATAGAGTTTTTGGAGCCTAGTGGTTGAACCAAGGGCGGAACTGGAGGTCAAAGTTGAGACAATCCTCGGTTGGATTGTATTTTTCGTATGAGGAAAAGAGAATTTCGTGACTTGTGAGTCACTAGGCCGGGATAGTGGTCACAGGGAGGAAGCTAGTGAGATATTTTGGATCATGTTATAGGTTATCTTTGGAGGTTCAGATGTGGAGTCAGAAGCTGACCTGGTGGTCAGTGTCGAAGTGGGATATGAGAAATGAGCTGGAGTGTATCATGGTGATGTCTGAGGACACTTCGGAGCGAGTAGATGATTCAGACACTCGAAGACATGCTTCGGGCATGTGTATTAGATTTCGGAGGGAGTTGGGACACATATATACTCTTGGCTGAGTTTCCCTATACAACAACCATCATTCGAGCATTGGTATGCCACCCTTTGAGCTGTTGTATAGGAGGAGGTGTCGGACCCCCATTTGCTGGGAAGAGGTGGTGCATGGACCCGAGAGTCCTTGCGAGCAGATTCAGAGCATATGCGATACATGGAGTAACGGGTATTCTACTAGGGATAGTGTAGAGTGGGGTGTGAGCACCGTGACACTTGTCTGAAGTGGCAAGGTTGACAAGTAGATTTCCTTGGGTAAGGAAAGAGAAAGGTATGTAAATTCGGGAGGAGTGTTGGTTCATGGAAGTGAAAGTCGTAGAGAGAATGGATGATTAAGAGTATGGTGGTTGAACACTGTGTCTATGCCAGTGGTATGGAAGCGCATCCGGGTTGAGTGTCTGTTAAGGTTGCAGAAGAATCTCCGGTGGTTTAGGACCAGAGGAGTTCGGAAGAAATGCAAGAATAGAGCCTTGGATTTAAGTATGTTTGTGATTAGGAGGTTATGTATATAGTGGTAATTCATCCTGGGGATGTCGGATGGTATCGTCAGTATGTCAGGTTTTTCCAACCCGAGGATGTAGAGCAGGCTCAGCATGTGTATACGATTGAAAAGGAGAGCTCAGGAGAGTTGTTCAGGATCTGTAGGATGGGTCATCCTGTCAGCACAGAAAGAAAAGAGTTGGATTCGGATTGAAAGTGGGATGAGTCCCATAAGTGAATTCGATAAAGGTTATGCTAATCAAGGGAATGGATAGCAGTTTGGTATCGGGTTAGAACCCAGTGGTCCAGGGTGATGTCTAGTTGTGTAAGGGTCAAGCGATCGTTGTGATTTAGAGCGAGTGAAGTATCATGGAGTGATACTCAGTTGATAAGTGTGGGTATCAGAGGACGAGGCGGTGGTTTGGGCACCGCAGGGGAAGAGTTAGGTTTTGAGTTTTGGTGGTAGTGTTTTAAGGAACCTGGTTTGGTCAATGACAGGTGGTGCATTGCGAGTGTAGTTTCTGGAGTTGTGTTGCCGCAGGCTTCGAGGACAAAGCCTAATTTAAGTGGGGGAGAATTGTAACGTCCCGAGTTCAGGGGTGCAATGTTTAGGGTTCAAAGTGAAAATGTGAATGGTTAACTCGGCGAGTCCATGGGGAGACTCGACGAGTATGGTCGCGCTTCTGGTCACGTATCTAGTGGCCAACTCAGCGAGTCGGTGGCTGGACTCGACGAGTTGGTGTTGTGTGAAGAAAACCCTAATCCCAGGGATTTGGTCCTATATAAAGAACATAATACCCTCTCCCCAGCCTCTTTGCTCTCCCTTGAAGTCCAGAAACCCTAATATTCGTTGTGAGAGAATTAGAGAACATTTGGATCTTGAAGGGGTGCTTGTTGAAGAGCTCTTTGAAGATTAAGAGGCTTGGAGCAAGGGGATTTTCAAGGTTTTGACTTATTCTTCTGTTAGAGCCTTCTTTTGAGGTAATGATTCATTGCTTGAGCTATTATCCATCTAGATCTATCATTTGTGGGATTTTTGGGTGTATATCTAGTGCTATCTTGAGTTTGGAGGTTAGATATGAGGTTGCTACCTTAGATCTAGAGTATTGATGATCCAAAAGAGCATAAAGTCCCTGTTCAAGAGCTGATGATGAAGTCTTTTAGCCCCAAACCTTAGCCCAAGAGTGTATTATGCCTAGATCTCCTTGGATTCACGTAAAGTTTGCCACTTTACGTGATGGATGACTTGTATAATAGTAGATCTATGCATTTGAGACCCTGCATGGCTTGGAAAGCCTCTGTATGGGTTACGAGCTAGTGGTACTCGGCGAGTCACATGGGTGCACTCGGCGAGTTGCATGAAGATAGGCAGAAACTCGGCGAGTTGGAAGAACAACTCGGCGAGTTGGTTAAAGATAGCCTTGGACTCGGCGAGTCTGTTCTTGGACTCTGCGAGTCTAGTCTTGAGGTCCTAACATTTTCTGATTAAACTGAGAATCGGTGAGTCAAGGGATGACTCAGTGAATTAAGTACGGTTTGACTCAGAGTTGTGGGACTCGGCGAGTCTTGGAGCGACTCAGCGAGTTGAGTCGTGTTATGGGAGTTTCAGAGCATGGAGACTCGACGAGTCAGTGGGTTGACCCGGCGAGTAGAGTCAGTCAGGAGGGTTGGCTCTGACTGAGGACTTTGACTTTGACCAAGAGTTGACCAGTTGACTTCCAGGGGTATTTTGGTTGTTATTGGTATTTATTGGTTTCGGTGATTCAGTGGTGGAGTTCGTGTCGGTGGTCGGAGCAGCGTGATCTTGTTCTTCAGTTGGCGGTACCAGGTGAGTCTTCTCACTATACTTTACCTTGAGTGGTAATTAGAGTTATGTAACAGAGTTATTGTATGCTATTTATGTGATGTGTGGCACTGCATTATTTCTATGTGATTTATGCTGTGTGTATATCAGAGTTAGGACCGGAAGGTCCACAGAGCTAGGACCAGAGGGTCCACAGAGTTAGGTTTAGAGTTGTGTGCCAGTGTAATTATATGCTACTTATTTTCTGAGATTTATTGTGATATGTGATATACATGAATCTGAGTTATCTGAGTTAGGACCCTTCGGTCCATAGAGTTAGGACCAGAGGGTCCACAGAGAGTTGGGACTGGAGGGTCCCATTGAGACACACAGATTTAGGGCCCAAGGGCCCGCAGAGTTATAGCCTTAAGTGGCTAATATGTGTTAGAGTGGTATTTTGGGGAACTCACTAAGCTTCGTGCTTACAGTGTTTTCTGTTATGTATTTCAGGTTTCTCAGGTTCATAGGACGACACCCACTCAATTGTACTCACCAGGGGAAGCGTTTGTTTTGAAGATCCTGGTTTATTAATTGATTGAACAAAAGATTTATGTATTTCAACTTAAACAAATGGGATTTTTATGAAAAGTGTTAAAGAGATAAACTATTTTAATTTTCTAAAATTTGTTTGAAAAATTGCGGTGTTACAGTTAGGCCTTGATTTGGGCCTTTCTGTTGGGCTTTGGTGATTGGGCTATTGATGGGCCATCGAAGAACAAGTATATGAACTATAATATTTGGATTGGGCTTTAGGATAAGGCACAATGGAAAGGATTGGGCCCAATTTGGAAAATTGGGCCATAGATGGGCCATAATTGGGCCTCGATGATTATGAGATATTGGACCATCAGAATGCCAAGTGTTTGGACTAAATAAATGGTTGGGCCTTAAGGTAAGACCATGTAGAGGTTTGGTCCTAATTTGGAAAATTGGGTCATATGTTGGGCCTTGGTTGATTATTTGACTTTTGGGCCTTCGGAGTATGAGTTGGGCCTTGGTTTTGGACCAAAGTATGTTAGGGGTAAATGGCCCTTTTACCCCAAGTGTGTATTTATGGTTATGCATTGAAACCCAAATGGTTAATTGGATTTGTTTTAACAATTGACAGTTCGGGGATCTGTCAGCCAGCAGCCAAAGAATTATCCACAAGACTTCAGCAGTGCAAGGTGAGTTTCCTCCTGGTTTGAACATGTCTAAGGCACAAAGGCTGGCTCGTATATGTTATGTGTATTGATTAGTAGCTAAGTGTGGGTAGGACCCGTATCTTAGCAATATGTAAGTATAGATATGGATTGATACATTTGATTATACTTGTTGATTGTGTGATACTTGTATGTGTGTTCTAGATAGCTGAGTGTGGGCGAGGCCTGTACCTCATAGTTAGATGAGTGTGGGTGAGGCCCGTATGTCATAGCTGGCTGAGTGTGGGCGAGGCCCAAATCTCACAGCGGAGTGTGGGCGAGTCTCGTACCTCCGAGTTAGCCGAGTGTGGGCGTGGGCCCGTATCTCTTGAGTGTTGGCGGGGGCCCGTATCTCCTACTTTCATTCATTTGTTATAATAAGATAAAGTATCAAAAGTATAATGCCATAATTGTGTGGATTTGTTTGTTTGTGCTTTGTACAGCTTATGGTGAAATACATGCGGTGAGTATGAGAGAAATGATATTTGTAATTATTTATGTGTCATTTGATATGGTTTTGGGGGCATATTTGATTGGTAATATGACAACTTTAATAGTGAAAGGATCAAAGACAAAAGATATAGAGATAGAATGACAGATCTTCTTAAATACATGAATAGAAATAGATTTGGGAGAGCAACTACACTGATCTGTTCTTCGCGATCTTCCAATTTCCATTCGTGCAAAGATAGAATTACATCTTTCTACTTTCAATCTTTTTCTTATTTAGGCAAATTGTACTTTGAAATGATGTTGTGAATGTCATTTTTGTAGATATCTCAAACACTATACAAGTCATACATTGAAAAAGTTTCACTTTTCAAAGGATGCTCTTTAGAATTCATAAATCAAGTTGTAACAAAAGTGCATGAAGAGTTTTTTCTCCCAGGGGAAGTGATTATGGAACAAAGCAATGCGGTTGAGCAACTTTATTTCATCTGTCATGGTGAACTGGTATAACTTCCTTCTCTTTTTTTAATTAAAATAAGTAAACCTTTTGGGTTTTTAATTAAGATTGATGAAACGAAATGAAGTTATGTACGTACAGGAGGAAATTGGTATATGTGAAGATGGATCTGAAGAGACTGTATCAAATCTAAAACTTCATAGTTCATTTGGAGAGGTTTCTATTCTTTGTAACATTCCTCAGCCTAACACAGTTCGAGTTTGTGAGCTTTGTAGACTTCTTCGCCTTGAAAAATAATCTTTCTCTAACATCCTTGAGATTTATTTTCATGATGGACGAAAAATTCTCAACAATCTTGTAGAGGTAATTCATTCATTTCCCACAAATAACTTCATTTAAGTTTATATATATGAATTTAATTTGGCTTTTCTAAATTAATATATGATATAATGCAGTTTAACTCATCAGATGCACACATGAAGCAATTGGAGACAGATATCATTTTACACATTGGAAAACATGAAGCTGAGCTTGCACTCAGGGTCAACAGTTCAGCTTTTTATGGTGATTTGTATCAGCTTAAAAGCTTGATTCGAGCTGGAGCTGATCTAAATAAGAAAGATTATGATGGAAGGACATCATTGGTAATTAAACTACTTTTAACAAATAATAATAAATCCTAAATTTATAGTTTGCACTATAACAAATTCTTGAAATGAACAAACAGCATCTTGCTGCATCAAAAGGATATGAAGATATCACTCTTTTTCTTATTCAAGACAAGGTAGAAGTTAAATGTTTTAGGTAATTAAACTTCCTTCCATCTTTAATATCATATATTTTCACTTTTATGCATCAGTTTTACTCGTGTTAATGGTTTAATTAATCTTGGTGATATATAGATAATTTTGGGAACACGCCTTTATTAGAAGCAACTAAGAATGGACATGATAAAGTGGCTTCCATATTAGTAAAAGAAGGAGGCTCATTGAAGATAGATGATGCTGGTTGGTTTTTGTGTACAAGTGTAGCAAGAGGAGATATTGATTACATAAGAAGGATTTTGTCAAATGGGGTTGACCCAAATTCAAAAGATTATGACTTTAGAACTCCACTTCATGTGGCTGCATCACAAGGATCTTATATAATTGTCAAGTTGTTGGTGGAAGCTGGAGCTAGTGTTCTATCAAAGGACAGGTATAGTATATACACCATTATTAATTAATTAATTCATCAAATATTTAACTAATTAAATTGGTTATATATTTGTTAGTATTAGTTTTGTTAATTTGAATGTACATGTGTAGATGGGGTAATACTCCACTTGATGAAGGGAGAATGTCTGGAAACGAGATGTTGATCAAATTACTTGAAGAAGCAAAAGATGCTCAGTTGTCAGAACTTCCAGAAGGTTCTCAAGAAATAAGAGGTATTTTTCAAACTTTTTAACTTAATATTTTTCTTATTAAGGCCATGTTTGTGAGACTAACATGACAAGTGACAAAATATATATGTATTTGATGACAGATAAAATGCATCCTAGGAAATGTACAGTATACGCATTTCACCCATGGGAAGAGAAGGACAAAAGCACGTGTGGAGTGGTTTTATGGATTCCACGAACAACAGAGCAACTTATAAGAACAGCAGCCGAACAATTGAAGTTGGAAAGTTATGACACTTGTTGTATAGTAACAGAAGATGCAGAGAAAATTCTTGATGTTGATATGATTTTAGATGGACAAAAGTTGTATTTGATTAGTGAAGAATGAGTGGTTTATGTATCATTGTGATAACGTAACACGAACATTATCGTCTTCATTGCAATATAAAAAATTCATCTTAAGTTTCAACCTTTAAATACCCAAGATTTCTTTTAAATAAATAATTTTCTGCATATTAGCAATTTACCTACAAAGCTAACGTGATAATTTTCTGCATTTATTATAAGTCCCACTAGTTGTAGAATACAGATGTTGTCATATTAGTGGCTAAACATGTAGTAACTTTTAATACAATGTACGTATTTCAAAAACTTCAGGAAAAGTGAAACAATCAAATCTAAGTGGGCCTTAGCCTATCTACGTGTAGTGATAACTTTGTTTATTTGTTATTATTTTGGGCTTCGGCCCACATTTTGGCAATATTCGATTAGCTAATGGAAAGGTGTGGGTCCATTCAAAATTCAAGTTACCAATTTCAAAAAATTACCATATATTATCAATTTATGATACCAAAAACTAATATTTACACATTTTTAAGCTAGCAGATCATGGTATTATTCGCTAAAAAATGATGTCCGAAAAATATAAACTTGGCCTTACATTGAACCCAGCTGAGTGACGAACTTCTACCAGCTCCAGACCAATTTCACACACTAAAATATGAGAAAACTCATTAAAAATAATACCTACTCTTACTTTCCAATAGATTCTTTCTTCACATATATTAAAAAAAAAACTCTACACACATTTGATTAACTTGATAGTTAGTACGAAATAACAATTCTTTATTTGTTTTTCCTTTTATAAGAACATTAAAAAGACTCCATCTAATTTCAAGTCAGCCATGGACATATTCCATCTTTTCATCCTTTTGTCATCAAATCTCTTAACCTTATTCATCTTCCCAACTTTCTACTCCCCTAATTGTTCCCTAATCCCACCACCGGTGATCAATCCTTCCACCATTCAACCGCCGTCCGACCACCACCTCCCGCCAGAATTCCTTGCCTTCACCTCACCAAAACACCTCCCATTTGGAATGAACTCAAATTTCGATTCAGACAAACTATACCCTCCGGTGGGCAGCCCGTGTACCCTTTTTCAAGAACTTAAAAACTACATGAGCTACCCGGTCAACGGGTCCTGCCCAGATGATGAACTTTTAGCACAAAAGCTTCTCCTCAAAGGCTGCGAGCCGCTCCCCCGCCGCCGCTGTCGCCCACCATCACTGCCAGACTACACCGAACCCTACCCACTTCCCAAAAGCTTCTGGTCAACACCACCTGATTCATCAGTCATTTGGACAGCATACACATGCAAGAACTACTCATGCCTTATAAACCGGTCCCACAACCAAAAACATTTTGATGACTGTAAAGACTGTTTTGACCTTGAGGGTAGAGAGAAAACACGGTGGGTGATCAAGGGTAAAACGGGAACAGATTTCTCGATTGATGAAGCGTTAGCAATGAAGAAACACGGAACGATTCGAATCGGGCTTGATATCGGAGGTGGTGTGGGGACGTTTGCAGTTAGAATGATGGAAAGGAATATAACGATAGTAACAACTTCAATGAATTTAAATGGTCCTTTTAATAGTTTTATAGCATCAAGAGGTGTTGTGCCTATGTATATAAGTGTTTCACAGAGGCTTCCGTTTTTTGATAACACCTTGGATATAGTTCACTCGATGCATGTATTGAGTAATTGGATTCCGACTACTTTGTTACATTTTTTGATTTTTGATATTTATAGGGTTTTAAGGCCTGGTGGGTTGTTTTGGCTTGATCATTTCTTTTGTGTAGGGGAGGAACTTGAAGGGGTTTATGTGCCACTTTTGGAAAGTGTAGGGTTTAATAAAGTGAAGTGGGTGGTTGGGAAGAAGTTGGATCGAGGACCTGAGTTAAACGAGATGTATCTTTCGGCTTTGCTAGAAAAGCCATTATTTTAACTCTTGGTATTTTTTTTTTTTTTTTTTTTTTTTTTTTTTAATTTGAGATGTGAAATATAAGGGTTGATTGTTGTACGTGGAAGTACATGGGATGGGATATAACGTTTTTCTGGAAAGTGTAAGGAGAATATCATTGTTTTCTTTTAAACTACAAGGGTCGTATTAGACTTGATAGAAGGTATTTTGTGAGAATAATATTCTTGAACCCTTAGAGCCAAAGAGGATTTCTTAAAGTTGAAAATGTAAAAATAAAGGCTATTTCCAGAATTTTAGATATATAAACCTCCGACCCATGGGCCAAAAATGGGTCCAAATGTTAGCCCAACAAGGCCAAATCGCAGCTGGAGAATCTCAAATTTCAGGTGAGCGTAATGGCCTTTTGGAAAAACACTATTTTTTGCCAAGTCATTAAGGAATTTAGCTATATTTTTAATTTTCTCTTTATAATGGGGACATTACTGATTAATTCCAAATTTATTTGAATAGATGAGTGATTTAAGTTCTGGAACTATAAAGAGGGTTCTAAAATATTAGTAGGTTATTTTTTATTCCGATTCAAAGTTGTATTTCATACAAAAATTGAGGTAATATCGATAATTGACGATGTTTGGTGAAACTGTATAGAAAAAATGAAGTGATATTACAACATAAATATCAAGTGTTGCTTTGACAGTGTAATATGAGCTAAGTTCATGTACATAATAGATTTATGATAGCAGTAGCAGTAGGAGCAACTCCTTTGTGATTTGGAAATCAAGAAATAAGCAGGATCTTAAGAGTTGATATTTAAATTGAAAAGGGAGCACATGTACTAGAGTAATTAAGGGAGGCTGTGGTATTGTACAAGTGAGACTAATGCCCTAGGATGGGGTCACATTTTACCTTTCACCTTCTTTCAGATTCACTTCATTTTCCCCTCACTCTTCAAAACCTAGGAAATGGTCACACTTCACTTTCTGTTCATTTTTTATACAACGTGCAATGTGGATTTGTACTAGATGCATCATAAGTGTTGTACATCTTTGTGGTTGGGTTTAACCCACTGAAAATTCGTAATTAGTTACACTTATTAATTTATCATTATTATTTGAATTGTACATGGTGATTTACGAGATCGGGGATTGGTGTTGAATGCTCAATTGACATGAGGTGAGTTGAAATGAGATAAAATGATCTTAAGAGAGCAGATGTCATTAAAAGTTGTTTATGTTTCTCTTTGTAGAAGCTTTGTCGTTAAAAAAATTGCAATTTTTTAGAACTGACCATCATTTTCACAAAATATTCACTGAAAAACCCATTTTCTGAAATGGGTGATTCATGATTTTTTTTTATTGGTGAGATACATGGTCTTTTGTAACTAAAAAAATTAAAATATGATAGCTTGGTGTTATTCAAAAAAAATAACACTTTCTAAATCATTGCTTTTCCCTTGTTTAATGAAAGGTTCATTCATTTATTTTAGATTCTTTTGAAAGACCATAGGAAGTCCTCTCCATTGACCCATTAACGTAGAGAGGACCCAAGAACATTAGTGGATGACTGGATGTCACTAATATGTGAGGATAAGGACCCTAAGAGAGAGAATTGATTCAAGAAATACTATGTGCAGATTAATTCTAATGATTTGTGTAAACTAATTAATCAGTTGTGGAAATATGAGAAACAAACAATAATACAGTTGTATTTCACTTTTTATTTAACTATCTTCATTTTTAAGTCTATGCAAGTATGAGACGTCTTAGACACTTCAGGAGATAAAAGGAATTAACAGATGAAATAGATACAGGGAACAATAATAACCATTCAATTTTATTTAATTATCTTCATATTTATATTCTTTCCCTCATTCACACGTTCAAGGAACAAACCATGTCCATTTGTTTTTTAGATTCTTTTAAAGGACCCATATATCCATATCTCCATTGACCAATGCAAACAATTTGGACGTGGATCATCTCTATAATAGTCATCAGTTACAGAATTGATTACCAAGTAAAACACAGTTTGAGAGAAACTTCTATTAGCAATTTAGCATTTATCAGAAAAAAAATGTCTAAATAATCAAGTTAAGTTATAGTATTACATTGTTAAATCCAACAATAACATCTAATACTGTTGTCTTTTTGTAGTCCTAGTGTCTTGCTAAATTTCGGGTTACAAGAACTTTTATTTTTCTAAGAAAAAAGGATCAATGTCATGACAGATATATACAATTCAAAGTGTAATACACTCCTTTGTGGAAATATATGACATCGACTTCTAACGTAAAAGACATTCCTTGTGAAAAATATGACATTGCTCAAATTTCCTTTTCAAGTACATGAAAAAAGAAAACAAGAGAAAAAGGTAGCTCAAATATAAATTAGGACATGCAAATCATTCCTTTTTTTTTTTATTAAAAGTAACATGGCAAAGCAAATAATGTCAAACTTGTTATTTTTCTCTCTGGCTTTACTAAACATCACACTCTCCCCCATACCAAATTTCGCTTCTGCTTCTTTGGAGGAAGCCAATGCTCTTCTTAAATGGAAAGCAAGCCTTGAAATCCCAAAAAACTCCTTGCTCTCTTCATGGATTCCCCTCCCTTTGAATTCCAGTGCATCGGTTCCATGCACTTCTTGGTTTGGAGTAGTTTGTAATGCTGATGGGAGCATTCAGAAGTTGAACCTCACATCATCTGGATTAAAGGGTACACTTCATCAATTTTCATTCTCTTTACTACACAATCTTACACATTTTGATCTCAGTCTAAACAACTTCTTTGGCCCCATCCCACCAGCAATAAGACACTTGTCCAAACTTATCCATCTTGATTTTTCAAAGAATAAGTTTTCTGGAGTAATCCCACCTGAAACAGGAAACATGCACCATCTAACCATCTTGTACCTATATTCAAACAATATATCTAGCTCAATTTCTTCTTCATTCGGTAATTTGACATCTTTGAATGTCCTTTATTTGTACCAAAATCAACTCTTTGGTCTCATTCCTGTTGAACTTGGGAATTTGATGTCTCTTACTGATCTTTGGGTGAACACCAATCAGCTTAGTGGTTCTATTCCTACATCATTGGGTAATTTGACATCTTTGAATGTCCTTTATTTGTACCAAAATCAACTCTTTGGTCTCATTCCTGTTGAACTTGGGAATTTGAAGTATCTCACCGGTCTTTATTTGAGTAAGAATCAACTTAATGGCTCTATTCCTTCGTCATTGGGTAATTTAACATCTTTAAATCGCCTTTATTTGGACAAAAATCAACTCTCTGGTCCCATTCCTACTAAACTTGGCAATTTGAAGTCCCTGAATCAGCCTGATGTGAGCGACAATCAACTTAGTGGTTTATTCCTTCATCATTGGGTAATTTGACATCTTTGAATATCCTTTCTTTGTGGAAAAATCAACTCTTTGGTCTCATTCCTATTGAACTTGGGAATTTGATGTCTCTTACTGATCTTTGGGTGAACACCAATCAGCTTAGTGGTTCTATTCCTACATCATTGGGTAATTTGACATCTTTGAATGTCCTTTATTTGTACCAAAATCAACTCTTTGGTCTCATTCCTGTTGAACTTGGGAATTTGAAGTATCTCACCGGTCTTTATTTGAGTAAGAATCAACTTAATGGCTCTATTCCTTCGTCATTGGGTAATTTAACATCTTTAAATCGCCTTTATTTGGACAAAAATCAACTCTCTGGTCCCATTCCTACTAAACTTGGCAATTTGAAGTCCCTGAATCAGCCTGATGTGAGCGACAATCAACTTAGTGGTTTATTCCTTCATCATTGGGTAATTTGACATCTTTGAATATCCTTTCTTTGTGGAAAAATCAACTCTTTGGTCTCATTCCTATTGAACTTGGGAATTTGATGTCTCTTACTGATCTTTGGGTGAACACCAATCAGCTTAGTGGTTCTATTCCTACATCATTGGGTAATTTGACATCTTTGAATGTCCTTTATTTGTACCAAAATCAACTCTTTGGTCTCATTCCTGTTGAACTTGGGAATTTGAAGTCTCTCACCAGTCTTTATTTGAGTAAGAATCAACTTAATGGCTCTATTCCTTCGTCATTAGGTAATTTAACATCTTTAAATAGCCTTTATTTGGAGAAAAATCAACTCTCTGGTCCCATTCCTACTGAACTTGGCAATTTGAAGTCTCTCACTAATCTTCAGGTGGCTGAGAATCAACTTAATGGCTCTATTCCTTCATCATTGGGTAATTTGATATCTCTGAAGGTCCTTTATTTGTACAACAATCAACTCTCTGGTCCCATTCCTATTGAACTTGGGAATTTGAAGTCTCTCACTGGTCTTTCTGTGAGCGAGAATCAACTTAATGACTCTATTCCTTCGTTATTGGGTAATTTGATATCTCTGAAAGTCCTTTATTTGTACAACAATCAAATTTCTGGTCCCATTCCTACTGAACTTGGCAATTTGAAGTCTCTCACTGATCTTGAGGTGGGTAGGAATCAACTTAATGGCTCTATTCCTTCATCATTGGGTAATTTGATATCTCTGAAGGTCCTTTATTTGTACGACAATCAACTCTCTGGTCCCATTCCTATTGAACTTGGGAATTTGAAGTCTCTCACTGGTCTTTCTGTGAGCAAGAATCAACTTAATGGCTCTATTCCTTCGTTATTGGGTAATTTGACATCTTTAAATCGCCTTTATTTGGAGAAAAATCAACTCTCTGGTCCCATTCCTACTGAACTTGGGAATTTGAAGTCTCTCACACATCTTGTGGTGTACAACAATCAACTTAGTGGTTCTATTCCTTCATCATTTGGTGATTTGGAATGTTTAAATCTCCTTTATATGTATGATAATGAGCTTGCAGGTCCCATTCCGATTGAACTTGGGAAGTTGAAGTCTCTCGATGATTTTAAGATGAACAACAATCAAATTAGTGGTTCTCTTCCACCAGAGTTCGGAAATTTAACTCAACTACAAAGACTTAATATGTCTTCGAATCATTTGGTTGGTGAGATCCCAAAGGAGTTTGGGAAGATGAAAAGAATGTTGTATTTGTCCTTGGCTAGCAACCAACTTTCAGGTGTTATACCTGTAGATCTTGGATTTTGTAGTGTTCTTGAAGTACTCGATCTATCCAAAAATAGATTGAATGGTTCGATTCCAAGAAGTATTGATCAATGGGCACATATCCACTATTTGAATCTTAGTACTAACAAGCTCAGTGAGAAAATTCCATCCCAGATTGGTAAATTAGTTCAGCTTACAGAACTTGATTTATCTCGTAATTTCGTCACGGAAAAGATACCATCTGAAGTTCAAAGTTTGCAAAGTTTGCAAAAATTGGATCTTTCTCACAATAGACTATCTGGTTCAATTCCTGATGCATTTACAAGTTTGCCAAACGGGATTGAGATCAACCTTTCTTACAATGAGCTCTCAGGTCCAATACCCTATTGCTCTAACTTTTTGAATGCGTCCATAGAAAGCAATCCAGATTTGTGTGGGAATGTTACGGGAGTGAAACTTTGTCCTAGTCGGATTATGAAGAAGAAAAATGATCCCTTTCATCATAAGCTTATCTTTGTAATTATGCTCCCTCTTATCGGGGCTGTTTTACTTGGTGCATTAACATATGGCCTCACTGCTTATCAACAACAAAAGAAAAAGTCTCCCCAAAAACCATCGGACGAAGAAAGTGGTGACTATTTTTCTATTACCAGTTTTGATGGAAAAGTAGTGTATGTTGATATCTTGAAGGCAACGAATGATTTCGATGAAGCATACTGCATTGGGACCGGAGGATATGGGACTGTGTACAAAGCCGAGCTACAAACTAACAATGTGGTAGCTGTCAAGAAACTCCATCCATCATCATCTGAGAATTTTGATCATAATGGATTTCTTAATGAGGTACGAGCGTTAACAAACATAAGGCATCGAAACATAGTGAAACTCTATGGATATTGCTCCCATGTTCGCCACTCATTTTTGATTTATGAGTACCTTGAAAATGGAAGTCTTGGATCAATCTTAAGAAGGGATGTCTTAGCAAAAGAATTGGATTGGTTGAAAAGGGTAAATATTGTAAAGGGTGTAGCTAATGGTTTGGCTTATATGCATCACGACTGCTCACCTCCTATAATTCATAGAGACATATCCATAGCCAACATCCTTCTTGATTCTGATTATGAGGCGCACATTTCTGATTTTGGCACATCCAAGCTTTTAAAGCTCGATTCATCTAACTGGACCGTAATTGCAGGGACCTTTGGTTATATCGCGCCAGGTAACACAATCTTGTGATTGTAGTTCTACATCTGCTTAAGTTTCATAATATATACAAATATGTATATGTACATATTAGAATCTTGTGGGGTTGATATAGCTTTTTTTTTATCTTATGTTTCTTTGGATGTAGAGCTTGCTTATACAATGGTGGCAAATGAGAAATGCGATGTGTAGTTTTGGAGTTGTTGCGGTAGAAGTGATAATGGGAAAGCATCCAGGAGATCTCCTAACATCTTTATCAACATTGTCTGCTGCTGATTATCTGGTGCCAGCTACCGTGGGAGATAGTCGGATACCTCCCCCCTCATCACAAGTAGAGAAACAAGTTAAGTTGATTTTGGGTCTCTCAAGGGCATGTTTGAACTCCAATCCACATGAAAGACCAACAATGCAACAAGTTTCAAATCTTTTAATGAAGGATCGGCTATGAATTAACATCTCTGGGCTTATTGATATAGTGTACTTTCAGTGTTCTTATCTTTCCATAAGTTTCTATATGCATTGTGTCAATATGAATTCATTTGAAAGGCTTTTTGTTAAGAAACGTCACATATATATGTTTGTAGTAGTATACAAATAAGTCAACGAAGATTGCAATTTCTTTCTGGTTTATGTCTTATCTCCCTTTCATTTCATTTCAACATGATATGGCATGACATGGATGTAATGTTAAATGATATTATGTATCACAAACAAAGTCAATCTTTGACCACCTAAGCACCTCAAAAATGTGACATCCATCTTCTATAGAAGATATAATGTCACAACCCACTATGATACAGAATAGGAAGGGAATAAAAAGTTGAGTGTAAATCTTATCAACTGGAAACACACATATAAATGCAATCTGTTTGCATTATATTGTTTCTCAGTCCACAAGTATGGATTATGCATTAAAAGAGGTTTCAGGATCTGCAGATGGTAGTTACATTTTTTAAGGAAATAATGAAGGCTCTGCTTACTCCCATGTTGAAATGAAGTTAACTTATTCAATTTATATAATTATATGAGACTGTTGTAGAGATAAAGGTTAAGATACTGATCGTGAGATGTAGAGTTCAAAGTACAGAAGAATCGCCATTAATTCACTGAGCAAGGTTTAGATTCATCCCTTGACATATATTTATGGATAATACAGTATACTTCCTGCCAATACACAACTACCAATATTTGTATGCAGGTCTCAATGTCTATTTCTTATGTTACATTCAATATCGCCATCCAAAATCTAAGTACACATAAAGAACTGAAAATAGTCAAATATAGCATCATACTTTATTTCTAATTTTTATTTTTATTTTTAAAAAATAATCTTTTTTTCTTATTAAACCATTCTACTGTCCAAGTACAATGCTTAAATAAGTGAGGCACAGAAGGATAAAACAGAAAAAAAAAGTTAAGAATTAGAAATGAAAGTTAGATGTTAAAATCAGAGAAAAGGGTTAATGTCACTGTTGGGTAACAAAGTTTTTCAAATTGGTTTAAAAGATCACTGAAGTTATTTTCTAGGCTTTCTAGTCTTGAAAAGAAGAAAAGAAAACTATAAACTTTGATGTCTCGGCATCATGATAAGAAAGAACTGTGCACATGAAGCTTTGAGATGAAAACAAGGGCAGCACAAAAAGAAGGGCGTTGAATTTCACCAAAGAACACCAGGGGCAAAATGGTCAAAAGTTGAATTGAAAAGGAGAAAGCCATCTCACAGCATGTAAGTAGCAGCACCATAAATGTTGAATTTCACCGAAGGAACACCAGGGGCAAAGTAGTCAAAAGTTGAATAGAAAGGGAGGAAGCCATCTCACAGCATGTATGTACAAACACTATAAAGCAGCAACTACACAAGTCTAGAAGGGAAGGGAAGGCAACAGATTTTTATCAGAACCAAGAATTAATCTAACAAGATCAAGAAACTATTTACACATATCTTTAGAATTAATCCGCACATCATATTTCTTAGGGTCCTTATCCTCACATACTAATGTTCTTGGGTCCTCTCTATGTTAATGGGTCAATAGAGAGGACCTCCTATTGTCATTCAAAAAAAATCTAAAATAAATGAATCAACCTTTCATTAAACGAGGGAAAAGCAATGATTTAGAAAGTGTTATTTTTTGACATAAACAAAAAATAGGCAAGTAAATAACACAAAGCTATCATATTTTAATTTTTTTTAAAGACTATGTATTTCATGAATAAAAAAAAAAAGAATAATCAAATCACCCCTTGAACAAAATGGGGTTTTCAGTGAATATTTTGTGAAAATTATGTCACTTCTAAAAAATTGCAAATTTGTTTAAAGACAAAGCTTCTGCAAAGAAAAACATAAACGACTTGGCTCACATTACCCTGTCAAAGCAACACTCAAAAATTATGTTCTAATAACACTCCATTTTTTATCCAATTTCACCAGACATGGTCAATTATCGATAATTACTCAATTTTTGTATGAAATACAACTTTGGATAGGAATTAAGAATAACCTATCAATATTTTAGAATCCTCTATATATAATTCCAAAACATAAATCACTCATTTATTCACATAAATTTGGAATTAATCAACAATGTCCCCATTATAAAGAGAAAATTATAAATATAACTAAATTTAGCCAAAAATAGCGTTTTTCCGAAAATAGCAATCCAAATTGCAGTCCATTAGCCTCACCTGCAATTTCGGCCTCTCCAGCTTCGATTTGACTTTGTTGGGCTGAGATTTGGGGTCATTTGTGGCTCATGGGCCGGTGGTGTATATATATATATATATATATATATATATATATATATATATATATATATATATATATATATATATATATATATATATATATATATATATATAAGGAAAAGTTCAATAGAGAACCATAATTACAGGTTCTTCAAGTAACCAAATCTTTTTTTCAATTTCTAGAACTTATTCTTTATAATATATAAAGAATAAATTTCTAAAAATATATAAATTCATATATTAACATTGTGAATGTGAAAAATATTTTTCGACTTCACCGTGTGAATCCGGATTCACGTTGTAAATTTTCGAAGATTCACATTTTGTGTGTATATATATATATATATATATATATATATATATATATATATATATATATATATATATATATATATATATATATATATCTTTACTATCTTATAAAACAAATCCCACTATTTCTAAAAATACATTGAATAAAATAATAATATTTTTTTAAGACATCCAAATCATTAAGCTAATTGTACAACTAATCACTAATAAAATAATATTAAAATTTAAACAAACTCCTATAAATCCTCTCTTCCAAGGTTTTGACCAAATGTTTTTTCATCCAAATAAATACTCAACACCCTATAATTTGATCATTTCATGAATTTTCTTTATTTTTAATATGACATGTTTCCTAAAACAAACTAATGATTGAACTGAAAATAATCATTCTCCATCGAAAATAAATTAATTGTCGAAACAAACTATTTGTCGTCCGCCGCTTTGCGCGGGTAAACGGCTAGTATATATATATATATATATATATATATATATATATATATATATATATATATATATATATATATATATATATATATATATATATATATACACACACACACACAGAGTTAGGTTCATGTGAGACGGCCTAATTTTGTGACACCTTGAGACGAATTTTTTTATTTATTTTTATTTATTTTATTTATTTTTTATTTTTTTTAGTTAATTCAAGTTCCGAAAATAATATTTAAAAAAAGAATTTTTTATTTTTCCATTTATTTTGCATTTTAAAATTATTTTTAGAATATGTACAGTGTAATATTCTATTTAGAATATTTCATGTATTTTTCAAAAAAAATGAGATTTTTTTTTAATTTATTTTTTCATTTTTTTAGTTAATTGAAGTTCTGAAAATAATATTTAAAAAAAGAATTTTTAGATTTTTCCATTTATTTTGCATTTTAAAATTATTTTTTAGAATATGTCAGTGTAATATTCTATTTAGAATATTTCATGTATTTTTAAAAAAAGAACGGGATTTTTATTTTATTTTATTTTATTTTATTTTATTTTTTTTGGTTCATTCAAGTTCCGAAAAATAATATTTAAAAAAGAGTTTTTGGATTTTTCCATTTATTTTGCATTTTGAAATTATTTTATAGAATATGTACAGTGTAATATTCTATTAGAATATTTCACGTATTTTTTTTTTAAAAAAAGGGATTTTTTTATTTTTTTTATGTTTTTTTTAGTTAATTCAAGTTCCGAAAATAATATTTAAAAAAAGAATTTTTAGATTTTTCCATTTATTGTGCATTTTAAAATTATTTTTTAGATTATTTACAGTGTAATATTCTATTAGAATATGTCATTTATTTTTCAAAAAAAAAAAAACAGGATTTTTATTTTTTTATTTTTTTAGTTAATTCAAGTTCCGAAAATAATATTTAAAAAAAGAATTTTTGGATTTTTCCATTTATTTTGCATTTTAAAATTATTTTTAGATTTGGTCTCACGGTCTCAGAAAATTAGAATGGTCTCAAATGAACCTGAACCTATATATATATATATATATATATATATATATATATATATATATATATATATATATATATATATATATATATATATATATATATATATATATATAAATCTTAAATTTTGGAAATGACCTTTATTTTTATATTTTTAACTTTAAGAAATCCTCTTTGGCTCTCTCTAACGGGTCAAGAACATTATTCTCACAAGCCTCCTAGTTTCTATCAAGTCTAGTACAACCCTTGTGGTTTACTAGAAAACAATGATCTTCTCCTTACACTTTCCAAAATAAAAGAAAACGATTATATTCCATATACTTCCACATAACAACAATTAACCCTTATATTTCACAACACAAATTATAAAACAAAAAAGCAACTACAAGAGTTAAAATAATGACTTTTCTAGCAAAGCCGAAAGATACCTCTGACTTAACTCAAGCCCTCTATCCATCTTCTTCCCAACCACCCACTTCACTTTATTAAACCCTACACTTTCCAAAAGTGGCACATAAGCCCCTTCAAGTTCCTCCCCTACACAAAAGAAATGATCAAGCCAAAACACCCCACCAGGCCTTAAAACCCAATAAATATCAAAAAACAAAAAATGTAGCTAAGTAGTTGGAATCAAATTACTCAATACATGCATCGAGTGAACTATATCCAAGGTGTTATCAAAAAACGGAAGCCTCTCTGAAACACTTATATACATAGGCACAACACCTCTTGATGCTATAAAACTATTAAAAGGACCATTTAAATTCATTGAAGTTGTTATTATCGTTATATTCCTTTCCATTATTCTAACTGCAAAGGTCCCCACACCACCTCCGATATCAAGCCCGATTTGAATCATTCCGTGTCTCTTCATCACTAACACTCCTTCTATCGCAAAATCGGTTATGGTTTTACCCTTAATCACCCACCTTGTTTTCTCTCTACCCTCAAGGTCAAAACAATCTTTGCAGTCTTCGAAATGTTTTTGGTTGTGCGACCGATTTATAAGGCATGAGTAGTTCTTGCATGTGTATGCTGTCCAAATGACTGATGAATTGGGTGGTGTTGACCAGAAGCTTTTGGGAATTGGGTAGGGTTCGGTGTAGTTTGGCGGTGATGGTGGGCGGCAGCAGCGGCGGGGGAGCGACTCGCAGCCTTTGAGGAGGAGCTTTTGTGCTAAAAGTTCATCATCCGGGCAGGATGCTTTGACCGGGTAGGTCATGTAGTTTTTAAGTTCATGAAAAAGGGTACACGGGCTGCCCACCGGAGGGTATAGTTTGTCTAAATCAAAATTTGAGTTAATTCTGTTAGTCTATATTTTATTAGCCCGCTTGTTTATGGGCCCTTTAGTTTTTTTTCCCATTAGGGTTACTGTCTAGCTAGTATTTGTATCTTCTTTATTCATTGTATTCTTTATGCTTAGCTTTGAGAACTCTTGTAATATCTTTTTATTATAATCATATGACAATGTTATCATGGTATCATAGCGGAGGTTCGATACGTTGTTAGAAGTCTTTGTAATAGTCATCAGTGGCACAGATCAAACTCCGCGGTGAGTTCGCTTGGGGGTTACGGTACGTTGTTAGAAGTCTAGGGTTACTATAGCTTGTTGTACTCGTTTTCTGCCACTGGTATTCGTTGTTGCTTTTGATTCGTTGCTACTGTTGATTCGTTGCTGCTGCTGATGCATTATCCGATTGATTGCTTCTGTTGGTTTGTTACTCCTTTCATTCTCATATTCTTATACTGTCATTGTGGTTATTTATTCATTGTCAACATGGCTGGAAAGGATGATTCCCTTCAGTCAATCAATACTCGTTTGGATGGAAAGAATTATATGTATTGGAGTTACGTTATGAAGAACTTCCTTCGTGGGAAGAATATGTGGGGCTGTGTCACTGGGACAAAAGCAAAACCATCAGTGCCTCAAAATGAGAATTATGATTTGTTGTTTGATGCTTTGGAGACTGATAACTCCAAGGTCATTACTTGGATCAATAAGTTTGTTACTCAGTCTATTGGTATGCAGTTGGCTAAATATCACACAACAAAAGAAGTTTGGAATCACTTGGAGAGACTGTATACTCAGTCCAACTTTGCTAAACAATATCAGTTAGAATATGATATTCATGCCCTTCAATAGAATGACCAGAGTATTCAAGATTTCTATGCTGCCATGTCTGATATGTGGGATCAATTGGCTCTTATTGAATCTAAAAAGTTAAAAGATTTTGAGCCTTACATTGCTAGGAGGGAAGAACAATGCTTGGTCTAGTTCTTGATGGCCTTGCGTTCTGATTTTGAAGGCCTACCTGGAACCATTCTTCATCGTTCTCCTCTTCCCTCAGTGGATTCTGTTGTCCATGAGTTAATTGCAGAAGAGACTCGTATCAAGTCTCATGCGGATAAAGGTTTTAAAGCAACCTCTATTCCTACTCCCGCTCCTGCTGTGCTTACTGTTTCCTCCAACCAGTCTTGGCAAACTTCAAGGGTTACCCATGATGAGTGTGAATTTTGCAAACAAAAAATCATTGGAAAGCTCAGTGTCCATTATTAGTCAACAATGGTAAATCTGGTCAACCTCAGTCAGGGAAACAAAATAGGTTTGGTCAACAGAAGTTTCAGCCGCGTTCCTCTGGTACTCCTCCATAGACCTCTCTTCCTCCACAGTTTGCTGTTGTTGCTATACCACCAGTTGACACAGAATTTGTTGGAAACATGCCACCATCTGTATTGGATCCCAAGGTGTTTGAGAGTTTCAGATAGTATTTGGCCTCTAATCCCACTGCCATGTCTGCATCTATGGCTCATTTTGGCTCTTCTTCATCTGGTACATCAGGTATTTCCTCATCTTTGTGGATTTTAGATTCTGGTGCAACTCATCTTATGACTCCTCATCTGTGATCATTTACATCTTTGTCGCAAGTATCATCTATTTTTGTTAAGCCTGCTAGTGATACATCTATGCTAGTTGAGGGTGTTGGGTCTATCTCTGTTTCTCATATCATTCTTCCTAATGTTTATTACATTCCCAAACTTACTTTGAATCTTGCCTCAGTCAGTCAGTTATGTATGTTTGGTAATTGGGTGTTCTTTTCTGATTTTGTCTGTGTTATACAGGATCAACACACTCAGAAGGTGATTGGCATCGGCGTAGGGTGGGGGAACTATATATCTTGGAGGTCCTCAAAGTATCTGTTGTTGCTTCTTCCAACATTGATTTATCTTCTTTTCGTTTGAGTCCTTTGTCGTCTGAGTTTTTTCTTTGGCATTCTCGTTTGAGACATGTCTGTATCACGTTTGAATTTTTTAGCATCTAGTGGTGTTTTGGGTCATTTAAACTCTTGTGATATTTCTAATTGTAGTTGTTGTAAACTAGAAAAATTCTATGTTTTACCCTTCAATAAAAGTATGTCTTGTTCTACTGCTCCTTTTGACATTATTTCAGTTTGATGTGTGGGGTCCTGCACCAGTAACCACAAAGGTTGGGTTAACCTATTATGTATCTTTTAAAGATGATTATACTCGATATACATGGGTTTATCTTATGAAACTTAGATAAGATTTCTTTGATATTTACAAAAATTTTAGAGCTCTTATTAAAACTCAACATTCGGTTGTGATTAAGTGCTTCAGGTGTGACTTAGGGGGTGAATATACCTCTAATGATTTCACTCAGTTGATTGCTTCAGATGGCACCATACACCAGTCTTCATGTACTGACACACCTCAAAAAATGGTGTGGCAGAACGAAAACACCATCATATTGTTAAGACTTCCCGCTCATTGCTCCTGTCTGCATAGGTCCCTAGTGTCTTTTGGGGA
This sequence comes from Lactuca serriola, assembly GCF_051521515.1. Lineage (NCBI taxonomy): Eukaryota > Viridiplantae > Streptophyta > Magnoliopsida > Asterales > Asteraceae > Lactuca > Lactuca serriola. The sequence goes on from NC_136410.1 coordinate 91,659,928, forward strand.
GAAGTAGTTCTAACTGCTATGTATGTGATTAATCATATCCCTACTTCATTGAACTCAACAATGTCTCCTTTTGAGAAGTTGTATGGTCATCTACCAGACTACTCTTCCTTACGAGTTTTTGGATGTACTTGTTTTGTTCTTCGTCCTCATGTTGAAAGAAACAAGTTGGGGCCGAAATCTGCTATTTGTGTATTTTTGGGGTATGGTATTGGGCAAAAGGGATATCGTTGCTATGATCCTATGAGTCAAAAGTTATATGTTTCCTGACATGTTACTTTTCTGGAACATTTTCTTTTCTACTCAATTCCTGCTACAGCCCATAATGTAATAAAGTCCAATCTTTTGCATATTGATCCTTTTAATGAAGATATAGAGAATCGAGATTCATCTATGCCACATGATCCCTCAGCTCATGACACACCCACTTCTTCAGAGGGTGCCTCGTCTCCACCTATTTCTGAGCCTAATCCTCCAATTATTGAAATTGAGGATCTACCTGCACCACCACCCCTCAGGATATCTTCTCGTCCTGTCAAATCCACCAAGCTACCAGATTTTTCTTACTCTACATATTCAGGACCATTTGCTTCATTTATAGCAAGCATCCATTGTCTGTCTGAACCTAAATCATATAGAGAAGTTGTTTTAGATCCTCTTTGGTAGAATGCTATAACTGAAGAACTCATTGCTCTTCATCAGACTCATACATGGGATTTGGTTTCTCTTCCTCCTGGGAAACATACGATAGGTTGTCGTTGGGTGTACAAGATAAAAACAAAAGTTGATGGTTCTGTTGAGCGGTACAAGGCTAGACTTGTAGCAAAAGTGTATTCCCAACAGTATGGTTTTGACTACGAGAAGAAATTTGCCCCAGTTGCAAAGATGTCGACAGTTCGTACTATGATTGTAGTTGCATTCGTCCGACAAAGGAAGATCTTTCAAATGGATGTCAAGAATGCCTTTTTGAATGGTGACCTCCATGTAGAGGTTTATATGACTCCCCCCCCCCAGGAATTCAGCACCGGCCGGGTGAGGTTTGTCGGCTTCGCAAAGCTTTGTATGGGCTCAAGCAAGCCCCTCGTGCTTGGTTTGAGAAATTCTCCACTGTGATTACCTTTCTTGGATTTGTCCTACGTAATCACGATTCTGATCTGTTTGTTAGATGCTCGAGTGCAGGACGAATTCTTCTGTCCTTATATGTGTATGATATGATTATTACAGGTAATGACCATGGTGGTATTGAGTCTTTGAATCATGATCTCGCTCATCGATTTGCTATGAAGGTTTTGGGCTTGCTGCATTATTTCTTGGGTATTGAGGTTGCTCAGTCTAAGAAAGGGTACCTTCTTTCTCAGACTAAATATATATCTGACTTGTTTACACAGGCGAACCTCTCTGACAATCAGACTGTTGATACTCCTCTTGAAACCAACGCACGATATTCTCTTACTGATGGTGCTTCTTTGTCCGATCCGAATCTTTATTGCACTATTGTGGGAAGTTTAGTTATCTCACAGTTACTCGTCCAAATATTGCTCATGCTATTCATGTTGTCAGTCAGTTTGTTACTGCTCCTACCTCTGTTCATTGGGGAGCTGTTCTTTGTATTCCGAGATATCTTCGTGACACTCTGTTTCAGACTCTCTTGTTTCCCTCGACGTATTCTCTTTAGTTACGTGCCTATAGTGATGCTGATTGGGATGATGATCGTCATGATCGTAAGTTTACCACTGGATTTTGTGTATTTCTTGAAGAGTCTCTCATTTCATGGAAGAGCAAGAAACAGGGCGTTGTCTTCAGATCTTCCATGGAGGCTGAATATCGTGCTATGGCTGTAACTACATGTGAGATTATCTGGTTACGATAACTGCTTGTGGATATGAGAGTTTACATTTATTCATCTACTCCCTTGCACTGTGAGAACAAAAGTGCGATACAAATTGAAAAGAATTCTGTTTTTCATGAGCGCACGAAGCACATTGAGATTGATTGTCATTTTACCTGTGATCACCTGCAACTCGGGACGATTTCGCTTCCATTTGTTTCATCAACCTTGCAGCTTGCGGATATTTTTATGAAGGCTTTATCGGATTCTCGATTTCGGTTTCTTATGTGACAAACTCTGAATGCTAATTGTTGCGGCATTGTGAGTTTGAGGGAGATGTTAGTCTATATTTTATTAGCCCGCTTGTTTATGGGCCATTTAGTTTTTAGCCCATTAGGGTTTCTATCTAGCTAGTATTTATATCCGCTTTATTCTTTGTAGTCTTTATGCTTAGCTTTGGGAACTCTTGTAATATCTTTTTATTATAATCATATGATAATGTTATCACATTCCAAATGCGAGGTGTTTTGGTGAGGTGAAGGAGAGGAATTACGGTGGGAGTTGGTGGTCGGACGACGGTTGACTGGCGGAAGGGTTGATCTCCGGTAGTGGGGTTAAGGAACATTTAGAGGAGTAGAAAGTGTGGGAGATGAATAAGGTTGAGAGATTTGATGAAAAAAGGATGAAAAGATAGAACATTTCCATAGGTGACTTAAATCAGATCGTGTCATTTCAGTGTTCTTATAAAACGATAAACAAATAAAGAATTGGTATTTCATACTAACTATTAAGTTATTCAAATGTGTGGTGGACCCTTTTTTTATTTGTGAAAAAAGAAACTATTGAGAAAGTAAGAGTAGGTATTATTTTTTAATGATTTTCTCATATTCAAGTGTATGAAAAAGGTATGGAGCTAGTGAAGGTCGTCACTCAGGTGGGTCCAATGTATAAAGGCCAAGTTTACGTTTTTCAGACATCATTTTTAGTGAATAATATCGTGATCTGTTAGCTTAATTTTGTTTTAATATTTGTTTTTGGTAACATAAATTGATATATGTAAATTTTTTAAAATTGGTAACTTGAATTTTGAAGTGACCCACACCTTCCATTAATTAGTCGGATATTGCCAAAATTTGTGCCCAAGTCCAAAGTAATAGCAAATAAACAAATTTCATGAGATTTTTGTTTTTGATCTCGAATCAGGTAGCAAATAAGGTTTAATTCATACTGGTTTTATTGAGTTGTATTTGTTTTTGTGATTTGAATCGAAAATGGGGTCCCTCAACAAAGAAACTGTGCGTTGAGGTGGAGTTTGCAAGATTGCCTGCAAAGTGTTTGATAAAAGTTCTCAAAGAGGTCGAGTGGTGTTCTCAGGGTTCAAGAACAGGGGATTGACTACTAACGAATACCACAGGTAGTAAAACAAGTAAAGAACTCCAATAACTATTAGCATCAATGAAAAAGTGATGATTACGAGGAAGATAGAGGTGGCTCTGTGTTTTGTGGGAAAAAAGAAAGTTGTGTTTCTTGATCTCCTAAATTACCCACAGTTATGGATTTCATTAAAGTCAAGGGGTAACTGGTTTACTCTTTTAAAAACTTCAAAGTGACCTTTAAACCCGATAAACTCCACACTTCTGGACATAAAAGGAAATACCAGATGAAATAGATGCAGGGAACAATAATAAATCCCAACTCTCAGATCACTTGCCAAAGACTCCACCACCTATTTCCATAGTACGAATATAATCATAAGTCCTCAACCTCACAAGGTACTTTATAAACCAACTAGTCAACCCCTGGTCAAAGTCAAAGTCCTCAGTCAAGGTCAACAGTCCATGTTGACCCTAACTCGCCGAGTACCCTCGACTACTCGCCGAGTTCCTTGAAGTTATTTCCCGCTCGCCGAGTCACCAGGGTGACTCGTCGAGTTCTTACGATTTTCGATCGAAACCCTAAGGCCAACCGTCGAGTTCCCTTCTTGTAACACGACGGATACACACGCATTCATAACTTAGGGAAAACTCATCCGGCTCGTTGAGTTGTTCACACAACTTGTCGAGCCTATGGCAATCTTCATTGGACTCGCCGAGTTGTTCATCCAACTCGTCGAGTTCATGGCCATCTTCATATGACTCGCCGATTCAACCTTGAGACTCACCGAGTTACTTCAGTCCTTAAGCCATACAGACTCATATAAGCCATGCAATGGCTCAAAATTACAGATCCAAGCTTCTAGGGCATGATTTTCACGTAAAGTTGCAAACTTTACGTGCATGCATGACTAAAAAGGCTCGTAATGCCAAATCTAAGCTCTTAATGGGGTTTCATGTACAAGGAGGGCCTCATCCACAACCAAAATAGAAACTTTATGATTCTAGAACTTGAGAAGGGTCCAGATCTGAAACTACAACTTCAGATCTAGTCCATAGCCCACCTTATCAACTCAAGATCTAAAAGTGAAAGAAGTAGAGGAGGCGATTTGATACCTTAAGAAGATGCTAACTGAGGTATGACTTAAAATCAATACATGAGAATCGGGGAACCAATTGATCGAGTAGGGGAACCAATTGATCGAGTAGGACTTAAAATCAAAGAAACTTCTATTTAAATCAATACCTGAGAATCGGGGCATTACAGTTCTCCCCCACCTTAACTAGACTTCAAGGACGAAGTCCTCAGGAATAAACAATGTCGGGTAGTGCTCACGCATCTCTGCCTCTGGCTCCCAAATCTACTCGGATCCCTTCTGATGTTCCCACTGCACGTTTACCAAAGGTATTTCTTTGTTTCGCAAAATCTTCTTCTTCTTCTTCAAAATGGCCACAGGCCTCTCCACATAATTCAGGCGCTCATCGACCTGAATATCATCCAACGATACTACTGCCTCCTGTTCTATGATACACTTCCGCAATTGCGAAACATGGAACGTGCTATGAATACGGATAAGCTCCTCCGGGAGCTCCAGCCTATAAGCCACCTTGCCAACCCTGGCAATGACCCTGAACGACCCAATAAAATGGTGACCCAATTTTCCCCTCTTCCTGAAACGGATTACACACTTCCAGGGTGAGACTTTCAGAAGTACCATGTCTCCCACCTGAAACTCCAACTCAGATCGGCGTCGGTCGGCATAACTTTTCTGCGGACTCTAAGCGGTCTGTAATCACTGTCTAATATGCTGTATCTTTTCGGTAATTTGCAGAATTACCTCTTTCCGTCCCATCACCCTGTGCTCAATCTCACCCTAGCAGACTGGGGTTCTACACCTCTGACCATACAACAGCTCAAAAGGTGGGACGCCAATACTGGAATGATAGCTGTTGTTGTAGGCGAACTCTACAAGTGGTAGGTGGGAATCCCAACTCCCACCAAAGTCAATGACGCACGCCCTCAACATATCCTCGAGGGCCTGAATGGTCTGCTCGCTTAATCCATCGGTCTGCGGATGGAATGTTGTACTAAAATGCAATCGCGTACCCAGTTCCTCATGGAACTTCTACCAAAAACAGGAAGTAAACCTGACATCCCGATCGGAAACGATGGAAACTGGAACCCCATGGTGAGAGACAATCTCGCTGACATACAGGTCGGCCAATTTCTCAGCCGACGAACTCTCCTTAATGGCCAAGAAATGGGCACTCTTGGTCAACTGATCCATGATGACCCATATAGCATCAAACCCCTTCTCCGTCCTCGGCAACTTCATAATGAAATCCATCGTGATCTACTCCCATTTCCATATGGGAATCTGCAGAGGCTGCAGCTTACCATGCGACCTTTGATGCTCGGCCTTGACCATCCTACAGGTCAATCACCTCTCAACATACCCATCGATTTCTCGCTTCATTCTGGGCCACCACTAACTCAAACTCAAATCACGATACATCTTGGTGGCCCCCGGGTGAATAGAAAAATGAGACTTATGAGCCTCTTCCATCACTGTCTACCGAACCCCTCCGGACATCGAAACCCAAACTCGACCGTATCAGGTCAATAACCCTCGGCTATCCTGGACAAACCGGGCGCTCTCGCCCTAAATTCTCTCCAACTTCTAGTTCTCCGATCTCATACCCTCAACCTGAGCATCCCTAATCAAGCTCACAAGAGGGGAATCCACCGCTATCCTCATACACCTTGTTGGGGTAGAAGACCCAGTTGAAATGCGGCTCAAAGCATCCGCAACCACATTCGCTTTAGCAGGATGGTAAAGGATCTCACAATCATAGTCCTTGACCACATCCAGCCACCTGTGCTGCCTCATATTTAGATTCGGCTGATCCATGATATGTCTCAAACTCTTGTGATCTGTGTATATAGTGCAATGGACCCCATACAGATAGTGCCTCCAAATTTTGAGAGTGAAAACCACCGCTCCCAACTCAAGATCGTGCGTAGGGTATCTCGTCTCATGCGGCTTCAGCTGTTGCGATGCATAGGATACCACCCGTCCCCTCTGCATGAGGACTGCCCCCATGCTCGTGATGGACGCATCACAAAACACAACAAAGTCCTCAACTCCTTTGGGGAGTGTTAACACTGGCGCCTCACATAAACACTGCCGGAGGGTCTTAAACGCCCTCCGTTGCTCAGGGCCCCACCATAAATCCACCCCCTTCGTCGTAAGATAAGTGAGGGGTACTGGAATCTTGGAGAAATCTCGAATAAATTTTCGGTAGTACCCTGCTAAACCCAAGAAACTCCTGATGTCTGATGGATATTTCGGAGTCTCCCACTGCATAACCGCCTCCACCTTGGCCGGGTCGACCAAAATCCCCTCCTGGTTAATGAGATGTCCGAGGAACTGGACCTCTCGTAACCAAAACTCACACTCCGAGAACTTGGCATACAGCCGTTCTCACCGCAGAACCTCCAACAGCTCCCTGAGATGCTCCTCATGCTGTTCTCGGGTCTTGGAATACACCAGTATATCGTCTATGAACACGATGACCGAGCGATCGAGCATCGGTCTGCAGACTCGGTTCATCAAATTCATGAACACTGCCAGCACGTTGGTGAGACCAAACGGCATCACCATGAACTCGTAATGACCATAACGAGTTCGAAATGCGGTCTTCTCCACGTCTTCCTATCTCACCCTGACCTGGTGATATCCGAACCTCAAATCGATCTTGGAAAACCAAGATGCACCCTACGGTTGATCGAAAAGATCATCAATCCTCGGGAGTGGATAACGGTTCTTCACCGTTAACTTATTCAACTCCCTATAGTCAATGCACATCCTATGCGAACCGTCCTTCTTCCGGATGAAAAGGATCGGTGCTCCCAAGGGCGAACTACTCGGACGAATAAACTGCTTACCCAGCAGGTCCTGCAACTGAGATGATAGCTCCTACATCTCAGGTGGTGCTAGACGGTATGAAGCCTTAGTGATAGGGGCCGCACCCGACACTAGATCAATCCTGAACTCAACCTGCCTCTCCGGAGGCACTCCAGGTAACTCCTCCGGAAACACGTCAACAAAATCTCTAACTACTGGGACCTCCGAAACTGAGGGCTACTCCCTTACCCACGTATCTACCACATATGCTAAATAACTGGCACACCCGTGTTGAATACACTGCCGAGCCTTGGCTACCGAACAAAACCTTGATCCTATCCTGGTGCCCTCGCCGTATACCACCAGTTCTCCCCCACTTGGGGTTCTAACCACCACTCACTGTCCCTCACAGCCGATCATGCACCAAATTGACTGAGGCAATCCATTCCTACGATCACGCACACTTCACCCATGGGGATAGGAATCAAATATATCGGGAAGGACACCCTGAAAATCTCCAACTCGCACCCCCGGTAAACCGAAGAAGCAGAAACCCCATGCTCGTTGGCGATCGAAACTCGCAACGGATACTCAAGCTTATCTACCGACACGCTAAACCCTCTACTGATAGTATGAGATACGAACGACCGACTCGCCCCCGAGTCAAATAAAACCAAAGCAGGCAAAGAATTCACTAAAAATGTACCTAAACACAGGTACAACCAATAAGCATAACGAAAATATAATAACTGAGACAAAGAATAAAACATACCAGCAACCACATATGGTGCTGCCTTGGCCTCCTTGGCCGTGAGCTGGAAGGCGCGACCTTGAGCCTTCGGAGGCTCCACCTTGACTGGCCTCCCATCCCCAATCCTAATAGTAGCTGGTGCGGAACCCTGCGCCGACTTGGCGGCAAGCTGCGAACAGTTGGTCTTCACATGACCAACCTGATGACAATGGTAACAAATCCTCATATCTGCTGGAGGGGCGGACTGACGGCAGTCCCTGGCATAGTGCCCCTCCTTGCCACATTTGTGTGACCCACCTCCTGCTCGACAAACCCTAGAATGACCCCTGCCACACTTTCCACAAGTGCGGCTCTACTGACCCCCAGTCCGAGTATCAACGGTCTTAGACCGCTTGGGCGCCGGCTGAGACTGTGCCGGTGCCCGACGCTGCTCCTTCAACTGCAACTCTATCTCCAACTCACGCCACCTCACGACTTCCTGAAGATCCAGAAGGGTATCACAACGCTGTGTAGACACAAACTGTCAAATATCAGTCTTGAGCATACTCATATAACGAGTCATCTGAGACTGCTCTGAAGCAAACTCAGAGCAAAACACAGCTCTCTCCGTGAACATACGGGTAATCTCCATCACAGACTCCCCATCCTGTCTCAATGTCAAAAACTCCTGAGCAAGCCGCTCCCGCTCAACGCGCGGAACATAGCGGGCACGAAACATATCCCTGAACTGCTCCCAAGTAACAGCAGCCCGCTGATCATCAGTGTACGACCCAGTCGTCAATCTCCACCAGTCCTTTGCCCCAAGCCTCAGCAGGTTCAGGGCACACCTGACCTTCTGGTCAGCAGGACATGAGCACGTGAAGAAACAACCCTCCATGTCAGACAACCACCTCATAGCCCTAATCGCATCCTGTGTACCATCAAACATTGGGGGCTTCGTGTTATCGAAGTCCCGGTACTGGAAAGCCCTGCCGGCTCCTCCTCCAACCCCTGTCGTAGTTATAGCCGATGCGGCTGCAGCGGCCGTCGTCTCTGCCAGTGCTGCGTATCACTCATCAAAGTACTCCACCATTGCGGTCTTAATCGACCCAAACATCTCTGGTAGTTGCGCTCGGAACGCCGCAACAATCTCGTCCTGAAGGATCTCTCGGATCCTGGCATCCAACTCCTCTGTTCCAATCTGAACCACGGGCTCAGGTGCTACCGGCACCTCCGACCTTCCGTCTCCCGACCCCGATCCTGACCCAGATCCCGATCCAGATCCAACAGCAAAATGTCACGTCACCACCATACTGAAAATATACCCAAGACGTCAGATAAACAATCATAATATCGAGAGACCAATTTCCACAAACCCTAGGGGTTGTGACTTCCTTGCTATGCGTATAGGTCCTGTGGTTTCAGCAGTACAGGCCCATACTACCTTCCACACCTACCCATATTTGTCTGAAGTATCATCACAACGCCCTAACACTACTACCAATATAATATGTGCTCAACCCTCGCTCCAAGAGGGATACCGACTATCTCGCGACTAGCTTCATAACTTCTCACAACCCACTCATCCATGAAACTTTCATCAGCCCCTGCAGCGCTAGTGTATGCTAGCCGCACATAATGCTGGACCCAATAGACTTTCGAATATCCAATCCAACCCGAATGTCGAATCAACATTCTCATGCTATAAGGTCTTAATTATGTACAGCCATGATGCATACAATAAACATATATAGTCATGATGTCAATTCCATATACAAGAAACCCTAGGCTAATGGGCATCCTATCATCAGGCAAGTCTATCATGCGATTCCTGAAGATCCCTAGCCTAGCACTAGCATGATGTTTTAACATATCAGAAAATCAAATAACTGTATGGCATTTTGGGGTTTACTTACAGGCTCCGGCTGATCGTACCCTCTGCATCCTCCATCCTTTATTTTGAAAACCATTTTAAAATTTTACTTTCCGAAAATCTCCTTGATTTGAGAATGGATTCACACGAGTGTTCCTCCAATTCACTCAAACCAAGGCTCTGATACCAACTTGTAACATCCATAAATTTTATGCCAAATTTAAACCTTTTCAATCATAATTAAAACCTGAATAGTGTTTGATTACAAATTGTTTTCAAATCATTGTTCATCAGAGTGTCCCAAAAACAGATCATACGGACGAGGAGCGATACGGTCACGCCTTCGCCTTGCCATGATCTTCGGAAGTACCTGAAACGATAACTGAAAGCTGTAAGCCCAAGGGCTTAGTGAGCTACCCCAAAATACCAATACCACATAGAAATACCGAAACTGTAACAGTCAATCAACAACATGCATACTGGGCCATCGACCGGACTGGACCGCCCTGCAGGGCCTATAGTCTAACTGAATCTATACCAAGCCTTCGGCATGACTGGGCTGCCTCGTGGCCTATAGTCTCTCCGGACCGCTCATAGGGTATATTGGCCTTCAACACAAAGTAGGACCGCCTCCACCCAATCAACGAGCAAACAATCATGTGCACATAACTAACATACTCTGACATACGTAAACATGAAACATATCGATCTTACTGATCATCAATCATAGCAAAATCTCATAACAGAGTACCGACCTAGCAGGCCACTAACATACCGATCTCTAAGGATCATAGAAGCACAAAATACTGTCTGTCCTGATTCCGATCTATCATATCATACCCATATATATATATATATATATATATATATATATATATATATATATCATAACAATAACAACTAAAGGGTCGGCCTAGGTGCCTTAGACCCTTTTGATATAGTGAGGATAACTCACCTCACAAATGTCGAATCAGTAGATAAATCCCAACTCTCGGATAATTTGCCAAAGACTCCACCACCTATTTCCATAGTACAAATATAATCATAAGTCTTCAACCTCACAAGGTACTTTATAAACCAACTAGTCAACCCCTGGTCTAAGAAAAAGTCCTCAGTCAAGGTCAATAGTCCTTGTTGACCTTAACTCGCCGAGTACCCTCGGCTACTCGCCGAGTTCCTTGAAGTTCTTTCCCACTCTCCGAGTCACCGAGATGACTCGCCGAGTTCCTACGATTTTTGATCGAAACCCTAAGGCCACTCGTCGAGTTCCCTTCTTGCAACACGACGGATACACACACATTCATAACTTAGGGAAAACTTATCCGACTCACCGAGTTGTTCATACAACTCGTCGAGCCTATGGAAATCTTCATCGGACTTGCCGAGTTGTTCATCCAACTCGTCGAGGTCATGGCCATCTTCATATGACTTGCCGAGTCAACCTTGCGACTCGCCGAGTTACTTCAGTCCTTAAGCGATACAGACTCATATAAGCCATGCAATGGCTCCAAATTACAGATCCAAGCTTCTAGGGCATGCTTTTCACGTAAAGTTGCAAAATTTACGTGCATGCACGACTAAAAAGGCTCTTAATGCCAAATCTAAGCTCTTAATGGGGTTTCATGCACAAGGAGGGCCTCATCCACGACCAAAACAGAAACTTTATGATTCTAGAACTTGAGAAGGGTCCAGATCTGAAGTTACAACTTCAGATCTAGTCCATAGCCCACCTTATCAACTCAAGATCCATAGAAGCCCCAAAACTCAACCATAAAAGAGATCTAAAAAGGAAAGAAGTAGAGGAGGTGATTTGATACCTCAAGAAGATGCTAACTGGAGTATGATATGGTTCCCACACTTCCTTGCTCCGATTTCCTTGCCTTCCATGCCTTTCTTCTTCCAAGAATCTTCTCTCCAAGCTTAACACACACTCAATAAAGCAACACACGAATTAGGGTTTCTTAGGAACTCTCCAGAACTGCAAAGAGACCAATGGAGGTTGAGGCTCCTTTAAATAGGGTGCACAACCCCGGGATTTAGGGTTTCATCTGCCAGCTCCTACTCGTCGAGCCCCTTAAATGGACTCGGCGAGTAGATTACTAAACACGCGATCCCATCCCGCTGCTACTCGACGAGTAGGGGAACCAACTCGTCGAGTAGGAATTAAAATCAAAGAAACTTCTATTTAAATCAATACCTGAGAATCGGGGTGTTACACCACAAGTATAAAAGGATCCCTTATATTCCAAGAGAGGGGATCGACACTCTAAACCTTGATTAGTTATCTAATAATTTCCCATCCTTTTTCCAAAAACTAACTTGATCGTCGGAGCTTCGTTCAGATACGACCTCCCGGGTGATAGCTGACGGTCTTTTTTTTTTTTTTTTTTTTTTTTTTTTTTTTGTGTTGTGATACTCAGGCCCCTCATTTCCACCCCTCAAAGAGAAGAAGTTAAGCCGAAGACATATCACAAAAGTTGGCGCCATCTGGAAGAACACACAATACGGAAAACCCGATAATCGACAATACGCGTCTATAATGGTAAACACAAGACTCACCTCGTCACACAATGACAACACCGGCCCCGTTAGAGGAATGCTATCAGTTGGCAGACATGGCCTTCTGGCGTCAAGCAGTAGGCCGGTCAGCATTGCCACGTAGTTGGCGGCGAGTGTAGGGTGCCCGTCGCTTACCATTCTAACAAAAAAAGACGCCATCATAAAAACAAAAATGACGGTACAGAGTGCTTATGATCAACAGACCATACAGGAAACGTGAATGACACCACACAAACCACGATGTCAAAGCGCCGACCCGACAAATCAACAACATCAACTTTTCTCCAGAAGACCCGAGACCGCAAGATTGGAATCCTAGAGACTTGTTCCTTATAACCGCGTGCATACGACACAAACAAATCCATCGGGTATACAAAGATAATGGAAGTAGCATGGATATCATGTACAAACATTGCTTCCAGCAACTACCAGAATCTTGGAAGGAAGAATTGAAACCCCTAACCGATGTACCTTTTTGTCGGTTTCATAGGACATAGCTTATGACCTCTCGAAACAATACACCTCCCACTAACATTAGTCAGCCACGACAGTAGAGAGAGCAGGACGCAAACAATTGAATTCTTTGTGATACGAAACCGAGCAGAGAAAAACATATTTTCAGGGCATCCGACATTCTTCGAGACGAAATCCATGCCATAAACAATACACGACACAGTCCAATTCGGTACACTATTTGGGTCGAAAACCATCTTCGCTGACAGCCCGCATAGGCGGACATGTCACCAAATCATGGCGGCATCAGACCTGGTCAGCGCCCCCAAAAAAACATGTAATACACGGTGGACACCCCAAACAAACAATCAAGATCGGAGCTGACCTATTGGCGGAAACAAAACTTTAACTAGTTGCACTACTAACGCGGTTCGTCGGGGTGTTCGCGTGGTAGCCCATAAACTTGACGGGAGTGGACCGAAAGATCATTGAACACAGTTTAAACATCCTACCACGCAATGCTCCGATAAAGAAAAAAAATAGGGGGCAGGCAAGCGATAGAAACAAGGCAAGGAATGATGAAGTCTCGAAACTTTTGGAAGTAGGCGCCCTTCGGGAAGAAATGTTACATACATATTTTGAAAATCTGGTAATGGTAAAGAAACACGATGGATCGTGGCGGATGTGCATCGACTATTCCGACCTAAATAATGCATGCCCAAAAGATGTAACAACCCGGAATTTCAGGTATTGTTATATTTATGATTTTGGGTGTTTTAAGAGAGGACTCGGCGAGTTGGAGCCTAGACTCGCCGAGTAGGATCGCGGAATTGGTCGCGGGTTCGCGACTGGACTCGACGAGTCCGGATATGGACTCGGTGAGTCTGCGCTGTTTAGCGAAAACCCTAACCGTTCAGGTTTGGGACATATATAAGGGACCTTATGGCCGTCATTGTTCACCCTAGTCCTCTGAGAGAAACCCTAATTTGATTGTGAGCACCTAGAGCAAAATAGAAGACCATTATTGATCTTGGAAGTGTTATTGTGCAAAAAGGAGGAGGCTTGGTTAAGGGAACAACAAGAGAAGCCACGTTCTGAGGATTGGGGACACAGAGAGCACGTTATTCAGGTAATATTTCGAGTTGCATCCTTCTATGTTGATGTATATACGGATTTAGGTTTTATTGAACCCTTTTGTGGCTAGATTGAGTGTTACCTTAGTCCCCCAAACGATTGGAACCCTGTATTGGGATCTTTAGAAGTCCAGAATGTCCCATGCCTGAGAATTTCGGGAATCAATGGAGGTTTTGGATTGGAATCCTTATGCCTTAGGTCAAAATGTAAATTATGAGTCATGGGGTGTATTATGAGCACCGAAATGAGGACCTTACGTGATGAATCAGTCTAGGAAGGCCAGACCTATGAATGGTCGGAGCAGTTCTGACCTTAGAAAGCAGTTTGAGCGGTTGCACGGCATGGACTCGCCGAGTCCGATGAACAGACTCGACGAGTAGCTTGAAGATTAACTGGGACTCGTCGAGTTGTTCTTCAGACTCGGCGAGTTGAGTCGGGGTGGCCCCGCGATTCTTCCAGGAGAAACTCGTCGAGTCAAGGAGGATACTCGACGAGTAGAAAGGGGATCTTAGAGAATTGGTGAGGACGTCTAGACTCGCCGAGTCGCCCTAGCACTCGCCGAGTCAGGTCAAGTTGACCGTTGACCGTTGACCAGAGTTGACCTATGTTTGACCTCTTAGGGATAGTCAAACTTAGAAGATAAAAGTGTTAATAAGAGATGTATGATGTTATAGGGAGATTGTAGCTCGGCGGATCGAGTACGAGTGACTTCGGGATTTGTTAGCTTTCGACATTCACGAGGTGAGTCTTCTCACTATACTGTACCCGGAAGGGTTTGACTGTGTGACCGGAAGGTCGGATATGATATGTGATATACGTGCTATATGTGATAAGTTAATTGTTATGCGTGCTATGTATGTTTATGTGGGCCGGAAGGCAATATGTTATGGGCCGGAAGGAGATTATGTTATGGGCCGGAAGGCGTTGTGTTGTGGACCGGAAGGTCGGCGTGGGTAGGACCAGAAGGTTTACCCAGCAGGGACGGAAGTCCCCTGAGACACATGGACCGGAAGGTCAGGGCCTGGAAAGGCGTATGTGCGTAAGTTGTATATTGGGGAACTCACTAAGCATTTATGCTTACAGTTGTTATGTATGTGTTTCAGGTATTAGCAAGGACCGTGGGAAGGCGCCGGCGTGATCTGTACACACTGAAAGATGTTTTGTGATATTGGGATTTAGATGACTTGTATTTTGATATGACACTTGAAATGTTTATGCCTTGTTTGAATGAAAATAACTTATTTTGAAATGAAAAATTTGTTTGAAAATTTACGGTGTTACAAATTGGTATCAGAGCCTTGGTTTGAGGGATTTGGGTGCACCTTCGGGCGTAACTGAACTCAAACCGAGGATTTGAGGAAAACTTTTAAAAATAAAGGCATAAACTTTTATAAATGATTTTGTGGTAAACAAGAAAGAAGCAGTGTGTACGATCAGTCAGCGCCCGAACGGTAAAAACCCCCAAAATACCTTACAATGTTATGTTATGAGATAAGTTATGATATGAACTGTTATGCATGCTAGAAGACTAGGTATTCATGATAGGACTAGAGTGGCCTGATTTGTGATGCCTTAGTCTAGGGAAGTTTGCCGATACGAGATGCTTGATAGCGTGCAGGTAGATAGTGCATATCAAAAGTAGAGTACTCACTATCCGGGGTTTGGGGAGGAAGATTTGGGATGAATGCTGATTCGGTGTGGTCGGTAGTATTGGGCCCGTACTACCGAAGACACCGGGTCAATGGGAGACCCAAGTAAGAATCCCTGGATATCAGAGACTGAGTAGGGTTGCGTTATCGAGTGTGATTATACTCGATGTAGTCTCTGATAGTTTTATATTGTATTTCAGAGACATCATGGTTAGACCACGCCACGGAGCGAGTTCGAGCGGTATGAGTGACTAGGAGATTCGTCAGATGATTCATGAGGAGGTGGCTGCAGCGATCCGGGCTGAGATTCCGGAGATGTTTGGGTCTATTAAGACCACCTTGATGGAGACTTTTGAGGAGCGGTACGCCGCATTGACTGAGGCTACAGCCGCTGCAGCTACCGCATCTGTGGCCGCTGCCAGGCCACAAGGGGGTGACTCGTTGCTGTTTCGGGAGTTCAGCAACATGAAGCCACCTGAGTTTGATGGGACGCAGGATCCGATTGCTGCGATGAGGTGGATCACTGATATTGAGGGGTGCTTCTACACTTGTTCATGTCCGGAGCATCTGAGGGTACGGTTCGCTTTGAACCAGCTCCGTCTGGGAGCAAAGGATTGGTGGAAGTTCGTGACGGCGAACTTCACTTTGGCAGAGATTTCGGCAGTGACATGGGAGGGGTTTACCTCTATGTTCAGAGACGAGTACGCTCCCCCGGTGGAGAAGGAACAACTGGTTCAGGAGTTCTTGACCCTCAAGCAGGGTACTGATTCGGTTGCGGTGATCACGCGGAAGTTTCATGAGAGGGCGATGTTCTGCCCCGAGCTGGTGTCCACAGAGCAGGATCGGATGAGCCGGTACTTGGGTGTTTTGAGGAGGGATATTCGGGAGTTTGTGTCAAACTCCACTTATCATACCTTTGCTGAGCTTCAGGCGAATGCCACGAAGCGCGAGATTGAGTTGGAGACCCAGGCCAGGGAGGAGGCCGAGTCTCAGCAGGTGGACCGGCGGCCGGCTTAGTCTCAGCCGGCAGCCAAGCGGACTAAGTCTGCCGATTCGAGGACGGGAGGTCCGAAGGGCCGTACTTGCGGAAAGTGCGGCAAGGGTCATGATGGGGCATGTCGATCTGGTGCTTGCTACAAGTGTGGCAAGGAGGGGCACATTGCTAGGGAATGCCCCAAGGGGTTTACGGTTTGCTTTCATTGCAACCAGACAGGCCATCGGAAGGCCGAGTGCCCCCAGCTTCTTCAGGGATCTGCACCTACTACCAGGGCTACTGAGACTCGACCGGTGAAGGCCGAGGCCCCGAGGGCTCGTAGGAGAGCCTTTCAGCTGACTGCGGAGGAGGTCCGCGCTGCGCCCGATGTTGTGACAGGTATGCTTTATTTCATGTATTTATTTTGATGTCGAGATGTTATGCTTATGTTAGGATATGCGTAGGTACTTTCCTTGTGAACTCTGTGCCTGCTCTAGTATTATTTGACTCGGGTGCGAGTCGGTCCTTTGTATCTTTGGCTTTTAGTCAGCATATCAGCGTTAGTCGTGAGTCGTTGAGTCGGCCTCTGAGAGTTTCTATAGCTGACGAGAGAGTGATTTGTGCCACGGAGGTTCTCCGGGGATGTGTGTTAGAGATTTTTGGGGTCTAGTTTCCGATTGATCTGATTCCTATTGCGATGGGTGATGTCTGTGTCATTGTGGGCATGGACTGGTTGAGCCGATTCGGCGCCGTCATCGACTGTGAGCGTCAGCTGGTGACTATACGAGACCCTAGTGGGGGAGTTCTTTCGGTGTACGGCGAGGGTACCCGTTCGAGATCAGCTTTTTGTTCGGCCGCTAGGGCAAGGCAGTGTCTACAGCAGGGCTGTAAGGGTTTTGTGGCGTATGTGATGGATACGCGGGAGGTTTCCGAGAGACCAAGATCAGTTGAGGAGGTCCCAGTGGTGCGTGAGTTTCCAGATGTTTTCCCCGAGGAGCTGCCGGGAGTACCTCCTGTGAGGCAAGTAGAGTTCGGTATCGATCTGGTTCCGGGGGCCGCGCCTATCGCTAAGGTGCCTTATCGTCTTGCACCTCCAGAGATGCAAGAGTTTTCCTCGCAGCTTCAGGAGTTGCTGGGGAAGGGATTCATTCGGCCGAGCAGCTCGCCGTGGGGAGCACCTATTCTGTTCGTCAAGAAGAAGGATGGTTCACACCGGATGTGCATTGATTACCGGGAGTTGAACAAGTTGACGGTCAAGAACCGTTACCCATTACCGAGGATCGATGATTTATTCGGTCAGTTACAGGGAGCATCTTGGTTTTCCAAGATCGATCTGAGGTCGGGGTACCATCAGGTGAGAGTGCGGATGAGGACGTCCAGAAGACAGCGTTTAGGACGCGATATGGGCATTATGAGTTTGTGGTGATGCCTTTCGGGCTCACCAACGCCCCGGCTGTGTTCATGGATCTTATGAACAGGGTATGCAGGCCGATGTTGGATCGGTCAGTGATTGTATTTATCGATGATATTCTAGTGTATTCGAGATCTAGAGAGCAGCATGAAGAACATTTGAGGGAGGTCCTTGGGGTTTTGAGATCGGAGAAGCTTTATGAAAAGTTCTCCAAGTGTGACTTCTGGTTGCGGGAGGTCCAATTCCTAGGACATGTTGTTAATCAGGAAGGGATATTGGTCGATCCGGCCAAGGTTGAGGCGGTGATGAGTTGGGAGGTGCCGAAGTCACCTTCTGAGATCAGGAGTTTCCTTGGATTAGCAGGGTATTATCGGAGATTCATTAAGGATTTCTCCAAGATCGCAGTGCCGCTCACCAGATTGACCCGGAAGGGTGTTGCATTCTCATGGGGTCCCGAGCAGCAGACCTCCTTTGAAACACTTCGCCAAAGGTTGTGCGAAGCCCCGGTATTAGCTCTCCCGGAAGGGATGGAGGATTTTGTAGTATATTGCGATGCATCGATCTCGGGGCTGGGTGCAGTGTTGATGCAGAGGGGTCATGTAATAGCATATGCATCGAGGCAGCTGAAGCCTCACGAGTCGAGATACCCCACACACGATTTAGAGTTGGGGGCAGTAGTGTTCGCTCTCAAGATTTGGCGTCACTACTTGTATGGGGTTCGATGTACGATATACACGGACCATAAGAGCTTGAAGTATTTGATGGATCAGCCCAACCTAAATATGCGTCAGAGGAGGTGGTTGGATGTGGTCAAGGATTATGATTGTGAGATCCTGTACCACCCAGGCAAGGCTAATGTGGTAGCCGATGCATTGAGCCGCAGGGCGGAGAGCACTCCACTGCGAGATGTATGTTTGAGATTGACTGTGATAGCTCCAGTATTGGATGCTATTCGTGGGGCACAGGCCGAGGCTGTGCGACCAGAGATGCAGAAGAGAGAGCGGGTCGTTGGGTTGGTTTCAGAGTTCGTTCGGGATGGACGAGGGCTTATGACGTTTCAGGGTCGGATTTGGGTACCGTTCGTGGGCGGTACGCGTAATACTTTGATGGAAGAGGCTCATCGGTCGAAGTTTTCAATCCATCCGGGGGCTACGAAGATGTATTTGGATTTGAGGAAAGAGTATTGGTGGCCCTGTATGAAGAGGGACGTCGCATGGTTCGTGGAGAGGTGCTTGACCTGCCGTAGGGTTAAGGCCGAGCACCAGAGACCGCATGGCAAGTTGCAGCCATTGGATGTTCCCGAATGGAAGTGGGAACAGATCACTATGGATTTCATCACCAAATTGCCGAGAACTGTCAGAGGAGTCGATGCAATTTGGGTGATTGTGGATAGGTTGACGAAGAGCGCTCACTTCCTTGCCATCAGTGAGAGTTCTTCAGCGGAGAAGTTGGCGGAGATATATGTGAGAGAAGTGGTATCTCGGCATGGGGTGCCGATCTCGATTGTTTCAGACCGTGATGTGCGCTTCACTTCCAGATTCTGGAAGAAATTCCATGAGGAGCTGGGTACTAAATTGCATTTTAGTACTGCATACCATCCCCAGACAGACGGTCAGAGCGAGCGAACGATTCAGACGCTGGAGGACATGCTTCGAGCGTGTGTGTTAGATTTTGGGGGTAGCTGGGATGCGTATTTACCCTTGGCGGAGTTTTCCTACAACAACAGCCATCATTCGAGCATTGGTATGCCACCCTTTGAGCTGTTGTATGGTAGGAGGTGTCGGACCCCCATTTGCTGGGGAGAGGTGGGTCAGAGAGTGATGGGCAGTACAGAGATCGTGCTTCAGACGACAGAGCAGATTCAGCAGGTTAGACAGAGGTTATTGACCGCCCAGAGCCGACAGAAGAGTTATGCAGACAGACGCCGATCCGAGCTTGAGTTTCAAGTCGGTGACTTCGTTCTCCTAAAGGTCTCTCATTTGAAAGGAGTGATTCAATTTAGGAAGAGGGGCAAGTTGGGACCCCGATATATTGGGCCATTTCGTGTGATTGCAAGGATAGGCCGGGTAGCCTATCGTTTGGAGTTGCCAGCAGAGTTGGGGCAGATCCACGACACTTTTCATGTGTCGCAATTGAGAAAGTGTATAGCCGATGAGTCGGCAGTAGTTCCATTAGAGGACATTCAGGTGGATGCAAGCCTGAATTATGCCGAGAGACCAGTGGCCATCAGAGATCGGAAGATCAAGATTCTGAGGAATAAGGAGATACCTCTAGTGTTAGTGCAGTGGCAGCACCGGAAGGGATCGGAAATGACTTGGGAGCTGGAGCGTGAGATGCGGGAGCAACATCCGGAGCTATTTTCAGAGTGAGACTTCGAGGGCGAAGTCTAGTCCTAGTGGGGGAGAATTGTAACAGCCCGGAATTTCAGGTATTGTTATATTTATGATTTTGGGTGTTTTAAGAGAGGACTCGGCGAGTTGGAGCCTAGACTCGCCGAGTAGGATCGCAGAACTGGTCGCGGGTTCGCGACTGGACTCGACGAGTCCGGATATGGACTCGGCGAGTCTGCGCTGTTTAGCGAAAACCCTAACCGTTCAGGTTTGGGACGTATATAAGGGACCTTATGGCCGTCATTTTTCACCCTAGTCCTCTGAGAGAAACCCTAATTCGATTGTGAGCACCTAGAGCAAAATAGAAGACCATTATTGATCTTGGAAGTGTTATTATGCAAAAAGGAGGAGGCTTGGTTAAGGGAACAACAAGAGAAGCCACGTTCTGAGGATTGGGGACACAGAGAGCACGTTATTCAGGTAATATTTCGAGTTGCATCCTTCTATGTTGATGTATATATGGATTTAGGGTTTATTGAACCCTTTTGTGGCTAGATTGAGTGTTACCTTAGTCCCCCAAACGATTGAAACCCTGTATTGGGATCTTTAGAAGTCCAGAATGTCCCATGCCTGAGCATTTCGGGAATCAATGGAGGTTTTGGATTGGAATCCTTATGCCTTAGGTCAAAATGTAAATTATGAGTCATGGGGTGTATTATGAGCACCGAAATGAGGACCTTACGTGATGAATCAGTCTAGGAAGGCCAGACCTATGAATGGTCGGAGTAGTTCTGACCTTAGAAAGCAGTTTGAGCGGTTGCATGGCATGGACTCGCCGAGTCCGATGAACAGACTCGACGAGTAGCTTGAAGATTAACTGGGACTCGTCGAGTTGTTCTTCAGACTCGGCGAGTTGAGTCGGGGTGGCCCCGCGATTCTTCCAGGAGAAACTCGTCGAGTCAAGGAGGATACTCGACGAGTAGAAAGGGGATCTTAGAGAATTGGTGAGGACGTCTAGACTCGCCGAGTCGCCCTAGCACTCGCCGAGTCAGGTCAAGTTGACCGTTGACCGTTGACCAGAGTTGACCTATGTTTGACCTCTTAGGGATAGTCAAACTTAGAAGATAAAAGTATACTGTACTCGGAAGGGTTTGACTGTGTGACTGGAAGGTCGGATATGATATGTGATATACATGCTATATGTGATAAGTTAATTGTTATGCGTGCTATGTATGTTTATGTGGGCCGGAAGACAATATGTTATGGGCCGGAAGGCGATTATGTTATGGGCCGGAAGGCGTTGTGTTGTGGACCGGAAGGTCGGCGTGGGTAGGACCGGAAGGTTTACCCAGCAGGGACGGAAGTCCCCTGAGACACATGGACCGGAAGGTCAGGGCCTGGGAAGGCGTATGTGCGTAAGTTGTATATTGGGGAACTCACTAAGCATTTATGCTTACAGTTGTTATGTATGTGTTTCAGGTATTAGCGAGGACCGTAGGAAGGCGCCGGCGTGATCTGTACACACTGAAAGATGTTTTGTGATCTTGGGATTTAGATGACTTGTATTTTGATATGACACTTGAAATGTTTATGCCTTGTTTGAATGAAAATAACTTATTTTGAAATGAAAATTTTGTTTGAAAATTTACGGTGTTACAAAAGACCATTACCCCCTCCCATAAATAGACCAGAAGGTCGAATCCCTTGAAGGCTTCCAACTTAAATGTTTTCTTGGCGCCTACAAAGGCTATCACCAAGTCCAAATATGACGGGAGTACAAGGAAAAGAAAACTTTCCACACCGATCTAGGCACGTTCTGCAACCAGAAAATGCCATTCGACCTTAGGAACGTTGGTGCGACATACCACCGCTTGATGGATAAAGTTTTTGTAGAGAAGATCAGAAAGAATGTGGAAGCCTATGTCGACGACATGGTCATTAAAAGTGGCAGTGAAAAAATGTTGCTCTAAGATATCGAGGAGACCTTCCAGACCCTGGCACAAGCACAGATGAAACTCAACCTCGGAAAATGCACTTTCGGAGTAGAAGAGGGCCAGTTCCTGGGATACCAAATAACAAAAGAGGGAATCAAACCAAACAAAGGCAAGGTTCAGGAATTCCTAGATTCCAAGACCCCACACATCCTAAAAGGGGTCTAGGAAATCAACGGAAGGTTGAATGTGCTAGGCAGGTTCATAGGCAAATCGGCCGAAAAAGCCCAGCCACTCTTCCATACTCTGAAAGGGTGTGTCGACAAGAATCACTTCAAATGGAAGGAAGAAGCCAACGCAACCCTCCAATGTTTAAAGGAGGCTCTTTTTCAGCTACCAACGATGGCGAGCCCCCGCCCAGGCAAAACCTTACAGGTATATCTCGTAGTGGCGATGAAGCCATCTCATCGGTACAGACGGTGGAGAGAAACAAGAAGCAGTCACCAATACATTTTGTAAGCAGGGAATTACAAGGCCATGAAGTCAACTACCCAATCTTGGAAAAATTGATGCTAATTTACACGGCCAGACGCCAGAGGTGCTATTCTAAAGCATAAAAAAGTGAATTGCTGACCAGCTACCAAATAAAATAAGTCATACTTAGACTTGAAAAGTCAGGACAATTAGCGAAAAAGCAAATAGAACTGGGGGAGCACGGCATAAACTACCGCCCGAGGACCAGTATCAAGGCCCATGCCTTAACAAACTTCTTAGTAGAGATACCATACACACTTAGAGGAATACCAAAGGTTGTGCCGGCAGACCCGCTAGAGCCCGATGCAAGCAAAGACATATGGGAACGACACACCGACGACGACGCAAGTAAGGAGGGCTCAGGTGCAGGCATGATCCTCAAAAACCACTGGAGAGATGAAATAACATATGCCCTAAGATTTGACTTTTAGGTTTCAGACAACGAGGCCAAGTATGATGCACTCCTCGCATGCCTCCGATTGGCACAAGAAGTCAGAGCGAAACACCTCCGGGCTTTCTGTGATTCACTATAGATAACCAACCAGATCAATTGCACTTACAAAGCCAAAGATCGAAGGATACAAATATACATGGAAAAGACATGTCATTTGGCGCACTCGTTCAATAGCTTTGAAGTCAAACAAATACTGAGGGGGGAAAATACAAGAGTCGACGCTCTTAGCAAGTTGTCCTCGACATCCTTTAACCACATAACTGATGGGTTTTGAGCATTCTAACACTCCTATGGTGTACATGAAACCCTAGAAACCTTGGATCTATGTTTTACTTTGATACATGCAAATTTGATCTTTCCATGGTTATTAACCTAACTAGCATGGCATGGGGAACATGAAATGTAAAAGCTAGTAAAAAGCATACCTTTCTTGTTGCTTGAATTCCTTAAGACCTTTGTGAGCCTAGCACCCCAAATGTGATGCCTCAAATGTTTCACACAACACCACAACTCTTGGAATAACTTTGAGAGAAGAACACACTTGCTCAAAATCGGCTAGCCCTTTTACTCTTATCTTAGTGGCCGATTTTGCTTGACAATGGAGTCCTTATATAGTGTGTCACGTGTAGGGTTACACCATGTAAACCCTAATTGACATGGCTTTTCATCTCCTCCATGATCCATGGGTTATAACCTCCATGGAGCACCTTATGAGTTTTAGCCAATCCAATGAACCATGGATTGTAAGCCCACTATTTAAGAATTGATGATTTACATAATTAACCCCATATATTTAATTAGTCTCTTTTTGATCGATCACAGAAGTAATTCCAAATTAATTCTTGAACAATACTATTTAAATAATATGATTTCATATTAATATAATATATTATAATATATTAACAAATCATAGGCGTCCTTTTTCTCATTTTGTCTATCCAATTATCATGATGTCATCCAACCCAAATAGACCATGCCAAACCGGGTCAAGTACATACCAGATATTGTAATAGACTTAGACACCTTATCCAACAGTCTCCCACTTGGATAAGTCTAATAACTATAACTGCAAGTATGACTTTAGGAACCGATTAGCAATCATAGCTCTTTCAAAGTCTCATGGAACTAAGATGACATGCCATTTAAGATAAGTGATCATATAGTCCTCTGCTCTTAAGATATCAACTGGACAAATACATGTAACAATGTCGTACTTATTGTCCAATAGTTTGTTTCCCGATTTCCTATTTGTTTGACATATAACTTAATCGAACACATCAATTTAGTTCTGATTGGGTCCGGTACATAGGTCAAAACCAAAATCATTGAGGGGCCTAGATATCGCTTTTAATACTCCAAGGACTAAAAGGAATAGATAAACTTCGACTCGTATGCTTGTTCTACTACTTGTTGAATCACACACAAAGGCATGTGTTATAATATCGAGTTACCAATGCGTTTTTGTGCAATCAATGTATAACCAACTCATTCTCAAGAAGTCATATCTCTAGGTTTGAATACTTATATGATATTGCCGTCTCACGATCACTCGAGATAAATTCCATGAAGTGATAAAAGTGAGCGTGGGTTGAATCCAATACTCGAATCCCTATTCCAGGAGTACTCATGAACACTGTAGTCCCTTTGTCCCAGACAAACTACAAACCCTTCATTACAGTCTTGCCTCATTACCTACTTCCAAAGTATGATTGACAGTGTATGGTTTGAATAATGTGATATATCATAACACTATAATTCTGGAAGTCAAAACATGCAAAAAATTGAAACGATAGTCAACGATTGACAGAAGATAGTAACACTTTACTTATAATTAAATAACTACTTTAATTTAATCATCCAATGTCAATTACACTTTACAAATTTCAAACGCTATCTAATTTCTAAAACTAATATCATCCTTCAGCCCAATGCGCCTCCCATGCTATAAATGGTTAACCCTACTCAGTCCCTTCGTGAGGGGATCTGATGGGTTCCCATATGATGATACCCTCTTTTCCAAGGGGAGTCCTTCTTCTATTCGATGTCTAATGAAATGGTATTTTCTGTCGATGTGTCTGGATCTATCGTGATCCCTTGGTTCCTTGGCTAAGGCAACAACACTTTCACTATCACAGAAAATCTCCATAGGCTCCTTTATAGCTGGTACAACTCCAAGGTCTCCAATGAAGTTATTTATCCATATCGCCTCCTTCGCTGCCTTGCTTGCTGCTATGTACCCTGATTCACAAGTTGTATAAGCCATTGTCTCCTGCTTGGAACTTTTCAAAGTAATTGCTCATCCATTTAGGGTAAAGACCTAGCCTCACTAATAGGGGAAATTATTCCTATCAGTCTAAAAGCTAGAATCACTATACCCCACTACTCTCAAGTCATCACTCCCACCGAGGGTAAGGATCCAGTCCTTAGTCCTCTGCAGGTACTTAAGAATGTTCTTTACCGCTGTCCAGTGAGCCTTGCCAGGGTTCCCATGATATCTGCTGACCATGCTTAAAGAAAAAGCCACATCAGGATGAGTAAAATTCATAGCATACATGATCGAACCTACAGCGGAAGCATACTGTACTCGACTCATCTCAGCTATCTCAGCCTCCGTACTCAAGCTCTGAGTCTTACTCAGTCTGGCGTTACTCTGGATAGGTAACTCCCCTTTCTTGGAATCATGCATGTTGAACATATTCAACACCTTATCCAATTAGGTACTTTGACTAAGTCCAATTAGTCTCTTATTCATGTCTCTCAAAATCCTTATCCCTAGGATATAGACAGCTTCTCCAAGGTCCTTCATAGCGAAACACTTCCCAAGCCAGGACTTCACCTCCTACAGAGTTGGAATGTCATTTCCTATGAGTAGTATGTCATCCACATACAATACCAAAAAACTGACTATACTCCCACTAGCCTTGACATAAACACAAAACTCATCTTCGCTCCTCGAAAAACCAAACTCTTTGACTTTCTCATCGAAACAAAGATTCCATCTGCGAGGTGCTTGTTTCAATGCATATATGAATTTCTCAAGCTTACACACTCTATTAGGGTACTCTGTACTGACAAAACCCTTTGGATGACTCATGTAAACATCTTCAACCAACTTTCCATTACGGAAAGTGGTTTTGACATCCATTTGCCATATTTCATAACATGAAATGCAGCAATGGCTAACAAAACCCTAATAGACTTAATCTTCGCTAATGGTGAAAAGGTCTCATCATAGTCAACTCCCGGAGTTTGCGAAAAAACCATTTGCAACAAGTCGCGCTTTATAAGTGTGTACATTCCCATCCATGTCGGTCTTCTTCTTGAAGATCCATTTGCACCCAACTGTCTTACGAACTGGTACATTGTCAACCAAGTTCCAAAGTTGATTGTCATACATGGACTGTATCTCGCTGTCCATATAGCCTCTTTCCATTTAGTAGACTCAAGGCCTGCCATGGCTTCCGTGTAGCTGTTAGGTTCATCCAAACTTACCAGTGTACTATCACTGATAAGCGTCTCACCTTCCGCAGTAATATGGAAACCATAGTAATGCTTAGGTGCATTCCTAACTCTAGTGGAACGCCTTAGAGGTACAGACTCGTCAGTTGGAACAACAGGAGTTTCCTCCTCAGGTTGATTGCTAGGGTTTGAGGTTCCTTCACCACTTGACTCTTAAATTTCTTCAAGGTCAATTTGCCTCCAATTTTTTCCCTGGCTTATGAAATCTCTCTCTCGAAAGACTCCTCTTCTTGCCACAATGACCATATTCTCACTGGGTCTGTAGAAGAGGTAACCAAAGGATTTTTGTGGGTAGCCGACGAAAATACATTGCTCACTTCAAGGTTCGAGCTTATCGTGAGTCTCATGCCTCACGAAAGCCTCGCAACCCCAAATCTTGATGTGGTGTAAATTGGGAACTTTTCCAATCCACATTAATAGGTTTTGAGCATTCTAACACTCCTATGGTGTACATGCAATCCTAAATACCTTCGATCTATGTTTTCTCTATTATACATGCAAGTATGAAGTTTCCAAGGTATTACCCTAACTAGCATACAATCTTTGATACTTGGGTAATATAAACAAGTAGATAGAATACATACCTTTTTGATGTAGCTTGATTCCATGGAGCTCAAGAGCCTAGTGCCCCAAATGTGACACCTCAAATGGTTCACACAACATCAAAACAACTTGGAATAACCATAAGAAGAAGATATGAGTCCATAGAAATCGGCTTGGCCTCTTGTGTATTCACTAGTGCCAACTTCACCAACCAATGGGGTCTTTATATAGTGTGGCTATTAGGGTTACACCATGTAACTCATGACTTTCCCCATTCCTTATGCTCCATGGGTTTTAATCTCCATGGAGCATCCATGGATCACTCCATGGGTTTAGCCCAACATAAGGAACCATGGATCATAAGTCCACATATATAAGAATCAATGATTTACATAATCAATCCCCATACATTTAATTAGTTTCTTTTGATCACTAAATTAATTCCAAATTAATTCTTGATCAATACTAATTAAATAATATGATTTCATATTAATATATTAGAACTTATAATATATTAATATGTCACAAATATGTTGTTCTCACAAAAGGTCTATCTAAATTGTTCCGATGCCATGTGTGACACCCGGAATTTCTATCTTGTACAACCATTCAATTCAATCAAAGTCAGACTTGTTTCTGCTATCATTTAGCACTGTTTAGGGTCTGTTTGAGTGTTCTAAGCATAGTACATTCAAGGATTGGGTGTTAGGAAGTATCTGCTTGAGTCCATTGTGCACTAATCAAACTTTAAACCCCCATCATGTGGAGTTTACGGCCACACCACCATGAGTTTAGGCCGTAAACTCATGTTGGCCGTAAACTCATGCTATATACATGAGTTTCCATCACTTTTCCTCATTTCACTTCCATTTCAAGTCTAGAAACCTAATTTCTCTCTCAAGTATCATAGGATCTTCATCTCGATCTTCCAAAAATGTAAGAATTCTTTCCATTTGTTTAGTTGATACAATGCTTTATCTAGTACAACCCTTGGATTTCATCCATGAAATCATCTATTTTGGTTAGATCTTCAAGAAACACCAAGAACACCAAGATCACACACTAGTGATTTTGGACCTTAAACACCCTTTCAAGCTTCTATATCGTAAGTACTCTCTCCTTATCTTGATATATGCATGAAACACTTGATCTACACCTTGAAAACAACAAGAATACAAGAACAAAAGGTGTTTACGGCCAAGAGCATCTCCCTTGGCCGTAAACCCTAATTAAATGTGCCCTTGTGCCACAAATCCTTCCTAAGGCTTGGACTTGAGTCTAGAACACTAGCTTGTGGTTTGTAGGACTTTAAAACACCATTTGGCACAAATCACCATGAGTTTACGGTCGTAAACTCATAGGGCCGTAAACCCTTAGGCCGTAAACTCATGTGTAACTTACCTTTGGCTGTAAACACCAATGTGTGGCCTTACATCCCTTATATACAACGCTATGTGGTTTAACACTTCATTCCAAGTGTTTCCTAGTTCCTAAGGTTATTCCATTACATGATTAGTTGTATAAACACTAATTATATTCATATATGTGTCATTATATGCTAAATAGGATCAGTGTGTGGTCAAGCCTTCACTTGACACTTAGCATCATTTATCGATCTTACATTCAAGTTACTCACTACAGGTGAGTTCATACCCCTTAAATTATCTTTTAAATGATTATAAATGCTTTTATAGGGGGGGGGGGTGGGGAATACAAGTAGAAAACTTATTAGTTATATAATCAATCACATGTGATTTATAACTGTGTTTCAAACAAAGGATTTCATATACTTCAAAATGTGTTTCAAAAAAAGGAATTCATATACTTTAAACTGTGTTTCAAACAAAGGATTTCATATACTTCGAAATGTTACTTCAAACTGTGTTTCAAACAAAGGATTTCTTATACTTCAAACTGTGTTTCAAACAAAGGATTTCTTATACTTTAAACTGTGTTTCAAACAAAGGATTTCTTATACTTTAAACTGTGTTATAAAAAAAAACTGCTTTTAAATCGTTTTATAAACTGACATCAATTCATTAGTATTTATTGTTAAACTCTTCAAATGTATTACAAAACTTATTTTAAACTTATATATTTTCAAAAGCATGTGTATATATGTATAGTTATACAAGTAATTTTTAAAGGACTTAGGACTGATAACTCGCTTTATTTCCTTTTCTTTGTTTGGATGTGGGCTTAGGGTATCGGTTATTTGTCCGAAGGTCATCTAAATATTAGTTATATATTATGTATATATATATATATATATATATATATATAGATATAAAAGTACTATCAATCAGTTTAGTACCTTTAGGTAGCATAGGTATACATTCATTCATTCAAACTATAGAAATTACTAGTAAACTATAATAGGTATAGTTTAGGAGAATACTATCACTATACAAATACTATAAAAAAGAATACTAGACAGAGAATACTATAATAGAGAATAGTAGGCAAAGAATACTATAACGAGAATACTATACAAAGAATTCTATACATAGAATACTATTACTATAACAAGGTTCAAGATAACTTAATGTGAGATGCTACTTCATGACACATCAACCATTTTGTTGTGTCACGTTCTGTAACCAGAATCTCCTAGAGGGAGAGTGTGAGTTTGCTTATTGATCTATACTGAATTGACTATCATACACCTTGTTGTTCGCTACATTGGGACTTGCAATTCTACGGGTGCCAAATGTCATTTCTTCCGACGTCTTTCAGCGTCGTGTTTTAGTCGGTTTAGTATGGTAACAACCTTATCACATTTTACCTTAAATAAACCATTGGTTTTAAGGTAGTTATTACTACAGTAGTTACAACATATAATACCGCAGTACACATACATTTTCCCATTATATTCAAACTGTGATCTTCTCACATAAATGGTAATATAAAACTATATTTTGGTAATGATAGTCATACTTGGGAAAAACTTCACATTTACAGAGAAACAAACATACAAAACATTCGGGTCTTGGTAGAAGACTACTTTTTATAATAGTAGAAAATATAGGATTTTCTAGGATTTTTCAAACATATACAAACATTTACAACAAATATTTAGAAACACTTTTAGCAAACATATACAAACTTTGACACTAAATACTTATGAACTCACCAACTTAAATGCTGATCTATGCTTTCAAAATAACTTGTATTCTCAGGTCATCAGTAGACAGGTACAGTCGACCAGGTTTTGAGAAGACGGATCATGTTCAAGACTCGTCTTTTATATTGATTCATTTTGGTGTCTTATTACTATTAAAGAACACACTTGTATTAAATTATACTATTAATGCAATGGATGATGTGGTTGCTTGTTTAATACTTTGCATTGTTATGATATTGTACA
Organism: Lactuca serriola; assembly: GCF_051521515.1. NCBI lineage: Eukaryota > Viridiplantae > Streptophyta > Magnoliopsida > Asterales > Asteraceae > Lactuca > Lactuca serriola. Next base: position 91,690,494 of record NC_136410.1, read on the forward strand.
TGACGTCCTCCACCCCCGAGCGTTTCCGTCGTTCCGGTTTTGGGGTGTGACACCATGCAACCCAAATGGACCATGCCAGGTCAGGTCAAGTATATACCAATTATAGTTATGGACTTAGACACTAATATAACAGTCTCCCACTTGGATAAGTCTAATAACTATTATTGCAAGTATGACTTCACAACCCCACTAGCAATCGTAACTCTTAAAAGCTGCTGCCGAACTCTGAACAAATCACTGACGCGTCCATTAGATAAGTGATCATACATTCCTCCATTCTGGATATTATATGGAATGAGACATGGATTATAATCATTCTCTCTGTCGATTTGTTGTTTCCCGATATCTGATTTATGACGTTCGACTAATTGAACAAATCATATCAGTCCAGGCTTGGCCAAGCACTTCGGGGTGTCATCACTAAATCATCGAGGGGCGCACATATATCGCTTTTATCCGTTCAAGGGTAAAAGGAATGAATAAACTTCGACTCATATGCTTGTTGTACTACTTGTTGAATCATACACAAAGGCACGTTTTATAACATCGAGTTACCAATGTGTTTTCGTACAATCAATGTTTAACCAACTCATAGGAAACAACTCATATCTCTAGGTTTGAAGAATATATGATATTATAGTCTCATGATCATTCATGATAAAATCCATGAAGTGATTCAAATGAGCGTGGGTTGATTCCAATACTTAGAACTTATGAGCACTCATGTATGTTATAGCAACTCTTGCTATGTTCCATACCTTGGACATCTACAAACCAACATCATAACAGTCTTGATTGATATCTATTTCCAACATATGACTAACTGTGGATGGTTTGAATAACTTAGTCATTCGGGAAGAATGACGTAGTTATTCTGGAAGTCAAAACATGCAAAGTGAAACACATGAATAATACTAATCTTATATGGCCTCAGCACTTTGAGTGTAAATAAAACACCTTTAGAGAGTGTAAATAAAACACCTTTTATCTAAGCACCATATTGATTACTCATTGTTCATGTTTCGATTAATCAACTTTATACTTGAATCAAAACACTAGTCATGTCATGCTCCAAGCATGCACACTATGTTTTGTCCAAACAATAGTTATGCCATACACCAAGTATACACACTATGTTTGTCTATGATCTTTACTTTGTGAATTAGATGAATTGAACATAATTCCAATGATTCTCATTTCACAATCCAAAAACCTTATCGTAAATGTAAGAATTCCAAATTCCTACCATTTACTAAAATCTGTTAGATTCTAAACTTAAATACAATTATCCTCTTGTAAAGACTATGCACAAAAGTTGCAAAGACTCGACAACAGACATTACAAAGTATTCCACTGGAGAGAAATTCCATGGATATTAAATCTCAAATTCAAAGTACATTGCTTTGAACATCCTTCTTGCATTAAGTTTTCTAATCTTACACAGATTTAAAGAATAACTTCCACCTATGGAAACATTTCCATATTCCCATATTGACTATAACTTCTGAACAAGAGTTGCCTCTTTTCAGAACATGTCAATATGGAACTTTTCAAAAATTTACACCATACTTCCAACTGTCCATGAGCTACTAATCTTTGGTAAACCTTAGATTTTCCTCAAGAACTAGTTAATCATTTTAGTCATATCCAATTCTAGACTTTTCGCTTCTTAATGCCCTAAGCATTTGGAAAATTTAGAAAGGATGAATATTATAGCACACGCAATCGATCCTATATCCGAAGCATATGGGATTCGATTCATGCTATAAAAAAAATTTATTTGCCATCTTCTCACAATTCGAACTATGAAGAGGGATGCCGTAATCATAAACGAATTTTGAGAACGCAATATATATAGAATTTCCTTCTGTTGAACCATTCCAACATAACATTCATATATATTCTTGACAAAAGTTGATTAAAATCTCAATCTAAGCTTGTAGAATTGGAATTAAGTATAAAATCCTCTCCCTTAATAGCAAAACAATTTTTCAAAGCGAATTGAAACCTTTGCTTTCTATAATTAACAATGCTAACTTGCAACATAATCATCATGCTCCCACTAGCATAATGATTATTATCTTACTAGCATAACACTTATGCTCCCACTAGCTTTGACATGTATCCAGAAATCAACTGGACTTCTAGAAATCAATACTTCATTGACTTTCTTACCAAAGTTCAGATTTTTGATACGAGATTGCTTTGATAAGACATTATCAAAATCATACAGCTTTCCTTAGATAGCTCACATGTTTGTCTAGACCTTTTTCCATTCTCACTAGTTAGTGTGCCGGTTAGCCACACACGCTCCACTAACGACATGAGAATGTAAATATCACAATGACTATCTACTTAAAATCTATTTAGTGAAAGCGTTTCCTCACCATCATTTTCTTGAATCGAAGAGAAACCTTATGACACTTGGATTTTTATGGTGTATTTGTTCCTATCCATGTGAATTTGTTATAACCATAATCACAAGACATGGTTAGTGACAATCCAAACTCATATGGACTAAACTTGTTCAATCTTAATTTCTTGCCACCCGGTAGCACAAGGGCCTACCATTTCTTCCAGGTTGTTTATGCAGACTAATTGAGAACTCTCACAACTCATATGCAAAGCCAACCTTAACTGGAATGGGCACCGAAATGTTAACATGATAGATTACAAACCTCAAGTCGTGGGCTAGTGATTAGCAATAATCTTGATTAGTTCTTGAAACTATCTCAAGATCTTTTAAGATTCCCACTGACCTCTTGACATATAAGATTCTATTTGTCAAGAACCAATCCTTGACAAAACAAATATTCAAGAGTTAGTGTGGATTCTTCTCAAGGAAAAACACTTCACACAATTGGTCTTGGTTGGTCTTTGTTTTATCCGAAACACCACAACTTACCAATCTCAAATGTACAAGAATAGGAAACATCTTACTCTGCATTTGACAAGTGTTTAAAAATTTCTAAAGATCATGTCACCTAAGTTACAATCTTGGAGTATGACTCTAAAATTTTATTTTCGGACGAAGTATGATTTATCTTTTGATTTAACCATTTCCACAATTCACGATTCCTCTCCTTAGCCAACAAATGCACTAAGGTGTCCTTAGAGGATCAATTGTGATATGGTTTTATAATCACTAGGATAATCATAAAAAAAGATACTCAAGTACTCTCCCATCTCTTTGGATTGGAGAAACTTTTATCTTCCTGCCTTATTTGATTCTTCTCATCCGTTCTGCCATACATTGAAACTTTATTAAATCATAACGAATAATCTTATCAACCTTTGTGGTGGACCTGACCAGCACACAACCTAATGTACTCGATCCTTTAGTCCTTCACTTGACTCACATGTACATGTGAACAAGGAATTAGTCTTAATTTCCCAAAGATGAAAATTCTCATTCATCATACAATACAAGTTGCATGATTCCAAGTTTCTATCCAACTGAAACTTGGGTGATGAGAATATTTCCTTGTTTGGTAAATTATGACACTACCACAAATGAAAGAATCAAATCCATTTTCCAATATTGCTATCAATGAAAACATATAAACAACAATTTTTTCCACAAATGCCTTTGTAAGGATACTTAAAATAAATAAAATTAAAACTTTTCTTTTATTTTAAAACTTGCGGAAAAAACTTATCCTTACAATGCAAATACATATGAGAGTTTTTTTGTTGTCTATTCCTAAGCAATATATCATAACTCTTTAGCAGCAGCTCAAAATTCTAATCATCAGACCATGCGATCGAAATCCATTTCTTTACAATCAGAATCAACATACTCTTCTTTTAAGCTTCCTTTGATTCTCCAAAACATCAAAATGCAATTACATTACATCATGTATTAGGAATCTCCAAATAGGAACTTAAGAGAGTTAGATAATGGACTTTACCTGAAGCAAAGTCAAACTTTTTGACTTTTACCATCCTTATAAACTTTCAGGTATATTTGGCAGCTTCACAATCAATGCCCCTTCTTTTGGAAAAAGAAACATATGGACTTTTTGGAAATGGTACACGAGACTATCACAGACATAGCCTTTCTCTTTACCATTGGGTCAAATGACTTGACCATGGCCGATCCCTTTCCATTAGGAAGATAAAGCTTTTTTGGACTTCCAATGTCACCATTGTCAATGTCCAAATAGGTATAGCAAGTATATCTTTCAATCTAATTTGCTTTAACAATGCTCCAAATCATTGCTGATTTAGCAGCATCAAGCAAATAGGTAAGATCACTAAAGGGTCATGTTGTGATCTGTCATCCGGGAGTGAGTGACTTAGAACTTTTCAAGTCTTGAAACTTGTAGGATAGGGAGAACTATTGGAGGTGGTGGAGGAAGTGAAGTATGATTTCCAGTCCCATCAATGCACAACAAAGGGATTAATCTTTCACCTTGATTGCCATTTGGGATATCATCTTCATTGGGAAGCTTGTTCCTAAAGATTTGGGAAGACCATAATTGTCTAAGCTAGACATCTATAATGGGAGAAATTCAAGTTAGTTAATTTAAAGTCCTCAATATAACACCCAATATGAGATATTAAGGCTAGGACCCAACAACCTATTTATAACTCGAAGAGGGATGTCGTAATTCAAACTATAAAATATTTGAAGGTAGGTAAATGACGAGTTACCAATTTCCACCATGAAAAACGAAAGATAATTAAGTTTTAATTGGATTTGAAACTCCTAGATCTTTTGAGATACATTGAACTTTCAATGACATGTTTGAATCTCAATTGTGCCTTCTCAAGTTTGTGACTGGGATGTCGAGGATCAAAAACAAGGTGTGAATAACCATGCAAATATACTTGGCACCCTTAATATTTATCACCTAATTGATGTGCCGGTAACCCACACACGCTCCACCGATCTATGATAAACTTAAGTTACCCTTTGCCACACTTGGTTAGTCCCAGGTTAGTGTGCCGGTTACCCACACACGCTCCACTAACGAATTAACAAGGGCGCAAAGTGCAATTTCATGGGTTAGCACCATTTCACATTTTCCTAAGTAACTAAGATTGGGAATTTATAAGTGTTTAGTTACTTAGTATTTATCATTATACTTTTAATGAAGGGAGAGTTGTAGTCCTTATCCTACCCGTTCGGCTAACGACCCTCCACCAGTCAAGGAAGCGATGGGTGAGAATGGACACCTATTAAACTGCCATTTTATAGGTGTGACATCCCCATAATCATGGCCAGAAAAGACCGGTTTAATTTATGCTTTTAAAATAATCTCATTGTAATCCTTTGATTAAAAGAGTTGCGGAATTTGTTCCCAAAACAGAATATGATAAAATAAAATTTTACCAAAGAATTTCTTAAAGAAATGTATTTTCATTATATAACAAAAACTCGGGATGTCATGTTCCGATAAACAGACCAAAAGCATTAAGGTTTCAATACATACCTTACAACAGTTATTTACAACAACAGCTCTATAATCTCAAAATAAAATATCCTGACAAATCATCCAACTTATGCTCTGGCGCCACTACCTGTAATACAAAGAAAACTGAGTGGGTCAGGCTTGGGAGCCTGGTGAGCATATAGGGTTTTCAACCCACAATAAATAATTATTTTAATTTCATCAACCAACAATAACCTAATTACCCATTCCCGTTATTCTCACTTTTCGTCCCTAAACACCTTTCGCAAGGGACCTAGTCTAAGAATATTTTATCAGGGTGATAACACATGCTTCGGGGGTTTCCCAACAATATATGTCAAATAAGGCAACCATGAAGGGAATGGAGTATACAATTGAACACTAAATTCACAAACACCTATAGGTGGCGAGCCTGCTAGCGTTCCACATGACTGTCTAGAAAAGTCTGTGGTCATCATCTAAACTCCACTAGATGACTAAATCAGAAACGACGAGATCTCTCATCATTTTTATCATACAACAACTTAATTCATCTATCCATGTTATACCCAACATATTTGTAGATAATATATATATATATATATATATATATATACATTTTAAATCATTATAAATATGTATAAAACATTCATTCAACATCATCTCAGTTAAATAAACAACACAACTACACATAACACGTATTTTTATAAAGAATAGTCGTAATTATGTGATAGATGAAAGGAACATATACTCACTTCATATAAACAACATTATATAAACACATATCATGTATTTCATAGTAAATACTTCGTATTTATGTATTAGAAGAAAGTAACTACACATGCACTTGTTTAGATGATGATCGGACAACGCCTTGTCTCTTAAAATAATCTTTTGCGATGAAATCGGGATGTTTTCTCCAAAACCGGCCTTCACGCGGGCAGAGCTTCAGCTCGGGAATTTTACTTCTCGGGATCTTCGGGGCTTCGGGACTCCCTTCGGGGATCGATATTAATATCGGGGCTTCGGGATATTTCTTGCACAAAAGTCGAGGCAAAACCAGAGAGAGAGGAGAAAATGAGCAAAAAGGTCGGCTGCCCTCGCATCCTATTTATAGAGGCTGAGCCTCACACGTATGCTGGGCGTACTAAGGCAGTATGCGGGGCGTACTCCGGAAATCGTCACAACTTACGTATTCGGAGCACTCGAGTCCGAGGCGGTTCATGCACCGGGGTACGCTGGGCTTACTCAACTACGCTGGGCGTAGTTCGGATCAAATCAATGACTCCTTTGGATATCTTATCTGAAAAAAAGTTAAATAAATAAATTTTAATTATTTAAAAACTTCATAAATTCATATCTTCCTCATATGAACTCCGTTTTTGATGTTCTTTATATCCACGAGTAGGTGAGACTATGCTTTAAAACTTTCATTTAGACTCGGTTGGCTGATTTTGAATTTATTTTTATTATTTATTTTTAGTAGGTCGGGACAGGAAAACTCCGTTATAAATTCATAACTTCTTCATCCGACGTCCGTTTTCGTCTGTCTTTTCACCGTTGGACTACTATCGACGAGATCTTCGATTCTCGTTTATATTGTTTCGGCTAGAAATCACTCGATCTCAAAATCAAACTTCGGGCTGCATACTGCTAAGCTGAAACTTAGTAAAATCATAACTTCCTCCTATGAAGTCAGATGTAGCCGTTCTTTTTATGCATGCTCTCGGTTTAACGAAATCTACAACATTCATTTAGATTATTAAGGCTAAATATCGATCCATCTTAAATTCACATTTTACGTCATTTAGCGTCGTGCCGGTTCTGTTGCGAAACTTCGACAGATGATAACTTTTTCGTTATAACTCGGATTTCGGCATTCTTTATATCTCTGGAATCCGTGTTTCGACCACTACAACTTTATGTAAAGATATAGGGTTTATGTCACACTTTAATTTTGACGCTTATTTTATCCTTTATTTAATTATATCTCTATAAACAATTAAATAAGCACATAATTCACATAATACTCAAATAATTCATCTTTATTACTTCAAAAAGAGTTACAAAGGTTAACCTAGATTATTACATCAACATTAATGTCTAGCCTGGAAACGCGGGCATTACAATTCTCTCCCCCTTAGGATGATTTCGTCCCTAGAATCACACATCAACAAACAAATGTGGATAGCGACTCAACATGTCACTCTCCGTTTCCCAGGTGATATTTGGCCCATTCATATGTTTCCAACGGACAAAAACCAATTCAACCATCTTGTGTCGTAACTTCTTAGTCTTTCGGTCAACGATTGCCTTTGGTTCTTCAATTAACCTCTTGTTTTCAACCAAAATTAATTCAGAAATCAGAATTATGTCGGGAACTTCTCCCGTGAATTTCCTCAGATAACACACATGGAAAGTATTATGAATACCATTCAGTTCTTCTGGTAATTCTAGCTTGTAAGCTTGGTTCCCAATTCTCTGAAGAACTTTAAACGGTCCAATAAACCCTGGACTCAACTTTCCCCTTTTACCAAATCTTATAAGTCCCTTCCATGGCGAGACTTTAAGTAAAACCGAATCCCCAACTTCAAAAGTCATCGGTCTTCGCTTCTTGTCAACATAGCTCTTTTGACGATCCTGAGCGGCTAACATTCTTTCCCTGAATTTTTTCAGCTTTTCAACGGTTTGATGGACCATCTATGGTCCCATAAACTACTTTTCCCCAGCCTCAAGCCAACAAGATGGTGTACGACACTTCTGTTCGTACAAAGCTTGATAAGGTGCCATCTTTATTCTCGAGTGGAAACTATTGTTGTAGGAAAATTCTACCAAATGTAAATGTCCATCCCAGTTTCCTAGGAGTTCCAGGGTACATGCTCTCAGCATATCTTCAAGTGTTTGTATCGTTCTTTCGCTCTGACCATCTGTCTGTGGATGGTAAGTTGTACTTAAACACAACTTGGTATCCATTTCCTCTTGTAGACTTTTCCAAAACCCTGAGGTTAAACAGCTGTCACGATCCGATACAATCGTTAACCGAACACCGTGAAGCCTCACAATTTCCTTTACGTAAGAATTCGCAAGCTTGTCCATATACCATTTCTCATTGGCTGCTATGAAGTGCGCACTCTTAGTGAAGCGATCACTGAAGTGCACAAAAGTACCCACTAATTTTAATATTTACAACCTAACAAACTTAACTATCTATGCACTTATAGGCAGTGTACCTAGTCAGATTACAGTATAGCTTAGGTAAGTCGGGTGTCGATCACAGGGAACGATGTTCTAATTAATTTACTTATTATTAAATTAACCTAATTTATTTAACAAGTTTAATAAGGGGTTTTATCTGGTTTTACAAGATCAGATGAACTTAAATCAAATTCAATAAATAAAAACACACTCTTGTTTAGTTTGAATCCACTTCTCCCTTATGGCTAGCTAACGATTACGGATTATTAAGTTGGTTTTTAGTTATATTAGTAATTTAGTTCTATCTTACCAATACTTAACTAATTCATGTCAAACCATGTATGTTCACACATAATTAAACACAGAACTAATTATAGATATAAATATGCTATGTAAGATTTGTTGTGTTAACGCAATTATGATCACAATTCACGGTCTCTAGCACAGCTAAACTTTATTTATTCTAATCATTAACTAAGATTGGTCAATCCTAGCTCTAACAATTCAATGTTCACTAAATTATTAGGTAAACAGGTTCATCCAGTTTAATGGTCACTAAGCTACACAGAACATGCAATTAAGCAATTAGATAACAAATTTTAACATGCTAGGTTATACAAAATCAAACACAAGCAAATTGTTACCAACTAAGCTCAATCCATAATCATATAACTATTCATAAGTTTAAAGCTTCATCTAGCTAAACAAGAGTAGCTAGATTCAGCTGCTCATCATAGTAATTAAACTAACACAGCTAAAACTAATAAAAGACATGTTCTAAAAATAAACCTTTACTTCTTTTGGTGTTGAAAACCCTCTTCCAGAACCTTTCTTTCGTTCTTATTCGTCTCCTGGAACTCTTTTTCTTCTGCCAAAAGTCTCCCTTTTCGTAATAATCAGGAGAACTTATATAATCCTTAAAAACTCGCGCCACGTCGTGGCCAGGTTGCGCCACGTCGTGGGCTTCAAGCAATCCGTATCCTTCAAGGAAATCCTCCGCGTCGCGATGTTTATCTTCTAGAACACCCGTGCCACGTCGTGGGCGTCATCGCCACGTCGTGAATTAAGCTCTTATCGTGAATTTATTATTTTCTTGTCTTCCAAGCCTCCCATGTTCCCCATTTTGTCACCTTTGGTCCCTTTCTTCGAAAATCCTTTGTATTGACTGAAAATAACAATTTAAACTCATAAGTATCATTATTCTAAACATATTATCGATTTATTAATAAAAATGTACTTAAATACTGCCTAAAAATAAGTATAAATATGGCAATATCAAAATACCCCACACTTAGGCTTTGCTTGCCCTCAAGCAAATTTAAACTTAATTCTTAATTACTAAAACTACACAGAACAATCCGTCTCTAGTTCAGCCATTATGCCAAAACCTCAACGCATGCATTTGTGTCTAAAATTCTCCTAAAGTACCCCCCATACTTTAAATACTCACAATCTTCATAAACACTCGCCCACGTTTTCCGAACAATGCTCATTTTATGCAACCCTCCGAATCCATCCTCAGAAAACCTCCTAACCTCAAGGTATTTTTAGTTGAGCAACCTAAGCATACATAAACTAGAATTACAATTTTTCGATACCACTATGGAGCTCTTTGGAATTCTTCACTTCCTTGATAATTTGATCTTTGATCTCTTTGAATTCACCACCTTTGTTGATTTGATTTCTGGTATCTTCAACTTTTTAAATTTCTTGAGAATTTTGATCTTTTGATCTTCACTTTATTTGCTCCAAAATTCTTCACACTTTTCTTTCTGTAATTCTTTCTCTTTTTTTTTTTAACATGTACCTCTCTTTTTTCACTCAAAACCTACATGCTTAAGCAGAGGCGCTCAACCTCAACCTTTATTGGTTAATGATAATAATTTCCCTGGATACATTTCAGGTTTAGGCTGCTAAACATATTGCATCCCTCAAACCAAGCGGGGTTGTGTTTTTGTTCCATGATTTCACTAAAATAAGGGAGGCCACAAATGCACTATAACGTGTATTGGCTCAACTAAACATTTGAACTTTCATCGGATCATCCCGCATAATACTAGCAATTTACTTTTTCTACCCCTACCCCACACTTATTTCATACAATGCCCTCATTGTATGTATAAAAACAAATCAAAATTAAAGAAAAGGGAGAAAAAGGAACAGACTCCCCTGGGATAGTGGCGTGAGCATCTCCAAAAGCGTGGACAATGTGCAATTGGACTTCCAAAAATAGAAACTCGGTGTAGAACGGGTTGAATACGTAAATAAACCACGAACCGGACTCGAAACTTCAATTCGTCAAAGTGGGTATTTGTAAGGAAAAATGTGGCAATGATAAACTGGATCACGTCGTGGCATATATCTGGACACGTCGTGATATGGGTTGAAACCGCGAACACCAAAAAGCTAAACTACTACAAACTACAAGAGCGCCACGACGTGGCACAAGGAGTCCACGTCGTGGAAACTGGGCATCAGCAGAAAATGACTTGTTTGCTTTATTTACTCTAGCAGCTTTGACCAATGGCTAACTGGTTTCCTACGCTTCTATGCAAATATATTTCCCAACTATAACCTCTCTCCTAATAGACCGAAAGTTAACCTTCTATGCTCCTTAGAGTCGTGAGTCGGTGGGCACTCCCTGCACATACTGCAAAGCAGCACGCTCTCGTTCGACCTTACCTCTAGCCGGCACATTCCGACGCCTCGGCCTGGCTGGTGGCTGCTGTCCCGGCTGCACCTCCTCCTGCTCATCATCGATCGGTGGTATAACAAAACGACCCCCGATATTGACCACCGCTCGCATCACACCCAAGACTTGAATGGTCAAGTCTGTGTCCGGGAATCGAGTAAGATTCCTCACAAAGTCATGGGTCAAAATATGATATGACCTAGCCAGGCGAGTAACCAAATGCCCCCCAGTAATCAGGCTCCCAGGCCTAGAATTGGCCGCTTTCTTCCCCATAAACCTCGCCAACATATAAGGCAAATCACAGCAAACCCCCGGGGTAATAAATGTCCATAAATAAAATAGATTATGGATGGGGACCTTATCACCATGATGCTTGTGATTGATTGAAAACGTGATAAGGCGGTGCAAAAATCGGAAAACAGGATTCCGAATTTGTGACTCACTCGAGTCACGAGTGTTGTACTCATGGTTAGAAATGCCCCGCCAAAACTGCACATCCAAAGTACCCGGAGCAAAATCCCGCACACATCCAAGCAAGAAAGGGATAAAAAACGGAGATTGCGTCTCCACTTCCGTATAGAGCCCCATACGCCAAGTAAACTCCCGAAGACTACACTCACGATATACACCACCCAAATGAAACACAAGTGCCCTATTGTAGGTGACATCAAGGGTGCGCTCTTCGAAACATACGGTAGAGAAAAATTCTACCGACAATTCCCGGTACACGGGTTCTTGAATGGCAAATAAATTCCTCCACCCGTGACAAGTGAACGAAAATTGATCTCCAACATAAGTCTTTGACCAATAACGCTCCAGCTCCACTACCATTCCCACTCTACCAAGCCATCCCAAATCAATAATTGGGGCTATTGCAAACTCCCTATTGTATAACCATCCAAGCCGATTCTCGTAGGTTGTTAGCAATGGTCGGGGAATGTTTTGAGGAAACTGGTATAGTGGATGTATGCTTGCTACATCTATCGGGTCCTCTTCCTGCTGAACAGCTCGTCGTGGTCCCATTTCTGCAAACAAAAGCAAAGCAAAGCAGCAAATAACACATTAAAACATATAAACTTTGTCTGCCAGAAGTCACGACGTGGCCAGGCTGCGCCACGTCATGGGTCGCGTCGAACCCAGAATCTGAACTGGTCTTTTTTTCAAGCGATTTCCACAAAAATAATGCTTGGGGTTTGTTCCTATGGACGTTTAAATAACATGCAATCTAAAACCAGCCACTAGATTCAACCAATTTCGTGAATCATTCAAACCCTAATCACGAAAACTTGAAATTGGAAGAAATAACTGCAAAATAATGAGTAAAACACATACCAAATGGAGTAATTAGCAAGATCTTGCAAGGAAATTGGAAGTATAATAAGAAATTGGTTGTGGGGTTGTGATGTTCCCGTGAGTGCGGCAGTCTCCAAGTGAGGGATAAGGTTTCTCGGTCAAAGGGTTTTAAGCAATTGGTCCCCCCTGATTTTTAAAGGCCACGATGTGGCGGGCTATGCCCACGTCGTGGACCTTAAATTTCTTAAGATTGCGCATTCTATTTTAACCCACGACGTGGCTGGGCTATGCCCACGTCGTGGAAACTGTCAGATGCCAAATTTTAATAATATTCATCATATTAACTAATTTTTTTGCATATCATTCATTATTTAAAGTTCCCTACAGCTATTTCTCTACTTATTACCAGTTTTCAGATGATGAATTGATGTATTTCCTAATTAAAAATAAAGAAAAGAAATTGCAAACCAAACTCGGGTTGCCTCCCGAGAAGCGCTTCTTTTTCTTGGAGTCTTGAGCTGGACTTCGTGCCTTCTACGTTGACTCTTCGGAAGAGTCTACCACCAGGATCTTTTGTTCCTTGAACTGCCGTTTATAAGCTTGAACTCTCCTTTTATACGCTTTTTTTGAATTTTTCCTTTTTAGCTTTTCCATCTTCTTCATGCTTGCGTTTTGTGCCCTTTGTTTGTTCCTTGCACTCCATAGCATTCTTCTCTTCTTTCACCACCGGCCTTGTTACTTTTGAAGTGACTTCCTCTTCATCACTTGTCATTTCCTCGTCCTCTTTGCTCACCCAAGAAGGCGGGTTCTTGTAAGCTATGACTTCAATCAAATACGGAACAGATGCCCTTGGTTTTGTCCTCTTGTCTTGATGAACTGGCTTTATCTCTTCTTCCATAAGCTTTTCCAACTCTTCTAGTTCATTCTCCTCATTAATCGTGAACACCTCTTCTTTATCTTCTTGAAAGTCATCTCTTATCCCGAAGACTTCTTGTTCATCCCTAACCCTCAAAGTGAGCTTGGACTCGCGGATATCAACAAGGGCACCAGCAGTGTTAAGCAATGGCCGACCAAGGATTATCGGAACATCCGTGTCTTCTTTCATGTCCAAGACTACAAAGTATATTGGAAAAACAAATTTTCCAATTTTCACCAAAATATCCTCTACTATGCCTCGGGGTTGTGTCACCGAACGGTTCGCCATGTGAATCTTCATTTTTGTAGCCTTCATCTTCTGAATCTCCAATTTTTGATAAAATGAAAAAGGCATTAGATTAATGCTAGCCCCGGAATCGGCTAAAGCATTAAACTTCATTTTATTCCCAAACTCGCATGGAAGAGTGAGGCGTCCAGGATCCCCCATCTTTTCTGGTGTTTCTCCCAACACAGCTTTTGAAGTTTGTTCACTTAGAATCACTGTAGAATGCTTCTTTAATTGTCTTCGCGTATCTATCAAGTCTTGCAGTAATTTCTGGTTCTCAGGAGCTTTGGATAAGGACTCAACAAAGGGAGTATTCATTGGAATCCCTTTCACATGCTTCACAAACTCTAAATGCTCCTTCTCCAGTTGACTAAGTGTTGTGCGGGTGGGAAATGGCATAGGTGGATGATAATCTGGAATAGCCTCAAAAGGTTTTTGCTCAGAATTGCGCCACGTCGTGGCCAGAGGCATGCCACGTCGTGGCGAGCCTGGTTCAGCATTTTCTCCATTTTCGATCCTTGATTTCTTGGGCTGCTGCGGTTCTTCTTCCAACGCCTCAAGGAACTCAGATATTGCATCTTCTTCAGTATCGATGGCCATTACGTGAGATTGGGCTTTTACTTCGGGATTCTTCGGGGACAATTTTTCATGAAATAAAGTGGCTAGTTGACCAAATTGTACTTCAAGGTTATGGATGGAGGCTTGCTGGTTCTTTATCAATGTTTGTTGTTCCATGATAGCGGAATCCGTGGCATCATGTCTCTTTTCCGAAGCCTCCATAAACTTCATCAAAATGGTCTCTAGGTCGGGTTTCTTCTCGATTGGTGGCTGCTCCTTTTGGTAAAAACCTCGACCTATCTGCCTATACTTCTCTTCTTTTTGCTTCTTTTACTCTTCATATGGCAGCCACTCCTTTTTCGGTTTCCTCCAGTCGTCATCAAACTTATCCCCACTAGAGTAGCACATTTGAGCTTTTATGTTCCCAAACTCATCCATATTGCAGTCCTTGGTCAAGTGTGGACCACTGCATCGCTCGCACCCCACTCTTATGGCATGTATCGACTGGTCCATTTGTGTTATCCGACGATCCATGTTATTTAGCATGGCCATGACAGCTGCAATTTCTTCAGTTTGGGCCCCTCCACCGCCTTTACTTCCGTCTTGCCTCAGGTTATGGTATTCGCGGGAGTGTTTTGCGAATTCTTCAATTAGCTCCTTGACCTCCCTTGGATTTTTCTTTGTCAACGGTCCTTGATAATCAAGGAGTTGTCTTGTCATCACATTGACCCCATCATAAAAGATTGACATCTCTTGCTGCACATTTAGGTCATGTTGAGGGCAATTTCTGAGTAAGCCCTTGTACCGCTCCCATGCTTCATATAGTGACTCCCCCGGTTGTTGCTCAAAGTTGGCTATCGCCTTCTTGAGTTTGGCTATCTTGGATGGCAGGCAGAACTGGTCCAGGAATTGCTCACGCATTTGAGCCCAAGTGGTGATTGTACCCGGTGGGAGTGCTTTTAACCACTCTTTAGCAGCTCCTTTGAAAGTGATGGGAAGCATCCTAAGCAAGACTGTATTTCTGGTGACATTTGGGACATTGAAGTAATCCGCAATGTCGTTGACTTCGTCTAGATGCTTAAAAGCATCCTCATGATCCTTCCCGAAAAATGGGATGTCCTTCAGTGCTGTCAATATGTGTCCCTTCAGCTCAAATGTGGCAGTGGCAGGAATTGGGGGTTGGACTAAACCAGGACCCATATCTTCTTGGATCCGCTTCTTGTATGCTCCCATGGACATTTCTTCAATTGCTGCCATCTCGTTCCTTGGCTCGTTCTCGGGTTCACTTGTGTGTTCTTCAAATTCTGGCTCGGTATCGTATTCGGACTCGGTTTGCACGGGTGTATGATCCAAATGCTCAATATTGCTCTTGTGCTTTGCTGATGTTCTTTCCCGACTTCCTAGAGAAGGCTGACTTTAATTCTTGCAAGGGCGTCTTTTTCTTGTGAAGTGCAGACTCGGGGTCTTCCAGTGGTGGCACCAAGTGTGTGTTTGAGCTTCTGGTCATGAACTCCTGCAACTTGCTAAACTAAAACGTAAAACTGAACTAAAATAAGAAAAACTAACTACAAACTAAAATTTTAAAATTTTTTTTCTGTCCACGTCGTGGCAAGTATGTGGCCACGTCGTGGACTCTGTGATTAACATAAAATTTTTTTATTTTGCTGAAAAATTAACTTCTTGTGGCTTTGACTCCACAAGAAGGATCGATTAATTTAATGCAAATAAATAAGCTAAAAACTAAGCCGTTCCCCGGCAACGGCGCCAAAAACTTGATGTGCACAAAAGTACCCACTAATTTTAATATTTATAACCTAACAAACTTAACTATCTATGCACTTATAGGCACTGTACCTAGTCAGATTACAATATAGCTTAGGTAAGTCGGGTGTCGATCACAGGGAACGGTGTTCTAATTAATTTACTTATTATTAAATTAACCTAATTTATTTAACAAGTTTAATAAGGGGTTTTATCTGGTTTTACAAGATCAGATGAACTTAAATCAAATTCAATAATTAAAAACACACTCTTGTTTAGTTTGAATCCACTTCTCCCTTATGGCTAGCTAACGATTACGGATTATTAAGTTGGTTTTTAGTTATATTAGTAATTTAGTTCTATCTTACCAATACTTAACTAATTCATGTCAAACCATGTATGTTCACACATAACTAATTATAGATATAAATATGCTATGTAAGATTTGTTGTGTAAACGCAATTATGATCACAATTCACGTTCTCTAGCACAACTAAACTTTATTTATTCTAATTATTAACTAAGATTGGTCAATCCTAGCTCTAACAATTCTATGTTCACTAAATTATTAGGTAAACAGGTTCATCCAGTTTAATGGTCACTAAGCTACACAGAACATGCAATTAAGCAATTAGATAACAAATTTTAACATGCTAGGTTATACAAATCAAACACAAGCAAAGTTTTACCAACTAAGCTCAATCCATAATCATATAACTATTCATAAGTTTAAAGCTTCATCTAGCTAAACAAGAGTAGCTAGATTCAGCTGCTCATCATAGTAATTAAACTAACACAGCTAAAACTAATAAAAGACATGTTCTAAAAATAAACCTTTACTTCTTTTGGTGTTGAAAACCCTCTTCCAGAACCTTTCTTTCGTTCTTATTCGTCTCCTGGAACTCATTTTCTTCTGCCAAAAGTCTCCGTTTTCGTAATAATCAAGAGAACTTATATAATCCTTAAAAACTCGCGCCACGTCGTGGCCAGGTTGCGCCACGTCGTGGGCTTCAAGCAATCCGTATCCTTCAAGGAAATCTTCCGCGTCGCGATGTTTATTTTCTGGAACACCCGTGCCACGTCGTGGGCGTCATCGCCACGTCGTGAATTAAGCTCTTATCGTGAATTTATTATTTTCTTGTCTTCCAAGCCTCCCATGTTCCCCATTTTGTCACCTTTGGTCCCTTTCTTCGAAAATCCTTTGTATTGACTGAAAATAACAATTTAAACTCATAAGTATCATTATTCTAAACATATTACCGATTTATTAATAAAAATGTACTTAAATACTGCCTAAAAATAAGTATAAATATGGCAATATCAATCACGAACACCCAAATCATGTTGTGACCGTTCTTTGTTCTGGGCTGTTTAGTCACAAAATCCATAGTGATGTCTTCCCACTTACTCATGGGCACATGAAAAGGTTCTAAACTCCCATACGGTTTCTGATGTTGTGTCTTTACTCTCGCACAAGTCACACACTCGACCACATACTTTGCAACATCAAGCTTCATCGTCGGCCACCAGTAATAGGGTTTTAGGTCCCTATGCATTTTAGTGCTGCAAGGATGAATCAAGTACATGGTCTTGTGAGCTTCTTCCATCTGAAGATCTCTTATTCCTCCTATCTTAGGTACTCAAATCCGATCTTGGAATAACTTCAGTCCATGACTGTTTGTACCGAACACCAACGTTTTGCCCAAATGTTCTTCCTTTCGGTTGTTCTTTTCTGAAGCTTCTTCTTGAGCTTTCTTTATACTTTCCACAATTGTCGAGACCACTTCTAATCTCAATGCTCTTGGTCTCTTTCTCTATACATTAACTTTCCGACTGAGAGCATCAGCGACAATATTAGCTTTACCAGGGTGGTAAAGTATCTCACAGTCGTAGTCCTTGAGTAACTGTAGCCAGCTTCGCTGCCTCATATTCAATTCCTTCTGATTAAAGAGATATTGGAGAATCTTATGATTAGTGAAAAGTTTGCACTTCGTGCCATAGAGGTAACATCTCCGTATTTTCAAAGCGAAAACTACTGCTCCCAACTCCAAATCATGAGTGGGGTAGTTCTATTCATGCTTCTTTAGCTGTCGAGATGCATATTCTATCGCCTTTTCTCTTTGGGTCAAAACACAACCCAATCCAACACCAGACGCATCGCTATAAACAGTGAAGTCTTCAACTCCATTGGGTAGAGAAACAATCGGTGCTTCACATAGCTTCTTCTTTAGCTTCTCGAATGCTTCCTTATGCTTCTCACTCCAAGTATAAGTAGCTCCTTTGTGGGTCAAAGCTGTTAATGGAGTAGCGATCGAAAAAAAGCCTTCGATAAACCTTCGGTAATATCCAGCTAATCCTAAAAAGCTTCGTATCTCCGTGGGACTTTTTGGTTGTTCCCACTTCATCACAGCTTCAATCATTGCTGGATCAACTATTATCCCTTCTTGGTTGACCACGTGACCCAAGAATTGGACTTCTCAAATCCAAAAATCACATTTGGAGAACTTTTCATACAGTTTCTCCTTCTTCAAGAGTTCCAGCACTTCTCCCAAGTGTCTGCCATGCTCCTCTTGGCTTTACGAGTAAATTAGAATGTCATCTATGAACACTATCACAGATTTATCAAGGAATGGATAACATACCCGATTCATTAAATCCATGAATGTTGTTGGATCATTGGTTAGTCCAAACGACATAACCAAGAACTCGTAGTGTCCATATTTTGTTCTGAATGCAGTCTTCTCTATATCTTGTTCTCTTCCTTTCAATGGATGATATCCTGACCATAGGTCGATCTTAGAAAATAACATGAGCCTTGAAGCTGATCGAACAGGTCATCAATCCTTGGCAATGGATATCTATTCTTTATCGTTGCCTTATTC
Source organism: Lactuca serriola (assembly GCF_051521515.1). Classification (NCBI taxonomy): domain Eukaryota; kingdom Viridiplantae; phylum Streptophyta; class Magnoliopsida; order Asterales; family Asteraceae; genus Lactuca; species Lactuca serriola. The sequence goes on from NC_136410.1 coordinate 91,709,472, forward strand.
AGCTCTCTGTAATCAATACACATTCTCATGCTTCCATCTTTCTTCTTTACGAATAACATCGGAGCTCCCCAGGGTGATGAACTAGGTATAATGAAACCTTTGTCCAATAACTCCTGAAGTTGCATCATCAGCTCCATCATCTCCGTTGGTGCTAATCGGTACGGTGCTTTTACTATTGGCGTGGTTCCTTGTAACAAGTCTATTTAGAACTCCACTTGTCTATCAGGTGGTAATCCAGGAAGATCTTCGGGAAATACTTCCGGATAATCACACACCACCGGAATACTCTGCACCACCTTCTTTTCCGTCATAGCATCGATCACGAATGCTAAATACGATGTACATCCCTTAGTCAAACACTTTCTGGCTTTCATTAGAGAAATGATTCCATAATTCACTCTATGTTTGTCCCCATACACAATAAATGACTCTTTCCATAGCGGGTTTACTTTTACTATCTTCTTTCTGCACAATATCTCGGCATCATTGGCGCTAAGCCAATCCATCCCTAGAACGATGTCGAAACCATTAAGTTCTATAGGCAATAATTCCTCGTGGAACTTATTCCCATTCAAGTCAATGAAGATGTTTTTCATGCGATGGCTAACAGGTACAAACTTGCCACTAGCAACTTCAACTAATAAAGCATTATCTAGTCTATCAACAGGCAAAGCTAGTTTTCTACCAAACTCATGTGAAATAAAGGAGTAGTTAGCTCTAGAATCAAACAAAATTTGAGCCAGTAATTCGTTTACGAGAAAGGTACCTGAAGCGACTTCAGCTTCATCCTTCGCAGCTTCCAGTGTCAGCTGGAAGGCTCTCGCTTTCAGCTTTGCGGGAAGGTTGGGTTTTGTTGCACCCTCCTTCTTCGGGCAATCCTTCAAAATGTGCCCTTCTTCGTGGCATCCATAGCACACCCTTTTGTTGGTTGCGCACTTGCTGGCATAGTGTCCTAGCTTTCCACATTTAAAACAAGTGACCTCCTCGCCACATTTTCCAACATGTTTCTTCTTACACTTATCACACCACTTCACTTCGGTTCCTCCTCCAAACTTCCTCGAATCAGACTCGAGAACTTTCCCTTCTTATTGGAACCTGAAGTTCCTTCAAACTTTCTCTTCTCGCCAACATCAATCTTCCTGGCGGTCCCCCCTTAATAATATTCTCAACAGACTTGGCAGCCCAAATAGATGACTCTAGAGTAGGTGCGTGATGCACTAGCACCGCGTACTCCCATGAGAGTCCTTTTGTGTACCGGTCAACTTTAGTCAGCTCGTCTGGGAAGATGCGCAAAGCAAACTCCATCTTATGAGTGAAGGCATTAGTGTATTCATCAACTGACATGCTGTCTTTTGTCAAGGCCAGAAAGTTGTTCTCCAACTCTAGCAGATTTTGAGCAGAACAGAACTTGCGCCTGAATTGCACCAAAAATTATGCACATGTCAATTGCAGTGGCTCATTAGGGCTTAGGGTCTTCCATAGGGTTTTCCACCAACGAATAGCTCCACCTCTGAACTGATGTACTGCAAAGGTAGTCTGCAACTTGCCTCTACAACCACATGTCATGAAGGCTAGCTCCATTTCCGAGATCCAATCCATGACTCCGATCGGATCCTCCTTTGCAGTGAAGGTCGATGGTTTGCAAGTTAGAAAGTCCTTGTACTTGCATCCCATTCCATCATTCCCTCTATCTTGGTTGTTTTTCCTAACTATCGGTGGGTTGGCTTGACCAACGGATCCACTGAAATTTCCTCCGTCCGAGTGCCCTTCATTTAATTCGGGCTCTTCCACTTGAATTGGCAGTTCTTCACGATTCTATTGAAGCAACCGCCTGGTCTCCTCCATCTGACGATCCAACATTGTTTGAATCATCATTTGTACACCAGCCATTGTCATTGGCTCAGGTGCTGCTGCTACAACATGTATTTGTTCAATCAGTGGTGGTTGATTCCTGTTTTCATTTACGTTTCCAACTCCGCTTCTTGTTCTTGCCATTTTGATCTATACACCGAATAAGGTGAAATAAGATCCTAGATATTACAATCCTCCATATCACTCCGAAATGTTTACATGCTAGTTCTAATATCATAGACGTACGCTTAGAATCCTAAACACATAAAGTTTCCTGATCCGGTCGGCAACAAACCATAGATCCGAACAAATAATATCATATATGGCAACATATAACATTTAGCACATAAAAGCATATTAGGCAACTTTCCTGATACATACTAGTGCTCGTGTCTAAAATATAAAAGACACACTCCTCACAATATTCACTTAGCATTCTAAGTTTATGTCTAGAAATCCTACAAATTCCTAGTTCGCTTAAACTAATGCTCTGATACCAACTGTTACATCCCCAGAATCACGGCTAGAAAAGACCGGTTTAATTTATGTTTTTTAAATAATCTCAGAGTAATCCTTTGATTAAAAGAGTTGCGGAATTTGTTCCCAAAACGAAATATGATAAAATAAGATTTTTACCAAAGCATTTCTTAAAGAAATTTATTTTCATTATATAACAAAACTCGGGATGTCATGTTCCGATAAACAAACCAAAAGCATAAACATTTCAATACAGACCTTACAACAGTTATTTACAACAACATGTCTATAATCCCAAAATATCCTGAAAAATCACCCAACTTATGCTCTGGCGCCACTACCTGTAATACAAAGAAAACTGAGTGGGTCAGGCTTGGGAGCCTAGTGAGCATATAGGGTTTTCAACCAACAATAAATAATTATTTTAATTTCATCAACCAACAATAACCCAATTACACATTCCCGTTATTCTCACTTTACATCCCTAAATACCTTTCACAAGGGACCTAGTCTAAGAATATTTCATCAAGGCGACAACACATGCTTTGGGGTTTCCCAACAATATATGTCAAATAAGGCAACCATGAGGGGGATGGAGTACACAACTGAACACTAAGTTCACAAACACCTACAGGTGGCGAGCATGCTAGCGTTCCACATGACTATCTAGAAAAGTACGTGGTCGTCATCTAAACTCCACTAGATGACTGAATCAGAAATGACGAGATCTCTCATCATTTTTATCACACAGCAAGTTAATTCATCTACCCATGTTATACCCAACATATTTGTAGATAATATATATATATATATATATATATATATATATATATATACACACACATTTTAAATAATTATAAACATGTATTAAACATTCATTCAACGTCATCTCAGTTAAATAAGCAACACAACTACACATAGCACGTATTTTTATAGAGAATATTCGTAACTATGTGATAGATGAAAGGAACATATACTAACTTCATATAAACAACATTATATAAACACGTATCACGTATTTCATAGTAAATACTTCGTATTTATATATGTATTAGAAGAAAGTAACTCCACACTCACTTGTTTAGATGATGATGGTCGGACTGCGCCTTGTCTCTTAAAATATTCTTTTGCGATGAAACCGGGATGTTTTCTCCAAAATCGGCCTTCATGCGGGCAGAGCTTCGGCTCGGGAATTTTACTTCTCCGGATCTTCGGGGCTTCGGGGTTCAGGATTAATACCGGGGCTTCGGTATATTTCTTGCAAGAAAATCGAGGCAAAACGGTAGAGAGAGAGAGATAGAAGAGAAAATGAGCAAAAAGGTCGGCTACCCTCGCATCCTATTTATAGAAGCTGAGCCTCGCACGTACGCTGGGCGTATCGAGGCAGTACGCGGGGCCTACTCCGGAAATCGTCACTGCTTATGTATACGGAGCACTCGAGTCCGAGGCGGTTCATGCACCGGGGTACGCTGGTAGGGATGAGATTTAGAACCGTAAAACCAGACCGGGTTTAGAAATTGGGTTTTTCCGGGTTCCGGGTAATCCGAGTTTGGTTCCATCGGGTCCGGGTAAACTGGGTCTAAAAACCAGAACCGATGTTTGGAATCGGAACAACTTTTAGGGTCGGAACCGGTTTTTGTGAAACGTTTAAAAGATGCATATCTCATCCGTTTCAACTCCGATTGACATTCAGTTTTTTCCAACATGTAGTTTAGAGTTTGTACATGATTTTAGACTATAAATTTGCCATTTTTAGTATTATATTCATTGACTTACAGTCCTCCAAAGTCGAGATATCAAAGCTGGAAGTTTTTAGTTTTTTTGTATTCGGTGAAAGTTTTAAAACTTGCATATTTAATTCATTTGAAGTCAGATTGACAAGTGGTTTTTTTCAACTTGTAGTTTACAGTTTGTACATGAGTTTAGACTATAATTTTGTCATTTTTAGTTTAACATTCAATGATTTATAGCCCTCCGAAGTCGGGATATCAAAACTGAAAATTTTCAACTTTTCAGCTATCTGTTTTTGTACTTTGTATTATGTGAAAATGTTAACACATGAAAATCTCATTCGTTTAAAGTCGGATTGACATGCGGTTATTTCCAGAGTGTATTTTAGAGTTTGTACATGATTTTAGACTATAATTTTGTTAATTTTGGTTTCATATTCAATGAGTTACAGTCACCCAAAGTCGGGATATAAATATGAAAATTTTAAAGTTCAACCCACTAAGTAGTAAGTAATTACCAAAAAATTCCGGTTTTTACGGGTTTTCCGGTTCTAAACCCACTTTATCCGGTTCTAACCTACCCACTTTGATGTTTCCAGGTTTTCCGGTTCTAGACCCACTTTACCCGGAACCGAACCGGAACCGGTTCCTATATACCGGTCCGGTTTCCGGTTCTACAAAATACCGTTAACCGATTCTGGGTTTTCCGGGTCTGGGTCCATCTGTTCCAGGTTTGGACCCACTTTCATCCCTATACGCTGCGTACTCAGCTACGTTAGGCGTAGTTCGGATCAGATCAATGACTCCTTCGGATATCTTATCCGAAATAAAGTTAAATAAATAAATTTTAATTATTTAAAAACTTCAGAAATTCATATCTTCCTCATAACAACTCCGTTTTTGACGTTCCCTATATCCAAGCGTAGGTGATACTATGCTCTACAACTTCCGTTTAGACTCCGTCGGCCAATTTCGACTTTATTTTAATTATTTCTTTTTAGTAGGTCGGGACAGGAAAACTCTTTTATAAATTCATAACTTCTTCATCCGACGTCCGTTGTCGTCTTTTTTTCACCGTTGGACTACTATCAACGAGATCTTCGATTCTCGTTTAGATTGTTTCGTCTAGAAATCACTCGATCTCAAAATCGAAATTCAGGTTGCATACTACTAAGCTGAAACTTAGTAAAATCATAACTTCCTCATACGAAGTCAGATTTGGATGTTCTTTTTATGCACGCTCTCGGTTTAATGAAGTATACAACATTCGTTTAGATAACTAAGGCTAAATATCGCTCCATCTTAAATTCACATTTTATGTCATTCAGTGTCGTGCCGGTTCTGTCGCGAAACTTCGACAGATGATAACTTTTTCGGTATAACTTGGATTTCGGTGTTTTTTATATCTGCGGAATCCTTGTTTCGACCACTACAACTTTATGTAAAAATATAGGGTTTATCTCACACTTTAATTTTGATGCTTATTTTATCCTTTATTTAATTATATCTCTATAAACAATTAAATAAGCACATAATTCACATAATACTCAAATAATTCATCTTTATTACTTCAAAAAGAGTTAAAAAGGTTAACCTAGACTATTACATTAACATTAATGCCTAGTCTGGAAACGCGGGCATTACAATAGGCAGTAACCTTATACCCCCCTTATAGACCGTCTTCGTGAACGAGACCTACTAATGGTAAGATTGACTTATTCTTATAAATATCTATATAATTCAAATTAAAATAATAGTACAAGGGTTGAATTTGAAACTTTTAAAATTCTAAGGATTGATTTGGAATTAAAGTATACATGAGGGGTAAATTTACAAATTCCAAAACTTAAGGGCAAGTTTTGAAACTATTCAAACCTTTCATATTCATAACATATGAGTTAATGGCCTATTAAAATGAAGACTCTTCATTTTGTGTAACCTATGAGATCTTTAATGAGTTTTGAAGAAAAAGACTTTTGGTAATACATAACTAGATGACAAACTATAGACTCCATTAAAACACATAACTTTTGGTAATCCATAATTTAAGGACAAGTTATGGACTCCATTAAAACACATAAATCATACATTCAACTAATCATAATAATCAAATAACACATGCATGATCATATACATACTCATAGTGAACACAATTCATATCATCAAATTCAAGACATTTAGCATAATAATATTAACACTAATCTTGAAATTATGACAGTTACCTTGTAATTAGATTAGGATAATCATTATCATATCATAAACACATGTTAAATGAGTCAAAACAGTAAGACGTAATGATCCTAACCCAATTCTGGCCAAAAAAAACTTGAACATCAAGCTGTCTGCACCCAAAACTCGTCAAGTTCCTTGATGAACTCGTCGATTTCCTGCCTAAAAGGATGAACTCGTCGAGTTTTTTGCATAAACTCCCCGAGTTTTGTAGTCTGTGCATTTCCCAGCTTTGCAAAATCACATAAGTAACAATATAACAGAAAACAAGCCTGACTCTGATACCACTGATAGGTTTGGAGCATTCTAACACTCCTATGGTGTACATACAACCCTAAATACCTTGGATCTATGTTTTCTCTATTATACATTCAAATATGAAGTTTCCAAGGTATTACCCTAACTAGCATACAATCTTTGAAACTTGGGTAATCTAAACGAGTAGATAGAATACATACCTTTTTGATGTAGCTTGATTCCATGGAGCTCAAGAGCCTTGTGCCCAAAATGTGACACCTCAAATGGTTCACACAACTTGGAATAAGCATGAGAAGAAGATATGAGTCCATAGAAATCGGCTTGCCCTCTTTTGTATTCACTAGTGCAAATTTCACCAACCAATTCGGTCTTTGTATAGTGTGGCTATTAGGGTTACACCATGTAACTCATGACGTTACCCATTCCTTATGCTCCATGGGTTTTAACCTCCATGGAGTATCCATGGATCACTCCATGGGTTTAGCCCAACATAAGGAATCATGGATCATAAGCCCACATATATAAGAATCAAGGATTTACATAATCAATCCCTATATATTTAATTAGTTTATTTTGACCACTAAATTAATTCCAAATTAATTTTTGATCAATACTAATTAAATAATATGATTTCATATTAATATATTAGAGCTTATAATATATTAATATGTCACAAATATCTTCTTCTCACAAAAGGTCTATCCAAATTGTTCCAATGCCATGCAACCCAAATGGACCATGCCAGGTCGGGTCAAGTATATACCAATTATAGTTATGGACTTAGACACTAATACAACACACATCTCATGAGGTTTTTTGGCAACCTTTTTGGTAGGGACTAGATTAAGGATATGGGCGGCAGTCTCTAAGGCATACCCCCAAAATGAGATTGGTAGCGAAGCTCGACTCATCATGGAACGAACCATGTCCAAGAAGGTTCGATTACGCCTCTCAGCCACACCATTAAGTTGTGGTGTTCTAGGAGGTGTCAATTGTGAGACAATCCCACATTCCTTGAGATAGTCAAGGAACTCTATACTAAGATACTCACCACCTTGATCGGATCGAAGCATTTTAGTGTTCCTGCCCAATTGATTCTCCACTTCCTGTTTAAACTCCTTGAACCTTTCAAAAGTTTTTGACTTATGCTTGATTAAGTAGACATAACCATATCTACTATAATCCTCAGTAAAAGTCACATAATAGCGATTAGTATCCCTTGTGGCAGTTTTGAAGAGTCCATACACATCAGTATGTATAAGGTCCAATAAACCCTCACCCCTAGCACAAGTACCAGTGAAGGGTGACTTTGCCATTTTTCCAGCTAAGCAAGATTCACAATGATCATCCGACTTTAGGTTAAATGACTCCAAGATTCCATCCTTTTGGAGTTAGCCTATGTGTTTCTTGCTAACATGTCCAAGACGACAATGCCATAATGATGCTTTATCCAAGCTAGTGGAAGAATCAATACACTACACATTATTTCCTAGGTTATCTTCAACAGACACAGTTTCATATACACCATCACAAAGTAATTCTTTAAAATAAGAAACATTATTATAAAAAGCATTAATACCACCACATTCATTATCAAATGGAAAAGTAAAATCCTTTTTTGTACAAACTGTGGAAAGAAATAATATTTCTCGCCATTTCAGACGAGTAACAACAGTTATTCAAATCTAATCTTTACCCACTACTTAGCAACAAAGAAGAAACTCAAATCTTGGTGACAGGTGAAGTTTTCCTATTCCCCATGATCAAGTTTATCTTTTTGTGCTCCACATCCTCACTTCTTCTTAGGCCCTGCAAATCAGAACATATGTGAATACCACAACTTGTATCAAGGACCCAAGAGTTATAATATGGTGAGTTATTAGACAATATAGTGTAAATACCTGCATGAGAGGGTTTCACTTTCCCATCCTTCAAGTACTTTGGGTAGTTTCACTTCCAGTGCGTCTTTTCATGGCAATAGAAGCATTCAACCTCTTTAGGGTTGGCAGAAGGAGTGACATAACCACTTTTGGTTATACTTGAAGAGGAGCCATCAAGATACTTTCCCTTGGTACCCTTCAAAGGGGTCTTCCTCTTCTTCCCTTTACCTTGCCCAATGGCCAGAACAGGGGTTGTGGTAGGAGTAGGAGTAGTAACAACCGACTTACCTTTAAGTCCACTTTCGGCGGTCTTCAGAAGTCCTTGAAGCTTGTTGAGGGTGACTTCCTCCTTGTTAATGTGGTAGGTCATTCGAAATTGATCACAACAAGAAGGTAAGGAGTGCAATATGATGTCAATAGACAACTCCTCGGGGAAGTTAGCATTCAACTTCAGCAGACAGTCCACGAATCTTTGCATTTTCTGGATGTGGCCCATGATGGGTTCACCATCCGTCATCCGGGTTGTTATCATGGAGGAGATGATTTCATACTGCTCTTGACAAGCACTATGATGGTATCTTTCCATTAGATCCTGGTGCATCTCAAAAGGGTAAAAGTCATCATAGGAATTTTAAAGTTCAGCTAACCTGGTAGCCATCATGATGCATACCACCTTGGTGGAATCTCTCTCATGAGTCCTAAAGTCGACGATCTCCTGTGGAGTAGCAGTAGACTCATCAATTTCTCTTAGCTCCTTGTCGAGCACATATTCCTTGTCCTCGTAATGAGTGACCATCCTTATCTTCCTAATCCAGTCATTAAAATTAGTCCCATCAAAGATGACTCTCCTACAAAGGTTCATGAGAGAGAAGGAGCAGGTTGGGTTTGAGCCAGAAGCAGCATTGTTGGAAGACATCTGAAAAAGAAGAAAGACAAGTTTAGATTAGATATTAAGTCCTTAATAAGACACCTAAATGTAATATTAAGGCTAGGACCCAACACAATATTTTATAACTTAGAAGAGGGATGCCGTAATCCAAGCTATAAAATATTTAAAGGTGGGTGAATGACAATTCACCAATTTCCACCATGAAAAACAAAATCTATTATTAGGTTTTAATTGGTTTTGAAAGTCCTAGATCTTTTGAGATTCATTAAACTTTTCAATGGCATGTTTCAATCTCGATTGTGCCCTTCACGTTTTGTGACTGGGATGTCGAGGATCACAAAACAAGGTGTCAATAACCATGAAAATTAACTTGCTACCCTTAATTTTATCACCTAATTGATGTGCCGGTTAACCACACGCGCTCCAACGATCTATGATAAACCTTAACTCACCCTTTGCCAACCTTGTTAAATCCAAGTTAGTGTCCCGGTTAACTACACACGCTCCACTAACGATTTAAGCAAGGTACAAAGTGTAATTTTATGGGATAGCACCAAATTCACATTTTCCTAAAGTAACTAAGATTAGGAAATTATAAAAACATTTAGTTACTTTATAATTATCATTATACTTTTAATGAGAATTAAAGTCATTGTCCTACCCGTTCGGCAAACGACCCTCCACCAGTCATGGAAGCGGTGGTTGAGAGTGGACACCCATTAAGCTGCCATTTTATAGGCAACAACCTTATACCCCCCTTATAGACCGACTTCGTGAATGAGGCCTACTAATGGTAAAATGACTTGATCTTATATATATATATATATATATATATATATATATATATATATATATATATATATATATATATATATATATATATATATATATAAACTTATAATAATATAAAGTATAAGGGTTGAATTTTAACATTTAAAACACTAAGGGTTGGAATTAAAGTATTCAGTAAATGTGTGAGACTTTAGAAATTCCAAAACTTGAGGGCAAGTTTTGAAACTATTCAAAACTTTTCATTTCATAACTTATGATTTAATGGTTTATAAAAATGAAGACACCTCATTTTATGTAACTTATGTGTTATTAAATGGACTTTAAAGGGAGTGACTTTTGGTAATCCATAACCTGAGGACAAATTATGGATTCCATTAAAACACATAACGATCAAGAATTAACTAGCAAACAATTTGCAAATAATTCCTACGATCTAACAAAACTCATAAGTGCATGAACATACATATCAACAATTTGAAGAATCATATAAACACATATAATACTTGAAATTTTGATATGATCCTTTGAAATTGGATCAGCATAATCATTACAACATCAAGAACATGTTTTATAAGTCCAAAACAGTTTAGTGTAATGATTCTAGTCTAAATCCAGCTTAAAAACTCGAAAAACTACACTCTGGGCCTCTTACTCGTCGAGTGCAAGAACCTACTCGGAGAGTTGGATGAAGATGTACATGTACTCGTCGAGTCGCCCCATGGACTCGGCGAGTCCACTATGCAGACAAAAAGTTTTTCGATTTTTCATAAAGTTTGCATCAAGTATCAAGAAAACAAGCTTAGGCTCTGATACAACTGATGGGTTTTGAGCATTCTAACACTCCTATGGTGTACATGCAACCCTAGAAACCTTGGATCTATGTTTTACTATGATACATGCAAATTTGATTTTTCAAAGGTTCTTAACTTAACTAGCATGGCATGGGGAACATGAAATGTAAAAGCTAGTAGAAAAACATACCTTTCTTGTTGCTTGAATTCCTTAAGACCTTTGTGAGCCTAGCACCCCAAATGTGATGCCTCTAATGTTTCACACAACACCACAACTCTTGGAATAACATTGAGAGAAGAACACACTTGCTCAAAATCGGCTAGCCGTCTTACTCTTGTCTTAGTGGCCGATTTTGCTTGACAATGGAGTCCTTATATAGTGTGTCACATGTAGGGTTACACCATGTAAACCCTAATTGACATGGCTTTTCATTTCCTCCATAATCCATGGGTTATAACCTCCATGGAGCATACATGGAGCACCCTATGGGTTTTAGCCCAATCCAATGAACCATGGATTGTAAGCCCACTATTTAAGAATGGATTATTTACATAATCAACCCCATATATTTAATTAGTCTTTTTTTGATCACCGAATTAATTCCAAATTAATTCTTGAACAATACTAATTAAATAATATGATTTCATATTAATATATTATAGCTTATATGATATTAACAAATCATAAGTGTCCTTTTTCTCATTTTGTCTATCCAATTATCATGATGTCATGCAACCTAAATGGACCATGCCAAACTGGGTCAAGTACTTACCATATATAGTTATGGACTTAGACACCTTATCCAACACTAACTAATAAGGTCCTGATAGAGGTCCTCAGAGAAACGAGCATTAACAACAAGCTAGTTGATGTCGTCGCGGAATCGCCAAACTGGACAAAGTCGTCCCTAGATTACCTTCATCATGGGATCCTCCTGGATGACCCAGAAGAGGCCAAGCATGTAAAAATTAAAGCCTCGCCCCCCCCCCCCCCAGTTCGCAGTAAAAGTCATGTAACTGTACAAGAAAGGGTATCTAGCGCCATGTCTCAAATGCATCTTGCACGATGAAGGCCAAGTTCTCCTAGAGGAAAGCCACTATGGCAAAGTTGGAGCACATGAAGGGGCATGGGCACTCACTGGCAAAATACTTGACTGAGGGGTATATTGGTCCAACGTATACAACAACGCGGTGAAAGTCACAAAGAAATGGCCATAATGCCAAGCATTCGCCCCGTTAAAGAACCAACCAGCGTCACCCATGACCAACATTAGCAGCTCATGGCCCTTCCATCAATGGGGCATCAATATTGTAGGAACATTCCCGACACCCACAAGGGGATTGAAGTTCCTACCGGTTGCAGTTGATTACTTAACGAAATGGATTAAAGCGGAGCCCCTAGCCATGATCATGGGCAGGAAGATGATCTGACTCATATGGAAGAACATCCTAACTCGATTCAACAACCCCAAGCCCCTAATAAGAGACAACGGAACCTAGTTTGAGGGAATTCCTTTAAAAGAACGGTGCGAGGAGAAGCGGATCCATCGTCGCTTTACCTCAATAGCACACCCCCAGGCGAATGGCCAGACTGAAATATTAAACAAAACCATCGTGAACGAACTTAAGAAATGTCTGATGAAAACAAAAGGGGTCTGGACAGAAGAACTGCCAATAGTATTATGGTCATACCATACTACCGCGAGGTCAGAAATGGGAGAGATGCCAGCCTGACATACGGCACAAAAGCGATGCTCCCACTCGAGATTCTATGTGAATCATTGCGGGTAACTGGTTTCGATGCAGACACGAATGAGGCAGACAGGTGGCAAGACTTGGACATGCTAGACGAGAAACATCAAGCTGCTCAATTGCGACAAGCGGCCTACAAATGTCGTACGAAAAACTTTTACAACAAACAGGTGTGGGTAAAGAACTTCAAAATAGGAGAATAGGTGTTAAGGAAGAAACAGGCCAGCCACTCGGAGCCTTTGGGCAAGCTAAGCGTGACATGGGAAGGACCATACAAATTAGTAAGGGTTTACCAGGACGGAGCCTATACACTAGAAGCACAATACGGGAGACCGATACCTCGAACATGGAATGTGCACAACCTATGCCACTTATATTTGTAAAACAACTGGCAAATGTTATAACAAAAATAGGGGGAGCGACGCCCGGACCTCCAGCCTAAGAATTACACCTCGACCAAAAATTTAACATGAAAATCTTTAAGTTCTCTCTAGAACTTTCTGATTAATAAAGTTTTGCAAGATAGCAGACCAACCTTACTCATCAACGTACACACATACATATATAAAAATAAACACAAACACAAAGAACAAAAACAGAGAAAATGGGTTGTGTGAATTTGCCAAACAACAACACGGACTGATCACCCACATCGTTTGAGAAAAACAAACCACAAACATGCAGCCACATACATCCAAAGAGGATAACCCCTCTATGAATATGTTGGTTCGAAAAAAGTAACAAGGCGTCCAAGCTCTCGAACCAGACGTGCTCAAAAGGTTTGAAGGATCATAACCTTCCCCTAACAAGTTAACAAACATGAGTCCAGGGAGTCTCGAGATGATGATCTTGAGTCACCTTAAACAACCATAAAAGAGAGGCAATCGGTCACCCAACTGAGGACCGAAAGCAAGGCCTACAAAACACTCTTTAGGGAGACACCTCCCCAAGCAAAAAAGAATCGCACAAAAACGAGCAAACACTAGGAGAAACTAACATTTCACAATTACAATGAAGATCCCACAAAGACGAATACAATAAGATTCCAGAAAATACATTCAAGAAGAAAACAAACGCACATGCTAAAAAATACTACAAAGATCAACTCTGGCGAGGTTGAGGCAAAGCAGCTCCCTCAACGCCACCATCTGAAATGCATTCCTCCTCTTCAAAACATAGTTGGCGAAGATCAGCAAGGCTAAGATTGCCCAAGCGAAGGTGGGACGCGAAGTTCGCCTCAGCAAAAGCCCTGATGGCAACCTGCATTGCATCAACTGATCGTGCCACAGCATCCGGTTCGGACGGGACAAGACTGTTTCCACCCAACCACACTTGCGGCATCTGCTTCCCACTCACTATACCAGCAGCAACACACTTGGCCTTCATACGACAAACCCCAAGCGCGAACACGTCGCTCTTGAAAAAATGATCCCCTACACGAATCACACACTTCTGAAGAACCCAAGCCAAATCAGCCTCCAAGGCTTTCCTCCCTGAGATCTCAACTATGATCTGATCATCTTGCAGCACCGAACATTTCATCATTGCTTCTTTCTCTAAGATCAAACTCTGGACCTGCTGGGATAAGCAATTAATTTCCCCATCTAGAGTCACCACCTGAGCTTATACAAAAATTTTCAAATGGGTTTTGAGCATTCTAACACTCCTAAGTGTACATGCAACCCTAAATACCTTGGATCTATTTTTTCTCTATTATACATGTAAATATGAACTTTCCAAGGTATTACCCTATGTAGCATACAATCTTTGATACTTGGGTAATCAAATGGATAGAATACATACCTTTGTTTGATGTAGCTTGTCTTCATGAAGCTTGAGTGCCTAGTGTTCCAAGTGTGACACCTCAAATGGTTCACACAGCACCAAATACACTTGGAATAACTTGAGAGAACATACACACTTCATGAAATCGGCTAGCCCTTTTTTCTCATACTCTAGTTGCCTATTTTGTCAACAATAAGATGCTTATATAGTTAGTGACAATTAGGGTAAACCCTAATTGTCATGGCTTTCCATTTCCTTGGATCCATGGTTCAAATATACCATAGAGCATCCATGGAGCATCTTATGGGTTTTAGCCCAACTTGACAATCCATGGAGCATTAGCCCACTATACAAGTATGGATGATTTACACAATCAATCCATATATTTAATTAGTCTTCTTTTGATCACTTAATTAAATCTAGATTAATTCTTGATCAATACTAATTAAATAATCTTATTAATGTATTAGAACTTATAATATATTAACAAACCTTAAGTTTTATTTCTCTCATTATAGTCTATCCAAATGCATGATGCCATGCAACCCAAGTGGATCATGCCAGGTCGAGTCAAGTCTTACCAATTACAGTTATGGACTTAGACTTTAATCCAAAAGTCTCACACTTGGATAAGTCTAAAACTATTATTGCGTATGACTTCAAGAACCGACTGGTAATCGTAGCTCTCAAAATCTTTTGTCGAACTCTAACCTTGTCGATGATCTCTAACCTTTGTCAGTGACTTGTCCATTAGATATGTGATCAAATATTCCTCCATTATAGATATCATATGGACTGAGACATGGATTATAATCATTCTCTCTGTCTATCTGTTGTTTCCTAATTTCCGATTCATGATGACTGACTAATTAAACAAATCAAATCAGCCCTGACTTGGCCAAGCACTCACATGTATCATCATTAAATCATCGAGGGGCCTACAAATATCGCTTTTATCCCGGAGGTAAAAGGAATGGATAAACTTCGACTCATATGGATTGTTCTACTACTTGTTGAATCATACACAAAGGCACATTTTATAGCATCAAGTTACCAATGCGTTTCTCGTGAAATCAATGTACAACCAACTCATAGTAACAACTCATATCTCTAGGTTTGAAGAATATAAGATATTATCGTCTCATGATCACTCATGATAAAATCCATAAAATGATTCCAATGAGCGTGTGTTGAATCCAATACTCAGAACTTATGAGCACTCATGAGTGTTGTAGCACCACTTTCTCCAACATCTTAGACCTCTACAAGCCAACCCATGACAGTCTTGATTCATATCTACATCCAACATGTGAGCGACTGTGGATGGTTTGAATAACTTAGTCATTCAGGAAAAACGACCTAGTTATTCTGGAAGTCAAAACATGCACAGTGAAATGCGAGAATAATCGAATCCAATATGGTCTCAGAACTTTTTAATTTAAATAAAACATCTTTTACTTATCACCATATTGATTACACATTATTCATTGCATACTGTTTCAGCTATCAACTTTATTCTTGAATTAAAACACTAGTTGTCCCATGCTCCGAGCATGTACACTATGTTTTTCTAAACAATAGCTTTGCCATACACCAAGTGTGCACTCTATGTTTGTCTAAACATTAGTTATGCCATACTCCAAGTATGCATACCAAGTTTCTCTATGATCTTTACCTTGTTAAATAGATTGAGTGAATATAACTCCAATGATTCTCATTTCACAGTTCCAAGTCCTTGCGGCAATGCAAGAATTCCAAACTCATGCCTTTTACCGAAATCTGTTCGATTCTAAACTTATATGCATTGGTCCTCTTGTAACAATTATGCACAAAGTCATAAAGACTTGTAAGCAACATTACAGAGTATTCCAATGGAGATCAACTCCATGGAACCGAAGTCTCATATTCAAAGATCATTGCCTTTGAACATTCTTATTTCATTAAGTATCCTAATCCGACACAGATAACTTCCACCTATGGAGACAACTCCATATTCCCATTTTGACTACCCCTTCTGAACAAGAATTGCCTCTTTTCAGATTAGGTCAATATGGTCCTTCCAAAGTTAACACTATACTTCCAACTGTCCTTGAGAAACCAATCCTCGGTAAAACCTTAGATTGTCCTTGACAATTGCTTAATCATTTTAGTCTTATCCAGTTCTAGACCTTTTCCCTTCTTAATTCCCCAGGCATTTGGAAAATTTTAGAAAGGACGAATATAGCACATATAATCGATCCTATATCCGAAGCATATAGGACACGATTCATGATGTCTCATATAAAGACTAAACCAGTCTTTTGCTATAACATTTCCATTTCAATTTGCCAAGTTCTCATAATTCAGATTATGAAAAAGGATGTTGTAATCATAATCGAATTTTAGAACGCAAATAATGGACCCATATATAGAATTTTCTTATGTTGATCCATTCCAACATATCATTCATATATATATATATATATATATATATATATATATATATACATATATATATATATATATACTTGACTAAATTTGATTAAAATCTCACGATCAAAGCTTATAGATTTGAGATGAAGTATAATTTCCTCTCCCTTAATTATAGCAAAACAACTTTTTCCCAAGTGAAACCTTTTGTTTTCTATAATTAACATTTTTAACTTGCAGCCTTTATCATAATTAACATTTGCTCCCACTAACATGATGATTATTAGCATAACACTTGTGATCCCACTAGCTTTGACATGTACTCATAATTATCATACTTTATTGACTTTCTTACCAAAGTTCAGATTTCTGATACTAGATTGCTTTGATAAAACTTTATCAATATCATACACCTCATCTTAGATAGCTCACAGGTGTGTCTAAACAATTTTAAGAACTATGAAAAGGGATGTCGTAATCATAGTCTCGATTGTTTAGACCTTTGCCACTTCTCACAAGTCCATGTTAGTGTGCCGGTTAACCAAACATGCTCCACTAACGACTTTGAGAATGCAAATATCACAAGTGCTATCTAGCTAAAATCTACTTAGTTAAAGTATTTCCTCACCATCATTTTCATGAATCGGAGAGAAACCTTATGACACTTAGATTTAATGGTGTATGTGTTCTTATCCATGTGAAATGTCAAAACCATAGTCGCAAGACAAGGATAATGACAAATCCAAACTCATATGGACTGAACTCAATCTTAATTTATTGTCATCTGGCAGCTCAAGGGCCTGCAATTACTTCCAAGTTGTTGTGCAACCAATTGAGAACTCTAAGAACTCATACGTAAAGCCAACTTTAATTGTAATGGGCACAGAATATGTCAACACGATAGGTTATAAACCTCACATCGTGTGCTAGTGTTAAACTACAGGTTTTTTTTAATTCTTGATTAGATCTTGAAATACTTTTCAGGATCTTTAAGACTCCCGCTGTCCTCTTGACATATAAGACTTTCTTGTCAGATATTCAAGAGATAGTGTGGATTCTAATCAAGACAAACACTTCACACAATTGGTCTTAGTTGGTCTTTGTTTTGTCCAAAACATCACAACTTACCAATTTCAAATGTACAAGAGTAGAAAACTTTTACTCTTACATTTGACTAGTGTTAGTAAACCTTCTTTAAGATGTGTCACTCAAGTTACAATCTTGGAGTATAATTCTAAGAATTGTTTTTGGAACGAAGTATGAATCAGCTTCTTGATTTAACCACTTCAACAATTCATAACTCCTCTTCTTAGCTATCAGAACGCACTTAAAGGATGAATTATGATAAGGTCTCTTAATCTTTAAGATGATCATATATCATGATACTAAAGTACTCTCCCATCTTTTCATATTTGAGAAACTTTTATCTTTCTGCCATAATTTGATTGTTCTTATTCGTTCTGCCATACATTGAAATCTTTTCAATGCTTCAGAATTATACTTAGGCCTGTAAGTATAACCATATTTACTAGACTTAGTAAATCATGACGAATAGTCTTATCCACCTTTTGTGGTGGACTTTGGCTAGTGCACAAGAATGTGTACTCAATCCCTTAGTCCTTCACTTGAATCACTTAAAATGTGAACAAGGAATTAGTCTTAATTTTCCAAAGATGAAAATTCTCATTCATCATATAACTTGCATGATTCCAAGTTTCTATCCAACTGAACCTTGGGTGATGATAATATTTCCTTATTTGGTAAATTTAGACACTGCCACAAATGAAAGAATCAAATTCATATTTCCAATATTGTTATTAACGGAATCATACAAGCAACAAAGTTTTTTCACAAATGCCACTGTAAGGATATTTTAAAATAAATAAAATCAAAAATTTTTCCTTTTTTTTTAAACTTTGCGGGAAAACTATCCTTACAGTGCAAACCACATGAAAACTTTGTTGTTATCTATTACTAAGCAATATATCATAACTCCTAAGAAGTAGCTCAAGAATCTGATCTTCAAACTATGCAATAGAAATCCATCTACGCTATCAGATTCTGCATATTCTTTCTTTAAGTTTCTTCACCTCTCTTTGATTCTTAAAACATCAACATGTGACCCAATCACATCATGTATCAAGAATCTCAGAATAGAAACTTAACAGAGTTAGCCAATGGACTTTACCTGAAGTAGAGTCAAACTTATTGACTTTAACATCCTTAGGTAAATTTAGCAGTTTCGCAATAAATCCCCTTCCTTTGGCAATTTAACATATGGACTATTTGATAATGGTACATGGGACTATCACAAACTTAGCATTTCTCTTTACCATTTGGTCAATTTGATTGACTATGGCTGATGCCTTTCCATTGGGAAGAGAATGCTTTTTCGGGATTTCCAGTGTCATCATTGTCAATGTCCATAAAGTTTTTGAAGTTGATCTACTAATCAAATTTGCTCTCCCAGTGCTCCTGATTCAGCAGCACCAAGCAAATAGATAAGATCGTTAAGGGTCATGTCATAGTCTGTTTCATAGGAGTCCCAAAGGAACTTACTATGTGACTTATAAAGTGATTGGACATCCAACTTTCTCAAGACTTTGACACCCAACTCTTTCGGCTTGTCAGTATGTGACTTCATCTCCAAGATGTGAGCACACCTAGACCTTGCCTTGTCAATAGGGCTTGAGTGACCTTGAAATTGTGGGATAGGGAGAATAATTGGAGGAGGTGGAGGAAGTGAAGTTCCAAGAGATTTGGGAAGATCATAGATGTCTGAACTAGACATCTTTTGGGAGATATTCAAGTTTAGTTGATTTAAAGTCCTTAATATAACCCCAATATGAAATATTAAGGCTAGGACCCAACAACCTATTTTGTAACTCGGAAGAGGGATGCCGTAATCCAAGCTATAAAGTATTTGAAGGTAGGTGAATGACGATTCACCAATTTCCACCAAGATAAACGAAATGTATTATTAGGTTTTAATTGGTTTTTGAAACTCCTAGATTCTTTTGAGATTCATTGAACTGTTCAATGGCATGTTTCAATCTCGAGTGTGCCCTTCAGGTTTTGTGACTGGAATGCCGAGGATCACAAAACAAGGTGTGAAGTAACCAAGAAAATATACTTGGTACCCTTAATATTTACCCCTTAATTGATGTGTCGGTTAACCACACACGCTCCACCGATACTATGATAAATATTAAGTTACCCTTCGCCTACCTTGTTAAGTCCAGGTTAGTGTGCCGGTTAACCACACACGCTCCACTAACAGCTTAAACAAAGTGCAAAGTGTAATTTCATGGATTAGCACCTTATTCATATTTTCCTATGTAACTAAGATTGGGTATTAATAAGAGTTTATTTACTTAGTATTTATCATTAATACTTTTAATGAAGGGAGAATTCTAGTCCTTGTCCTACCCATTCGGCTAATGACCCTCCACCGGTCAAGGAAGCGGTGGGTGAGAGTGGACACCCATTAAACTGCCATTTTATAAGCAATAACCTTATACCCCCTTATAGACCGGCTTCGTGAATGAGGCCTACTAACGGTAATACTGACTTTACTCTTATACATATATATAAATATTATTAACTTATAATATTATAAAGTATAAGGGTTGAATTTTAACTTTTAAAATTATAAGGGCTAACTTGGAATTAAAGTATTCATAAATGAAAACTTTTCAAATTCCAAAACTTGAGGGCAAGTTTTGAAACTATTCAAAACTAATTAATTCCATAACTTATGTGTTTAAAGTAGTTTTAATTAAAAAACTCTTCAAGTTCCATAACTTGAGGACAAGTTATGGAAGACTTTAAACTAATAAAACAATGTAACTTTTCTTTATTTTGTAACTTATGGAATTAATTAAGGTTACACATTTTATTACTTAATGAAGTGACTCTTGAACCTCCATAACTTGAGGACAAGTTATGGAGTCATAAAACCATTTAATGAGAACAAGACTCTTCATTTTGTAACCTTTGCCATCTTTTATGAGTTTTAAGAAACTTAAATGTGACCTTTCATGTAACTTGAGGACAAGTTACACAAACACATTATAGAATCAACTCTTAGATTAAAATGGATTGAAAACTGCAAAATCAATTAACTTTTCTATTAATCTAAGCAACTCATATGAACATGATATTTCATGTCAAACACTTTTTCATGAAATTAGCCTAACCATTAAACTAATACAAATCATGAATCTATTGACAATTATCTTATAAATTGGATTAGCATGAACATTACCACATCAAAAATATGTTTATAAGTTCAAAAACAGCTTATGGTAATGTTCCTAGTCCAATTCCAGCCAAAAAACACGAAGATATGTTGTCTGGAGGCCAAACTCGTCGAGTTCTTCATGAAACTCGTCGAGTTCATGTTCTAATACATGAACTCGTCGAGTTTTTTACAAGAACTCGTCGAGTTTTAGGCCCCTGACAGATTCTTGGCTTCGAAAAATCTATTTGCATCAAGTATAAGAGAAAGCAAGCCTAGGCTCTGATACCACTGATGGGTTTTGAGCATTCTAACACTCCTAAGTGTACATGCAACCCTAAATACCTTGGATCTATGTTTTCTCTATTATACATGCCAATATGAACTTTCCAAGGTATTACCCTATGTAGCATACAATCTTTGATACTTGGGTAATCAAATGAATAGAATACATACCTTTGTTTGATGTAGCTTGTCTTCATGAAGCTTGAGTGCCTAGTGCCCCAAGTGTGACACCTCAAATGGTTCACATAGCACCAAATACACTTGGAATAACTTGAGAGAACATACACACTTCATGAAATAGGCTAGCCCTTTTTTTCTCATACTCTAGTGGCCGATTTTATCAACAATAAGATGCTTATATAGCTAGTGACAATTAGGGTAAACCCTAATTGTCATGGCTTTCCATTTCCTTGGATCCATGGGTTCAAATATACCACGGAGCTTCCATGGAGCATCTTATGGGTTTTAGCCCAACTTGACAATCCATGGAGCATTAGCCTACTATACAAGTATGGATGATTTACACAGTCAACCCATATATTTAATTAGTCTTCTTTTGATCACTTAATTAATTCTAGATTAATTCTTGATCAATACTAATTAAATAATCTTATTAATATATTAGAACTTATAATATATTAACAAACCTTAAGTGTTATTTCTCTCATTATAGTCTATCCAAATGCATGATGCCATGCAACCCAACTGGACCATGTCGGGTCGGGTCAAGTCTTACCAATTACAGTTATGGACTTAGACATTAATCCAACATTTTCTCCCCAAAAAACACGAGTTAGAGTTCGTCAATCTTGTGTTTCTCCTCTTCGAGAAACCAAACCTTCTTCGCAATATCTTCACACTCTTATTTAAAAGCGGTCAACTCCGCTAAATCAGCCCTCATGTAACAAAGACGACCAACCGCCGCCACTAAGTAAGGAGCAACCTGAGTAGTGACATATGAAGATCATTCGCCATGTGAGAATAAGAAAGAGCATCGAGAGAGCCCTGGGTGGCCAAAGGAAACACGTCGACACCAATCACGGGCGGGACCCTATTCCGATAAAAGGGAACCGTAGTGAGGTTCCAACCCGGTAGATACATGCCATGATCTCCCAAAGACGAAGGACCCGCCTCCGACTTTCCATACCCGTTGCATGTGTACCGTCACCATAAGCAATCTCAATAACAATGGGCGACTTAGCAAGCAGAGGATGGATGTTGCATTTCCGATGCAAGAGCCTTCCAATAGTATCACTGAGAATATCCTCCGCAAGAGTGGAATCCGCAGCAACAGACTGCCGTCGGGAAACAACTTGGCCACTAAGTACGCCTGATCCCCTAATTGGAGAAGTAACCTTGACCCCAGCCTCAACAGGAGAGACATTGCCCTTAAAAACAAGGTCAACTTTGGCCAGAGCCGGTAGCTTTTCCACCAGAGAGACCTCGTGATATTGAAGATCCCCCTCAAAATCCCCTAGTAGCACTCGTTCGAGAGACAAAAGCCACTCATCACCTACAACAACAACAACACAAAATCCTTTTCCTTTCAACAAAAGAAACTCGACATCAAATAAAGAAAAGTAAAAAATGGGTGGAAAAGGAAGGTAGCACTTACCATCATTTTCCATAAAAAAACCGAGGTCTCTTCCCACGCGACCGCCAAGCAGTGCTCATTTCGGCTTCTGCCAACACACAGTCCGACTAATCTTCAATGTTATAACAAATCCCTCTTAACGTGTGAGCTACCGAAAAACCGGCTCCCGACAAATGGGGTGCCCGATCCGAAGCCATGAGAACATGAGGATAGCCATCCCCGACCATATCACGGTTAATCCACAGCTATCGATCCTTCCAGTTCTTTCGAGGCGGCTTCTAGTTAACTATAAAGGAATGTGTGCGGTGCTGGGAAAAGGTGTGAACATCCGAATGGGTAGATGTACTGAAGAAAGAATGGAACGCTTGAGGATGGGGAAATACACCCAACGCCCGACATCCTAACTCAAACCCAACTATCTTGTTCACAGCGTTTGGGGTCAAATCATGAACAGAGAAACCATATTCTCATATAACCTCATCGAAGAAATCATAAATAGGAAGACAAAACCCAGCCTCAAAAACAGCTACCGCAATACCAACTTTTCCCGCCAGTGGTAGATAAATTGTAGACCCTTCTGACGGGAATTGGACTCCATGCTCAGACATGAACCCAATCCGGAATTGAAGAGACTCGAACGCCTCAGAAGTAGGACGGTTCCAGATCTAACAAAAGCCATTGAGAATCAGAGAGGAAGATGTGGGAGAAGAGAAGAAGCGACAAACGAAGATGAGATGGCTGGTTATGGAGAAAGGAAGCCCATAACCGTTCCTAGAAATAGGGTTCCCTTATATACACAAAAGAAAAAAACGAACGAGTAGAAACAACGGTACCCTCCAGAACGACTCTATTATGTCTTAAGCACATCAGAACTGTTCTCATTAAATGTGTGCCCAGATCTAAGCTAGAACTACTAAGCTATGCTAAGAAAACGTTGACGTCTTTTAGCCTACGGGACTTGTTAATGTATCCTACTGGGAATACGTCAAATATAATGGAACCATCAGTTTGATAGACGGTTTGGGCAAAGGGTGTCATATGTCTAACGCCGGGGCCTCGCCCCCGCTCTCGTAATCCCTTATTTATTCCTTGGTGCCCAAGCTTCGAAGCCAACTTCAAGACAAAATAGTAATAATCGACTCCTAGAGCGACATGTATAGTGCTCAAAGTGCTGACCATCTAGCAAACCTGCACCAATTGTAAGAAACTACCCGCAAAGCATGACCTACCAATCAAAGGCCACCCATCCCTGCCAGTCATGAAAAGGTTGAAGGCGATGTCGGGAATTCGTCCCCTTGGCCACAGGTTGAAGGTTGAAGGCAATCCCTTATTCTCCAAGAGAGGGGATCAACATTCTAAACCCTGATTGCTTAACTAATACTTTCCCATACTCTTTCCAAAAACTAACTTGATCGTTGGAGCTTCATTTTGGGACAACCTCCCGGGCGACGACTGACGGTCTTGTGATTTTTTTTTGTGTTGTGATCCTTAGGCCCCTCATTTCCACCCCTCAAAGAGACGAAGTTAAGCCGGAGACATATCACAAAAGCCACCGCCCAAACATGTGCACGTATAACAGATAATCATATAATAGACTATAGCTAGTCAAAAGGACAGATCTTACAGAGCAGTAAGCATAGCAACATCCTATCTACCTAGATAGCGATCTAACATATCACTATAGTATAGCAACATCCTATCTACCAGGATACCGATCTAACAGATCACCACATCAAAGCAACATCCTATCTATCAGGATACCGATCTAACATATCACAATAGTACACATTCATACGATAAACCATGAAAACAATCCAAAGGGGTCGGCTTTGGTGCCTTCGACCCGTAAGTATAGTGAGGAAAACTCACATCTGACAACTGAAACTCACGGATAAATCTCTTACTACAAACCCGCTAAAATCCACGTGCTATCGAATACCAAAATGCCATTCAATCAATAATCAGGTCCTGACTCCGGCTAAGAGTCCAAATTAGAGTAAAAGACCTTTTCACCCTTCCTCTATCATGGCCCAAAAACCAAGGCTCAATCCAAAATACCAAAATCCCTTAAATGACACCACAATGCCCAATAAGGCCCAAACATCAAATTTAGGACCAAATCCATCATATGTCTATCCCAAAAAGGCCTAATATCCTAAAAGGCCCAAACTATTCAATGGTCAACCCTGGTCAAACTTCTGGTCAAAGGTCCATGGTCAAAAGGTCAATGAATCAAGAAAAATCAGTAAACTAAGTACGCCCCCACGTACTTAGTTGGTAAGCTTAGCGTACTCCTAACAACCCTAGTATGCGCCGCGTACAAGGAGGTACGCCCCGCGTACTTTCTCAGCTAACAGTCAACTTAGAAATGTCTTAATCCCTTAAGTCAAAACGTCTAATGCCCAAATCTATATACCAGATCATGCCTTAATCCATAAAGTTGATAACTTTGAGGTTTTGTATGGCTCAATGGGTCCCAAATCCAGGTTCTTACATCACCACTTCATCAAAGAGGCTAATACACATGCATGGGTTGATATCAACTACCAAGATCAAATTTTTATGCATTCGGGACACATGAACGTCCAGATCTAGTATCCAACACTTGGGGCAAGCTCAACTCGCAAATACAAACCAAAAAGGACCAAATATGTGCCATAAACCACCCCAAGCAACATCTAACCAAAGAGATGTCAAGATGAGAGATTTTTACCTCCAATAGGTTGCTAAATATGAGGACCTTCTGGATATACAAGCCCTACTCTAAGGGATGATTCTTCAACAAGCTTTATACTCCTCAATATGCACAAAAACACTCCAAGATCCCTCACAAAGGCTTAGAACTCCATTATGGCGGCTAAGGGTCGAATATTAGGGTTTAGGAGGCTTGGAGGCTGATAAGGGTCAAGGCTCATGAAAAAAAGGTGCTTAAATAGAGGTAAAAACCTAAAAATGAGGGTTTCAAGCTGGAGGGAGTGCGCCCCGTGTAACGCCCGCAGATCCAGGCAAGTCAATTTAGAGACAATAAGCATCAAAAACAAGTTTTTGATGGAAGATTATTTAGAAGGAATAATCTTAACCAAGTTGTATAATATGTCTCAAGGGTTCCATACATATAAATAATGCCAAAATCCGAGTTATAACGAAGAAGTTATGGTCCGTCGAAGTTTTACGGCAAAACCGACACGACATCGGGAGACGTAAATAGTGAATTTACGATGGAGGACTTTTTAGCCTTAGTGATCTAAACAAAATTTGTGGTATATGTTAAACCGAGAACATACAAAAAAAGAACGCCCAAATCTGACTTCGTATGAGGAAGTTATGAATTTTCTAAGATTTGGCATAGCATTACACGACCCGAAACTCGAATTTTAGTTCGAGCGCTTTTTGGCCTACGCAACCTAAAAGAGAGTTGAAGATCTCATTAATAGGAAGTCAACAATAAAAAGACAGACGAAAACGGAGTCCCTATGTAGAAGTTATGAATTTTACGCGGACATTTAACAGTATAATCTCCTCCTATTGTTAAATTTAAGATCAGTCGAGAATTAGCCAACAGAGTCAACATGAAAGTTGTAGATCTTGTTTTTACCTACGTGTGGGTATAAATAACGTCAAAAACGGAGCTCGTATGCGAAAGTTACAGGGTTTATAAGTTGAAAGGGTGCTGCTGCAAAAGGGGTGACGTGACACAATGTAGGCCACACATTTTTCGCCACCAGAAAGCTGACAAGTAGCACCGACTCGGCGAGTTCGTGAACCGACTCGGCGAGTCCATCAAGAATTCAGCCTATAAATAGAAGTGTGGGGTTCCTCCATTTCGCACACCTTTCCCCACTTCTTTCTCTCTCTAAACTCTCTCTCCCTCTAACCCCCCCCCCTCCCTAACCCCCTCCTAAGCCTAGGTAAACCCCCTAGCATCCGATAGAAGCCCCGAGGCTCCCGGAGTCCTGAGAAAAAGGGTCTTTTGGTTCGGAAACGCTGCTCCAAGCAAAGTTTGGTTGTCTATAAAACCCGTTGTAAGTGAGCTACGTCTATGCTAGACTCGCAACCTGTAGGTGTTGTGAACAATGTGTTCACCGGTGTACTCTAAATACCCATTGACATGTATTTCGAGTGGATTCTCGGAAACGATATTGACGATAAACAAGATAACCCTGACAGATGTGCCTAAAGGACTCTACCGGCAGAAGCGCCTAATAGAGAACCTCATAACCCCGACAGATGCGCCTAAAGGACAATACCGACAGATGCACCTCGTAGAGAATGTCACAATTTTGGTAGTTACGCCTAAGTCACAAAACTAACAATTGTGCTTGATAGATGTGTCATTGACAACAATGGAATTTGTACCTACTCCTTAGGATAATCCTTAGGAATGAATGAACGAGGAATAACTGATTCTTAGGGTAGATCCTTAAGAGTAAAGAAGATAATGGGGATGGGTAATTGGGTTGATTGTTTGATTGTTTAAACATAATAATTATATTATTGTGGGTTGAAAACCCTATGTACTCACCAGGTTTCACAACCTGACCTACTCAGTTAATTTATATCACAGGTGTCGATATGAAGTCACATTACACTGAGAGATTAAGGAGATATAAATCACTAGTGATAATAAATGTAAGTTCTGTTTATGCTTTTGTTTCTGTATTGATGATGACATCCCAAATATTTTAAAATGAATAAAATATGTTTCTTCGAAAGTGCTTTAATAATGTATTTATCGTGTTTTTCTGGGAACAAATTCCGCAACATTTTTATTAAAAGAGGTACTCTGATTTTTATAAAGCATAAAAAAGATCGGTCTTTTCTGGCCTTGAAAATGGGGATGTCACACCCCGCATACCCCTTAATACGTCCGGCGTACTCAAGATCCAAACGCGATGCCTTAACCCATTATGCCCAGCATACTTGGTGAGTACGCCACGCGTACTCGACCAAGCTCCAAATCATGAGAACTTCATTTAGCTATAGCTCCTTCGTCCTAAGTCTGTTTCCGACGAACTTTATATCCACGGAAAGGTAACGAGAAGCCCTACACTCCTATCAACTCACCCTTGCCTTAAAACTTCCTGAATAAAACTCAAAGTTCATAAAACACCGAGCTACCAATTTACGATTATACCCTTGGGCTCCAAAACACAAAAAAACACTCGGGTTACTTAATCTGTAATACCCTCCATCCAAAAGGGCCAATTTCCTTCTTCGCCTAAGGCCCTAAGCCTTAAGATATCCAGCAACCGGGCCACGACCCCGAATAATGAAGCAATTAGAAACCAAGTATTACAAAAGGGGTAAAAGAGTCCTTTTAGTTTGGGAGAGGACCAAATTATAATCAAAGTAGGCTAAAATGACCAAAACCGCAATTTCAAAAGTTGTTGCCCTAGATTGAAAGAAAATGACAAACCATAGGGACCAATTTTGCATTTTTTTTAAAAGAAAAAAAACGAACCATTCCGTGATAAAAACAAATTCAAGTCCAATTGACACAGGCGGAATTAGGAGTAAATTATATTTGTCGTTTAAAAAATAAATGCAAAAAGTCTCTTTGACTTCCGTATGCATGATTTTTTGTTTTTTATTAAAAAAAAAACAATTCCCCTTTTTGAAAAATCTCCTATCGTAATATATATATATATATATATATATATATATATATATATATATATATATATATATATATATATATATATATAGGGTTAGGATTAAATATGAATTTCATATATTGTGTGAATGTGGGACCAAATGTGGAACGTACGATTGAAATGATCTATGGTTTGAGACTCAGTGGCATGATTGTAAATATATATTGAACTTTAATAATCAGTTTTTAAAACTAAACCCAAAATAAGAAACATGCGTTATTTATTTCCTAATTTGGTGGGAATTTAATTAAATACTTAATTACCTTATAATTTCAAATTTCAACATACATTATTATCGTTAATTAAATTAATTATATTAAAAAACGTAGTGTCATTTTAATTAGAAAAGACTTCATTGAATATTTTTTTTATAATTAAGCATTCTTGAAGAATGCATGTCCATTTAAGAGATTCTTTTGAGAATTGAACATTTTTATAAAATGAGACCAGATATATTATAAATAATAACAATTTGTACCAAATAATAATTATTCGGAATACAAAATTGACATATTCTTTTGAGAATCATATAAAACTTAATATAAATCAGAATACAATTTTTTGATATATTCTGAAAAATTACTAATGCATTCTAAAAGAATGGGGTTTAAGAGATTCTTTTGAGAATGAAACATTCTTGAAGAATGCATGTCATTTATTTAGAAGAATTTTAAATCAAAATTTGCAATTTAATAAATTTGGTGCACCATTAAGCCGAGAAGAAGAATTAAGTGATTCTTGAAGAACCAAATGACTTTTGTAGAATCACTGTTATTTTTTATTCTTAGTAGAAGTAAAATGATTCTTAAAGAATAAAGTGATTGTTAAATAAATGTACGTATGTGAAAACTTATCTGAATGTATACATCTGTGATTCTCAAGGAATTAGTTGATTGTTATGTATGTGTACGAAAATTATACATAAAAAAGCTATAAACTCAACTTTCTGTATTTCAATGATTATGTTATATTAATTAAGAGTTTTATTCTTTTAGAATGATTTAAAAATTAGGTTTATAAATTATTTAAGAGTATATTTGCATACCAAGACAATCAATTGAAAATATACATACAACCTAATATGAACGACATTCTTTAAGAATATAAGAGGTTTTCCTCCTACGATTAATAAAAACATTACAGTGACTTTGTGGTTATTACTATAACTGATCGTGTATATGTTGAAAAAATGAAATAGTTGACGTATTCAAACGAAAATCTTATTCATTCCAAATAGATAACATATTTAATAATGGAAAATAAATGTCATATGCAAAAATGCCAAAATTACTCCTCTATATTGATTGGACCACAATTGGTCACACATTCACACAATATTTATTGGTCATACATGATCCTAACTCTCTCTCTCTCTCTCTCTCTCTCTCTCTCTCTCTATATATATATATATATATATATATATATATATATATATATATATATATATATGATGAGATTCAATAGAGAACCATAATTAACCAAGGAACCAATCTTTTTTTTTCACCTTTTAGAACTTATTTTTTATCAAAAAAAAACTAAAAATATAGAATGAAAGGCCCAATTAGTGGTTTGGTCTAGGCTTTGCATTGTAATAGTGGTTGTGTATAGATAGAGTATTTTGGTTGGCTTGGTAGTTGTTTACGAGTCTGTAATGAGTTTACGACCGTAAACTCTTTTTAGTCGTAGTTCCATATATATAGAGGGTTAGCCAGTCGTGTTTTGTTGTTGATGCCTAGTTGTTCACGTTCGTATATCAAGTTGTACTAGACATTATTAGCAATAGAACGTGTGCAAGCTTGATTCCTTTTCTTTTCTATTATTATTATTGTTTCTGTGATTGTGTTTGCTTTTGATCACTAGTAAGATCCATTCTCAAGACCTTACAATTGGTATCAGAGCAAAAAGCAGCGTCAAAGGCACTCTACAATCGATCTTGGAGCGAGTTTTCATTGATTTGAGACTAAAGTTTGTAACTGCTGCAAAAAGGGTTTTTAGTTTAGTCGAAAAGCTGCAATATTCAAGTTTCCAGCCTGAGCTTACGGCCATAATCACTTTTTACGGCCGCAAACTCTTGAAAAATTCTTGAACCGTAAAATCGAATTCTTGAGCCGTGAATAAGGAATATTCATCAACCGAAAACTGTTTACTCTTGGACCGTAAGCTTCAAACCGTGAACCTCTTATGACCGTAAACTCAGAGTTTACGGCCGTAATCTACAGCTTGACCGTAAACATCGTTTACGGCAGTAAACTGTGTTTGACCGGAACTTAATTTAATCATAATTAATTTAATTTCTGTTTCACATTAATTAAATAATAAAATAAAAAAATGGATTCTCAAAGTCAAACAAACCACCAAGAGCTTGATTCAGTAATGGGCACGACCACCCGGATTCCTAGACTCTTATCCGCTGAAGGCTTCCCATAATGGAAGTACAGAATTGAGAAATACATAAAAATGAAAGACTTAAAAATCTGGAAATGCATAATAAAGGATCCAGTCAGAATAACCACTATAGTTGCAGGGCAAGTGGTTGACAAGAAGATAGAAAACTACACTGATGAAGACTTCGAGAAAAGTTGAAGAGCAGGAGAAGGCTTTGGCCACTTTGACCATGGCCCTGTCTCCAGATATTGCTCAAGGTTTCAGGGAGTATACCTCTGCTAAGGCTATGTGAGAAGCCTTAATTGAGGTCCATGGGGGGAACGAAGACATGCGGGAGAGTCGCCAAGATCTGCTGCGACAACGATTCAATATGTTCAACTATGTTCCTGGAGAGACTCTTGAAGCACAGCTGCAGCGGTTCACATCTCTCAATACTGAAATGATTGTAGCTGGGATTTTCTATACAAAGTCAGAGATAAACAAGAAGCTACTGAATGCTCTCCCAAAATCTTGGTACACGAATGTAGCTGTCATCAAGAAAACTAAGGACCTTAGCCGTCTCACTCTTGCTGAAGTGATGGCTGTCATCAAGGCTTGTGATATCGATGACAAGCAGCGAGAGATCAACCATGTGAACTCATAATCAGCCGCGAACCTTGGAATCTCTACTAACAATGCTCTTTCATCTTTTTCTCTTTCTCTTCCTTCTGTAAGTCAATCATTCACTGCTCCGCAAGCTCAGATTCAGACTTTTCCCACTCCATTAGCTTCCTCTGCATCAACCATGCCTTTCTCACAGAATCAATCGTTCGTGGCTTCTCAAGCTACTTCATCCTCAACTAGGGATTCTTCTTCAAGGGGAAAGGAGGGTGATGAAAATATTGCATTTTCTTCAGGGCTTGTCAATTGCTACAATGCACTCATATCCGGGGATCTTCCACCCCAACTATCATTTGCCGATCTCGATCAAATTCACCCTGAAGACGTTGAAGAAATGGATACTACATGGCAAATTGTCATGGCAATCTTTAGGACGAAACAGTTTGCCAAAAAGACTAGAAGTAACAAGTGGGGGATGAGTGCTGACAAGAAAGTTGGGTTGAACAAGGGAAAGCTGCGATGTTTCAACTGCCACGAGCCAGGGCATTTTGCTCGTGATTGTCCATAGCCAGACAAAAGATTAAATAATGATAGGACAATAGTTGCAGTTGGAAACAATCGAGGTGGTGCTCAGATAAACAACGAAAAGGCTATGGTTGCACAGTCTTTCAACTGGGAGGATCAAATGCAGGCCCTGAATTTGTCTGCACCTGAAAATGCTCACATGGCACAGGTCTGTGATGATGCTCTGGCAGAGATTATGGCAGCTGAAGACAAAATGATGGAGCTACAGTTTGCGTTGATGGTATCTTCTTCTCATGAACTGAATACAACCGAGGCAAGTCTACCATCATGCTCTCAAGCTTGTATTGATTATGTTAAAATTCTACATGAGAAAATTGAGACATTAGGTAGTGAAGTAGAAATCCTTAAGATTCTCTGTGAACTTAATGACTCACTAAAAAGGGAAGTAGAAGACCTTAGATATGAAGGTTACCAACTCAGAAAAGGTCAAAAACCACTTAAAGCCCAATTGGAATCAGAAATAAAAGACTTTAGGAGACTTCAGGAAGACTATAGTAATAAATGCGAAAATTATGATTATGTAGTGAAATAGAACGCTGAGCTAGTGGCTGAAATTAAATCTTTAAAGGGAAAATTTGAAACCGCTGATTTTGATTTTAGAAAATATGATGTCTCGATTGAGGTAGTTGCAAATATGATAGACCACTGCATGCAATTTAAGAGAAATCAATCAAAGGGTCTAGGTTATAATCAAGTGCCCCCTCCCTTCAATCATTCATATCAGCACAAGCCTTTGTCCAAAGAAGAGATTGCTAATGAACCATCTATGGTTTATGGTAAGCCATCTGGTTTTGTTTCGGGAGGATTTATTAATATTGAAAGTACTATCATTTCTACTTCTCCTGCAGATCAATCCTTGAATCAGTCAAAGCACGAAGTTGAAGGATCTGTTTCTGAAAATAAAATCGAGTCTAAACCTGAAGTTTTAGTTTTGAATAAAGACAATATTTTTTCTGATGTTTCAAATGACAACGTTTTTTGTGGTGGTGTTTCTATTGTTTCTGATACTATTTTGAATGGTTTGAAAGTGTCCGCTTTGAACAATTTAGTTGACAATTCTGATGCATGTGATAATAATTTTAAAGAACCACCAGTTTCACAACTTTCCCCATCTAATGCACCCTCACTTGCCTCACAACCTAATTCTCATTCATGTTCTTGTGAGAGAAGCAAGGGTGTTGAGATGGAAAACAAATCTGATCAATGTAGTACAAGTTATAACAATAAAAAACAGATATGTTTCAATTGTTGAGTTAGTGGCCATATAGCTAGAAATTGTCAAAATTGTATGTTTGTACACTTCGAATTTTCAAGAGGAGAAAATGAATTCAGAGGAAGGTCTTTAACTAGAAAGTCCTCTAGAACTCATTCTAGGAATGATGATTGGAAAGACGATCGGAGTAAAAAAAGGGCCTTTTTTCAAAAACATAAAAAGGTTTTTCATTACAAAGTCCCAGGCAGTTTGCCAAAACCAAGCATGGTTAAGCCAAGGTCGGTTTCGTCAACAAGCAGCAGTGAGTCTTCAACCAACTCTGGTAGAAAATCCACATGCTTCAAGCAAATTGGTAAACATTCAAAATCACCAGGGACTATTAGAAAACCAAATTATCAATGGCTGCCCAAACTAGCTTCCAATTCATCTTCCGTGTCCTCTGAAAAATCCGAATATTATCAATTTGAAAAGGCATCAGGACCACCAAGGAAAATAATGACCTGGGTTCCTAAATATAATTAAACCCGCACATTTTGTAGGGACATTTGTGGGGGAATGTCGTCAGACCCTGGTTCGTCGACAGCGGCTGTTCCCAGCATATGACGGGAGATATCGCTCAACTGCACAACATTCAATCATTTAATGGGGGATACATCCCCTTTGCGGGTGTAGAAGGTGTCAAGATCACTCAAAGAGGAATTGTCATAAACGGGGTTTTAAGTTTCGAGAATGTTAATTTTGCTCCCGAACTGAAGCATAGTCTATTAAGTGTATCTCAGATCTGTGACAAGGGCTATTCTACGCATTTCACTAATAAGGAATGCATGATTCTCAAGCCAGGCTTCGTCATCCCAGAAGAGTGGATTCTCATAAAATCTAAAAGGGATGGGAATGCCTATATAATTGATATGAATAGCAATCTTCCAAAACAAGTTACGTGCCTTTTCTCCAAGATCTCCGAACAAACTGCAATGTTGTGGCATAGAAGACGAGGTCATGCGAATGCCAAGAACTTGAATCGTCCGTGGATTGCCTATCAAAGACTTCATTATGTTCGAAAAGTGTGTGTCATGTGCATAAGGAAAGCATCATAGAAAACCACACCTACCAAAACAGGTCAACTCAATTAGCCAGGTGCTTCAATTGCTACATATGGATTTGTTTGGACCAGTAAATGTTCTCAGCATCAACAGAAATTCTTACTGCCTAGTTATGATTGATGATTTCTCTCGATTTACATAGGTCTTCTTTCTATCCAACAAACCTGGAGTTGCTGATTTGATTAAGAAATTCATTGTATTAATTGAGAACCAAACTAACAATCGAGTGAAGTTTCTTCGTACCGACAACAGAACAGAGTTCAAGAGTTCTGTACTCGATCACTTTTGCGTAGAAAAGGGTATTATGCGTCAATACATCTCTTCTCAGACACCCCAACAAAATGGTGTTGCTGAAAGGAGAAACAAAATGTTGAAAGACGCTGCAAGGACGATGTTGTGTGATTCAAAGCTACCAGTCTTCTTTTGGGTCAAGGCGATAAACATTGCCTGCTATGTTCAGAATCGCGTGTTGATCAACAAAGCTCAGATGAAGACCCCATATGAAATTTTATATATTCACAAGCCATCAGTCAGTCATTTCCGTGTATTTGGCTGTCCTTGCACCCTTTTTCACTTAGATACCAACCCGAAGTTTAATTCCAAGGCCGATGATTGTTACTTAGTAGGGTATAATGCTCGCACTACTTATAGAGTCTACAATAAGAAGACAAAACAAATTGTGGAATCATATGACGTGCGTTGGCTGGAAGAAAATGAGACGGACGCTAGAGTGGGTCCAGATTGGCTGTTTGATTACACGTCGCTGTTTAAGTCAATAAATGTGTCGTCGAGTGGCTCGTCTGGATCTGTTTCTGGTTCGAAATAGACTTCTGAAGTTGTCTACAGACCTCCATCTGCATCCTCTTCTTCATCCAAGGGGAAGTCCCCGGTTTCGTCTGAGGGGGAGTCCTCTGCTATACCTGAGGGGAGTCCTCTGTTATACTAGAGGGGGAGTCATCTGTACAACATGATAGTCAAAATGATACTTCTGATGCTGAAGCTACGCCATCTGCTCCTATGGAAAGAGAATTCATGTCTAATGACGCTTCCGCAGCTTCTTCAACCTTTATCGAACTACTCTTTCCTGAACTTATCTCAAATGAGTTTGTAGCAGAGCCTTCTAGAATAGCTCAATCAGCAAATGAAGGAGGAATCAACATTAACACTCTTCCTGTCTCTCTCAATGACATCATCCAAGAGATACCTTCAAGAATTCAACGCTATCATCTGATCGATAACATCATTGGTCAGCTGGGCGACGGTGTTAAAACAAGAAGTCAGAGTGGAGATGTTAATACTTGTCTCTACTCTTGCTTTATCTCTTAAATAGAGCCCAAGAATGTCGAAATGGCTCTGAATGAGCCCAGCTGGGTAGATGCAACGCATGAGGAACTGCGTCAATTTGAAAAACTTGGTGTTTGGAAGTTAGTTGACTTACCAAAGGGCAAGAATTCTCTTGACACAAGATGGGTTTATCACAATAAGCAGAACGATTCAGGGGTTATAGTGTGAAATAAAGCTCGATTGGTGGTTCGCGGGTTTTGACAAGTCGAGGTTCTTGATTACACTGAAGTTTATGCTCCAGTAGCTCGCCTGGAGGCTATTCGCATCTTTCTAGCATATGCTTCTTACATGAACTTTACTATGTATCAAATGGACGTCAAGACTGCCTTTTTGTATGGCAAGGTGAAGGAAGAAATCTACGTTGACCAACCTCCTGGGTTCTTTGACTCAAAATTTCCTAATCATGTCTACAAGTTGGACAAGGCATTGTATGGATTGCATCAAGCTCCTCGAGCGTGGTATGCAACTCTAACAAAGCATTTACTCGAGCATGGTTACTCTCGAGGCACTATTGATCAGACTTTGTTTATCAAGCATGTCGGCAATGATCAAATTCTTGTGCAAATCTAAGTTGACGACATTATCTTTGGGTCGACTAGTCTGCAGCTCTACAAAGAATTCGAAGGTGTAATGAAGAAGCGGTTTGAAATGAGTTCATTGGGAGAAATGACCATATTTTTGGGGCTTCAGGTTAAACAGAATTCAACCGAAATCCTGCTACATCAAGACAAGTATGTGGAGGATATTCTTGAGAAGTTTGGGTTTCACGATGCTAAATCTACTTCAATACCAATGGCTGAAACGACCTCCTCTGACTCCAAATCCTGACGGTGAATCCGTAGATCTGACCCATTATCGATCGATGATCGGATCGCTGATGTATCTTACTGCAAGCCGACCTGACATCATGTTTGCAGTTTGTCAATATGCACGTTATCAGGCTAATCCTAAACTTTCACATCTTATTGCTGTCAAAAGAATTTTTCGGTATATCAAAGGGAGACCAAAATTGGGTCTTTGGTATCCGAAGAATTCTGAATTTGATCTTTATGCTTTTGCTGACAGTAATTATGGAGGTTGTGAGCTTGACAGGAAATCAACCTTAGGAGGATGTCAATACCTAGGTGACAGACTAGTTTCATGGCAATACAAGAAGCAACAAACTGTCTCAACTTCCACAACGGAGGCGGAATACGTTGTTGCATCGGCCTGCTGTTCTCAAGTCATCTGGATCCAACATCAGCTGTTGGATTACGGTTTGAATTATTTAGAAACCCCTATTTCCTGTGATAATGAGGCCGCTATTCAAATTGCCAAAAATCTAGTCCAACACTCTAAAACAAAGCACATCGACATTAAAATTCACTTTATCAGAGACTGTTACGAGCGTTCACTAATCCGACTGGAACAGGTCCCTACTGCTAATAATGTGGCGGATCTGTTCACAAAACCATTTAACAAAGCTCGCTTCGATGTGCTTGTGGGTTTTCTGAAAATGATTCATTTTGAGGATTAAGTTTCCTTTTATTTTTTTTCTTTTTCTTAATTCTTCAATCTTTATTTTTATTTTTATTTCTTTATTTCTTTATTTTTTACTTTTTAGGATAGATTAAATTTGCGCATGTTATTTTTATTTTTATTTTTATTTTATTTTATTTAATTCTCTCCCATGCACAAATTTAGGGGAAAAATAAAAACAAAAATCCAAAAACAATAAAAAATCAGAAAAATCCAAAAACATTAAAATTCCGGAAAATTAGAAATGTTCCTCTTAGTCTTGTTTGCAGGTGTTGTACTGGGAAATGAAATTAGCAAGTGATAAAAGGCAATCTGAATCTGCGTAACGTACCTAAATTGAATCGTCTACGCTCTGTGCTCGATGCGTTGGTAGGCACGAAAGTTTTTAAACGGACTTGACTAGGGAAAGTTGAATCTAATGAATTTAAGGACATGACAAAATTTGACCTAATTAGATCCGTTTAGCCTGACATCACGACGCTCGGATAGGTTGAGTAGGGAGATATACATGGGAATCTATCGGTCACACTAAATAACCCGTATCTAGAACTATGGATTTACTTTTCCTCGATGTGCGGATTCGGTCCTTAATTTTGGTTGGATGGGGTGACTGGGGAATTCCGATAAACTAGGTCTGTAGAAGGTTATTTTCTTTCTTTTTTTATGTTAGTCATATGTTGCCTCCTCTGCGTGATCGAGAGATCCGACCTGGACTGTAACATATGCAACTCTATCTCTCTGCATCTTCTATCTATGCAAGTCTTTCCATCTGTTAGCCATATACTGTCTCCTTTGCGTGACTCATAATCCGACCTGGTATACAGTATATGCACCATTCTCTTCTCAATCCCTCTAAAACTTTAGTTAGTCATATGTTTCATCCTTTGCGTGATTGGAAGAGATCCAACCTGGATGTACATCATATGCATTCTAAATTTATCTTCTTTCTTAATAATTGTCTGCTCACCCGGTGTAAGGAGTATTTTGGAAGTCCTTGATGGCTGGAGCATGCCAGAAAGCGAGAAACACGTTGTAGTACAATTAAAATTGAGCACGTACAGGTTGTCTATAGATCCCGCTGCTCAATTTAGGTGGACAAAAATATCCCTGATTGTAGTCAGTTAAATGGTCATAAGAAAATTTTATTGAAGAATTAGGGCCATTCATGATAATAAAATTATAATAATCTATATGAATGTGTCATGTCATTGGTAAGTTGTCCTAAAATTGTCACAAATTTTTCGTGTTTAAGTGGACCACAATATTGGCGATCAATCAGACGAAGACGTGAAAATAAGGGTACCGACAAGTGGAATAAGGTTGTCCAACAACTATGATCCCAGCGTCACAAATTTTTTCTCGATAATTAATTTTTAAGTTGTATATTTTAATTGGAGTCAATTTAATTTTAATTTTAATTTTAATTTAATCTTATTTTGTTAACTGCTAAAATAAAATTGTTTTTTAATTTATTTTTTTTTAATTTTTAATTTTTATAAAGTTAATTTAATTTTATTTATTTTATTTTTAGTTTTAGTTTTAATATTAATCCTCAATAGATTTTTAAATTTTTGAAAAATATTGGACTGTTTTGGAGACTGTCTTCTACTGAGTGGCTATCAGGTAAATGTGAAATGGGTATAAATAGGAGTTTACCACCGGAATCTCCATCAGTTTTCTGATTCTGGCCGCAAACTCCTCTCCACCCTCTCTCTCTTCAAAAAAAGTTTCTTCAAATCTTGCAAATCTAATCCGATAGTCTCGAAGGTAATGAGTTTTGGACCAGGAATATGTATCTTATTGCATGATTCACCGCGTTTTTGAGGCAGAAATCGAGAAAGAACAGTCGTCGGAGTTTGCGGCCCAAGCTTACAGCCATAAACTGCTTGCGACTGTAAACTTCGTAGATGGTCAATGATTTACTAGCAAGGGGTTTACGGCCGTAAACCCCTATTGACCGCAAACTCCCTATTGACCGCAAACTCCAATGTTGACTAAGAAAATTGATTTTCACCTAATTTTAAAATTGTTATGTTATTGTTGGGATCAAAATTAAATTGTCTAAAATTGTTGTTGTTTGTTTGGTTCTTTCTGTCTTACTTGGTATGGTTAGTGCAGATCAATGGCGAACCTCAAATTTGCGGACATGCATAATCTGGCTATTGTCTTGGCAGATCCTCCAGCTGTTCACTCGGACCTCAAGTCGATGATCCACAAACTCAGGGAATGCTGTCTGTCATCAACTATCACTATGAATCCAGTCGTCTACCAAAATTTGATCAGAGAGTTCTAGGCGACTGCTAAAATGGAAATGGATGATGTTGGAGTTGTTGTTATTAAAGCTACTATAAAAGAACGCGAGATAGTGATCACTGAGGGCTTTATCAGAGATACGTTGCTGATTGACGATCAACCTAATTTTCCCACGGAGGTTGGGATTGAGGATGCTCAGAGAATTCTAAGGAGGATGGGATATGAAGGCACTTCACCTCCAACTTTAAATAAGCTCTTACCTCCGTATTGGAGATTTTTGGCGCATGTGTTTGTTAGCTGCATTTCAGGAAGAAGATCAGGAGCTGATGAAATCTCAATGAGGAATACTAGAGCGATCGTTTCTCTTGCTGCCAGAGTAAATTTCAACTTCTCTAGATTTATCTTAGATGAGTTTACGGTAAACATCAGGGCTTCAACCCGGGATACTTTCTTATTATATCCTAGGTTCGTTCAATTGTTTATCAATACTCAGTTTCCAGATATGGTAAAGGAAGACGATACTCTTGATATAAAATCATTGGGTCCTCACAATGTAGGGCTGATCAAGCAAAACCGAAGAGGAAAAGTTATTTTTCAAGGAAAGTATCCTCTAGAGAAGTTTGGAAAGTTCGCCGAACTGAATGAGTCCTCAGAATCTTATGGGTCCTCTGACAAGGCGTCTTCTGAGCCTGCATCTTCTGAGAAATCATCTGCAAACGACAATGTTATTACCGTATCTGACGATGAGAATAGAGAAGAAGAAGAGACTCCAACTCCTGAAGCTAATGTGGCAGAAGAACATGATTTGATCCCTGCTAATGTTCAAAGTGACTATGTTGAAAGGACTGTAGCAACTGAGACGGAGGTTGAGGGAGATAAACATGATTCTTTTGATGATCTTGATCTTACCGGATTTGATCATGATGATATTGTTGCATCTCTTGCAAGTAGTCCTAATTTTGTTACGAACGAGAACCTTGACACGATTTTCAACAATGTTGATGAAGTCGTTCCTCCAACGACAGAGACAAGGGAGCCTGGTGAGGTTCTTGAAATTACACTTCCTACCACAAACCAAATGGCGAATACTTCCACTCCTATGGAGACGGTTATAGGATTTCCTCCTCCTGTTTCTGCTTCTCCTACTATAGAGCCATTCATGAGTGATCTTACATCAACACAAACCGGTCAACCCCCATTGAAGAAAAGAAGAAGGGATCCAAGGCAAAGTGATTTAATTGTAGATCTTGTTAGTGGCCTTCCAGTACCACCTACCACTACTCCTAGTCTTACTACAACCAAGGTTTTTACTGTGGGACCTGACACCACTTTTGAAGTTGGTGGATCTTCTTTTCCACCAGGTTTCTCTCCTCCTCGATCTGATGACGATGATGCTTCTATGAGATTAGCCAGGCTCTTG
Source organism: Lactuca serriola (assembly GCF_051521515.1). Taxonomy (NCBI): domain Eukaryota; kingdom Viridiplantae; phylum Streptophyta; class Magnoliopsida; order Asterales; family Asteraceae; genus Lactuca; species Lactuca serriola. Next base: position 91,750,506 of record NC_136410.1, read on the forward strand.
GCTGAGGATTAATTTTTGATGCCTCCCCCTCTAGGTAAATGTATTTCTATTGGGGACGGCAGTTCTGGAGGAGACAATCTCACTATCCCTAGGCTACAGAAGGAGATGTCAGTGCTTAGTCGAAAGAACATTGAGCTTGACATCCGTGTTTCGGATCTTCAAGTTGAAAATACAAAGCTTAATGTTTAAGTATCTGAACTTCAATCTGAAAATTCAAAGCTCGGTATGCAAGTAGATGATCTTCTTAAGGACAAAACATTAAAGTCAAAGCAGATTTCTGATCTTCAAGATCATTTCAATCTTTTGACTTCAAGCTATTTTGAGCTAAAGAAGAAGCTTGAGGAGGACCTTGGTGATAAATGTCAAACGTCTGCTGATATATACAAAATCAATCTTCATGTTTAAGCCTTTCCTGTTACCATGCCAACTGGTCAGACATCAGGAGATGTTGATCGCGTTGAGAATGAGCCTCCCCAAGCCCCTCATGTCTCAGCAATGATACGTGATGCTCAGGAAGAAGCAGCTAAGAAGGGACAACTGCTGTTTAAAAGGAACCCTTCCCAGAATGCTTCTTGGGATGAACCTGAGATTATCGTGACTGATCTTGAGGTTGTTCGATTTAGAGATACATTCGGCGATAGATCGGGAATTTTTTCTTGGGGATTTCATGATCCTTCCAAGATGTGGATTGTGCTAAGAAAGAGTGGCAACTCTGAGCTTTACAGAGATAGTCATGATTTCAACTCATGAACTAGGGTAGATTTGACAGAATTGTCACGCGCTCCCTTTTCTAATCTCACAAACAATCCACAGGTGACCCAGTTCAAGCATTTTCTTGAAGATCAGGTTAAAAAGGGGTTTCCTGCCATGAAAACTGCTGAGTCCATTATGTTGGAGCATCTTGATATTATTGATCCAAAAACCGACAAACCTCTGCAAGTTGTTATGTCGCCTGCAACTAAATAGGTTAAACAGTTCCCTGTGCTTCAGAATTATCAAGATGGATCTCTAAGCTCAATGGAGTGTTGGGTTTTCGGTGAAATTACTTCCGTTGCGGTAATCAAGCTCAAGAATGGATGCATTCAACTCTGTGATCAAAGAGATTTGTTACAATTCCAAAAGTGGGATATTCATCACCTAAGCAACTTTCAGATATTGGTTGATGAGGATATTTTTAAGGATGCTGCGAAGGTATATACGACCATGGTTGCTGAGATTCTGAATATGTGTATGTGGAATGGGGCGATGGGGCAAGCGGACGTTATGGTAGTCAAGAAGGGTTAACTTCAAGCTAGTACCAAACCAAGGGGGAGATTGAAAGGCCCAATTAGTGGTTTGGTCTAGGCTTTGCATTGTAATAGTGGTTGTGTATAGATAGAGTATTTTGGTGGGCTTGGTAGTTGTTTACGAGTCTGCAATGAGTTTACGGCCGTAAACACCTTACGGCCGTAAACTCTTTTCGGTGGTAGTTCCCTATATATAGAAGGTTAGCCAGTCGTGTTCTGTTGTTGATTCCTAGTTGTTCACGGTCGTATATCAAGTTGTACCAGACGTTTTCAGCAATAGAACGTCTGCAAGCTTGATTCCTTTTCTTTTCTACTATTATTATTGTTTCTATGATTGTGTTTGCTTTTGATCACTGGTAAGATCCATTCTCAGGACCTTGCATAGAAATTCATAACTTTTTATCCTTTTTCCAATGATATCAAGCTCGAAAAAAAAAACATTCGTCAAATTCACAATGTGAATCCGGATTCACACGGTGAATCTGAAAAATATTTTTCACATCACAATGTTAATATATGAATTTGGATATTTTTAGATTTTTTTTTCGATAAAGAATAAACTCTAGAACTTGAAAAAAAGATTTGGTTCCTTGAGGAACCAATAATTATGGTTCTCTATTGAACTTTTCTCTCTCTCTCTCTCTCTCTCTCTATATATATATATATATATATATATATATATATATATATATATATATATATATATATATATAGAGAGAGAGAGAGAGAGAGAGAGAAAGAGATGGATGAAGGTGATAGTGGGGGTGGGGTGGGGCGAACTCTTTTATTGTTATTTTTTTAAAATTAAAAGGGTATTAAAATAAATATTAAAAAATACAAAAAAAATTAAAAGGGCAAAATAGTCCTTTCGACTTTTTAAGGGACCAAAACCACCAAAAGTTTCTGATTTTGGACCAATGGTGCAATTCCAAAACATTTTGGACTTTATCCATAATTTTTTGATAACCATATAGACCAAATTTGCAATTTAGTATATATATATATATATATATATATATATATATATATATATATAGAGAGAGAGAGAGAGAGAGAGAGAGAAAAAAAAGTTCAATAAAGAACCATAATTATTGGTTCCTCAACGAACCAAATCTTTTTTTTTCAAGTTGTAGAGCTTATTCTTTATCAGAAAAAAAATTCTAAAATATCTAAATTCATATATTAACATTGTGAATGTGAAAAATATTTTTTGGATTCACATTGTGAATTTGACGATTTTTTTTTCGAATTTGATATCATTGAAAAAAGGATAAAAATTTATGAATTTCTGTATTTTTAGTTTTTTTTTTTTTTGATAAAAATAAGTTCTGAAAATTGAAAAAAGATTGGTTCCTTTGTTCTTTGGTTAATTATGGTTCTCTATTGAATATATATATATATATATATATATATATATATATATATATATATATAGAGAGAGAGAGAGAGAGAGAGAGAGAGAGTCAAGATCAAATAAGACGGAAATTTTTAGTAGGAAGGTAAGAAGTTTTTTTTCTACATATTTTTTTCGCGAACAAACAAAATGAATCATTAGATGATTCATAAGAAAAAAATTCTCAAAAAAACATCTCGATGGTTCATTTATACAATGATTTTGTTGTTATTCACTAAAACTGTCACAAAAGTGAATTTTTTCTTAATTTACTTAAAAATGAATCATAAAGATGTTTTTTTGGGAATTTTTTCTTGTGAATCATCTTACAAACGAATCATCTAGTGATTCATTTTTTTTGTTCGTCAAAAGAATATGTAAAAAAAAAACTTCTTACCTTCCTTACAAAAATTTTTTTTACCGGATCTATATCCTATATATATATATATATATATATATATATATATATATATATATATATCATTATATACTTATAAAGGAAACATTTTTCCTTTCACCACATTCATTTGAAACTCCCATGACTTTTCAATTTCTTTATAATAATAATTATAATTTGTTAAAATAGGGTTAAATAAATATAAAACCTAAAGTGTAATCATATATAAACTAAATTTCAATATTAAAATATATCTTTATGTCTACTTATAAAATTATATTTTTTTAACTTTTAACATATTATAATTAATTTATTAGTTTTAATATATTGTTGGATGTAAACCATTATCATTTTAAAGGTATAATTTTGGAACAATTTGTATAAGATACTTAAATTAATTAAAATATAACATTACAGGGTCAACTTGAATATAAATTTTTGTTTAAGTTAAACAATCCAAAGAATATTTTATAAATAGTTAAAAATGATAAATTTTAGTGTCTTTCTAATAATGGTTATAAGTTGATTAATAAGGTTAAATAAATTTCAAGCTTAAAGTGTAATCATAAATAGACTAAATTTCAATTTTAAAATAATATATTTACTTCTATTTATAAAGTTATGTCTTTAAATTATAAAATATTATACTTAATTTATTAGATTTAAAATGTTGTTGTATGTATTCATCATCAGTTCATTCATCGAAGTACACCGTTATTGCCAACTTCATCTTGGCCTCTGCTGTCGATTGAAGATTTGAACGGAGAAGATGATCCCCTGTCGATCGAGAATACAAAGTGCATCTAATCTCTATCGCTCTGCTTCCGCCTAAAGCACTTGACCTTAGCCTCTTGCACTATCCTATTGGGTTCCCGATTCCTGGTTTAATGTTCATGTATCATTCATAAATGAATCTCCATATCAACAAAAAAATCACAACCGACTCAACGTCGTCAAATCTGATAGACCTGTCATCCACAATCGTCATCTCACCGTCGCTATGGATAGCCTCTCACAACATAACGATTATGAACTTTTGATAGTTTCATTTTATTTACTTCTTTTTATAGTTTATTTTAGCATATTTCATTCACATTTTAGTTAATTTCAGTTTGGACAAAATACTTAAATTGTTAATTTAAATATAACATTACAGTATCAACTTAAATATAAATTTCAGTTTCGCTAAAAAAACCAAATAATATTTTATAAATAGTTGAAAGTGATAAATTATAGTGATAAATGCAAAAACTAAATTGTAATATCAATTTAACTAAAATATTTCCTAAATATATTTTTATAAACTTTAAAAGTTTTCAACTGAGTAGCTTAAAATAATTTACAATAAAAATAATTAAAAATAACTCTATATAAATAATTATATTGTTACCTTTAAAATCAAAAAATAATGTTTGATGTTTTAATTAATTATAATGATAGAAATTAAAATATTCAGCAAAAAAAATTAAAAAATTTGTTAACAATAACAACAACTATAAATAACATTAAATCATATATTATATTTAATTTTATACATGTGTAACTCGCGGGTAGAAGTCATTCAAACGATTGAGATTATAAAGTTATAATAGATGTATATATTATCATATAATTCAAAATAATCAATATATTATATCAATTTAGTATATAAATTATTATATCAAATTTTAGAACATAGTTATTATTATATTTAAAAAAAAACATATATTTGTAAAAACTTCAACTATCTAGGTGTTTCTGCGCAACGCGCGGGCATTCACCTAGTATATATATATACTCAAACAAAAACGCATCTTAATTTCTATTTTCCTTACTAGATTGCATAAAATCAGGACTTTTCAAATTATAGCCTCTAAAATCAGCAAGCAGATTTTTCGAAATTGATATCGTCTGTCTTTTATAAGTCGAGGCCGCTCGCTAAAACCTTAAGACCTCACACCATCACTGCCACCATGGTGAAAATAGATATTAGGGAATTTCTCAGTCTTTGATTTTGTTTTTGGATGTTTAGTAAAGGAGAAGAAGATGAGTATGGCTTGTGATGGAAACAAAGAAGCCCTAGAAATCCATTCTAATCTGGTACAGTGTTGACTTTGTCTCACCCCTTCTTCTTTTTCTTATTCATCCACCATCTCTCCATCGCTCTATACCTCTGTTATCTCTTTTCTTTTTTTTCGTCTCCTTCTTCTCTTTTCTTCTAGGGGTTTTAAGTAGTTTAAAACTAATTGTACAAAATTAGGTGGAAGTGTTGATGTTGAATGAAGACGAAGATGAGTCGACTAAGAGCGCACATACCTGCATTGAACCTTCCAAAGCCGCCTTTAAGTTTAACCACCATCCATTGGCTTACCTCCGCCATTTCAAACTCTACAACAAAAAGGCGCCAAAATGGGGAACCTAAAATAAATTAGCAATCAAATGGTCCATCATATTTTGACGTCTAAAATTATGTTTCAATTAGATAAAGTATCAATTCGACTTTGTGATTGTTGTTTGTTATAAATATTAAATTTTAAATTGGTAGATTTTCTAGACTCTTGGAGTTAAATTTTTGGAATGGTTTAATTGTTTAAATGTTCAATGGAATTGTTGGACTTTAATTTCTCGATTATACAGTTCTATGGATTAATAGAAGAATTTGGTGTTCTATTTTTGTGATTTTACATAAACATCATGATTTAGAAATCAAATTTTTTGAATATGTAACATCTACAATTTTCATTGAGTTTTGAATTCTAATGTCTATAAATGTTTATCTGTTAAGACTTTGGTTGTTTGTAATTGTAAATTGTAATTTTTTTATAAAAAGCTTAAAGCACGTCAATTTATTAATTGTCATTTATTCGACTGATTGAAATTGAAAAATGTGTTTTCCCTAAAACTAAAACCAATAAATAGTTTCTTTAATGGACAAAGAAGATTATGCAGTACATGATCCAAAAGTGTCGTCTTACTTATTTCTTAATACATACAACTTCAACTTTATCATTTTCTAATATGTGATGTAAATATTAATTTTAAAATAAAATTATAAATATACTTAAAAAAAACTTCTATCTTTATAAATTAATATATTTTTTTTTTTGCAAATATTCGATTAGTTATTACTATTTCGAATTATAAATATTGTTTTTTTTTTCAACCATGGTTTCGTGGATTAGACCTAGTAAAATAATCAATGAAGGATGAGAATTATCCTTTTCCAGTATCCATGTCATTACCGAGATTTCTAGGCAAGATTTGAAGCTAAAATTCCTTATTTGTCCATTTTTAACATTACAAAAATACTCTACAAGGATCCTTAATTTGTCGTAGAGGAGGGTATTCTCGACATCCTATTATGATTTTTGTTATAAAAATATTTTCTAATCAAACAATTTCACCTTTACACTTTAACTAAAAAAACTTTTTCACTTTAATCCTTATAAGGGAATAAGGGATGAACCCTCACGAGGTATCCCAAGGTTCACCAAAAAGTTTCTAGCCCAGTGGTATTCGGTGTTGCCCTCCTTCCTTAAGGTCGATGGTTCAAGTCCCACTGTGGATATAAGTGGAATAATTTAGGAGTAGGTTAATATATATATAATCCATTAGGACAATATACAATATATATATATATATATATATATATATATATATATATATATATATATATATATATATATATATATATACTAGCCGTCTACCCGCGCAAAGCGGCGGACGGCGAATAATTTGATCTCTTTAGAGTTAAAACCATTTTGCGCTCACTTCGAGAAATAAATATTAAATGACATCTATTTTTCAAGAGCATTACCATACCATATTAAGGGGGTGTTTGGCTAAGCTTTTTTAAAACAACTTAATAGGTTCCACATCACTATAAGTTAAAAAAATGTTTGGGTTAAAATAACTTATTTTGGTGGAGAACCTCTAACACGTCATTTTTTCATAAGTTACCCTACACTTACTTATTAACTTATAAGCTAATAAACTAATAAGCAATAAGTTATTTTGCCAAACACCCCCTAAATGGTTATTACTTCAATTTATACATGCCCAAACCACTTGTACTGTTTATCGTCCTCTTTTTTTTCGTTTTCCTTAATTCCTTTATTAATTTAATGTCCTACTAAGTAAAATGCTAAAATATATAAATAATAGTTTATAAAAATAAACCTTTAAATTTCAGGTGTTGTGATTCAAAAGTCGGTAAATAGGCATTTGAGAAAGCCAAAATACTCAGGTGTCAACTTGTTCATTGTGATTTTAAACCAAGTTTGGTCACAAATTAAAACATTTTCAACGATGGTATGTAATTCAAGGATTCATATTGATTTAGGTTCTCGAAACCTTAAAATATTGAACAAAATCTATATAGAACCTTATAATAAGGACAATAATCACCGTAATCAGGAAGTCCATGTGATGAAACTTGATAGTATAAAGACCAATGATGAAAAAGGTTTCATTTTTAGACTAAACAAGATGAAAAATATACAAACTACCTTAATCATGTCAAATCGTGTGTTTAACCATTCTTTATTGCAAAAGTAAGATGCCAAAATATACAAACTAATGATAATACAATGCTCTAACTGGCCCTCTTGGTTGAGTTCTTTGAACCTGCAAAGCCAACACATTAAAGAAACATAGTAAAAACCTTTTTAGGAACAAACTTGATATAATAAAGCCTTCACCCAATATATTTATAAGATAAAAATACAAAAAATTAAAAATGATGAAATCAATTACAAGTAAGGATTAAAATAAAAACCTGTTAAGAAAGAGCCATCTGCAGGAGGGATATTTGAATCAACATGTATTTTCTGATGGTTTCAAATTTTGAATTATCCAAAATTCAGGGAAGGAGATAGAATCTGTTAAGAAATATAAGGATTCAAAACACAAGTTAAAATTTAATATTATTTTATTGATGACTACTTGTACTATTAGCTTAATGATTTGAACGTCTTAAAAAAATAATATTATTATATTCAATCTATTTTTAGAAATAGTAGGATTTCTTTTATAAGATAGTATATATATATATATATATATATATATATATATATATATATATATATATATATATATATATTGCCGTTCAAAAAATCAAATATTTAGGAGTTAAAATGTATATTATTTAAAAAAAAAAAAAAAAAAAAAAAAACAGAAAACAAAATTTATCCCTTTTGTCTACAACCATTAGAGATATTAAAAGCTGAACTTAACAAAGACTCATGGAGCCCTTCAAATTTCTATGTTACTCTAGCACGTTTTTAGTTTAAACAAATGTTTTAAAGGTTCTTTTTGTATATTGTCCTAATGGATTTTTTTTTTGGGGTGTTTGGGTGCTTGTTTACCACTTAAACTTTAACTATAAATCATTTAGTGTTGATGGTTATTTTTGTTCAAATATTGACGTTTAGTAACTTTCGTTAATTCATTTGTTAGTTATATGCAATTTTTTGTTAAGTGTTATTTCTCGCCGTTACAAATCTCAAGATACTCAATTCTCTTGTGAGAGCGTCTTATTTTGGCTAATTGATGATAATTATTTCAAATCTAGTTATGTTTGTACACTTTGCTTTTCTTTGGATTTGGTTTTCCTACTAAACTTGTAAAATAGTTTTTTTTTTTTTTTTTTTTGAATTGCAAGAAATGTACATTTATTTCTAGTTAGGCTCCGTTTGGCAAAAATAAGCTATTTTATTGTAATTTAGCCTTTACTAAAACCATAAAAATAGCTTACTCTAGTTTATAAGGTAGCATATAAGCTATGTTATGGATAACCTACCTTTTCAGCTAGTTTGCCAAATAGGGTCATTGTCAATTGTGAAAGACTACAGCTTTTCCAATAGAAACTATAAATTTTCTAATCTAATTATGTCACTTGATGATAAGTTTTTAATTATGTGGTTCCATTTTTAAATTACTGTTATTCTACCCACATCTAGTATTCACTCATAAGGAATAACAAGTATCACAATCTATATGACATGCAATATGATACACACACCACTCGTTACTCACATTGATTATCCAGTGAATCTTCCAATGGATTCCTCTTGTTATGCTCCCAAAAACTGATACAAGGAATTCTGATCATTTAGATATGGCGTCATCATCTTTTCATATAACAATAATAACCATCATATGCTCCATTAACTTTTACAAGTGGATTGTAGAATACATTCAAGGACCAAATTTCATAGAAATCTAAACATGATTCTGATTTAAGGTTTAACCTAAGAATGTAAGATCACACTTTATTATTTAATCATTTATAATTTAGGGTTGTAAGAACCCTAACCCAGTCCTAAATTGCCAATACTTGCGTCTTCGTGAGTCCATGCCAATTACGTCACATCAACAAATTAAGTTAATATATGTTGATATCACCATTTTCAACTTCAAATAGCGTAGTTTCAAGTAGTCTTTCTTTTAAAAACTTATCATCCATAACTTCTAAACCAACATCTTTTTAGCGTAGTTTCAACATCTTTTAAAAACTCCCTGAAAAGCCAAAACTTGTATTTGAAAAAATATATCCATTAGATGTGAAATTAATACTTGTTTGAAACATTAAACCAACATCTTTTTAGGGTTTCCAACCAACAATTAAACACATATTAAGGGTTTCATAACATTCTTCCTTTCTACCCAAAGATCCCATAAATCATAACACAAACTACATTTTTGAAAAGAAAATAGAAGTCTATACCTTGATTTGGATGTTAATCTAAGCAAAGATGTTAGAAATCTTCATTTTCACGTACAAGTATCCGGTTTCTAGAAAGTGGTTAACTTGGATTGGAAGTATGAATGATAAACTAAAGAAACACTTGAAACTCTATTTGGAAGTAGGAAATGTTGATAGCGAAGTGTGACAACCCGATATTTCGAATCAATGTAATGACCTAAAAAGTCAAGAATTGTAACCTCTATTGATGTAATGAAATTATTGTCAAAAATAAAATATTCAAAAGTCATCTACTGGATTTCATAAATGATAGATATAAATGATAGATATTGTGTCAAGGATTTCAGAAATATAAAGAACACTAAAATCCGAGTTATAACGAAGAAGTTATGACCAACCTAAGATTCACAGCAAAACCGTCAATACGGTTAAATGTAAAACACGAAGTTTCTATACAGTAAATTTTATCTTTAGGTATCTAAATGAAAATTTTAGATATCATTAAACCGTAAACGTACATAAAAAGAACGTCCAAATTTGGATTCGTGTGAGGAAGTTATGATTTTTTGGAATTTTCGGATATAGCAGTAGATAGCTAAAAACTCGAAATAGAGATCAAGAGACTTTTGGCCGAAACAACCTAAATGAGAATCGAAGATCTCAACAATAATAGTGCAACGGTAAAAAGTCTAACAAAAACGGACGTCAGGTGAAGAAGTTATGGATTTTTAACGGACTTTTCGTGTCCTAACCTACTAAAAATATATATAATTAAAAATAAATTCAAAATTAGCCGACGAATTATAAACAAGAGTTGTAGAGTATATTTTCACCTACGCATTCATATAAAGAACGTCAAAATCGGAGCTCGTATGCGAAAGTTATGGATTTTACAAGTTCGAGTTGCTCAAACTGAGATGATTTACGCCCAGCGTACCCTCGTACGCCCAGCATACTCGGGTGCTAGGCTTCGGATCGTCCACGTCGCCCCTCTACGCCTCTACGCCCCGTCCCATCCGAAGTCCGATAGACGAGGATGCGGTCATGCATGACGTCCGGTACACCCCGCGTACCGAGGGTTTCCAACCCCTATAAAAGGGATGCGAGGGTTCCGGGCATAATTGCTCATTTTTTCTCCTTCTCTTGAATTTTTACTCCGTTTTGCGTGCGAGAAATATCCCGAAGCCCCGGTTTTCATACCCAAGTCCCGAAGGAAATTTTACGCTCCCGAGATTCCCGAGAATCCCGAGAAATTCGCTTTCTCCTGTCAAAGTTCTGCTCGGTTTTCATCTCACCATCTTCACTCTATCAAGTGAGTTCATACCCCTACAAATACACTTTAAATACATTTTAAATGGTTTTTAAATACTGTTAAGGGGGAAATACAAGTAAACACCCAGTTATTATCGTGTGAAAATAACTATCCTTTGCTATACATTTTATACTGTTATTTTAACTATCATATGAAAACGTTCGCATGCAACACATATAGCAATAACACCTTGTATTTTCAGAATAAAAACATTTCGTCATATAATTATCAAACACTTTAATTATATTTTGAGTATAGATGTTCAATAATGTTATACTGTACATACAAAGTCGACACTACGCTAGGGTTTACCATACAAACGAAACATACTTTTGGAAAAACTATAATAGGTATAGTTTACAAGGAAATCATGAGATTTTACATACTATAAGTACTATATCAAGGAAATACTTTCATATACAAGAACAAATGGACTTTTCATACGTAAATCTATTTGATACTAAGTTTTGTGAGACATCCAACTTCACGTACTTTCAAGTATGTAGTTAAAGTCATGTATTATATACCATAATATCTTGTAGGGAGAGCGTAATACTTGTGTATAGATCTATACGGGATTGACAATCCCGCACCTAAACTGTTAGCTACAGTTAGACCGGCAAGTCTGGGGTGACAAACATCATATCATTCCAACGCCTGAAGAACGTTGTTACAGGCAGTCTGGGTCAATAGCAGGGTTATAAAACTCACATGGAGTATTAAAAACACGTTGATTTACGGGGTTATCAAATGCCTTAGTGATTTTATACATACATAAATCTACTATTATAGGCATGAAAAACACTTTTGCATTACAGTTTTCGAACTTTTCAACTACTACACACTTATGGAAAAATAATGGATTTTTAGAAGCAAACATTCAAAAATAGTTGGGTCTGGGTAGAAGACTACTTTTATACTAGTAGGAAATATGGGATTTTCTAGGCATTTTCAAACATCTACAAACAATTTCATTCAAATTTATACAAACATTGACATTAAATACTTATGAACTCACTAGCTTAAATGCTTATCTACTCTTTCAAATCTACTTGTATTTCTCAGGGATTTAGTAATACATGTAAACTTCAGCTTTTTGAGAAGTGACGCTAAGGCATCAATTTAAAACTCATTTTGTCATCATATTGTAATTTGTTTTGAAACAAATATCATTCAACAATGTAACTTTTAAATTATATATATGATGGTTGTTTTACTTTCTTTACTATGTATTCAACTGTTATGATACTACATGAAGTCGTCTGCCCTCGAACGATTCCGCCGTTCTGGTTTGGGTGTGTGACACGAAGGGTGGAGGGACTCCATCCCTCCCAACCTACACGCTATGTAGTCGCCACATCAACTTTTATCTCTCTTTTCACTTCCAATCCTCCCATCCCATAACACATGGAAATCCATCCCTCCCAACCCACACCGTTTCGTACAAGCTATGATGCATATGATACAAGTGGAGAGGAAAGAAAAGAGAGTGGGAGCAGCGGGTTAGCCAAACCGCTCAACCAACAAAAATTTACAGAGTACCGCCCTCCACCCCGTACGACTTTGTGCACCTAATGAATTAGCTTTGCTAATATGAAGACATTAAACTGCATGTATATACAATTTAGGAGTAGATTAGGGTTCTTACTTCTTAAAACCATATATAACAAATTATGGTATAAATGAAATGGAAAATCACAATCTTGGGGTTAACCTCAAATTGGAATTGGTTTTACATAACTTTCCATGAAAATTGGTCCTTAAATGAATTGTAAAATCCTTTAGGTGTTGTGGAGCATAATAGAAGGAATCCATTGGAAGCTCCACTAGATAATCAATATATAATCAAGGTGAGTTACGAGTGGTTTTTGTAGCATGTCACATTAATGTCATACTTGTTATACCTTATAAGTAAGCACTACATATAGATAGGTCACTAGTATGTCTTATGGATAGGTCACTAAGATTTAAGTTTACGTTATTATGGTTAAAAAAAGCTACAATGCACGTCCTAGTGATAAATGAAATAGTTATAGTATGCAACACAAAAGTAGATGCTACCACACAGAAATGAAGTCAAAAACTCAATGTTAAAAATGAAAAAGAAAAATCAGCCAACTTGTGATAGAAACAAATTAGTTATAGAAAGCTTTTTTTGACTCTTTTGTATGAATAATAAGAAAATAAATAACTCCTCTTTTTCCAAAACCAAAAATAGAAAAAGCCAATCATCAATGAAAGATGAAAAAAATGGAAATGGTTATAAAATATTTTAAAAACTATAAATTTTATCAAGTTTAATAATAAAAATATAAAACCAATATATTTATTTTTATTTTCAGTTTTAACTTTATAATTTATTTTTAATTATCTCAATTAATAAACTTTTACATTTTATAGGTTTTCTATTTTTATTATTAAACTTTATAATTTTTAAAATACTGTATAATTCATTGTCATGTGTGGATAAACTTTCGTTTACTACTATGTATAACTTATATTCATTCTAGAGAAGTACAAAAGCACAGTTTAGATCACTAGATCATGGTATTTGTGAAGGGATTGAATTGAAAAAGAATAATGTGGTATGGATTCTATATGAGGAACCAATGAGAGTAAAAAATAATCAACTTAAAATTAAAAATTAAAACAATATCAACCCAAACCTGATCTTTTCCTATAAGGCTATAAGCATTCCATGTTCTATTAGATGTATTCTAGCAATATGTAAGTCATAGTATCAAAGATTCAAACTCACTTTCAAAATTACTAGCATATTCAAATCATGAAATATTATGTCCAACAATAATAGTCATAATGTACACATTTCTAAAGACAAAAGCTAAATAATTATGATAACCAAGTATGAGTTTTATATTCTTAGTTATTACTGTTAATGATTTCTTTATAGTATGCAACACAAAAGTAGACATATCTACTCTAATAAATGGACGTTTTTTTGCCACTTGTCAATTTCTTATTAATTTTGACACTTGTCATTTTATGATATTTTTTGAATAAATAATATCCACATGTCAATTTATGGGTTTTTCAATTTTTAAAATTAAAAAGCCACACAATACTTTTACTTATATATGTAAAGTATTAAATGTAATAAATATGATATAAAATTGTAATTAATATGTTTCTTTATTTGTTATTTCAAAATTTAATAGTAAAAAATACTTATTATTTAAATTTTAATATTTAAATTTTTTAATCAACACGTACATTATACGAGTCTTACACCTAATAGACATTAATTCATAACCTCATTGTTCAGAAAAAAACATTCAACTATCTTGTGATAGAATAAAACTAATTGCACAAAGTCTCTTGACTCTTCTTTATGCATAATAAGAAAATAAATCAATTCCCCTATTCAAAAATCAAAAATAGAAAAAGTAAATCATCAATGAAAGATAAAAAAAAATAGAAAATAAGAAATTCAAACTATAATAATCATCCTAAAGGAAAACAATAATATATATATATATATATATATATATATATATATATATATATATATATATATATATATATATATATATATATATAGTGCTAAAAGGGTCAACAAGTCTCTAGTCCAGTTCATGTTTTTTATCACTTGATGTTATTTTAAGTAATTAAATCCATAAACTTAACATATCAGGGAATCTAATGGAAGTAGAAATAATGGGACAATAAACACAGCTATTCGTAACAGTTGTAATATGGTAGATGATATATTTCTTGGATTCCAAATTAAATACAAATCAATCCATAATATTTTCGTTTGAAAGTAATAGATATTCAATTACAAAATCTCCATATATGACGTAACACCGATCCTTTTCCAATTTACGAATATTTCGAGGCAAACATTTGATGGTGAAATTACATATTTACACATTTTTAACATTGAAATAACAATTTATGTCCCCTTACTAAATCCTACTATAGGAGGGTATTTTAGTCATTTAACTAATGTTCATTATCACAAAAATACAAATTTGTCAAACTATAACACTTTATGGTATTGAGAGTGAATGTCGTTACTTAAACAACTTTTACACATTTTCATTTCTCTTTAGCAAAAAATTGGCTACTGAGGTATGCACACGTTCACACAATGTAATCTATTATTTATCTTATGATTCCATTAAATATTTAGGAAAAAATTGTAAATGATTCCAAATGATGCTGATCATTTTTTCCACTTGTCAATCTCTCATTAATTTTTACACTTGTCATTTTGTGATATTTTTTCAAATAAATAATATCCACATGCAATTTATGAGATTTTTTTCAATTTTTAAAATTAAAAAGCCACACAATAATTTTACTTATATATGTAAAGTATTAAATGTAATAAATATGATATAAAATTGTAATTAATATGTTTCTTTATTTGTTATTTCAAAATTTAATTTTAAAAAAAATAATTATTATTTAAATTTTAATATTTAATTTTTTAATCAATCCGTATAATTTACGGGTCTTACACCTAGTAGACATTAATTCATAACCTCATTGTTAAGAAAGAAAAACATTCAACTATCTTGTGATAGAATAAAACTAATTGCACAAAGTCTCTTGACTCATCTGTATGCATAATAAGAAAATAAATCAATTCCCCTTTTAAAAAATCTAAAATAGAAAAAGTAAATCATCAATAAAAGATAAAAAAAAAATAGAAAATAAGAAATTGAAACTATAATAATCATCCTAAAGGACAATAATATACATACATATATATATATATATATATACACACACACACACACACACACACACATATATATATATATATATATATATATATATATATGAAATTAGTGCTTAAAGTGTCAACAAGACTCTAGTCCAGTTCATGTTTTTTATCACTTGATGGTATTTTAGGTAATTAAATCCATAAACTTAACATATCATGGAATCTAATGGAAGTAGAAATAATGGGACAATAAACACAGCTGTTTGTAACGGTTGTAATATGTTAGAAGATATATATTTCTTGGATTCCAAATTTAATACAAATCAATCTATAATATTTTCATTTGAAAGTAATAGATATTCAATTACAAAATCTCCATATATGACGTAACACTTATCCTTTTATCTGGTTTACGAATATTCCGAGGCAAACATTTGATGGTGAAATTACATATTTACACATTTTTAACATTGAAATAACAATTTATGTCCCCTTACACTATCCTACTAAAGGAGTGTATTTTAGTCATTTAACTAATGGTCATTATCAAAAAAATACAAATTTGTCAAACTTTAACTCTTTATGGTATTGAGAGTAAATGTCGTTACTTGAGCAACTTTTACACATTTTCATTTCTCTTTAGCAAAAAATTGACTACTGAGGTATGCAAAGGTTCATTCAACGTAATATATTATTTATCTTATGATTCCATTAAATATTTAGGGGAAATTGTAGATGATTCCAAATGATGCTGATCATTTTTGCCACTTATCAATATCTCATTAATTTTGACACTTGTTATTTTGTGATATATATATATATATATATATATATATATATATATATATATATATATATATATATTAAATAAATAATATCCACATATCAATTTATGGGTTTTTTTCAAATTTTACAATTAAAAAGCCACACAATGCTTTTACTTATATATGTTAAGTATTAGATGTAATAAATATGATATAAAATTGTAATTAATATGTTTCCTTATTTGTTATTTCAAAATTTCATTTTAAAAGGTACTTATCATTTAAATTTTAATATTTAATTTTTTTATTCAACCCTTATAATATACGAGCCTTACACCTAGCAGACATTAATTCATAGCCTCATTGTTAAGAAAAAAACATTTAGCAATCTTGTGATAGAATAAAACTAATTGCACAAAGTCCCATGACTCTTCTGTATGCATAATAAGAAAATAAATGAATTCCCCTTTTCAAAAATCTCTCTCTCTCTCTCTCTCTCTCTATATATATATATATATATATATATATATATATATTAGTGCTTAAAAGGTCAACAAGTCTCTAGTCCGGTTCATGTTTTTTATCACATGATGTTATTTTAAGTAATTAAATCCATAAACTTAAGATATCAGGAAATCTAATGGAAGTAGAAATAATAGGATAATAAACACAGCTGTTTGTAACGGTTGTAATATGGTAGATGATATATTTCTTGGATTCCAAATTTAATACAAATCAATCTATAATATTTTCATTTTAAGGTAATAGATATGCAATTACAAAATCTCCATATATGACGTAACACTTATCCTTTTCCAGTTTACGGATATTTCAAGGAAACCATTTGATGGTGAAATTACATATTTACACATTTTTAACATTGAAATAACAATTTATGTCCCCTTACTTTATCCTACTACAGAAGGGTATTTTAGTTATTTAACTAATGGTCATTATCACAAAAATTCAAATTTGTTAAACTATTACACTTTATGGTACTGAGAGTAAATGCCGTTACTTGAATAACTTTTACACATTTTCATTTCTCTTTTGCAAAAAATTGCCTACTGAGGTATGCAAAAGTTTACTCAATGTAATCTATTATTTATCTTATGATTCCATTAAATATTTAGGAGAAAATTGTAAATGATTCCAAATGATGCTGAACATTTTTGTCATTTGTCAATCTCTCATTAATTTTGACACTTGTCATTTTGTGATATTTTTTAAATAAATAATATCCACATGTCAATTTTTGGGTTTTTTCAAATTATAATATTAAAAAACCACACAATACTTTTACTTATATATGTAAATTATTAAATGTAATAAATACGATATAAAATTGTAATTAATATATTTCTGTATTGTTATTTCAAAATTTAATTTTTAAAAATACTTATTATTTAAAATTTAATATGTATTTTTTTTAATCAACCCTTATAATATACGGGTCTTACACCTAGTAGTTATTAATTCATAACCTCATTGTGAAGAAAAAAAAAACATTCAACTATCTTGTGATAGAATAAAACTAATTGCACAAAGTCTCTTAACTCTTCTGTATGCATAATAAGAAAATAAATCCATTCCCCTTTTCAAAAACCTAAACTAGAAAAAGTAAATAATCAATGAAAGATAAAAAAAATAGAAAATAAGAAATAGAAACTATAATAATCATCCTAAAGGACACTAATATATATATATATATATATATATATATATATATATATATATATATATATATATTAGTGCTTAAAAGGTAACCAAGTCTTTAGTCCAGTTCATGTGTTTTATCACCTGATGTTATTTTAATTAATTAAATCCATTAACTTAACATATCAGGGAATCTAATGGACGTAGAAATAATGTGATAATAAAGACAGCTGTTTGTAACGGTTGTAATATGGTAGATGATATATTTCTGTGATTCCAAATTTAATACAAATCAATCTATAATATTTTCATTTGAAAGTAATAGATATTCCATTAAAAAATCTCAATATATGATGTAATACTTATCCCTTTTCAGTTTACGAATATTTCGAGGCAAACATTTGAAGAAGAAATTACATATTTACTCATTTTTAACATTGAAATAACAATTTATGTCCCCTTACTATATCCTACTACAAGAGGGTATTTTAGTCATTTAACTAATGGTCATTATCACAAAAATACAAATTTGTCAAACTATAACATTTTATGGTATTGAGAGTAAATGTCGTTACTTAAACAACTTTTACACATTTTCATTCCTCTTTAGCAAAAAATTCGCAACTGAGGTATGTAAAGGTTCACTCAATGTAATCTATTATTTATCTTTTGATTCCATTAAATATTTAGGAGAAAATTGTAGATGATTCCAAATGATGCTGCTCATTTTTGCCAATTGTCAAATCTCTCGTTAGTTTAGACACTTGTCATTTTGTGATATTTTTTAAATAAATAATATCCATATGTCAATTTATGGGTTTTTTTTTTTCAATTTTAAAAATTAAAAAGCCACACAATACTTTTGCTTATATATGTAAAGTATTAAACGTAATAAATATGACATAAAATTGTAATTAATATGTTTCTTTATTTGTTATTTCAAAATTTAATTTTAAAAAATACTTATTATTTAAATTTTAACATTTAATTTTTTTAATCAACCCGTATAATTTACGGGTCTTACACCTAGTAGACATTAATTCATAACCTCATTGTTAAGAAAAAAAAAATTCAACTATCTTGTGATAGAAAAAACTAATTACACAAAGTCTCTTGACTCTTCTATATGCATAATAATAAACTAAATCAATTCCCCTTTTCAAAAATCTAAAATAGAAAATGTAAATCATCAATGAAAAATAAAAAATAGAAAATAAGAAATTGAAACTATAATAATCATCCAAAAGGATCATTATATATATATATATATATATATATATATATATATATATATATATATATATATATATATATATATGAAAGGAGTACTTAAAGGGTTAACAAGTCTCTAGTCCATTTCATGTTTTTTATCACTTGATGTTATTTTAAGTAATTAAATTCATAAACTTAACATATCAGAGAATCTAACGGAAGTAGAAATAATGGGACAATAAACACAGCTATTTGTAACGATTGTAATATGGTAGATGATATATTTCTTGGATTCCGAATTTAATACAAATCAATCCATAATATTTTTATGTGAAAGTAATAGATATTTAATTACAAAATCTCCATATATGACGTAAAACTTATCCTTTTCCAGTTTACGGATATTTCGTGGCAAACATTTGATGGTAAAATTACATATTTACACATTTTTAACATTGAAATAACAATTTATATCCCCTTACTATATCCTACTATAGGAGGGTATTTTAGTCATTTAACTAGTGGTCATTATCACAAAAATACAAATTTGTCAAACTATAACACTTTATGGTATTGAGAGTAAATGTCGTTACTTAAACAACTTTTACACATTTTCATATCACTTTAGCAAAAAATTTGCTACTTAGGTATGCAATTGTTCACTCAATGTAATCTATTATTTTTCTTATGATTCCATTAAATAATTAGGGGAAAATTGTAGATGATTCCAAATGATGCTGATCATTTTTGCCACTTGTCAATATCTCACTAATTTTGACACTTGTTATTTTGAGATATTTTTTAAATAAATAATATTCACGTGTCAGTTTTTGGGTTTTTTCAAATTTTAATATTAAAAACCACACAATACTTTTACTTATATATGTAAATTATTAAATGTAATAAATACGATATAAAATTGTAGTTAATATGTTTCTTTAGTTCTTATTTCAAAATTTCATTTTACAAAATACTTATTATTTAAATTTTAATATTTAATTTCTTAAATCAACCCTTATAATATACGAGTCTTAAACCTAGTAGACATTAATTCATAGCCTCATTGTTAAGAAAAAAACATTCAGCAATCTTGTGATAGAATAAAACTAATTGCACAAAGTCTCTTGACTCTTCTGTATGCATAATAAGAAAATAAATCAATTTCCCTTTTCAAAAATCAAAAATAGAATAAGTATATCATCAATGAAAGATAACAAAAATAGATATATATATATATATATATATATATATATATATATATATATATATATATATATATGAAATTTGTGCCTAAAGGGTCAACAAGTCTCTAGTCCGGTTCATGTTTTTTACCGTGTGATGTTATTTTAAGTAATTAAATCCATAAAGTTAGCATATTAGGGAATCTAATGGAAATAGAAATAAGGTGACAATAAACACAATTGTTTGCTGTAACGGTTGTAATATGGTTGATGATATATTTCTTTGATTCCAAATTTAATACAAATCAATCTATAATATTTTCATTTGAAAGAAATTTATATTCAATTACAAAAT
This sequence comes from Lactuca serriola, assembly GCF_051521515.1. Taxonomy (NCBI): domain Eukaryota; kingdom Viridiplantae; phylum Streptophyta; class Magnoliopsida; order Asterales; family Asteraceae; genus Lactuca; species Lactuca serriola. Next base: position 91,771,440 of record NC_136410.1, read on the forward strand.
CTCCATATATGATGTAACACTTATCCTTTTCCAGTTTACAGATATTTCGAGGCAAACATTTGAACGTGAAATTACATATTTACACATTTTTAACATTGAAATAACAATTTATGTCCCCTTACTATATCCTGCTACAGGAGGGTATTTTAGTCATTTAACTAATGACCATTATCACAAAAATACATATTTGTCAAACTATAACACTTTATGGTATTGAGACTAAATGCGGTTACTTAAACAACTTTTAAACATTTTCATTTCTATTTAGCAAAAAATTGGCTACTGAGGTATGCAAAGGTTCACTCAATGTAATCTATTATTTACCTTATGATTCCATTAAATATTTAGGGCAAAACTGTAGATGATTCCAAATGTTGCTGATAATTTTTGCCACTTGTCAATCTCTTATTAATTTTGACACTTCTCATTTTTTTATACTTTTTAAATAAATAATATCCACATGTCAATTTATGGGTATTTTCAATTTTTAAAATTAAAAAGCCACACAATACTTTTACTTATATATGTAAAGTATTAAATGTAATAAATATGATATAAAATTGTAATTAATATGTTTTCTTTATCTGTTATTTCAAAATTTCCTTTTAAAAAATACTTATTATTTAAATTTTACAATTTAAGTTTTTTAATCAACTGGTATCAGATACGGGTTTTACACCTAATAGACATTAATTCATAGCCTCATTGTTATGAAAAAAAAACATTCGGCAATCTTGTGATAGAATAAAAGTAATTGCACGTAGCCTCATGACTCTTATGTATGCATAATAAGAAAATAAATTAATTCCCCTTTTCAAAAGTGAAAAATAGAAAAAGGAAATCATCAATGAAAGATAAAAAAAATAGAAAAGAAGAAATTGAAAGTATAATAATCCTTCTAAAGGACAATAATATATATATATATATATATATATATATATATATATATATATATATATATATATATATATATATTAGTGCTTAAAGGGTCAACAAGTCTCTAGGATGGTTCATGTTTTTTATCACTTGGATTTATTTTAAATAATTAAATCCATAAACTTAACATATCAGGGAATCTAATGGACGTAGAAATAATGTGACAATAAGCACAACTGTTTGTAACGGTTGCAATTTGGTAGATGATATATTTCTTGGATTCTAAATATAATACAAACCAATCTATAATATTTTCATTTGAAAGTAATAGATATTCAATTACAAAATCTCCATATATGATGTAACACTTATCCTTTTCCAGTTTACGGATATTTCGACGCAAACATTTGAAGGTTAAATTACATATTTACACATTTTTAACATTGAAATCACAATTTATGTCCGCTTACTATATCCTACTAGAGGAGTCTATTATAGTACTTTAACTAATGACCATTATCACAAAAATAGAAATTTGTCAAACTATAACACTTTTTGGTGTTGAGAGTAAATGACATTACTTAAAAAACTTTTACAGATTTTCATTTCTCTTTAGCAAAATATTGGCTACTAAGGTATGCAAAGGTTCACTCAATTTAATCTATTATTTATCTTATGATTCCATTAAATATTTAGGGGAAAATTGTAGATGATTCCAAATGATGTTGATCATTTTCGCCAATTGTCAATCTCTCATTAATTTGGACACTTGTCATTTTGTGATATTTTTTAAATTAATATTATTCACATGTCAATTTATGGGTTTTTTCAAATTTTAAAATTAAAAATGCACACAATACTTTTACTTAAATATGTAAAGTATTAAATGTAATAAATATTATATAAAATTGTAATTAATATGTTTCTTAATTTGTTATTTCAAAATTTCATTTTAAAAATACTTATTATTTAAAATTTAAAATTCAATTTTTTTAATCAACCCGTATAATATACGGGTCTTACACCTAGTAGACATTAATTCGTAGCCTCATTGTTAAGACAAAAAAATTCAACAATCTTGTGATAGAATTAAACTAATTGCATGAATTCTATTGACTCTTCTGTATGCATAATAAGAAAATAAATCATTTCCCCTTTTTATCACTTGATGTTATTTTAAGTAATTAAATCCATGAACTTAACATATCTTGGAATCTAATGGAATTAGAAATAATGTGACAATAAACAAAGCTATTTGTAACGGTTGTATTATGGTAGATGTTATATTTCTTGGATTCCAAATTTAATACAAATAAATCCATAATATTTTCATTTGAAAGTAATAGATATTCAATTACAAAATCTCTGTATATGATGTAACAGTTATCCTTTTCAAGTTTACGGATATTTCGAGGCAAACATTTGAACGCGAAATTACATATTTACACATTTTTAACATTGAAATAAAAATGTATGTCCCCTTACTATATCCTACTACAAGAGGGTATTTTAGTCATTTAATTAATAGCCATTATCACAAAAATACAAATATGTCAAACTATAACACTTTATGGTATTGAGAATAAATGTCGTTACTTAAACAACTTTTACATATTTTCATTTCTCTTTAGTATAAAATTGGATACTGAGGTATGCAAAGGTTCAATTGATGTAATATATTATTTATCTTATGATTTCATTAAATATTTAGGGAAAATTGTAGATGATTCCAATTGATGTTGTTCATGTTTGCCACTTGTCAATCTCTCATTAATTTTGACACTTGTCATTTTGTGATATTTTTTAAATAAATAATATCCACATGTCAATTTATGGGGTTTTTTAATTTTTAAAATTAAAAAGCCACACAATACTTTTACTTATATATGTAAATATTTAAATGTAACAAATATATAATAAAATTGTAATTAATATGTTTCTTTATTTCTTATTTAAAAATTTCATTTTAAAAAATACTTATTATTTAAATTTTAATATTTAAGTTTTTTTAATCAACCCGTATAATATACGGGTCTTACACCTAGTAGACATTAATTCAAAGCCTCATTGTTTAGAAAAAAAAACAGTCAGCAATATTGTGATGGATGAAAACTAATTGCACGAAGTTTTCTTGACTCTTTTGTATGCATAATAAGACTATAAATAAATTCCCCTTTTCAAAAATCAAAAATAGAAAAGTAGTAAAACATCCATGAAAGATAAAAAAAAAATAGAAAATAAGAAATTGAAAGTATAATAATCCTCCTAAAGGACTATATATATATATATATATATATATATATATATATATATATATATATATATATATATAATTAGTGCTTAAAGGGTCAACAAGTCTTTAGTCTAGTTCATGTTTTTTTTCACCTTATGTTATTTTAATTAATTAAATCCATTAACTTAATCTAATGGACATAGAAATAATGTGATAATAAAGACAGCTGTTTGTAACGGTTGTAATATGGTAAATGATATATTTCTGTGATTCCTCATTTAATACAAATCAATCTATAATATTTTCATTTGAAAGTAATAGATATTCAATTACAAAATCTCCATATATGATGTAACACTTACCCTTTTTCAGTTTACGGATATTTCGAGGCAAACATTTGAAGGTGAAATTACATATTTACACATTTTTAACATTGAAATAACAATTTATGTCCCCTTACTATATCCTACTACAAGAGGGTATTTTAGTCATTTAATTAATAGCCATTATCACAAAAATACAAATATGTCAAACTATAACACTTTATGGTATTGAGAGTAAATGTCGTTACTTAAACAACTTTTACACATTTTCATTTCTCTTTAGCAAAAAATTGGCTACTGAGGTATACAAACGTTCAATTGATGTAATCTATTATTTATCTTATGATTTCATTAAATATTTAGGGAAAATTGTAGATGATTCCAATTGATGTTGTTCATGTTTGCCACTTGTCAATCTCTCATTAATTTTGACACTTGTCATTTTGTGATATTTTTTAAATAAATAATATCCACATGTCAATTTATGGGGTTTTTCAATTTTTAAAATTAAAAAGCCACACAATACTTTTACTTATATATGTAAATATTTAAATGTAACAAATATATAATAAAATTGTAATTAATATGTTTCTTTATTTCTTATTTAAAAATTTCATTTTAAAAAATACTTATTATTTAAATTTTAATATTTAAGTTTTTTTAATCAACCCGTATAATATACGGGTCTTACACCTAGTAGACATTAATTCAAAGCCTCATTGTTTAGAAAAAAAAACATTCAGCAATATTGTGATAGAAGAAAACTAATTGCACGAAGTTTTCTTGACTCTTTTGTATGCATAATAAGACTATAAATAAATTCCCCTTTTCAAAAATCAAAAATAGAAAAGTAGTAAAACATCCATGAAAGATAAAAAAAAAAAATAGAAAATAAGAAATTGAAAGTATAATAATCCTCCTAAAGGACTATATATATATATATATATATATATATATATATATATATATATATATATATATATATATAAATTAGTGCTTAAAGGGTCAACAAGTCTTTAGTCCAGTTCATGTTTAATTTCACCTGATGTTATTTTAATTAATTAAATCCATTAACTTAATCTGATGGACATAGAAATAATGTGATAATAAAGACAGTTGTTTGTAACGGTTGTAATATGGTAAATGATATATTTCTGTGATTCCACATTTAATACAAATCAATCTATAATATTTTCATTTGAAAGTAATAGATATTCAATTACAAAATCTCCATATATGATGTAACACTTATCCTTTTTCAGCTTACGGATATTTCGAGGCAAAAATTTGAAGGTGAAATTACATATTTACACATTTTTAACATTGAAATAACAATTTATGTCCCCTTACTATATCCTACAACAGGAGGTTATTTTAGTCATTTAACTAATGACCGTTATCACGAAAATACAAATTTGTCAAACTATAACATTTTATGGTATTGAGAGTAAATGTCGTTACTTAAGCAACTTTTACACATTTTCATTTCTCTTTCGCAAAAAATTTGCTACTGAGGTATGTAAAGGTTCACTCAATGTAATCTATTATTTATCTTATGATTCCATTAAATATTGAGGGGAAAATTGTAGATGATTCCCTTTTCAAAAATCAAAAATAGCAAAAGTAAATCATGAATGGAAGATAAAAAATAGAAAATAAAAAATTGAAACTACAATAATCCTCCTAAAGGAGAATATATATATATATATATATATATATATATATATATATATATATATATATATTAGTGCTTAAAGGGTCAACAAGTCTCTAGTCTGGTTCATGTTTTTTTATCACATGAGGTTATTTTAAATAATAAAATCCATAAACTTAACATATCAGGGAATCTAATGGGCTTGGAAATAATGTGACAATAAACATAGCTGTTTGTAACCGTTGTAATTTGGTAGAAGATATATTTCTTGGATTTGAAATTTAATACAAATCAATCTATAATATTTTCATTTGAAAGTAACAAATATTCAATTACAAAATCTCCATATATGATGTAACACTTATCCTTTTCCAGTTTATGGATATTTCGACGCAAACATTTGAAGGTGAAATTACATATTTACACATTTTTAACATTGAAATAACAATTTATGTCCCCTTCTATATCCTACTAGAGGAGGGTATTTTAGTCCTTTAACTAGTGGCCATTATCACAAAAATACAAATTTGTCAAACTATAACACTTTATTGTATTGAGAGTAAATGCCATTACTTAAACAACTTTGACACATTTTCATTTCTCTTTAGCAAAATATAGGTTACTGAGGAATGCAAATGTTCACTCAATGTAATCTATTATTTATCTTATGATTCCATTAAATATTTAGGGGAAAATTGTAGATGATTCCAAATGATGCTGATCATTTTTGCTAATTGTCAATCTCTCATTAATTTTGACACTTGTCATTTTGTGATATTTTTTAAATGAATATTATCCATAGGGGTGCAAACGAGCCGAGCCGAGCCCGAGCCTGGCCAGGCTCGGCTCGGACTCGTTTAAGTTATATAAGGCTCAAGCTCGAGCTCGGCTCGATTCGAGCTTCCTTGTACTGAGCTCGGCTCGAGCTCGTAAAAAATTATACAAGCTCGGCTCGGGCTCGGGCTCAAGTCGTTATTTATCTGACGTGTCTAAATAAGCTTAAGTTCGGCTCGAGCTCGTTAAGAAGCTCGTTTACTAATACCCTAAATCCATAATTCCCCTAATATGTTTTTATTTTAATATATATAAATAATAATAAATTATATTATATAAAGGCTCCTTTCTCGAGTCTAATCAAGCTTAATGACATAGGCTTGAGCTCGAGCTCGTTTAATAAACGAGCTTAATATTAAGCTCGAGCTCGGCTCGGGCTCGTTTAATATTGATTTCGAGTCGAGCTTTTAACGATCCGATCTCGAGTAGCTCGCGAGTAGCTTGGCTTGTTTGCACCCCTAATTATCCACATGTCAATTTATGGGTTTTTTCAATTTTTAAAATTAAAAATGCACACAATACTTTTACTTAAATATGTAAAGTAATAAATGTAATAAATATTATATAAAATTGTAATTAATATGTTTATTTATTAGATATTTCAAAATTTCATTTTAAAAAATACTTATTATTTAAATTTTAATATTTAATTTTTTTAATCAACCCGTATAATATACGGGTCTTACACCTAGTAGAAAAAATTCATAGCCTCATTGTTAAGAAAAAAACATTCAACAATCTTGTGATAGAATTAAACTAATTGCATGAAGTCTCTTGACTCTTCTGTATGCATAAAAAGAATATAAATCATTTCCCCTTTTCTAAAATCAAAAATAGAAGAAGTAAATCATCAATGAAAGATAAAAAAAAAATAGAAAATATGAAATTGAAAGTGTAATAATCCTCCTAAAGGACAATAATATATATATATATATATATATATATATATATATATATATATTAAATTAGTGCTTAAAGGGTCAACAAGTCTCTAGTCCGGTTCATGTTTTTTTATCACTTGATGTTATTTTAAGTAATTAAATCCATAAAATTAACATATCATGGAATCTAATGGAAGTTAGAAATTATTTGACAATAAACAAAGTTGTTTGTAACAGTTGTAATATAGTAGATGATATATTTCTTGGATTCCAAATTTAATACAAATAAATCTATAATATTTTCATTTGAAAGTAATAGATATTCAATTATAAAATCTTTGTATATGATGTAACACTTATCCTTTTCTAGTTTACGGATATTTTGAGGCAAACATTTGAACGTGAAATTACATATTTCCACATTTTTAACATTGAAATAACAACTTATGTCCCCTTACTATATCCTACTACAGGAGGGTATTTTAGTCATTTAATTAATGGCCATCATCACAAAAATACAAATTTGTCAAACTATAACACTTTATGGTATTGAGAGTAAATGTCATTACTTAAACAACTTTTACACATTTTCATTTCTCTTTAGCAAAAAATTGGCTACTGACGTATGCAAAGGTTCATTCGAGGTAATCTATTATTTATCTTATGATTCCATTAAATATTTAGGGGAAAATTGTAGATGATTCCAAATGATGCTGATCATTTTTGCCACTTGTCAAATTCTCATTAACTTCGACACTTGTCATTTTGTGATATTTTTTAAATAAGTAATATCCACATGACAATTGATGGGTTTTTTCAAATTTTAAAATTAAAAAGCCACACAATACTTTTACTTATATATGTAAAGATTTAAATGTAATAAATATGAAATTAAATTGTAATTAATATGTTTCTTTATTTGTTATTTCAAAATTTCATTTTAAAAAAATACTTATTATTAAAATTTTAATATTAAAATTTTTTAATCAACCCGTATAATATACAGGGTTTACACCTAGTAGACATTATTAATTCATAGCCTCATTTTTAAGAAAAAAACATTCAGCAATCTTGTGATAGAAAAAAACTAATTGCACGAAGTCTCTTGACTCTTTTGTATGCATAATAAGACTATAAAAAAATTCCCCTTTTCAAAAATCAAAAATAGAAAAAGTAATTCATCCATGAAAGATAAAAAAAAATAGAAAATAAGAAATTGAAGGTATAATAATCCTCCTAAAGGACAATATATATATATATATATATATATATATATATATATAAATTAGTGCTTAAAGGGTCAACAAGTCTTAGTCTTTAGTCCAGTTCGTGTTTTTTATCACCTGATGTTATTTTAATTAATTAATACCATTAATTTAACATATTAGGGAATCTAATGGACGTAGAAATAAAGTGATAATAAAGTCAGCTATTTGTAAAGGTTGTAATATGGTAGATGATATATTTCTGTGATTCCAAATTTAATACAAATCAATCTATAATATTTTCATTTGAAAGTAATAGATATTCAATTACAAAATCTCCATATATGATGTAACAATTATCCTTTTTCAGTTTACGGATATTTCGAGGCAAACATTTGAAGGTGAAATTACATATTTACACATTTTTAACATTGAAATAACAATTTATGTCCGCTTACTATATCCTACTACAGGAGGGTATTTTAGTCATTTAACTAATGGCCATTATCACAAAAATACAAATTTGTCAAACTATAACACTTTATGGTATTGAGAGTAAATGCCGTTACTTAAACAACTTTTACACATTTTCATTTCTCTTTAGCAAATAATTCGCTACTGAGGTATGTACAGGTTCAGTCAATGTAACTATTATTTATCTTATGATTCCATTAAATATTCAATGGAAAATTGTAGATGATTCCAAATGATGCTAATCATTTTTGCCAATTGTCAATCTCTCATTAGTTTAGACACTTGTCATTTTGTGATATTTTTTAAATAAAAAATATCCAAATGTCAATTTATGGGTTTTCTTCAATTTTTAAAATTGAAAAGCCATACAATACTTTTACTTATATATGTAAAGTATTAAATGTAATAAATATGATATAAAATTGTAATTAATATGTTTCTTTATTTGTTATTTCAAAATTTCAATTTAAAAAATACTTATTATTTAAATTTTAATATTTAATTTTTTTAATCAACTCGTATAGTATACAGGTTTTACACCTAGTAGACACTAATTTATAGTGTCATTATTAAGAAAAAAACATTCAGCAATCTTGTGATAGAATAAAACTAATTGTACGAAGTCTCTTTACTCTTTTGTATGCATAATAAGAAAATAAATCAATTCCCCTTTTCAAAAATCAAAAATAGAAAAAATAAATTATGAATTAAAGATAAAAAATAGAAAATAAAAAATTGAAAGTATAATAATCCTCCTAGAGGACAATATATATATATATATATATATATATATATATTAGTGCTTAAAGGGTCAACAAGTCTTTAGTCCAGTTCTTGTTTTTTATCACTTGATATTATTTTAAGTAATTAAATGCATTAACTTATCATATCAGGGAATCTAATGGACGTAGAAATAATGTGATAATAAACACAGCTGTTTGTAACGATTGTAATATGGTAGATGCTATATTTCTTGGATTCCAAATTTAATACAAATAAATCTATCATATTTTCATTTGAAAGTAATAGATATTCAATTACAAAATCTCCATATATGATGTTGATGGGTTTAGAGCATACTAACACTCCTATGATGTACATGCAACCCTAGAAACCTTGGATCTATGTTTTCTCTGAAATACATGCAAATTTGATTTCCAAGGTTCACAAAATAAGTAGCATGTTATGGGTACTTGTAACACAAAACTTTAAGTAGAATAACATACCTTACTTTTGTGGTTGATTGCTTGGAGTTTATGAGCCTAGCACCAATAGTGTGGATCAAGGTTCTAAAAAGCTCGCCATGGCTCCGCCATGGCGCGCCACGACTCCAAGGCTAGCACCTGCCGCCAAGCTTTGCCAAAACGCCGTCTTAACTCATATATGTGAATAAAAAGAATAATAGTTGAAAATACATATAAAAATATTTATAGAAAATTGCCGCCTTAAGTCACGCCTTACAAACGTCATGACTCGCCAAGGCTCGGAAAAGCTTGAGGCTTGACATTGCCGCCAAGTCACGCCTTACGTTATTTAGAACTTTGGTGTGGATGCCTCAAGTGGTGTCCCAAATCACCAAAAAAAATTGGAAGCTCTTGAGAGAATAAGAACACTTATAGAAATCGGCTCACTCTTATGCTCACACACACTAATGCAAATTCTAGAACCAAGAACTCCTTTATATAGTATGGAGGATTAGGGTTAAACCCTAATACCCATGACTCTTCATTTGCCTAGGATTCATGGGTTAAAAGCTCCATGGACTCCATATACTCTTAGCCCATCCTAAATAAATCTTAGCCCAATCCATATATATAAATAAGAGTCCATGTTTAATTAGCCCCTTTTGATCACTAAATTAATTCTAAATTAATTCTTGATCAATACTAATTAAATAATTATGATATCACATTAAGATATTGTAACAATCGACAAAAATATAGACTTTTGTACGACGATATATATTAATAATAAATAATGAATAATATATTAGCACACAAAAAATGTTAAGAAAATTTGTTACAAGTTTGATAATAATGTGAGGAAATTTCATGATCTAGGAAATTGACGAATAACGATATTATTTTAGAAGTTGAACTAGAACCGGATTCTTGAAAATGACCGACTAATAACTGGGTGTTCAAAGTATTATAAGTATACGGCTTCTAGTAACGACAAATTTTATTAAAGTGACGTGTAATACTATCAACGGACAAATACACGAAATTGAAATATTATATATATATATATATATATATATATATACACACACACACATATATGTGTCTAGAACAATTGCAAATGCCTTAGTATTTAAAAACTATGTGTATAAGTGTAATCATAAAACACATATTATATGAAAACTAGATATATAATTAAGAGCAAATGGATTACGTATGTGAGTATATATGTGGGATATGTTTAAAAACTATTATCTAGATACTTATAAAGGAATATTAAAAGGGAACCATTTCCAAATGAGAAGAGAGTGTGCAGGGAATAAAATGTCAAGTAATATGAAATGTACACAAATAAACAAATTGTAATATTCCAACTTCTTCTCTTATCCACATATTGTTTGAATTACCAAATCCTAGCTAGATATACATGCACATGCAAGGAACAACTTAAAAAGCCTAGAGTACAATTCTAACATAAGAAATGATCATGAAGGCACATGCAAGTAACTATGAACAAACTACCATTCTAAATCTCGTTACTTCACTTGCCTCTCATATTCTAAGTCCTAGTTTCCTTGGAACCAAACTACACTTCTCAATTAACTAGTGAGACAAGAAAATCTTGATCTAATCATGAAATATCAAGAAGTAATCTTTCAAAGTTATCACAATTTGATTCCTCTCTTCCTCTCACCTTTTACTCACGAGATCTCCTCCCCATATCCTCTATTTTTACCTTCTTATAACCCATACATAAAAATCAATTAGCCATTCAAGATCACTCCCAAATTCAGCCCCTCCCTCACTCATTTCCCAGCAGAAAACGAGAGCAAGAGAGGAGCTCTTGCCCTCTCGGTTTGGACAGCAAAACAGGAACAGAAAAGGCTGCTGTCCCTCTTCCCTTTTCTCCCTTCAAACCATCCCCATCACCACCTTTTTCCTTCAAGTTTGATCAGATCCATAAGCCAAAATGATGGCTTAATCACAGCCCCTTTTTCCTTGTTTGTTACTTGACTGAAATCACCCAAATACACTCTTTAGTTGCTGAATTTTCGAGAACCTACACACACAAATAGTTGCTGAACTCCAGGTACCAAATAAGCTCCTAAAAACCTTCCTGTTGCTGCCATTTTTCGAGATCATAACAGTCCATTGAAAGTCATTTTTGAGTGACATAGATCCCATGACAACCTCTTCCATGATGCCTAGAAAGATGGTGTTCAACTCATGATATAACAATCCTTTGTGATAGTATTAGAACAAAGTCCTCCCAAAGAATACTTCCATCACGAGCCTTCGAGAAACCGGGAACATCTCGACATCTTTGAACCCGATAACGACACGCAACTAAAGTGAGTTTTCTACGGCCCCTCTTTTATGTTTTACAAGTTTTGGGGGAGAATACACACTAAACAAGTTATAGTTGAAAGATTTAAAGGCTTTACTAACTAAAAATACAAGTTATGTCACTAAACATACCTAAGCTCAAATTTCAGCTTTTCACAGTAAAGTTATGGTCTGTTCACGGACTGTTTTGCCCTCCTTAAACTCAATGGATTTCAAAACTGTACAATATTGAAGTAGTTCATGTTAATACCTTTCTAAGGACTACTTGCACGCATTCATACGATTTTTCTACAATTTATAATGATTTTTACAAAACTGTCTATCATTTCAGAACATTTTCGGACCTGTTTGTAAAAATGAGTATTTTCACTCAGGTTAGGAACCACTTAAGCTTAGGATAAAAATTATGGACAAATTAGACTCATTTTCTAAACTTTGAGAGTTTACGGATCCAGGTTTCGACTTATGATGATTTTTCTATGATTTTTCTAAAAACATGGACAAAATTGCCCTTTTTAATTTATCTTGCTGTTTGGACTTTCAAATATATATACAAAGTGTTGTGGTAAATAAGAAGTACACCAATTATGATATTGTTTAGTTCACACATACTTTAATAGTTACAAAAGTGTAAATTATAACAAGTATTTCTAATATGATCATGTTGAAAACCTCATAAGATATGATGATTTGGACTAGGTCGATTTTGGTCACTCACAGCCGGGGTGCTGTATAAACTTTGTTATTCACTTACAGTCGGAGTACTGTCTAAACATATATATGGTCACTTACAGTCGACGTACTGTTTAAACTCGTATAGGGACACATATGACCGTTGTCATGTTAGAACTTTGGTAGTTTTACATTTTTAAGCATTACAGCCAAAAGTCTTTAAATCCAAACAATCGGGAATTATAACAAAGTCCCGGAAATAAATATACTAAGATAAACTGGGATGAGGTTTTATGTAGTATGAATATTGTTTGTAGATTGTTAAAACGATTGTTAGTGTCTATCTATACAAACACTAAATATTTTGCTTCTCAAAAATATGTTAAAATTTACTTTTATTGTAAGTAAGTAACATGGGTACTCATACTAGATTTCAAGTATCGGTTCTCACACCAAGCAAATCGGTAACATTGTTGACCATGTTTTGCACAACTTATTTTGTTAAGCATTCCACGTTTTATAAGGATTTCTTTTAATGAAACTCACAGAGTCAAAACCTGTGGAACTCACCAACAAATTTTGTTGACGTATTTTAAAAATGTGTATTCTTAGGTAACTAAGAAGCCGGAGGTAGGACATCGGTTCTAAGGAAATTATAGTTCCTTTCTTTTGGGAATAATCTTGAACTGTTTTTATTTACTGTTGTGTGTTTAAACTATGAATATGTAATTTCAATTCCAACACCTTAAGGTTTGTAATATATTGATTTAAATATATTAAGTGTTCGATATATGTGGTTGACTGTGATCCAATTGTATAACGTCGCAACCCCGACGATTTCCGCCGCGGGTCGGGGTGTGACAGATTGGTATCAGAGCTAACGACTATAGAGAACTTAGTATTTTATTTTTAGGAAAAATACAACTATAGTCTAGAGCTTACTCTAGTAAGTGTAAGAAATATCCTTATCCTACAATACTTAAAAGTTAAGAATCTAATAAACTTAAACACAAGAATTTAGATCAAATACTCAATTAGGTTTCTTAAAACATAGGTCATACCATGACTAAACCTATATGTGCACCTAAGTTTTATTTTGGTTGGGCCTCATGGATTATCCAACCTAAGCGATCTACTTGATAAGCTAAAAACTTGGCGTTTTACAAGTAAAAGTATGATGACAAGTCAATAAAAGTCAATAAGACTTTCTTTTATTTATATGTAAAAATTTTGTGTAACATATCGGAAATACTAATTAGTTATTCGTTTAGATGGATAATTTATGGAGATCAATCATACCACCAGTAGACGAGCCCATGTTTCATGTTCTACCGGGAGATCCCTATTTCCCCGACTATGCATCTGTGTACCAACCCATTTCTCCAGCTGAACATGCACCGATGCAATCTGATGAGTTCGAGCCTGAAGAAGAACCAAATGAGGACCCGGAAGAGGATCCGGAAGAGGAGATGGAGGAGGAACCTAAGGATGATCCCGAAGAAGATATGGATGAAGATGAGGTAATAATAATAACCGATCCAGAGTCACCCGCTCCAATTCCACCTTCTCCCAGCCGCTCTTTCCTTGGATTTTCACTCTGCCGTTCAAGAAAAACTGCTAGGATTTCGGTCCCAAAACCCGTTACTATAAAATATAGCTTGAGGTCCCCTTGCACCAAAAAGACGATGGAACCACCTGTTTCGGAAAGCAACCATGATAACCAAAGGACGACCGGAAAGCGAATGGCAGGAACATTTGAAGAAGGACAAACATCTGGAGCTGCACCTGCTTCTGACATGGACATTGACAAATTTTCCTTCCTACTTGAGCAGAACGTCCGATTGCACGGACAAATGTGGCACGTCAGTGATGAACTAAGCAACATGCAGGGTCAATCCATAAAAATGAAGGAAGAAATGGCCCGAATGAAACAACAACAAGAGCAGTATCAGATCTTGCAAGACAATCTCTGTCAAGAGATGGACTACCGCCATAATAGCTGGACTTATTTCGATTCAAGAATGACCAATGTGGAAACTCAAAGTCAAATTGCATTTTCAGCGGCACACGGAGTCAAGGAGAGGCATGCGTTGCTAGAAGAAAAACACGAATCACTAGAGGAAAAACATAAAATACTAGAAGAAAAATATGACGACATGTCCCGCTCAGTGGACAAATTTTTTTAGTTTAAAAAAAAAACTAATTAGTCGAGTTTCCGAGAAACTTGCAGATTTTGGGTACCACACTTTTCGGATATGTATTTGGATATGTAAGCATATGTAAACTTTATTTGTTTATTAGTTGGTCTTTGTACCACTAATCTTAAGTCTTTACATTTTGAGAATGGTAAAGACTATTGTACTCGGATGTTAATGTTTAATATAATGAAGCATATGTTATTACGTTTAAAATATATATATATATATATATATATATATATATATATATATATATATATTTGAACTATTATATAAATCGTGAATTATGAATAATAACATTATGTGAAAACTAACAAAAACATCACAAACTTAACCTTCACTACTAAATGAATTAGGGAATCAAAATGCCTCCAAGAAGGAACACAAGAGCAAACCCCGAAGTAACACCAACTACCGAACCAACATTAAGACGAACCCGGAGAGGTCGACCGGCCAGAGGGTCGATTGTGAGTCCAGTAACGGAAACACCAACTTCTAGCGCTCCAATTCCACCACTTCCCGAGTCCGGACTTCCTCAAACTACAACAGAATTGGAACAACTAGTTTCAGAACGCATTACTATTGCAATGGCAACTGCGAGGAGTTTGAATGATGGAAGACAAGTCGTGGAAGTGAATGGACTGGGAAACGGAGCTGGAAGCACTCTACACTCACATCCTGAAGAGCCTAGAAGAACTTGTTCCTACAAGGACTTCGTGAGTTGCAAGCCAAGAAACTTTTATGGCAACGAAGGTGTTGTTGGTTTAACTCGTTGGATTGAAAAAGTTGAATCTGTTTTTGACATATGCTACTGCTCTGAAGGTAGCAAAGTGCGGTTTGTTGCATGCACCTTGATGGATGGAGCCCTAACATGGTGGACTGACCATGTAAAAACCTCGGGTATCTCAGTGGCCAACTCAATGTCATGGGAGAGCATGAAAGAACTTTTAATAGAGGAATACTGCCCCCGAGAAGAAGTACAGAGCCTAGAACATGAGCTTTGGAACTTAAAGATGAAAGGTTCTGAAGTCAAGGCTTACACAACAAGGTTTAATGATCTTTCACTCCTTTGTCCAGGCATGGTGAAACCAGAAGGCAAGAAAGTGGAGCGTTATATATGGGGCCTGGCTCCAAAAATAAAAGGAATGGTACTTTCATCAAAACCTGCCACATATCTCAGTGCTAAATGTCTAGCTATGCAATTGATCAAGAACGAAATCGAAAATGGAGTAATGATAAAGGAAGTTGAAACTCCAAAGGCTAGCAACAACCACCATAAACGCAAGTTCAATGGATCGAACCAGAACCAACAGAAAAAGCCTCAAAATGAAAAGGTATATGCTATGGTACCATCCCCAGTTCCAATTCAACAAGTTCCAATCCAACAAAAGGGTTACATTGGGAATATGCCCTTATGTAATCAATGCAACCGACACCACAAGGGAGAATGCTTCCATTGTGCCAAATGCAATAAGAAAGGTCATACGGCAAACTTTTATCGGGGAATGGCAATAGTTGATGCAGTACCAGGAAGGGGTAATAAATCGGGTTCTAGTGGAGGAGGAGCTTGTTTTGAATATGGAGAAAAAGGGCACATCAAGCGAAATTGCCCAAAGTTGAAGAAGGGCGATGGGACTGCTCGTGGTCGGGCTTTCGTAATAGGGAACAAAGATGCCATACAAGATCCATCGGTGGTTACTGGTACGTTCCTTATCAATAACTTGTATGCTACAATTCTGTTTGACTCCGGTGCCGATAGAAGTTTTATAACTCCATCGTTTAAAGAAATATTAAATCACGAGTCTAGTAAATTAGACGTAGCATACGAAGTAGAAGTAGCAAACGGTCAGATAGAAAACACCACCGAAATCTTACAAAATTGTCTCTTAACTTTGAACGACCACACATTCTATGTCAACTTAATGCCAATGAATATTGGGAGTTTCGATATCATTATCGGCATGGATTGGTTGTCTCTGCATCATGCTGAAATTCTTTGTTTCGAAAAAGCTATACGACTAACTCTACCTAACAAAGAGACCATGATGATCTACGGAGACAAGTCGGGTCAAAACTTGAAGCTTATTTCTTGCACTAAGGCTCAAAAATATCTATACAAGAAGTATTATGCCTTCTTGGCGCACGTAGTAGACACGAAGAGCAAGACGAAAGAAATCAAAGACATACCTCACATATGCAACTACCCCGACGTATTTCCTGAAGATCTGCCTGGATTGCCGCCAAGTCGCAGTGTCGAGTTCCGAATTGATTTAATTCCGGGAGCAAATCCAGTAGCGAGATCTCCTTATAGATTGGCACCTTCGGAAATGCAAGGGCTTTCAAGTCAACTGCAAGAACTACTTGACAAGGGTTTTATTAGACCAAGCTTCTCACCTTGGGGAGCACCAGTCTTATTCGTCAAAAAGAAAGATGGTTCTTTCAGGATGTGTATAGATTATAGGGAGTTGAACAAACTGACAGTCAAGAACCATTATCCACTCCCTAGAATAGATGACTTGTTCGATCAACTCCAGGGATCTAGCTTCTATTCGAAGATAGATCTAAGAGCTGGGTATCATCAGCTAAAAGTATTAGAAGCAGATGTTCCGAAAACTGCATTTAGAACTCGATACGGTCACTATGAGTTTCTAGTTATGCCCTTCGGGTTGACCAATGCTCCAGCTATATTCATGGATCTCATGAATCGTTTATGCAAACCATACTTAGATAAGTTCGTTATAATGTTCATCGACGACATTCTAATCTATTCACAAACCAAAGAGGAACACGGCCAACATCTGAAATTGATCTTGGAACTGTTAAGAAAGGAAAAGTTGTACGCAAAATTCTCTAAATTCGAATTTTGGATTAGAGAGGTACATTTCCTAGGACATGTGGTGAGCAACAGAGGAATACATGTGGATCCCACAAAAATCGAAGCAGTTAAGAATTGGGATGCACCAAGAACGCCAACCGAAGTGCGACAATTCTTAGGCCTTGCTGGCTACTATAGAAGATTCATAGAGAATTTTTCCAAGATAGCAAAGCCACTCACTGCATTAACACAAAAAGAAATGAAGTTCGACTGGGGAGATAAGCAAGAAGTTGCATTCCAAAAGTTGAAACAGATGTTGTGTAGCGCACCAATCCTATCCTTACCTGAAGGAACCGAAGATTTTGTCGTATACTGTGATGCGTCAATTCAAGGATTGGGGTGCGTTTTAATGCAGAGAGAGAAGGTTATTGCATATGCTTCACGACAACTCAAAATCCATGAAAACAACTACACAACCCACGACCTGGAATTGGGAGCAGTAGTCTTTGCCTTGAAGATTTGGAGACATTACTTATATGGAACAAAATGTATCATTTTTACCGACCATAAGAGTCTCCAACACATATTTGATCAAAAAGAACTAAATATGAGGCAAAGAAGATGGATTGAGTTATTGAATGATTATGAATGTGAGATTCGGTATCATCCTGGAAAAGCAAATGTTGTAGCTGATGCTTTAAGTCGTAAAGAGCATAAGAAACCACGACGAGTAAAAGCGCTAACTATGACCATCCATTCAATCCTTAATACCCATATTCGTGAAGCTCAACTAGATGCTCTGAAAGAGGAGAATTTTGGAGAAGAAGCTTTACGGGGAATGGATAAACATTTTGAGCTTAAGGACGATAGAACTCGTCATTTCATGAACAAAATCTGGGTACCCAAGTTTGGTAACAATAGGAACCTAGTCATGGACGAAGCTCACAGATCAAGATATTCCGTACATCCTGGCTCCGACAAGATGTATTTAGATCTAAAGAAGTTATATTGGTGGCCTAATATGAAGGCTGAGATTGCCACTTATGTGGGCAAATGCTTGACTTGCTCTAAAGTCAAGGCAGAGCATCAAAAGCCCTTGGGATTGCTGCAACAACCGGAGATTCCCGAGTGGAAATAGGAGCAAATTGCAATGGATTTTATCACAAAGCTGCCCAAGACTCCTAGTGGTTATGACGCTATTTGGGTAGTGGTTGATAGATTAACTAAGTCTGCCCATTTTCTACCAATCAAGGAAACTGACAAAATGGAAAAGCTGACGAGAACATATCTCAGGGAAATTGTCAAGCTTCATGGAGTGCCAACCTCTATTATCTCGGATAGGGATAGTAGGTTCACATCAAGGTTCTGGCAATCACTTCACAAATCCCTGGGAACCCGCTTGGATATGAGCATAGCTTACCACCCACAGACAGATGGTCAAAGTGAACGAACCATTCAGACCCTAGAAGATATGCTACGGTCTTGTGTAATTGACTTTGGAAATTCTTGGGATACTCATCTACCGTTGATTGAGTTTTCATATAATAATAGTTATCACACCAGCCTGAAAGCAGCACCATTCGAAGCTTTATATGGACGCAAATGTCGATCGCCTATATGTTGGGCAGAGGTCGGGGATACCGAACTGGCCCGAGCACACACAAATGACACGTTGCGTACTGGGCCATAAATAATCCATGAAACGACCGAGAAGATCATTCAAATCAAGGATCGACTTAAGGCGGCACGTGACCGTCAGAAAAGCTATGCTGATATAAGGCGTAAACCTCTAGAATTCCAAGTTGGAGATCGAGTGATGCTAAAAGTCTCACCCTGGAAGGGTATGATTCGTTTTGGCAAAAGAGGAAAGCTTAACCCAAGATACATTGGACCCTTCGAAATTCTTGACAGAATTGGTCCTGTTGCGTATCGACTAAAGTTACCCCAGGAACTGAGCAAAGTACACGACGTATTCCATGTATCCAACCTCAAAAAGTGTCTGTCCGATGACACTAAAGTAATACCTCTCGATGAGATACAACTAAACACAAAACTCCACTTCGT
Organism: Lactuca serriola; assembly: GCF_051521515.1. Lineage (NCBI taxonomy): Eukaryota > Viridiplantae > Streptophyta > Magnoliopsida > Asterales > Asteraceae > Lactuca > Lactuca serriola. The sequence continues at coordinate 91,791,196 of NC_136410.1, forward strand.
TGAAGAACCTGTGGAAATTATGGATCGAGAAGTGAAGCGTTTAAAACAAAGTCGTATTCCTATCGTGAAAGTTCGTTGGAACTCTCAGCGAGGACCAGAATTTACTTGGGAACGCGAAGATCAAATGAAAATTAAATACCCCCACTTGTTTGGTGATATCCCGTCTACAAGTTGAATTTCGGGGCGAAATTCTTTTAACGGAGGGAGAATGTAACAATCGACAAAAATATAGACTTTTGTACGACGATATATATTAATAATAAATAATGAATAATATATTAGCAAAAAAAAATGTTAAGAAAATTTGTTACAAGTTTGATAATAATGTGAGGAAATTTCATGATCTAGGAAATTGACGAATAACGATATTATTTTAGAAGTTGAACTAGAACCGGATTCTTGAAAATGACCGACTAATAACTGGGTGTTCAAAGTATTATAAGTATACGGCTTCTAGTAACGATAAATTTTATTAAAGTGACATGTAATACTATCAACGGACAAATACACGAAATTGAAATATTATATATATATATATATATATATATATATATATATATATATATATATATATATATATATATAAACACACACACATATATGTGTCTAGAACAATTGCAAATGCCTTAGTATTTAAAAACTATGTGTATAAGTGTAATCATAAAACACATATTATATGAAAACTAGATATATAATTAAGAGCAAATGGATTACGTATGTGAGTATATATGTGGGATATGTTTAAAAACTATTATCTAGATACTTATAAAGGAATATTAAAAGGGAACCATTTCCAAATGAGAAGAGAGTGTGCAGGGAATAAAATGTCAAGTAATATGAAATGTACACAAATAAACAAATTGTAATATTCCAACTTCTTCTCTTATCCACATATTGTTTGAATTACCAAATCCTAGCTAGATATACATGCATATGCAAGGAACAACTTAAAAAGCCTAGAGTACAATTCTAACATAAGAAATGATCATGAAGGCACATGCAAGTAACTATGAACAAACTACCATTCTAAATCTCGTTACTTCACTTGCCTCTCATATTCTAAGTCCTAGTTTCCTTGGAACCAAACTACACTTCTCAATTAACTAGTGAGACAAGAAAATCTTGATCTAATCATGAAATATCAAGAAGTAATCTTTCAAAGTTATCACAATTTGATTCCTCTCTTCCTCTCACCTTTAACTCACGAGATCTCCTCCCCATATCCTCTATTTTTACCTTCTTATAACCCATACATAAAAATCAATTAGCCATTCAAGATCACTCCCAAATTCAGCCCCTCCCTCACTCATTTCCCAGCAGAAAACAAGAGCAAGAGAGGAGCTCTTGCCCTCTCGGTTTGGACAGCAAAACAGGAACAGAAAAGGCTGCTGTCCCTCTTCCCTTTTCTCCCTTCAAACCATCCCCATCACCACCTTTTTCCTTCAAGTTTGATCAGGTCCATAAGCCAAAATGATGGCTTAATCACAGCCCCTTTTTCCTTGTTTGTTACTTGACTGAAATCACCCAAATACACTCTTTAGTTGCTGAATTTTCGAGAACCTACACACACAAATAGTTGCTGAACTCCAGGCACCAAATAAGCTCCTAAAAACCTTCCTGTTGCTGCCATTTTTCGAGATCATAACAGTCCATTGAAAGTCATTTTTGAGTGACATAGATCCCATGACAACCTCTTCCATGATGCCTAGAAAGATGGTGTTCAACTCATGATATAACAATCCTTTGTGATAGTATTAGAACAAAGTCCTCCCAAAGAATACTTCCGTCACGAGCCTTCGAGAAACCGGGAACATCTCGACATCTTTGAACCCGATAACGACACGCAACTAAAGTGAGTTTTCTACGGCCCCTCTTTTATGTTTTACAAGTTTTGGGGGAGAATACACACTAAACAAGTTATAGTTGAAAGATTTAAAGGCTTTACTAACTAAAAATACAAGTTATGTCACTAAACATACCTAAGCTCAAATTTCAGCTTTTCACAGTAAAGTTATGGTCTGTTCACGGACTGTTTTTCCCTCCTTAAACTCAATGGATTTCAAAACTGTACAATATGGAAGTAGTTCATGTTAATACCTTTCTAAGGACTACTTGCACGCATTCATACGATATTTCTACAATTTATAATGATTTTTACAAAACTGTCTATCATTTCAGAACATTTTCGGACCTGTTTGTAAAAATGAGTATTTTCACTCAGGTTAGGAACCACTTAAGCTTAGGATAAAAATTTTGGACAAATTAGACTCATTTTCTAAACTTTGAGAGTTTACGGATCCAGGTTTCGACTTATGATGATTTTTCTATGATTTTTCTAAAAACATGGACAGAATTGCCCTTTTTAATTTATCTTGCTGTTTGGACTTTCAAATATATATACAAAGTGTTGTGGTAAATAAGAAGTACACCAATTATGATATTGTTTAGTTCACACATACTTTAATAGTTACAAAAGTGTAAATTATAACAAGTATTTCTAATATGATCATGTTGAAAACCTCATAAGATATGATGATTTGGACTAGGTCGATTTTGGTCACTCACAGCCGGGGTGCTGTATAAACTTTGTTATTCACTTACAGTCGGAGTACTGTCTAAACATATATATGGTCACTTACAGTCGACGTACTGTTTAAACTCGTATAGGGACACATATGACCGTTGTCATGTTTGAACTTTGGTAGTTTTACATTTTTAAGCATTACAGCCAAAAGTCTTTGAATCCAAACAATCGGGAATTATAACAAAGTCCCGGAAATAAATATACTAAGATAAACTGGGATGAGGTTTTATGTAGTATGAATAGTGTTTGTAGATTGTTAAAACGATTGTTAGTGTCTATCTATACAAACACTAAATATTTTGCTTCTCAAAAATATGTTAAAATTTACTTTTATTGTAAGTAAGTAACATGGGTACTCATACTAGATTTCAAGTATCGGTTCTCACACCAAGCAAATCGGTAACATTGTTGACCATGTTTTGCACAACTTATTTTGTTAAGCATTCCACGTTTTATGAGGATTTTTTTAATGAAACTCACGGAGTCAAAACCTGTGGAACTCACCAACAAATTTTGTTGACGTATTTTAAAAATGTGTATTCTCAGGTAACTAAGGAGCCGGAGGTAGGACATCGGCTCTAAGGAAATTATAGTTCCTTTCTTTTGGGAATAATCTTGAACTGTTTTTATTTACTGTTGTGTGTTTAAACTATGAATATGTAATTTCAATTCCAACACCTTAAGGTTTGTAATATATTGATTTAAATATATTAAGTGTTCGATATATGTGGTTGACTGTGATCCAATTGTATAACGTCGCAACCCCGGCGATTTCCGCCGCGGGTCGGGGTGTGACATATATTATAACCAATAATATATTAATATATCATATACATCTTATTCTCAAAAGTATATCCAAACAAGTTGTTAGGTGAAGTGCAACCCAAATGGACCATGCCGGGTCGGGTCGAGTTGATACCAAATATAGTTACGGACTTAGACACCTTATCCAATAGTCTCCCACTTGGATAAGTCTGATAACTATAGTTGCAAGTATAACTTCAGGAACCAACCAGCAATTGTAGCTCTTTAAAGCTCTGTCGAACTATGAAGCGCCATTTTAGATAAGTGATCATATAATCCTCTACTCTCAAGATATCAGTCGGACAAACACATGGAAGAGGGTCTTACTTATTGTCCAACATTTGTTTCTCGATCTCTGATTTGTTTCAACATTGAACCAAATTGAACACATCAATTAGGTTCTGACCAGGCCCGACACATAAGTCATAACGAAATCATCGAGGGGCCCAGATATCACTTCTATCGCTAGAAGGAACAGATAAACTTCGACTCATATGCTTGTATTAACTACAATTGAATTATGCACAAAAGCACGTTTTATGACATCAAGTTACTGGTGCGTTCTCGTACAATCAGTGGATAACCAACTCACAGTCAACAACTCATATCTCTAGGTTTGAAGATATATATATATATATATATATATATATATATATATATATATATATATATATATGATATTATCGTATCGCGATTACTTGAGATAAATTCCATGAAGTGATACAAGCGAACGTGGGTTTAATCCAATACTCAGGACTTATGAGCACTCATGAATGTTGTAGCAACCATTGCTATGTCTAATGCACCTTAGACAAATCTTACAAGCAAAATTCATGACAGTCTTGATTCATATCTACTTCCGACATATGACTGACTGTGGAGAGTTTAAATAAAATAATTATTCTGGAAGTCAAAACATGCAAATTTGAAACAATAGTAAACGATCAACATAGGATAGTAACACTTTACTCATAATAAATAACAACTTTTATTTTATCATAAAATGTCAATTACATTTTACAAGTTTCAGAAATCTAATTATTAAAACTAATATCGTCTCTCAGCCCGATGCTTCTTGCATGCTGCAAATGCCTAACCCCAGTCAGTCCCTTCGTGAGGGGATCTACATGGTTCTCTTCTGACGATACCCTCTTTGCCACGAGGAGTCCTTCTTCTATCTTGTGTCTTATGAAGTGGTAGATCCATATACATTAATAGAAAATACCACTTCTATCTTGTGTCTTCTGACCATACACACTATTGCTCTCATAGAAAATTTCCATAGGCTCTTGTATAGCTGGCATAACTCCAAGGTCTCCGATGAAGTTCTTCAGCCATATCGCCTCCTTCACCGCTTCACTCACTGCTATGTACTCTGATTCACAAGTAGAATCAACTACTACCTCCTGTTTGGAACTTTTCCAAGTAATTGCTCCTCCATTTAGAGTAAAGACCCAACCATATTGAGAGCGGAAATTATCTATGTCAGTCTAAAAACTAGCATCACTATACCCAATCACTCTCAAGTAATCACTCCCACCAAGGGTAAGGACCCAATCCTTAGTCCTCCGTAGGTACTTGAGAATATTCTTTACCGCAGTCTAGTGCACCATGCCAGGATTTCCCTGAAATCTGCTAACCATGCTCAAAGCAAAGGCTACATCAGGGCGAGTACAAGTGATAGCATACATGATCGAGCCAACAACGGAAGCATATGGAAATCGACTCATTTTAGCTATCTCAGCCTCTGTACTCGGACTCTGAGTCTTACTCAGCTTGACATTGTGCTGGATCGGCAAGTCCCCTTTCTTGGAATTCTGCATGTTGAATCTTTTCAACACCTTATCCAAGTAGGTACTCTGACTAAGTCCAATTAGTCTCTTACTCCTGTCTCTTATTATCCTTATCCCTAGGATATAGGCATCTTCCCCAAGGTCCTTCATAGCGAAACACTTCCCAAGCCAGGACTTAACCTCCTGCAAAGTTGGGATGTCATTTCCTATGAGTAGTATGTCATCCACATACAACACCAGAAAGCTAACTATACTCCCACAAGCCCTAACATACACACATGACTCATCTTCGCTCCTCGAAAAACCAAACTCTTTGACTTTCTCATCAAATCAAAGATTCCATCTACGATATGCTTGTTTCAATCCATAAATGGATATCTCAAGCTTACACACCCTATTATGGTACTTTGCATCGACAAAACTCTCTGGCTGAGCCATGTAAACATCCTCAGCCAACTTCCCATTAAGGAAAGCGATTTTGACATCCATTTTCCATATTTCATAATTATGAAATGCAACTATGGCCAACAAAACTCAAATAGACTTAATCTTTGCTACTGGTGAAAAGGTCTCATCATAGTCAACTCCCGGAGTTTGAGTAAAGCCCTTTGCCACCAGTCATGCTTTGTAGGTGTGTACTTTCCCATCCATGTCGGTCTTCTTTTTGAAGATCCATTTGCACCCAACTGTCTTACGACCTGGTACATTGTCAACCAAGTTCCACACTTGATTGTCATACATGGACTGGATCTCGCTGTCCATAGCCTCCTTCCACTTAGCAGACTCAGGGCCTGCCATGGCTTCCCTGTAATTATTAGGTTCATCCAAATCTATTGGTGTACTATCACTAATAAATGTATCACCTTCAGTGGTGATGTGATAACCATAATAAAACTCAGGTGTGTTCCTAACCCTAGTGGAACGCCTCGGAGGTACGGACTCATCTATCGACTCAATAGGACTTCCCTCCTCAAGTTGGTCGGTAGTATTTGAGGTTCCTTCACCACTTGACTCTTGAGGCTCTTCAAGGTCAATTTGCCTCCCACTGTCCCCTTGGCTTATAAATTCACTCTCATGAAAGACTCTTCTACCTGCTACAAAGACCACATTATCACTGGGCCTGTAGAAGAGGTAACTAAAGGATCTCTGTGGGTAGCCGATGAAAATACACCTCTCACTTCGAGGTTAAAGCTTGTCATGAGACTCGCGCCTCCTAAAAGCTTCGCAACCCCAAATCTTGACGTGGTCTAGATTGGGAACTTTCCCAGTCCACATCTCGTGAGGTGTTTTTGTTGGATTAGTGTCTAAGTCCATAACTATATTTGGTATGTACTTGACCCGACCCGGTATGGTCCATTTGGGTTGCACTTCACCGGCACAATTTATATGGATAGTCTTTTGAGAATAGTATATTTATGATTTATATTAATATATTATAAGTTCTAATATATTAATATATAATCATATTATTTAATTAGTATTGATCGAGAACTAATTTATAATTAATTAAGTGATCAAAAGGAACTAACTAAACACGGACTCTTAGATATATATGTAGTGGGCCAAGTTCACTTAGGTTGGGCTAAGTTGTAACAACCCGAAGTTGTTCATCGCCGAAAACCCATTCTACCCGTATAACTCGCCATATGTCGAAACGTTCCGATATCGTTTTTGGGTTTAGTTAGTTAAATTTATATGTTTATTTTAACTCAATGAGTGTCCAATCCATTTAGGAACTCATGAATCTAGCCCAAAAATATTTATTTCATAAGTTTTAAAAACGTCCCCGCCAGGTGACGGAAACTTAATCAGGTGCGACCTAAAGCCTCGTTTAAGGCCGATATCGGGTAGAATTCCTCCATGTCCAAGTTTTGGGAACTATATAATCATGTTAAACCTTTCATTTGAAACTTTTTCCTTCTCTCTCTACTCTCTCTCTAACCTCTCTCCAAAATCCAAAGATTAAGGGTCCAAAACTCAATTTTAAGGCCTCAAATCCCTAAGGTACCTTCCTAACCTTAATCTATAGCATATTTGGCTTCCAAATTCGAGATTTAAACATGAAATGGGACACAATATATGAGTTTATGGCCCAGGAAGCTACCTAGGCCGTAAACACCAAGTTGAAGGGTTTTTAGCCCTTAAATCCCTTCCTAAACTCAATTGGACTCTAGTTATGGCTAAAGGACTTCATGATATGGACTTAGAACATTTAAAACATGGATTTTATTGGATTTGAAGGAGTTTACGGCCAAGGCACAAGATTGGGCCGTAAACTCATATTATTAGGGTTTTCTAGACCTTAAACCCTTCCAAAGCACTTATAAGACTTAGATATGAATTTTAGGATATTAGTTTTAGCATTTTGGACACTTGAAACATGATTTTTGAAGGATTATTTTGAGTTTATATCCAAGGCAAGTGCTTGGGCTGTAAACTCCTTAAATAAGGTATAAATTCATTTTTAAGTGTTGTTTAGCCCCTATATCACCCCTAAAGCCTTGGAATGAATTTTAGAAATCTTTACAAACAAGTTTTTGGCATTAAAACACATGGAAATACTCTCTAAGAGAGTTTACGGCCATGAGAGGGGTCTCATAGGCCGTAAACTCCAAAAACCCCTTCAAAACTTCAAACAAAGGCATATAAGGCCTTGAAACATTTTTAGCAATCACATGTGATTTGTTTTAGCATCATTTAACACCATTTTCATGAGAATTAAGGAGTTTACGGCCAGGAGCCTATGATAGGCCGTAAACTCCTATAAATTAATCATTTTGGTAATTTAAATCCATTCCAAGCCTTTAAAACCAAACCTAGAAAATTCCCTTAAAGTGATTTGAAGCCATTTTTGCCCTTAACTCACCCCACCATGAGTTTACGGCCATAAACTCATGGGTAGAGGGTCTTGTGGCTGTAAACTCCTTATGGAGTGTTCCTTTGATATCCCAATTCATTATCCTAATTATATGTGTCCCTAAACGCCACCCGGGTCCCTCCAAACACTCGTACTGGGGTGTTTTCGCGATTAGAAGTAATTGTCCCTAACAAATAAATAAACTAAGTCCTAATTAGATACAAATGTGTATCTTTACATTATACTTAGGAAGCTCGTGTATTTACAAGCCCCGGATCAACTCTTAGCATCCAAATCGTCACATTTCTCGTCCGGTGAGTTCATACCCATACCCTTTTTCACTGTTTTTAACTGTTTTCAGGGGGGGATACAAGCAATCCATAACTGCTTTCAAATCATAACACTAATATGTTTCAAATAATATCTGGCAAATTTATAAACACTTTTACTCCTTATGTATTATGTTGAGCATAAGGAATGATTTATCAATTACAGCTAAATGGATTTTAGTTAAGAAAATAACCAAACTAATCAAATTATTATGGGAATAATTTGGGGTTCTATAACGCTTGTTTTATATCTATATAAAGTTATTACATAAACTATGTCTAATTCAATTTATCTCTGTATTATTTGAATATATTGCCAGATAATCTCATTGTATGTATCTATTTTCACTGTATCATGTTTCAAAATCTTTGTATGTTTGGTATCGTATGAGAATTCTATGAATAGTTTAATACTAGCTTGTGAGATAGTCACTACCCTTTATGGATGATAAGTAAATCCTCTCCGGAAGTGTAACCAGAGTCTCCTGGAGGGAGAGTGAGGAATTTGTGAATAGATCTATTCGGGACTGACAATCCCACACCTTAACTGCTAGCTACAGTTAGGCAGGCACGCATGGGGTGACAAATTATGTGTATCGTCCGACGTCTGACTAATGTCAAGGAGGTATCGTTGTCGTATCAGCATGGTTACCCGACTCACAATACGTATTAATATAAATTTATTAACAGCTAGGATTTTGTTTAGAATCTATATCTTGTTCGGGATGGTAATCCCATGGTTTTGAATCTATATCTTGTACGGGATGATAATCCCATGACTTTATTCAACTATCTTATATCAGATTCGGGATAGTGATCCCATAGTTTTATCAAACAATCTTATTCGGGTTAGTAGTCCCATGGTTTTTAATCTATATTTTCTAGTATATCAAACTATCTTGTAACTGTTTCGGGATGTTAGTCCCAAGGTTTTCAAACTATTTTCTATCTACAATTTGTGAATATTAAAGTATTTCATATTTATTTCGGGATAGTAATCCCATGATCTTCAATATATAGTTTTAGGGTATTAAACTATACTCTGTGTTATTAAATCGGTCTTGAAATTAGGAAAATATGGGATTTTCCTGGGGTAATGTATGTCGCATAATTGAACTGTAACGAAAGATAACTAAACTAACTATCTAATATAAGAAAATATGGGATTTTCTTGGAAAACGAATCTTTTTGGAAAACCAAAGGAAACCGATACATTTTCATAAATCAAAACCGCTTATGAACTCACTAGCTTTATGCTGATTTTCAAACTGCTTGTATTCTCAGGTCCTCGTTAGACAGGTACCCGGCGTTATCTTTTGATGAAGATGGAGTGCTCAAAAGACTCGTCTCTACTTTTGATTATATGATATATGTATAACTCTTGTACAATTTACTTTTGAAACAAATGTAAATTTTCAAATATATGTAATGTAATGGTTGTTTACTGTGATTACTATGTACATTGGATTTGATACTCAACATGGAGTTAATCCCAGAAACGTTTCCGCCTTTGGTTTTCGGGGTGTGACATAAGTCTTCATGGATAGTCCATGGAGCTTTAACCCATGGATCCTAGGAGATGAAAGGTCATGGGTATTAGGGTTTAACCCTAATCCTCCACACTATATAAAGATGTCCTTGGTTGGTGAAATTGACGCTAGTGTGCGTACACTAAGAGGGCTTGCCGATTTCACTAGAGAGAACCAAAATATTCTTATTCTCAAAGTCTTCCAAGGTGTTTTGGTGATTTGTGATTCCACTTGAGGCTTCCACACTATTGGGGCTAAGATCTTAAAGCTTGAAGACATCAAGCTACACCAAAAGGTATGTCATCTAACTAGTCTTTGTAGTATAGTTGCCTCATAGTATGCTAGTTAGGATTAAAGCCTTGGAAAGTTCTTATTGGCATGTATGATAGAGAAAACATAGATCCAAGGTTTATAGGGTTGCATGTACACCATAGGAGTGTTAGAATGCTAAAATCCCAACAGTGGTATTAGAGCCAAGGCTTGGTTTCTTGTTATACCTGCTTAAACTGCTTAAAAATCGAACTTTGGTGTTGTCTGCACAGCAGACTCGCCGAGTCCACTAATGGACTCGCCAAGTCCAAGGCAAAAAGCATCCAACTCGTCGAGTTTGTTTGTGCACTCGACGTGTTGGACCCCCAGACTGTCACACCCCAAAACCGAGAACGACGGAATACGTTTTGGGGTGGAGGACGTCATGTCAAGTATCACAACATATGCAGTATAGTAATCAAAGTACAACAACCATTGCATTAATAGTAATAATTTATACATAGGTTACATTTCATAGCAACATAAAGTAAATACAGAACATAACATAGATGCAGCTCGGTTCTAGGCTGACTTCTCAAAAGCATCCCGGGATGTACGTGTCTATCGATAACCTGAGAATACAAGTTATTTTGAAAGCGAGTATCAGCATTTTTACAATGTTGGTGAGTTCATAAGTATTTAGTGTAATTTCTATAAATACACATTTTTATTCAAAATAACTTTATGAAAGATAGTAGTCTAGAATCTATGGTGTATTAGCGCTCTTTCCAGAAAATCCTATATTTTCTAAATAAAAGCAGTCTTCTCCAACACTTGACAGATTTATGTTTTAAGGAGTAATTTCCCTAAAATACTATCATTACCAAAATGCAGTTTTGACTTTAGAAGAATCGTGAGAAAATCATAAGTAAAAATACTAGGGAAAAATAACATATACTTCAGCAGTAATACTTCTGACTAAAGCAAATGAAAACATTGACTCCAGGAGAGTATCGAATGAATGATACGCCTGGCTCAGTCTAACACAAGGAAGCACAGACTCCAGACAGTATCGAATGAACGATACAGCTTGCAAAGTAAAAAACAAGGAAATACAGACTCCAGACAGTATCGAATGAACGATACAGCTAGCAAAGTCTAAAACAAGGAATTACAGACTCCAGACAGTATCGAATGAATGATACAACTATCAAAGTCTAAAACAAGGAAATACAGACTCCAGACAGTATCGAATGAACGATACAACTGGAAAAGTCTCAAACAAGGGGTGAATGTGAACTCGTATGTAACCATGCTGATCGACGATAGGGTATCTGATGACCCTCCAGGTCACGCGTAGAGTTAGTGGCACTATGTCACCCATGTGCCTTACCGGCACGGACTGTAGCTAGTAGTCATGATGCAGGAGTGTTAGTCCCATATAGATCTATACACTTGATGTTCGCTCTTCCTCCAGGAGACTCTGGTTACACGTCGATGGCACGATGAAGTGTCGTAGAGGGAAATAGGGTGTCACATTCTAAAGTATTATAATATTAGTATAGACTCACAAATGAACTGACTTCTGAGTAAATCTTCGTACTAGAAAGATATATATATATATATATATATATATATATGTATAGAGAGAGAGAGAGAGAGTAAATAAAATCTCCTAACTATTCCTATAATAGTTACTAGGGTTCCAGAAAGATGAGTAATGGAAGGATGACTTTACTATCCAAAGGCGATGAACTGGCTGAGAGAGCTTTTATGTCCATAATTGTATATGTGATATATAATTAATATTTAAACGACCTTCGGACGGATAACCGATACCCCGAAGCCACATCCAAACAAGGAAAATGAATCAAAGCGAGTTAGCCTTTCTAAGTCCTTTAAATATCACTTATATAACTATACTTATACGGGCATGCATTTAAAAAAATAGAAGCATAATGGAAACTTTGGTAAAACTTTTGGAAAACTTCATGAATAAGAATTTTCAACTTGATGTCAATTTATAAAAAGAGATTTGAAAACCTTTGGTAAACCTTTAATAAACAAACTTTGAAAAATGATTTGATAAAACAATTTAAGTGAAGAAAACCTTTTTTTGAAGCATTTCTGTAACAGGTTTTGAAGGAAAACATACAGCACGAAAGATAGTTTGAGAAAGATCTAAACAAGTAACAACGTTTTGGGAGACCGTTTGAAGTAATATTCTTGGTAAAACAGATGAAAGTGCCGTAAATCCTTTTGCATGCGGGTTATTAATCACATATGATTGATATGATAACTAGCATGTTTCAAATTGTATTCCCCCCATAAAAGCATATAAAAACATTTAAAAGGTTAATTCAGGGGTATGAACTCACCTGTAGCGAGTGGATCGGATGGAAGTGTCGGTTGAGTGCTTGGTGTCAAGTGAAGACTTGTACACACTTAATGACCCTAGTATCATATGAAAACATATGTTTACATATAAATAGTGATTATAACACTAACTAAGCATATATAAACATCCTAATGCGCGGAAAAACACTTTGGTCAAGTGCTAGGAGGCTATTGGGTTGCAATAAAGGAGTGTATGGCTTTATACGGAAATGTATGGTCAAATGACCATGTTTGTTGGAGTTTATGGCCCAGGGGAGTTTACTCCTAGCCGTAAACTCTCAATTGGGTCTCCAAACAAGTCTTAAAACTACTATAACTTAAGTGGTTAAGTGCTCCAAGGCCTAAACAAGAGATTGGGTGAGTTTAAGGTCCAAAAATGGTCTTGAGTGGAGTTTACGGCGTGGGGACCACTTCCCCATGAGTTTATGGCTGTAAAATCATGGCATGAAGTGCCAAATCGTCATTTCAAGTCCCTAACTCATTGAGGTATAATTCTAGGTTAATGTCCAAGGTTAGGTGAGGTGATTAGGGCACATTTTGCACCATTTGAGGGAGTTTACGGCCTAAGAAGATCCTGGGCCGTAAACTCTCATTCAACCCTCCAAAACCTAATGTTTAAGGTCCATAACACTTCAAGGGTATGATCTAAGCTAGTCTCTAAGCACAAGGAAGGAGTTAGAGGCATTTTGACACCCCTTTTAAGGATTTACGGCCTAAGAAGTTCTTGGGCCGTAAACACCCTGTTCTTGTGATTTTTGGGTGATTTCAATGCTATATGGACATGAAAGAAGCTTTAACACAATCTAGGGTAAGAGAACTTACAGTTTGGGGACAAAAACATGAAGAATTTTGGGAGAAATCGGGTCTTGAAGAGAGACAGAGAGAGAGAGAGAGAGAGAGAGTGTATAGAGAGAGTGGAAAGAGTGTAAATGAGGTTCACTCAACCTTTATATAGGGTGAGTTTACTGCCCCGGAGTTTACCGCCCGATTTTACCGCCCGAGTTTACCGTCCGGAGTTTACCGCCCGAGTTTACCGCCCGGATTTTACCGCCCGAGTTTACCGCCCAGAGTTTACCGCCCGAGAACTCCATCTTATGAGGTTTATGGGATGATTTTTGGTGTTAGGGCTTTAGTGGTTACTGTCTAAGACTTGATCGTTAAGTGTGAAAAGCTCGGAATACTAAAACGGATTTTAAATTTGCTAAAAGATGGCGGAAATGAATTTGACTTCCAAATGAAGTGTTTGACTGTAGAATTTTATATATGAAATATTCGGGTTGTCACATCATCCCCCCGTTATAGGGAATTTTGTCCCGAAATTAGAGTTTAGGCAAGAAAGTAGGCATGAACAATCGAGTAGAGAGATGAGGGTACTTCCTATTCGGTTGGTCCTCGCGCTCCCAAGTGAACTCCGGTCTTCGCTTGGCATTCCAGTAAACCTTCACTTAACGGGATGTGGATTTCGTTTGATTCGTTTGATCGCTCGGTTCGCGATTCCTATAGGTTCTTCTGTGAAGTTAGTGTTCCCAATGATTTCTATCAAGACAAGTGGGATTTAGAGAGTTACGTCGGGCATGCACTTTTTCAAGTCTAAGATGTGGATCGATTTGCGGTGAAACTTATGTCACACCCCAAAACCGAGAACGGCGGAAACGTTCTGGGGCGGAGGATGTCATGTAATGTATCACAACAATGCAAAGTAGTAAACAGGCAACAACATCATCCATTGCATTAATAGTATAATTTTAATTACATTTGAGTTCGTTAATTGTATAATTCTACAAAAATGAATATTCAAAAATAAAAGACGAGTCTTGATCGCTCCGTCTTCACAGAACCTGGTAGTCGTACCTGTCTATCTATATTCTGGGAATACAAGTTATTTTGAAAGCAAGTATCAGCAATAATGCTGGTGAATTCATAAGTATTTATGTGACTTTGATTTGTAAAGCTGTAAAGAAAGACCTGTAAATGTATGAAGGAAAGTTTGTACCAACGAACATGTTTGTAAGTAATTGTAAACGTTTGAAAATCCTTAGAAAATCCCATATTTTCTACTAGTATAAAATGTAGCCTTCTACCAAGACTCGACTGTTTTGAATGTTTGCTTCAGAAATCCAATATTTGTTTATAAGTGGATGGTAGATTAAAAGTCCCAGACTGAACTACGATGATGTTTTTCGTGTCATAAAATAGTAGATTTGTGTACAGTTATAATCGCTAAGATATATGAAAACTCCGTAAATCAACGTGTTTTTAAAACTCCATGTGAGTTTATATAACCATGCTAATGACCCAGACTGCCTGTAACAACGTTCTTCAGGCGTTGGAATGTTATGACATTTGTCACCCAGACCTGCCGGTCTAACTATAGATAACAGTTTAGGTGCGGGATTGTCAATCCCGTATAGATCTATACACAAGTATCACGCTCCCCCTACAAGGGATTATGGTATATAATACAGGACTTAATAATGCGTACTCGAAAGTACGTGAAAAGTCTCACAACCTAGTATAAAACAGATTTACGTATGAAAATGTCCATTTGTTCTTGTATATGAAAATACCCCTTTGATATGGTACTTGTAGTATGTAAAATTTTATGTATATATAGTACACTATCTGATGTAATCGTATCTCTTGAAATTGTATGTCTTGAAATTTGTATGCCTTGTAATTGTATATAATCGTATCTCCTTATATAGTATGTAAGGTATTAGTATAGACTTATAAATAAACTGACTCTTGTGTGATTCCTCGTACTTGGAATGGTAAGTAGTATATCCTAACTATACCTATTATAGTTACTAGTAGTGTATGTGTATAACCGAAATATGTCTTTGCTACCCAAAGGTACTGAACCAATTTATGGAAAACTTTTATGTTTATCTCTGTATACATGATATATATATATATATATATATATATATACACACACATATATATAACTTCACATGTATAGGCGTGCATTTGACAATGAAATTATAAAAGAAGTTTTTGTATAAACTTTGAGAAGTTCAATAAATAAGAAATGATGACTGGATGTCAGTTTATAAAACGATTTGAAAGTAGTTTGTTTGATAAGAACAATTTTGAGTAGAAGAAGACCTTTGTTTGAAATACGGTTCTAACAGCGTTTGAAAGGGAACATAAAGTATGTAAGACGGTTTGATAAAGAGTTTTTAACCTGTAAAAATGTTTGTCGTAACCTATTATAGTTTTTCCAAAAGTTTGTTTCGTTTGTATAGTAAACCCTAGTGTGCTGCTCACTTGTTATGTAATGTGTGACTTTTTGTGGTGACATAAATGAACACATATACTCAAAGTATAAATAAAGTGTTTGTTTCGTATATAACAACATATTTAATTTCAACAGATAAGATGATATCGTGATATATTTTGCGTACGAAGGATTCCATATAGTGGTTATGAATTACATATGATTTTCTTGATAAAAGTGAGTATTTAGTGAAAGCTTGGGTCACACATGATAAAAATCGTGTGTTTACTTGTATTCCCCCCCTTAAAAGTGTATATAAAAAGTATTGATAACACATTTAAAAATGTAGTTTATAGGGGTATGAACTCACCGAAGAAAGTGCATGATTTGAAGAAAACGAGATTTTCCCGTGCGGCACCTCGACCGGAAAGTGACGAGATTCTCGGGAATCTTAGGGCTTCGGACCTTCGTCGGGGCTTAGACATGAAACCGGGAAGTCGGGATGTTGTCGGCACGAAAAACGAGGCGAAAATGTGAGAGAAATGAAGGATTTTAGTGAAAACAGCCGTCATCCTCGCAATCTATTTATAGGAGCTGGAGGTCCTTGGTACACTGGGTGTACTTCGGACTTACGCGGGGCGTACTCCGAAGGTACGCGGGGCGTTCGCTTGCATCACTGCTGACCGCATCCTCAGAAGACGTGAGTAGCCGACGTGGATGATCCGGAGCCTAGTATCCGAGTACGCTGGGCGTACGAGGGTACGAGCTCCGTTTTTGACGTTCTTTATATCCACGCGAAGGTGAGAAAATACTCCACAACTTTCGCATACGACTTTGAAGTGTGTGCCAAGAACTTTTAAAATGTGTAACTTTCGCATACGAGCTCCGTTTTTGACGTTCTTTATATCCATGCGAAGGTGAGAAAATACTCCACAACTTTCATTTAGACTCCGTCGGCTAATTTTGACTTTATTTTTAATTATATTTTAATTAATAGGTCGGGACACGATATCCTCGTTAAAAATCCATAATTTCTTCATCTGACGTCCGTTTTTGTCAGAATTTCTATTGTTATACTCCTATTGTCGGGCTCTCCAACTTTTGTTTAGGTTGTGTCGGCTAAAGATCGCTCGATCTCTATTTCGAGTTTTTAGCTGTCTACTGCTAGGTTAGAAACTTCGAAAAATCATAACTTCCTCATACGAAGTCAGATTTGGGCGTTCTTTTTATGCATGATCATGGTTTAACGTAATATACGACTATCGTTTAGATACCTAAGGCTAAATGTTATTGTATTGAAACTTCGTGTTTTTCGCTTAATCAGTGTTGCCTGGTTTTGCCAAGAATCTTCGGTTGGTCATAACTTCTATAACTCGGATTTTAGTGTTCTTTATATGTACGAAGACCTTGATACGATTCCTACCACTTTATTTAACCCAAATACGGTTTTAGGAAAGTTGAATTTTGGCTTAAGTTTGACTGGTGTTACATTTTATTGTCTCAAAATATCGGGTTGTCACATCATCCCCCTGTTAGAGGGAATTTCGTCCCGAAATTCGAGTTTAACTAGAATTAATGATCATGCTACGGATAGAAGTTTTATTTGCTTCTCGTGTTCTTAGGTGAACTCTGGTCCTCGCTAGGCATTCCAGTGAATCTTTCACTATCGGGATACGACTTTGCTTCTGTCGTTTGACTTTTCTGGGGTGATAACTCTTCTTGGTCGAATGTATGTTGAATGTTTTTGTGGTCTGTGAACATAGTACACCTTGTACCCTAAAAATAGTGTCTCTAGATCTTCAGAGCAATCCCCGCTGCTCCTGAATCAGGGTCATGTGTTGAACAATCAAACTCCTGTGTCTTAAGCTGTCTTGAGGTATAAGAAGTGATCTTTCCTCTTGCATAAGAACACAACCAAACCCTTGGTTAGATGCATCACATTACATCACGAAATATTCTATTCCTTTTTGGGAGGGATAATATTGGTGCGATGCATCAGACTTACTTTAGCGTTTGGAACACTCTTTCTTGTTTACAGACAATTATGGTGCTCTTCCAAGCGAGAACTTGTCCTAAAGAATCCCCTCCTGAGGAGTTTCCTAAGCCCGCTAGGAAGTTCTCGCATCTCGGTTGGAGCTAGACAATAAGGTGATTTGGCTACTAGGGTAGCCCCTAGAACTAAGTCGATTCTGAATTCGACTTGATACTGTGTTGGTACTCTCGGTAGTCCTTCTAGAAAGGTGTCGGGAAAATAGCATACTTCTTGGATGTTTTTGAATGTTCTTCACTTCTCGACACATCTCGGTGATGTGTGCAAGGAATACATGATATTCCTTTCGTAATCATTTCTGAGCTTGCATACACGAAAAGATGAGAGGGTTCGTACTTGGTTTGTCGCTGTAAATAACTAGAGCTTCGTCGTTTAGGGAGGTTAGGACGAACTGCTTTATCAAAGCACCTGATGTGGGGTCAATGTAGACTTAACCAACTCTTACTGATCATGATGTTGAAACCTTGGGGTGGATTAGCTGTCGTGAAGATCTAAAAGGAGTATGACTACTCATGAATTAGGGGAAAAGGATAGGTATTTCTAAGTTTATTCTTACGGAAGCACGATCACTCGCGGTCTTGGGCAGTCTCCGTCCTGAAGTTCATAGTAGAACTCATACCTGGTTCATCTATCACAGTCTCGGGTATATGAGTCGTTTATAATTAAGATTGAAAAGGTAGTCGAATAAATGATTCTTCTTTAAGCCCACATCCCAACGAGGAAAAGAAGTTAAAGTGGAATCATCAATTCTAAACCTGTAGAACCTTGATTATATACCACCCCTATGTATACATTCTTCAACGATAGATCGACTGTATGGGTCTTTAGATTGAACTTGACGTACTGTACGAGTGATACTTCGGGGAGGTTTGCTGAGGTTTCTTTGGAAAGGATAAGAAACATGAGGTACTCCATGCATGAGTACTTTGGTGTTCTGGAATGACAGTTTTGCTAGAAAGACGTTTTCGGAGAAGGAGAAGTACGCACGAAGCTGGTATTGCGAGGATCGAATTCAGTCAAGTTGTATGATGATATCGGACTTACTTGGAAATAGAGGTATTAGATTTGATCATAAAGTTGTTACAGATAAAACACAACAGTGCAACTTTTAACAGAGTTACAGTACTTTGGTTTTACTACAAGACTATTGTTGCGAACAGGGTATAGTACGAAAGGCAAAAATACGCAGCACGAGCATCCCTATACCGACGGGACCCCGCAAAAGATAAGACTCTGATTGCGCTAGTTTTGGATGGTTTATAAGTCTGTTACAATGAAACGCCTAATATCATGTTAACGTGGGTTCGGAGTAGGTTCTCCTGCAGCCGTGATCCTGAGAATCCTACCGTCTGCGCCAGAGTTCTTTGTTATAGTTGGGTCCTTTATTGCCTTTTTCCATTCTGAGGTCAAACTCCTCTTGTTCCATTGTCATTCTTCTCTGTTGGGCAATCCCTCTTGAAGTGTCCCATTAAACCACATAGATGGCATATCCGAGAAATTTCGACATTGGTGGTTGAAGTAATGTGTTTGACCCGAGTCCTGCAGAAGCGGGTAGTGTGTCCGTTCATGTTGCAGGTCTTGCAGTGTAACAGACGACAACTACCTAAGTGATGGAAGTTGCACTTATTGCAATTCGGTAGGTTTCCAGCATACTGTCTGGCCGGGTTAGGGATAATTGCGATACTTGTAGTGTTGGTGGTAGGAGTTACAGATGTCGTGGCTGCGAAGGCTTCCACTGGTGATGGTTTCTTGTTTGTCCCTCGAGGTGATTTGCCTTTAACTCTATCCCATAATTTTCGTTTGTTGCTCTTTGGTTTGAGGTTCGGAGTGTCGTGGTAGTTTGTTACTCATGGGTGTACTTGGATGTTACTTGGGTTGGAATTATTGAAAACCATCCTGCTAACATTTGCGTTGTTAGCGTTAAGGTGATTCAGAACAGCTGTTACGGCAGCCGAGCTACAGCTTGAAAGGTAGTTGTATCAATCTGAAGAGTTGGTGTTGGGCTGATGAGTTGATTACTTTTCATCGGCGACATGATTCTGTAACACGAAGGAGAAAGGAGTTCGTGAGATATTATGGTTGAACCTAGATGTATTTCGATCGCTTTAAGTAAAGAGTAAGAGTATGTTCTTGAAAGTTTGACCTACATCCCTATGATGCAGTCCTAGTACAGTGTAGAAGTATGTTTGTAGAATGATCTTAAGACGTTTGTTGTTCAAGCCGAGGTATCGTTAGTTGGTGAATAACATGATCTTACCACTACAGAGACTTGGAAATGTTTTCGGAGTTAAATTACTATAGTCTGCTGACTTGACTAAAGCATGTTTTCGGATAGGCTCTAACGAAGGTACGATGGGGGTTTTTGAACAAAGAGCGACACGGGAGTTAGCTGATTGTCAATATCATCGATGTTTAAGATGGAATAAGTTTAGCAAAATTTTATCTTGAAGAAGGTCTTACATCATATCATGAGTAGAAAGGTTTTGGTTGCATAAAGGCCTAACTAATCAGTACTTGCAGTACAAGATAATTACACAGAATATGCTACATAGGACATACACAGGAACAACGATTCCTTTAAACAAGGAAGGGAAAATAAAGCCTTTATTACTGACGGCGGTCATCCCTCTGGTGAACTCTCAGTTCAGCCAATTGACGTTCCATTATCAAGAGGGTGTCTTTCGTACACTCTCTGGCATACTCATACCTCTATGACTCCGGCTCGTGTTTTAGCTAATGCTTGCAGCAGGGTCTCATGGTCTCTCTCAGATCTCTCACGAGTTTTTTCAAGATGATTGGTGTAGATGGTGTGTATTCTTGCGTTGGTAATTAACCTCTTTGATACAATGGAGAGTCGTCCAGCTTTGAATTTCGTTTCGACCAAATCTACAGATCAGGATTGGTAGAACTTTGTTTGCTGAGCTCCCTTCGCTTAAGTTGTAGCAGCTTCGGTGTCCTTTTGACGACATTGGTTGATCTTGCTCTGCGCCCCATGTTTCTAGGAATTCTACCCAAGGAGGCGTCGAGCCATGAAGAGCTGGATGAGGGTTAGGGTTTGAATTCGGAGCTACCGAGGGTAGGTTCTTATCTTCGAGTTCGGAGTTATCATCATCCGAAGGGTCTTCAATATGGTGACCATTCAAAAGGGATTGGATGATCATTCTCTGGTTCTTCTCTGAACCATCCAGCATTGCCTTTTTTCGGGAAGTACGGTTCGTCGTGGGGATGGGGTCCAGCTATGTTATCTATGCGGTAATTGGGGTATAAGAATCTAACACATAAGTAGTTTATAGTAATACACGAAATACTCCTATAGTATTTTAGGTTTATGTTCTATTGTTCTCATTGTGGTATTGTGGGTAAGTTTTTAGACTTGTTGCAGCTCACAACCACACTTAGGCACATGCTAGTCAACCCTCAGATAATATAGTTGATCAGGCTATATCATCCCAGTTTTGACTATATGTCTCTAAGTCTACTTGTGCTGCCCAACAATCATAATACTTTTGTTCCGTCCTAGTGATACTGATTTTAGTATGAATGCAGGCACGTATACTTACTTAAATATTTTATTATTTAAAAGTATAGACTCTTTATCAGAGTATTTTAATCCCTATTGTATTTATAGTTTGTATATATTTTATGGGTTGATATACTCGATTCACTATAAACAATGCTCTGATACCAATCTGTCACACTCCAAAACCGAGAACGGCGGAAACGTTCTTGGGCGGAGGACGTCATGTAATGTATCACAACAATGCAAAGTAGTAAACAAGCAACAACATCATCCATTGCATTAATAGTATAATTTTAATTACATTTGAGTTCTTTTATTATATAATTCTACAAAAATGAATATTCAAAAATAAAAGACGAGTCTTGATCGCTCCGTCTTCACAGAACCTGGTAGTCGTACCTATCTATCCGTATCCTGGGAATACAAGTTATTTTGAAAGCGAGTATCAACAATAATGCTGGTGAATTCATAAGTATTTATCTGACTTTGATTTGTAAAGCTGTAAAGAAAGACCTGTAAATGTATGAAGGAAAGTTTGTACCAACGAACATGTTTGTAAGTAATTGTAAACGTTTGAAAATCCTTAGAAAATCCCATATTTTCTACTAGTATAAAATGTAGCCTTTTACCAAGACTCGACTGTTTTGAATGTTTGCTTCAGAAATCTAATATTTGTTTATAAGTGGATGGTAGATTAAAAGTCTCAGAATGAACTACCATGATGTTTTTCATGTCATAAAATAGTAGATTTGTGTACAGTTATAATCACTAAGATATATGAAAACTCCGTAAATCAACGTGTTTTTAATACTCCATGTGAGTTTTATAACCATGCTAATGACCCAGACTGCCTGTAACAACGTTCTTCAGGCGTTGGAATGTTATGACATTTGTCACCCCAGACCTGCCGGTCTAACTGTTGCTAACAATTTAGGTGCGGGATTGTCAATCCCGTATAGATCTATACACAAGTATCACGCTCCCCCTACAAGGGATTATGGTATATAATACAGGACTTAATAATGCATACTCGAAAGTACGTGAAAAGTCTCACAACCTAGTATAAAACAGATTTACGTATGAAAATGTCCATTTGTTCTTGTATATGAAAATACCCCTTTGATATGGTACTTGTAGTATGTAAAATTTTATGTATATGTAGTACACTATATGATGTAATCGTATCTCTTGAAATTGTATGTCTTGAAATTTGTATGCCTTGTAATTTTATATAATCGTATCTCCGTATACAGTATGTAAGGTATTAGTATAGACTTATAAATAAACTGACTCTTGTGTGATTCCTCGTACTTGGAATGGTAAGTAGTATATCCTAACTATACCTATTATAGTTACTAGTAGTGTATGTGTATAACCGAAATATGTCTTTGCTACCCAAAGGTACTGAACCAATTTATGGAAAAGTTTTATGTATATCTCTGTATACATGATATATATATATATATATATATATATATATATATATATATACACACACATATATATAACTTCACATGTATAGGCATGCATTTGACAATAAAATGATAAAAGAAGTTTTTGTATAACCTTTGAGAAGTTCAATAAATAAGAAATGATGACTGGATGTCAGTTTATAAAACGATTTGAAAGTAGTTTGTTTGATAAGAACAATTTTGAGTATAAGAAGACCTTCGTTTGAAATACAATTCTAACAGCGTTTGAAAGGGAACATAAAGTATGTAAGACGGTTTGATAAAGAGTTTTTAACCTGTAAAATTGTTTGTCGTAACGTATTATAGTTTTTCCAAAAGTTTGTTTTGTTTGTATAGTAAACTCTAGTGTGCTATTCACTTGTTATGTAATGTGTGACTTTTTGTGGTGACATAAATGAACACATATACTCAAAGTATAAATAAAGTGTTTGTTTTGTACACAACAACTTATTTAATTTCAACAGATAAGATGATATCGTGATATATTTTGCGTACGAAGGATTCCATATAGTGGTTATGAATCACATATGATTTTCTTGATAAAAATGAGTATTTAGTGAAATCTTGGGTTACACACGATAAAAATCGTGTGTTTACTTGTATTCCCCCCCTTAAAAGTGTATATAAAAAGTATTGATAACACATTTAAAAATGTTGTTTATAGGGGATGAACTCACCGAAGAAAGTGCGTGATTTGAAGAAAACAAGATTTTCCCGTGCGGCACCTCGACCGGAAAGTGACGAGATTCTCGGGAATCTCGGGGCTTCGGACCTTCTTCGGGGCTTAGGTATGAAACCAGGAAGTCGGGATGTTGTCGGCACGAAAAACGAGGCGAAAATGTGAGAGAAATGAAGGATTTTAGTGAAAACAGTCGGCACCCTCGCAATCTATTTATAGGAGCTGGAGGTCCTCGGTACGCTAGGCGTATTTCGGACTTACGCGGGGCGTTCGCTTGCATCACTGCTGACCACATCCTCGGAAGACGTGAGTGGCCGACGTGGATGATCCGGAGCCTAGTATCCGAGTACGCTGGGCGTACTCCTTCGGATAAGACTTTGAAGTGCGTGCCAAGAACTTCTAAAATGCGTAACTTTCGCATACGAGTTCCGTTTTTGACGTTCTTTATATCCACGCGAAGGTGAGAAAATACTCTACAACTTTCATTTAGACTCCGTTGGCTAGTTTTGACTTTATTTTTAATTATATTTTAATTAATATGTCGGGACACGATATCCTCGTTAAAAATCCAAAATTTCTTCATCCGACGTCCGTTTTTGTCAGACTTTTTATTGTTATACTCCTATTGTCGGGCTCTCCAACTTTTGTTTAGGTTGTGTCAGCTAAAGATCGCTCGATCTCTATTTCGAGTTTTTAGCTGTCTACTGCTAGGTTAGAAACTTCGTAAAATCATAACTTCCTCATACGAAGTCAGATTTGGGCGTTCTTTTTATACATGATCATGGTTTAACGTAATCTAAGACTATCGTTTAGATACCTAAGGCTAAATGTTATTGTATTGAAACTTCGTGTTTTTTGCTTATTCGGTGTTGCCTGGTTTTGCCGAGAATCTTCGGTTGGTCATAACTTCTCCGTTATAACTCGGATTTTAGTGTTCTTTATATGTACGAAAACCTTGATACGATTCCTACCACTTTATTTAACCCAAATACGATTTTAGGAAAGTTAAATTTTGGCTTAAGTTTGACTGGTGTTACATTTTATTGTCTCAAAATATCGGGTTGTCACAACTTATGGAATTCCAAAAGTAGTCATGGTCTGACAAGGGTTGGACCAATTTTTATAAAAAATCTCGGATGGTCCTAAGCTCTCGAAAAAATAGAGCTTTTCATTACATAGAACATAATGTACTTCTATGTTGAGATCATCACTGGCGTGATCGCCATTTTGAAGTTCCAAATGTTCTCTCATACTGGGGGGTGTAGTTCTTCGGGTTGGTTCTTAGAAGGCTCGGGTTATCCTTGGATTTGTATTTCCTGCTGATTGGCTTTCAGAGGTTTTCCGGATTATCGGATGAATTGGATATCTACTGGTATCTATTTGTTGCAGGGCGTCTATCTCAACCTAGTGCAAAATGAACCTGCACTTCTGATTCTTGAGATGTTTCTAATGGGAACTCTTAGGGTTAGTGAGATAGGTTTTTACCAGACGATTGTTTAGAAAGTTTTTAAACTTTTCATCATCGTCTAGTTGACGCTTTCACAATATGATTCCTAACAGGAAAGAATCATGCTCTTACTCGCCTTGTTGTTTCATGAATAGCAATCTCTGTTCAGAGCTAACTCAGCCCTTAGAGATTTTTGGAAGTGTTGAACTACCTCGGGAGGTGGTCTTACTGTTTATGTGTGAGATAGTATCCTTGGAACACCTAGTAGTCCAATGAATCTCTAAAACATGCCCTACTCTCCAAGGTGTCGGTTCATTCCAGCTACAGAAAGCGCGTGTTCTTGTATAACCCATCGACTAACACCTAGACTAGTGTCAAGTCTATAATCTCTTTGGGATCTGGGTTATAAGGCTTAATGCAACCTAATTTCGTACTTTATTCAGGTATTCTTGGTTGAGGAGATTATCCTAAGGTTTTTGGCATTCTAGTATACACTTCGGAGAACGCAGTCTACTGTCTACGGGGCGACAATGACTTCTTCCACGTGAGGAGGTGGAGTGTCCTAGGCACTACTCATCAGTAATGGGTGGACGAAGTGCCTGAGTAGCGCGTGTATCCCTTGCAACTACTCTTCCGGTGTTTACGAGTTTCTTCGTTCTAAATCGAATCTAGAGAATATAGAGTTCCGTCATTCGGACCTCTAATTCCTCATCCACTCTTCTCCGAGTTTAACCTGTCATAGCTTTTAGGTTTCTGGGCTTACCACTGAGATGTTTAATCCGTGGGGTTAAGCATGAATGGATGGTCGTAGTCAATGATTTTGACTCTTACGTCTTGAGTTATTTTTCTAACTGAGGGTGTTAGCTACTAGGCTGGCTTAACCGGGATGACGACAATTTTGAATTTGTGGTCATTTTAGTAGCTCAACCCGCAGTGGTTCTCTTGACTCCAACTCCAGCTCTATGGGGATAGGATGAAGGATTTTATTACAAGGTTCGTGGTAGAGCTCATACTCGGCTTAATCACTAATACTTGGTGTACGCAAGCCGTATATAATTGAGATCGACGGGACGTTCAGTTGTGTGGCCCCACCCCAGACCCACAACCCAACAAGGAACAGGGAGTAGGGAGGAAACACACATCTTAAATCGTATTGATCAAAATTATATACCACTCTAATGCATGTACTAAGTAGTAGCAAGTTAATCCCATGAGTTTCTTTTTTTGATTCTCGAATCTGATTGTAAGGTGCTAAGGGCCTTTCTGGGGGATCTACAGAGTAGGTTTTGGGTGGTTATCATCTTCTGGAATACCTGCAGTGTCTTTCGCTTCGGGTTCTATTTTTCCTAAGGAGAGGTTGGTTAACAACACGCGATACCCTTCTCCTGGGTATTTCGGAAGGTTTTAGATAAGAGAAACGACCGACGAATTGCAATAGGTTTTATTATTAAGTTAGGAAGAACTTCTGTTTGCCGAAATGGCTATGGTGATAGTTCTTTTTACACAACACTAGGAATTTACACATGGTTGTACTATGTCAAACCATGATTGATAGAGGCGTCAAAGTTGGCAAACATCGACATGATATAGAATGAGGGTCGATGGCCATGTGCTGAACGGGAACACAAGTTCTTGACGTCTCGGGTTTCGTCCTGTGTACCACTATCACAGATACTTGGACCGATAGAGTCGATGCGGCATTATAGAGGGTCCTGAGGTTTCGGAATAATGTACTTTTCATGAATGGATTCTCACGAGGCCTTTCTATAATCGCCTAGCATACACTAGTCATGTATAATTAAGGTGGGAAAGACCGTTGACTGAGCGACTCCGCCCTAAATCCACAACCAAACGAGGAACAGGAAATAAGGCAGCATCACTCACTCGAGGTCTATCCATCTTAATTATACATGACTTTAACGTATATATCGAGCCATTATAGCTTTACCTGATGAAATTTTGAAGTTTACAACAGTGTTGCGACTTTCGCCTTAACGGGAGAGTAATTACATTTAGAATTAGCCTTTTAATGTTTTCGGTTAGTTATCTAGGATTGAGAGACGTACCAAAATTTTTACCGGATTCCTTGATGCTTCTCCCTAGGTATTAGAGTTGGACTCCTCCTGCGCCTTTGCCGTTTCTTTCTATTGGGCAGTCCCGCTTGAAGTGCCCAATCTCACCATATAGATGGCATATTGTACTGGTTGCCACATTGGTGGTTGATGTAATGTACTCAACCGGGGTTCTGCAGGTACGAGCGATATGCCCCTTCTTGTTGCACCTAGCGCAAAAGAATTCTCAACAAATACCATGATGATGGTAGTTAGACTTACTGCAGCGGGGAAGGCTTCCTAGGTATGGCCTTCTATGTGTCGGGATGGAAGGGCTGGCAGGGGTATTGACTGCCTCAGATCGTTGCCCTTCGGAAGGTTCTTGAGCCGTGGTACTTTCCTCCACATTCTTGAACTTTCTCTACAATGGAGTTGGTTGAGGTTCTTGGGTGGCTGGGTACGCAGGTGTTGGTTTCTGTTGTCCATTGCTAGGATCGGGAATCTCGATAGGGACCCTGCTAACATTGGCGTTGTTAGCATTCAGATGAGCCATGACAGCTGCTACGGCTGCTGAGACTGCAGCTTGGAACGTAGCTTCATCGAATAGGAGAGTCGATTTCTTGCCAGCAGATTGGTTACGTTTCTTCAAAGGCATGGTTTTTCCTACACAAAAAGGAACACAAGCTGATGAGAGACGATGGTTAACCCTGGACGTATCTATCCTTACTATAATAGGAAATAATTTTTCCCGCACCTTGGATATTGGTTTTCTGAGTGTTGACCTACATTCCTATGATATAGTCCGGTTATCAAGGTAGGAGTAAGGGTATGGTAAAACCATAAGATGGGGGTCGTTCCTACTAATTTAACTTTATATTGGAGAGATTTGCTCTCCGGTTTTGGAAAGATTTGAGGACAGTTCGGAACGAAGATCATGGAAGAAAAGCTCAGGAAGACTTATGGCACTCTAAACCGAGGTTTTGGGATCCGATTTAATCATATTACTTGCGACGGGAAAAAGATGATTTACCTAACACATAGTGTGAGTAGTCTAATCACTAACTCAATAAATTTTAGTATTTTATTGGTGCATTAGCGCGATGATAACGAGGAAAAGACACTTCTCGGGTTCCATGTATTGGCTCACTCTGTCTACCCCTTATCCTTGACTGGGACTGGCGTTGGTTTACTTCGGGTAGTTACCTAGGGTTCTCTTCTTGTGTAGACATATTAAATTTCTACTTCGTCTTACTTCCAATTCTGACTATGAGTGTCATCACTGCATTACTTCTGATCCTGACCCTGGGTGTCATCGCTTCATGATGGATGACTGGAAATCTCGGAAGTTCAGGCGAATTTCCACCGATATCCCTAAAAGGTATAGGTACTTGGTGGTTTCAATCGTCTCGTCCTAGTTCATTTATTTCCGAATTTGGAAATCTTCTCAATGAACTTCTTCTGAGTCTGAATTAACTCTTCCGTCGCACACTGAAGTGGATAAGGTTTTCTACAAGGTTCGTGCGAGAATGGAAATGTCTAAAGAATCCTAAGAGATTATTAAAACATTTCACTGGATGATCCGTATTGAGTCCTGCTACAATTACATAAGGTACACAAATTATACATAGCTTAGATCCGATAGGCCTTCGAATATGTGATACTACTCTATATCCACATCCAAACAAGGAAAAGGAAGTAGAGCGAAACCACACATTCTTAGTCTATGGGATCCTTATCATATATAACCTTGGAAGTATACCCTCTGTAATCATAGGTATGTCAATAAGGATCTTTTTAGTTTTTCACACAAGGTTATCTATGGATTCTAAAATACCCCTATGGTATTTTAATTACTTGCTTGATTCTTAACTTCTGAATATGATTCTAGGATTAATGTGAGTCTTTTAGTATCCTAAAATACTCCCATAGTATTTTAAACTTTATGCTTGGCTCTAGCATCCCTATTTGGTAAGTTTTAGATTCGTTGCAACACCACCATCACTCCCAAGCACACGTTAGTCGCATCTCGAATAAATGTAGTTGATCAGGTTACATTTATTCCAGCTTACGATTACATAACTGCCTAGGTTTGATGGTAATGGTCAACATCCAAAGACTTTTATTTTGTTCTTCTTGTGATACTTTGTTCGGGTGTTTAGATTCTGGATGTTATTATACTTTGGTAAAATATGGTTATATTATAAAGTATAATTCTTGGTCAGAGTGTTTTATCCCAATGTATTTATAGGCTGTATATCTTTTATGAATTGATATACTGAGCTCACTATAAACAATGCTCTGATACCAATCTGTCACACCCCAAAACCGAGAACGGCGGAATACGTTTTGGGGTGGAGGACGTCATGTCAAGTATCACAACATATGCAGTATAGTAATCAAAGTACAACAACCATTGCATTAATAGTAATAATTTATACATAGGTTACATTTCATAGCAGCATCAAAGTAAATACAGAACATAACATAGATGCAACTCGGTTCTAGGCTGACTTCTCAAAAGTATCCCGGGATGTACTTGTCTATCGATAACCTGAGAATACAAGTTATTTTGAAAGCGAGTATCAACATTTTTACAATGCTGGTGAGTTCATAAGTATTTAGTGTAACTTCTATAAATACACATTTTTATTCAAAATAACTTTATGAAAGATAGTAGTCTAGAATCTACGGTGTATTAGCGTTCTTTCCAGAAAATCCTATATTTTCTAAATAAAAGCAGTATTCTCCAAGACTCGACAGATTTATGTTTTAAGGAGTAATTTCCCCAAAATACTATTATTACCAAAATGCAGTTTCGACTTTAGAAGAATCATGAGAAAATCACAAGTAAAAATACTAGGGAAAAATAACATATACTTCAGCAGTAATACTGCTGACTAAAGCAAATGAAAACATAGACTCTAGGAGAGTATCGAATGAATGATATGCTTGGCTCAGTCTAACACAAGGAAGCACAGACTCCAGACAGTATCGAATGAACGATACAGCTAGCAAAGTATAAAACAAGGAAATATAGACTCCAGACAGTATTGAATGAACGATACAACTAGCAAAGTCTAAAACAAGGAAATATAGACTCCAGACAGTATCGAATGAACGATACAACTAGCAAAGTCTAAAACAAGGGGTGAATGTAAACAACTATGTAACCATGATGATCGACGAGAGGGTATCCGATGACCATCCAGGTCATGCGTAGAGTTAATGGCACTATGTCACACATGGGCCTTACCGGCGCGGACTTTAGCTAGCACTCAGGATGCGGGAGTGTCAGTCCCGTATAGATCTATACACTTTATGTTCGCTCTCCCTCTAGGAGACTCTGGTTACACGGGGATGGCGCGATGAAGCGTCGTAGAGGGAAATAGGGTGTCACATTCTAAAGTATTATAATAATAGTATAGACTCGCAAATGAAGTGAGTTCTGAGTAAATCTTCATACTATATATATATATATATATATATATATATATATATATATATATATATATATATATATATATATATTCCTATAATAGTTCCTAGGGTTCTAGAAACATGAGTAATGGAAGGATGCCTTTACTATCCAAAGGCGATGAACTGGCTGAGAGAGCTTTTATGTCCATATTTGTATATATGATATATAATTAATATTTAAACGACCTTCGGATGGATAACCGATACCCCGAAGCCACATCTAAACAAGGAAAAGGAATCAAAGCGAGTTAGCCTTTCTAAGTCCTTTAAATATTACTTATATAACTATACTTATACGGGCATGCATTGAACAAAATAGAAGCCTAATGGAAACTTTGGTACAACTTTTGGAAAACTTCATAACTAAGAATTTACGACTTGATGTTAATTTATAAAACAAACTTTGAAAACCTTTGGTAAACCTTTAATAAACAAACTTTGAAAAATGATTTGATAAAACAGTTTAAGTGAAGAAAACCTTTTTTTGAAGCATTTCTGTAACAGGTTTTGAAGGAAAACATACAGCACGAAAGATAGTTTGAGAAAGATCTAAACAAGTAACAACGTTTTGGGAGACCATTTGAAGTAATATTCTTGGTAAAATAGATGAAAGTGCCGTAAATCCATTTGCATGCGGGTTATTAATCACATATGATTGATATGATAACTAGCATGTTTCAACTTGTATTCCCCCCCATAAAAGCATATAAAAACATTTAAAAGGTTAATTCAGGGGTATGGGCTCACTTGTAGCGAGTGGATTGGATGGAAGTTTCGGTTGAGTGCTTAGTGTCAAGTGAAGACTTGTACACACTTAATGACCCTAGTATCATATGAAAACATATGTTTACATATAATTAGTGATTATAACACTAATTAAACACGTATAAACATCCTAATGCGTAGAAAAACACTTTGGTCAAGTGCTAGGAGGCTATTGGGTTGCAATAAAGGAGTGTATGGCTTTATACGGAAATGTATGGTCAAATGACCATGTTTGTTGCAGTTTACGGCCCAGGGGAGTTTACTTCGGGCCGTAAACTCTCAATTAGGTCTCCAAACAAGTCTTAAAACTACTATAACTTAAGTGGTTAAGTGCTCCAAGGCCTAAACAAGAGATTGGGTGAGTTTAAGGTCCAAAAATGGTCTTGAGTGCAGTTTACGTCCTAGGGACCACTTCCCCATGAGTTTACGGCCGTAAACTCATGGCATGAAGTGCCAAATCTTCATTTCAAGTCCCTAACTCATTGAGGTATAAATCTAGGTTAATGTCCAAGGTTAGGTGAGGTGATTAGGGCACATTTTGCACCATTTGAGGCAGTTTACGGCCTAAGAAGATCCTGGGCCGTAAAATCTCTTTCAACCCTCCAAAACCTAATGTTTAAGGTCTATAACACTTCAAGGGTATGATCTAAGCTAGTCTCTAAGCACAAGGAAGGAGTTAGTGGCATTTTGACACCCTTTTTAAGGGTTTACGGCCTAAGAAGTTCTCGGGCCGTAAACACCTTGTTCTAGTGATTTTTGGGTGATTTCAATGCTATATGGACATGAAATAAGCTTTAACACAATCTAGGGTAAGAGAACTTACAGTTTGGGGACAAAAACTTGAAGATTTTTGTGAGAAATCGGGTCTTGAAGAGAGAGAGTGTACAGAGAGATTGGAAAGAGTGTAAATGAGGTTCACTCAACCCTTATATAAGGTGAGTTTACTGCCCCGGAGTTTACCGCCCGAGTTTACCGTCCGGAGTTCACCGCCCTAGTTTACCGCTCGGAGTTTACCGCCCGATTTTACTGCCCAGAGTTTACCGCCAAGAGTTTACCACCCGAGAACTCCATCTTATGAGGTTTATGGCATGATTTTTGGTGTTAGGGCTTTAGTGGTTACTTTCTAATACTTGATCGTTAAGTGTGAAAAGCTCGGAATACTAAAATGGATTTTAAATTTTCTAAAAGATAGCGGAAATGAATTTGACTTCCAAATGAAGTGTTTGACTGTAGAATTTTATATATGAAATATTCGGGTTGTCACACAGACAACGTATATTCGACTTTTTTGGCTGCAATTGGACTAGGAACATTACCCTAAAATGTTTTTGAACTTTTAAACTTGTTTTTGATATGGTAATGTTCATGTTAATCCAATTTCAAAGATAATTGTCAATAGATTCTGTCACACCCCCAAAACCAAGGATGGCTGAAACGTCCGGGGGTGGTGGACTTAATGTATAGTATCACAATAACGAGTATAATAGTGCTCAAAGTAAATACAAGCAATCATAAATATAATTGGAAAAGTTACACCAAAACGTATGTTTACATAATTCAAATCAATTACATTATGATGACAAAATGAATTGTTTGACGATTATTCGTCCCATCCTCAAGACGCTGTTAATTTCCTGTTTCACTGAATTCCTGAGAATACAAATAGCTTTGAAAGAGTGTCAACAATTAAGTTGGTGAGTTCATAAGCTTTTGATAGTAAGTGTTTGAAAATCGGTCTTTGTAATGAGTTGTATGTTACCAAGAAAAATCCAATATTTTCCTTATAAAAGTTATGTGGTCCTAAATACCAGGACCGAGAATGAACAAGTTTTTTCATACTTAAAGATATAAAAGTGATTTTAAATTGGCGTAAAACCCTTTTTAATTTGAGAAGAATCCCGTAATGAATGATGTGTAGTCTTAATACCAAGACCGAAAGTGTACACTAAAATCTTTAATTATTGTGGTAAAAAGTGATTTTAAATCGACATAAAACCCTTTTTGATATGAAGGCGTACAAGTATTTTTCCATACTTAAGATAAATTCTATGATCTAAATCGACATAACTCGCTAATTTAAAAGTAGAACCCGTAAATCTTATGATTTGTTAATACCACATGTGAGCTATTATAACCATACTTGACATAGATGGCCTCGTAATATGACGTTCTTTAGGCGTCGCTGTTAAATGACACTTGTCACCACAGACCTGCCGGTCTAGCTGTTGCAAGCAGCTCTGGTGTGGGTTTGTCAAACCCAATATCGATCTATACACAACTATCACGTTCTCGCTACAAGAGACTCTGGTTACAATTTACAGGACTTTTTGACTTTGTTACCATGAAGGTAACCCGAAGGGAATGTCTCACAAATTTATTCATTAACAGATTTACGTGAACTGAACTAAAAACCTTTGGTAAATAAGTTTGAAATGTAAATGATACATAAACTATACCTATTATAGTTTATCCAAAACATTTGTAATGTAAAAGAACTCTTTTGTGAAGATACATTAGTGCTATTAATCCATAGACTATGCTTATTATAGCTTAATACATGTGTTCTAAATGAATGAAGAATCTTATCATGAATATCTAAATTTCTGTTTATGATGATAAATTAACGAGAAAACACATTCAATATTTAGAAGTTATTGTTACACACTTTGCTCAACATAATACAAAGTGTTATGAAAGTTATAAGCTGATAACTAGTTTTTAACCTTTTTTGCACTGCTTTAGAAAAATCATACGAAGTCAAAAACAGAATCCGTAAATTCTGAGAACTCAAGAAATGTGTCTAGTTTATTCATAATTTTTATCATGATTTTTGGGAGTCTTTAACTTGTGTTAAAATGTCCATATTCGTCCGGATTCGTTCTTGAAGTGATAGGCTGTTTTGTAAAAATCACCATAAATCATAGACAAATCGTATGGGGATGTGCAAGTAGTCATTTTAAAGCTAAGGACTAGAGCTACTTGCACCTAAAACAGTTTTGAAAACTAAAATGTTTAAGTTGCCCAAAAGAGTCCGTGAATGAAGTTGAACTTTTCTGATGAAGGCTGTTAAATGAGTTTAGTTGTGTTCTTGGTGTTTTAACTTGTATTTCCCCCCCCCCCCCCCCCCTAAAAACTCAAGAAAACACGAATATATAGGGGTATGAACTCACCTTATGTGATGTAAGTGGGTGGATGTTGAAGGAGAGAAGTGTTCAACTCAAGAATACTTGAAGATGCCTAGAAGATTTTCGAGAATCTAACACAAAAAGTGATTGAAATTGTGTAAGCATTCTATGATATGAGTAAAGGGGAGTGTAATAATCATAGAGAGGATGAATTATAATCACAAAGATTGTAAGAAAGGTTGATGATCAGCCTTGAATCTCGAATTCGAGGGAGAAAGTTTGACATAAATGGTGTTTGATCTTCTTGGTGAAAATGAGGAAAATGAGTAAAGTGGAGAGAGAGAGAGGATTTCCCAGCTCTTTGGGTAAGAGTTTGCTGGAAAAATGAGTGGAAAAGGACCATGAAGTGACTAGGAGTGGTGGGGAGGACCATAGCTGGTCAAAGGAATGGGCATGGGGTGGTTGTTTGTGTCAAATATTATGGCAAGATCCACACTCCCCCTCATGATCTCACTTAATAGATTTTATTCTTAAATAAATATTTTCATCAAAATATGTTTATATTATGAATATTTAGGGTCTTATATGTTAAAATATGATTTCTGGAGAAAATCCCACGTTAAAAGGATGAAAAACGGGCTTAAAATGTTGAAAATATTGAAAACTAGGTAGAAAGTGCTGAAATATGAAGTTCAGGACCGGAGGTGCTAAGGCTCGGTCATCAGCAGCCTAAATTCGAAGTTGCTTGGTCGCATGACTGCGGTCCAAAAGCGAGATCCGATGCGGTCCGAGCAGCTACCGCGGTGGCTTCATCTGCAAGGAACCGAAGGCGAGGCTGCTGCGGTCGGTGGCTGCGGCTTGCCGGCTGTGGCTAGCTTGCCTTGGCTTGCTGGCTACGACTAGTCAAGGACCTCAGACTCGATCTATGTGACCTCGGTTCCAAGAGGGGTTTGGCCCCTATAGAGAGGCTTCGGCCCTAAGAGGCTAATTTCCAAGGATTCTTCCCATATCGAGTGGTTTTTCACCAAGTCAAGTGTCGGGATGCCCCAAATGATCAAAATAAATCGAAAGGGGTTTTGAGAGAGATTTTGGGAGAGATTTTACAATCTTGGAGAGATTTCTCATATGGAGAGAGATTTGGGAGAGATTTCTCATACAAAGAGAGATTTAGGAGAGATTTTACATACTTGGAGAGATTTCTCATACAGAGAGAGATTTGGGAGATATTTCACATATTTGGAGAGATTTAGGAGAGATTTCACATATTTGGAGAGATTTGGGAGAGATTTCACTTTGTTGGAGATATTTCTCATACAAAGAGAGATTTGGGAGAGATTTCACATTCTTGGAGAGATTTCTCATACAAAGAGAGATTTGGGAGAGATTTCACATTCTTGGAGAGATTTCTCATACAAAGAGAGATTTGGGTGAGATTTCTAGATAAAGAGAGATAGAGTGTAAACGATTGAGAGAGGTTTCGTGTGTGAAATTTGTGAGTGTTTGGCTCCGAAACGCAAGGTCCCTAATCCCCATTAAGCCATGTTTAGGGATCTTACGCACTCTCGATGAGTATGCAACATTGTTTTATCGGTTTGGTTCGTGACTTACCATAATTTTAGGTTAAGGACATCTAGATGTACGAACTTTTCAATTTATGATCTCTCAT
Source organism: Lactuca serriola (assembly GCF_051521515.1). Taxonomy (NCBI): domain Eukaryota; kingdom Viridiplantae; phylum Streptophyta; class Magnoliopsida; order Asterales; family Asteraceae; genus Lactuca; species Lactuca serriola. The sequence continues at coordinate 91,827,210 of NC_136410.1, forward strand.
TAGAATAGCGAGTTGTATAGTAATTACCTAATGTAAGCCCTAGTACACAAGGGTTAGTTGGGTTGACCAGTTTGACTTGTTGACTTTATTTGACTTTGACTTGACCAAAATTTGACGGTTGTCACATCATCCCCCTGTTAGAGGGAATTTCGTCCCGAAATTAGCACTTTGATCGGGACTTCATGAATTTTGGAGAAAAGATGGGGAAAACTTTTCGTAGCTCAAGAATTGGTATGGCGGGGACCAATCCGCCTGATGTTAATTGACGACCTTGGAATTTCTTATTGTAACTTGAGCTAAGTCAATTTAAAGAGTTATTGTTTTGAAATGATAGTGTATTCTATGTGTGCCTTTATGCTCTCCGCTACAAAGTGGAGACTCTCGTTCATATCGATTTCACCAAGGGGTAAGTGGGCACACCCACGCTTTACCGAAGTTAATCATTTAAGCTATTTAACAAGTCGCCCAAGATTTGAACAGTCCCTTTTGTTATGCCCGTTGGTTTGCTGTTGGTAGGCCATACCCAAATTTAACCTAGTTCCTTGTAAGGGTTGCCAGGGTCACGAAACAAATATACTATCTCTGTTAGAGATAATAGATATTAATAGACCCTGTGGTCGCATAATCTCTTTGATGTACATTCTAGTCGATTCCTCCATCCTGTCGGTTTCTTTGATTGGTAGGGAGTGTGCGTTTTCGGCCAATCTGTCGATGGTTACCCAAATGGTCCATTTTCTTGGGTTGCTTGGTTATGAAGCTTATGGTTAGCTGCTCCCACTTCCTTTCAGGTATCACTAGTTGTTGTAGGAGACGCGAAGGCTTCCTTTATTCTCTCTTGACATTGGCACAAGTCCGATACTTGCCCACATGTGTAACGTTGTCTGCTTTCCTATTCGCCCACTGATGGTACTTTTTGAGGTCCGGACACATCTTGTCCGAGCCTGGATGAAGGGGAGTAGCGAGTTTTTGTGTGCTTCGTTCGTGACATTATTTCTGAATCCATCAATCTCAGTGTCCAGATTTGGTTCATGGGATAAAATGCCCTGTCGTCCGTGCCTTCTAGGTTCTTAAAGATTGTATGCTTCGTGTTGTGGAGATAGTGCCTCTAGACCTGTAGGGAGAATACTACCGCTCTTAGTTCGAGGTCATGTGTTACCTAACCAACCTCGTATGTCTTTAGCCGTCTTAAGTCATAAGTAATAACTTCTCCTCGGAGCGTTGCATAGGGCCTGCTGCAGTGTTCCTCGATTGCTTAGCTCGGTAGGAAGAATGTGGTTTTGGTTTACGCGACTAGACTTATTCGGATGGTAGGACGTTCACTCGTCCTCCTGGGAAACCTTGGCCCGAAGTTCATGGCGGGACTTGTACTTGGTCCATCTATCATTAACTTGCGCAAATAGGTCATACATACTTAAGGTTGGCAAGACAGTTGGATGGGTGACTCTGCCCCAAGTCCACAACCAGACATGGAACAGGAAATAGGGCGGAAGCACACATCCCATGTCCAGAGAATCTTAATTATACATTATCCTCACGTATACACATAGTAGTGGTAGACTAACCGTATCCGTCCCAAGCTTCTATGCTTGAACCTTGTCTGATGTATGCGTGACATTCCCGAAGGGTCTCCTGGAAATACTTGTGATAAGGTTTTGGGAGGTATAACACTCCTCTGGTGTGTGTTTGTGGGGTTTCACAACGAGAGATGACTTGAAGGTCCGTGTCGAATTCATGTTTATGAGAGACGAAGGTTTCGATATTCGGAGGGTTAGGTGAAGGGTCCTTTTGTAGCCGTTAAATCGGGAAGATGAGGACTATACCAATCGAATTCGATTGATGACAACAATATCTTTTTAAATAAACATGTGTTAAGCTGTATTCATAAGAAGTGCTCATTAGAGTGATAGAGTATCTTGTGTTACTTTTCAGTGTGTTCCGTTTTGTTCGATGTTATTATTACTGTAGATGATTCATACCACAATGTCTAGCACTGGTAGTGGGTGTGTTTCGATAGCTAGTAATGATACTTGATATCATCATCCCTGACAGGTCACTCTATGATCGAGCGGTATATGTACGTCGTATGTAGTTTGATATTGGTGAAATCGTCGAGTGGGTGGCTCCACCCTAATTCCACTACTAGACATGGAACAAGAGTTAGGTTGGGATTATTTGTTTCAGGTCTTTAGTATTTTGATTACAGTTAACCCCGATGTATATACAAAGTCATCACAACTTATAGGTAATGATCCTAAGATCACATATGAATGTTTTTGGTTTGATTTGAACGAGAGAGTATTTTAACTATTTTTAGAAAGACGGAAATTTTAGCAATCATACCAAATTTATTACAAGCATATGGTACTTAAACGTTTTTGTCATTGGAAACATTACAAAAGTCCTAATAGGTTTCCTTTCTGCTCTTGCTGGTGTGTTCATCACACTCCTCCTGCTCCTCCGTCATTCTTCTCAGTTGGACACTCTCTCTTGAAGTGTCCCGTTTCACCGCATAGGTAGCATACTAGGCCTACCTTGGTGCTGGTGATTGAAGGGAGATGCTGGGTCGGGGCCTTGTAGAAACGAACGGTATGTCCTTTCCTGTTGCAGTTGTTATAGTGTAAAATCCGGCAAGCTCCTGTGTGATGGTGGTTACACTTGTTACACTTTGGGAGTGCTCCCATATCTTTCTTGTCTGATGCTTGAGCGATAGATGTTGTGGCTGATGTCGCGGCATGTGTTGTGACTGTTGTTGTAAAGGCAGGTGCAGCCACAGATTGCTTTCTTCCAGCGAACTTTTGAGGTAGGTTACACTTCTTTTCGTCCCAAAACTTTTGCTTCTTGTTCGTAGGTTTGTGGCCTGAGGTGCTTTCGTTGGCAGACACCCGCTGGTGTTCTTGATTGTTAGTGCGATTAGTATTTCTGACACCATCTCCGCGCCTGTTGGCATGGTTAGCATTGAGCTGCACCATGACGGCTGTCACGGTTGCCGTGACTGCAGCTTGAAAAGTAGCATAGTTTATCTGCAAGTTTGGCACCTTGCTAGTTGGTTGGTTGCCTCTTGGTGAAGACGTAGCTCTGTTTCACGATGAAAATGACTTCGCGAGTGGGAATAATTATCTCAAGTGCATCCTTACGATTTATATTCACACATATAAATTTTTGCACATTACCGTACTATTCCTAGAGTTTCTGCTAACGTTCCTGAGACGGAGTCATGGTAGTGGGTAGGAGTAGGTTTCATATGGGCGTTTAAGCCTTACTGATCTTGGGGTCATGTTTGTTCAAACACACTTGGCTGAGGAGTTTTGATGGGACTCGGTGTATTAGTGCTTGTATGATCGCACCCCATAGGTCAACGAAGAAGGAACCTCTCAACCAAAATGTTTAAAGGTAAGACGGAAATGAGTCTTTAGAATGGCTATACGTCGCGAGTTTTCTAACTAAGTTTACCTTAGTTCATTTTGGATCGTAATTAGGTTGTTTATGGTGTTCTGAAAACAATTCATAACGAGAGCCTATATATGGTAAACTCATGTATTTTAGTAGTTCTGTATCCAAGTGAAACCTTGTAACTTGACCCAAGATAGGTCCTTATTATGACCAATTGATGTATTCTTAGTTATATAATTAAGACTAAATGGACCTTCGAGTCTGTTAGGTATGTCCTAAGCCCATCTTGTTAATATGACTCTAGTAATTATGGTTTCAGCAAAAATTTTGACCTCGATGCAGGTCTACCTCACATCTGTGCATGGAAAAGTTTTGATAGTAACTTGATCTCTCGATTAGTATGATCGCTTAAATTGCAGTGTCGTGCTTACGCCTAGAATAGAGTAGCACCAACGCATACTCACGAACCTAATTTACAAGGTCTTGTGAGCAGTATGAACTCTACTCACGACGATCCGTCCCTTGCGATGCCTGAGGCAAAGTCGATGCACCTTCCAGATCGTGTGTCTACCCTGTTACTCTCTTGCCTCTGCCCTGGCAGCGATAAGGTCCTAAAAAGAGAGTTGGTCTCGGAAATAGTAGTCTAATTTCGAGTCTTAGGTACATGAGACGGTAGGGTCTGTAGTAGCGCGCAGTTTCCAAACTCGGGTTGCAGTCTCCCTGTTTTAATCCCCGATGTTCGTGATCTGTCGGGTCTTCGCCGGGTGGGCTCTGTCAGTCGGTCCCCCGTGGTTGAGGTCATAGCACCCTCTTTGGTCTCCACATGGTGGTTGCTGTCATTGCTGTCGACTTCAAACCTCGATCATGGTTGCCCAACGGGGCACAGGTTCGATGTAGTTGAAACAGTTCGTGGGAACCCTGGCTATGCATGGAGGATTTATTACCTCCGGTTCCGGTTCCGCTTCTGATTCTTTTCGTAATCACCCACCATTTCTCTGGTTGGGAAAGTAGGGATCGTCCGGTAAGTAGGGTCTTGCTATGTTGTACGTGCGATGATAGGAGCGGAAGGGATAATTACTAGGCGTCTAAATCTATAATTAATTACTTATAGGGGGTCTTTAGTTTTCACATAAGTTGGTTATAGTATTACAAAATACTCCTATAGTATTTTAAACTCATGTTCTGTTCTAATGTTCTCATTGTGGTAGTGTTGGTAAGTTTTTAGACTTGTCGCCATATCACAACCATTCTTGGGCATGTGCTAATCACTCCTCGGACCAGCATAGTTGATCAGGCTATGCCACCCCCAAGACTGACCATACATCCCCGAGCTTACCTGTGATATTCAACAACCATTACTTTTGTTTTGTTCTAGAATGATGTTGACCTTAGTATGTATGCATGCATGTATACTTTTAACAAGAAACTTTTTATTTCAAAAATTATAGTTATTTGGAAAATGTTAAATCATAGACTTTAGTCCCAATGCATTTATAGTTTGTATATCTTATGTGGTTCGGTATACTTAGTTCACTATAAACAATGCTCTGATACCAATCTGTCACACCCCCAAACCAAGGATGGCGGAAACGTCCGGGGTTGGCAGACTTCATGTATAGTATCACAACAACGAGTATAATAGTGCTCAAAATAAATACAACCAATCATAAATATAATTCGAAAAGTTACACCAAAACGTATGTTTACATAATTCAAATCAATTACATTATGATAACAAAATGAATCGTTTGACAATTATTCGTCCCATCCTCAACACGCTGTTAATTTCCTGTTTCACTAAATTCCTGAGAATACAAATAGTTTTGAAAGAGTGTCAACAATTAAGCTGGTGAGTTCATAAGCTTTTGATAGTAAGTGTTTGAAAATCGGTCTTTGTAATGAGTTGTATGTTACCAAGAAAAATCCAATATTTTCCTTATAAAAGTTATGTGGTCCTAAATACCAGGACCGAGAATGAACAAGTTTTTTCATACTTAAAGATATAAAAGTGATTTTAAATTGGCGTAAAACCCTTTTTAATTTGAGAAGAATCCCGTAATGAATGATGTGTAGTCTTAATACCAAGACCGAAAGTGTACAATAAAATCTGTAATTATTGTGGTAAAAAGTGATTTTAAATCGACATAAAACCCTTTTCGATATGAAGGCGTACAAGTATTTTTCCATACTTAAGGTAAATTCTATGAGCTAAATCAACATAACTCGCTAATTTAAAAGTAGAACCCATAAATCTTATGATTTGTTAATACCACATGTGAGCTATTATAACCATACTTGTCATAGATGGCCTCGTAATACGACGTTCTTCAAGCGTCGCCGTTAAATGACACTTGTCACCATAGACCTGCCGGTCTAGCTGTTGCAAGCAGCTCTGGTGTGGGTTTGTCAAACTCAATATAGATCTATACACAACTATCACGTTCTCCCTACAAGAGACTCTGGTTACAATTTACAGGACTTTTTAACTTTGTTACCATGAAGGTAACCCGAAGGGAATGTCTCACAAATTTATTCATTAACAGATTTACGTGAACTGAACTAAAAACCTTTGGTAAATAAGTTTGAAATGTAAATGATACATAAGCTATACCTATTATAGTTTATCCAAAACATTTTTAATGTAAAAGAAATCTTTTGTGAAGATACATTAGTGCTATTAATCCATAGACTATGCTTATTATAGCTTAATACATGTGTTCTAAAAGAATGAAGAATCTTATCATGAATGTCTAAATTTCAGCTTATGATGATAAATTAACAAGAAAACACATTCAATATTTAGAACTTATTGTTACACACTTTGGTCAACATAATACAAAGTGTTATGAAAGTTATAAGCTGATAACTAGTTTTTAACCTTTTTTGCACTGCTTTAGAAAAATTATAGAAAAATCATACAAAGTCGATAACTGAATCCATAAATTCTGAGAGTTTTTAAAAAAGTGTGTCTAGTTTATTCATAATTTTTATCATGATTTTTGGGAGTCTTTAACTTGTGTTAAAATGTCCATATTCACAGACTGGTTCGGATTCGTTCTTGAAGTGATAGGCTATTTTGTAAAAATCACCATAAATCGTAGAAAAATCTTATTGGGATGTGCAAGTAGTCATTTTAAAGCTAAGAACTGGAGCTACTTGCACCTAAAACATTTTTGAAAACTAAAATGTTTAAGTTGCCCAAAACAGTCCGTGAATGAAGTTGAACTTTTCTGATGAAGGCTGTTAAATAAGTTTAGTTCTGTTCTTGGTGTTTTAACTTGTATTCCCCCCCCCCCCCCCCATAAAAACTTAAGAAAAGATGAAAATATAGGGGTATGAAATCACCTTATGTTATGTAAGTGGGCGGATGTTGAAGGAGAGAAGTGTTCAACTCAAGAACACTTGAAGATGCCTAGAAGATTTTCGAGAATCTAACACCAAAGTGATTGAATTCATGTAAGCATTCTATGATATGAGTAAAGGGGAGTGTAATAATCATAGAGAGGATGAATTATACTTACCAAGAGTGTAATAAAGGTTGATGATCAGCCTTGAATCTCGAATTTGAGGGAGAAAGTTTGAGAGAAATGGTGTTTAATCTTCTTGGTGAAAATGAGGAAAATGAGTAAAGTGGAGAGAGAGAGAGAGAGAGAGAGAGAGAGAGAGAGGATTTCCCAGCTCTTTGGGTAAGAGTTTGCTGGAAAAATGAGTGGAAAAGGACCATGAAGTGACTAGGAGTGGTGGGGAGGACCATAGCTGGTCAAAGGAATGGGCATGGGGTGGTTGTTTGTGTCAAATATTATGGCAAGATCCACACTCCTGCTCGTGATCTCACTTAACATATTTTATTCTTAAATAAATATTTTCATCAAAATATATTTATATTATAAATATTTAGGGTATTATATGTTAAAATATGTTTTCTGGAGAAAATCCCGCGTTAAAAGGATGAAAAACGGGCTTAAAATGTTAAAAATATTGAAAACCGGGTAGAAAGTGCTGAAATCCGAAGTTCAGGACCGGAGGTGCTAAGGCTCGGTCATCAGCAGCCTAAATCCGAAGTTGCTTCGTCGCATGACTACGGTCTGAAGGTGAGATCCGATGCGGTCCGAGCAGCTACCGCGGTGGCTTCATCAGCAGGGAACCGAAGGCGAGGCTGCTGCGGTCGGTGGCTGCGGCTCGTTGGCTGTGGTCGGTGGCTCCGGCTTGCTGGCTGTGGCTTGCTTGCCTTGGCTTACTAGTTGCGGCTAGTCAAGGACCTCAGACTCAATCTATGTTGCCTCGGTTCCAAGAGGGGTTTGGCCCCTATAGAGAGGCTTCGGCCCTAAGAGGCTAATTTCCAAGGATTCTTCCCGTATCGAGTGGTTTTTCACCAAGTCAAGTGTCGGGATGCCCCAAATGATCAAAATAAATCAAAAGGGGTTTTGAGAGAGATATTGGGAGAGATTTTACAATCTTGGTGAGATTTCTCATATGGAGAGAGATTTGGGAGAGTTTTAACATACTTGGAGAGATTTCTCATACAAAGAAAGATTTGGGAGAGATTTTACATACTTGGAGAGATTTCTCATACAGAGAGAGATTTGGGAGAGATTTCAAATACTTGGAGAGATTTGGGAGAGATTTCACATACTTGGAGAGATTTGGGAGAGATTTCACATTCTTGGAGAGATTTCTCATACAAAGAGAGATTTGGGAGAGATTTCACATTCTTGGAGAGATTTCTCATATAAAGAGATATTTGGGAGAGATTTCACATTCTTGGAGAGATTTGGGAGAGATTTCACATTCTTGGAGAGATTTCTCATACAAAGAGAGATTTGGGAGAGATTTCTAGATAAAGAGAGATAGAGTGAAAACGATTGAGAGAGGTTTCGTGTGTGACATTTGTGAGTGTTTGGCTCCGCAACGCAAGGTCCGTAAGCCCCATTAAGCCATGTTTAGGGATCTTACGCACTCCCGATGAGTATGCAACATTGTTTTATCGGTTTGGTTCGTGACTTACCACAATTTTAGGTTAAGGAAATCTAGATGTACGAACTTTTCAATTTATGATCTCTCATTCGAATAGCGAGTTGTATAGTAATTACCTAACGTAAGCCCTAGTACACAAGGGTTGGTTGGGTTGACCAGTTTGACTTGTTGACTTTATTTGACTTTGACTTGACCAGAATTTGATGGTTGTCATAGATTCATGTTTTCTATTAGTTTAAAGGTTATGCTAATTACATGAAAAAGTTTGATGTGTATTATCTTTGTTCATATGAGTTGCTTAGATTAATAGAATGGTTGATTGATTATGTGTCTTTGATCCATTTTAATCTAAGAATTGATTCTAAAATGTGTTTGTGTAACTTGTCCTGAAGTTACATGAAAAGTCACATTAAAGATTCTTAAAACTCATAAAAGATGGCAAAAGTTACAAAATAAAGAGTCCTGTTCTCATTAAATGGTTTTATGACTCCATAACTTGTCCTCAAGTTATGGAGGTCCAAGAGTCACTTCATTAAGTAATAAAATGTGTAACCTTAATTAAATCCATAAGTTACATAATAAAGAAAAGTTACATTCTTTTATTAGTTTAAAGTCTTCCATAACTTGTCCTCAAGTTATGGAACTTGAAGAGTTTTTTAATTAGAACTACTTTAAACACATAAGTTATGGAATAGAAAAGTTTTGAAAGGTACAAAACTTGCCCTCAAGTTTTGGAATTTGAAAAGTTTTCTCTTATGAATTCTTTAATTCCAAGTTAGCCCTTAGAATTTTAAAAGTTAAAATTCAACCCTTATACTTTATAATATTATAAGTTAATAATATATATATATATATATATATATATATATATATATATATATGTATAAGATCAAGTCAGTCTTACCATTAGTAGGCCTCATTCACGAAGCCGGTCTATAAGGGGGGTATAAGGTTACTGCCTATAAAATGGCAGTTTAATGGGTGTCCACTCTCACCCACCGCTTCTTTGACTGGTGGAGGGTCGTTAGTCAAACGGGTAAGACAAAGATTATAATTCTCCCTTCATTAAAAGTATTAATGATAAATACTATGTAACTAAACCTTTTATAAATACCCAATCTTAGTTACTTAGGAAAATGTGAATAAGGTGCTAATCCATGAAATTACACTTTGCACTTTGTTTAAGTCGGTTAGTGGAGCGTGTGTGGTTAACCGACACACTAACTCGTATTTAATAAGGTAGGCAAAGGGTAACTTAATGTTTATCATAGTATCGATGGAGCGTGTGTAGTTAACCGGCACATCGATTGAGGGGTAAACACTTAAGGGTACCAAGTAATTTGCATGGTTACTTCACACCTTGTTTTGTGATCCTCGGCATCCCAGTCACAAAACCTAAAGGGCACACTCGAGATTGAAACATGCCATTGAACAGTTCAATGAATCTCAAAAGATCTAGGAGATTCAAATCTAATAAAAACCTAATAATTTATTTCGTTTTTCATGGTGGAAATTGGTATATCATCATTCACCTACCTTCAAATATTTTATAGCTTGGATTACGTCATCCCTCTTCCAAGTTATAAAATAGTTTGTTGGGTCCTAGCCTTAATATTTCATATTGGGTGTCATATTAAGGACTTTAGATCAACTATCTTGAATATCTCCCAAAAGATGTCTAAGTTCAGACATCTATGATCTTCCCAAATCTCTTGGAACATCCCTTCCTCCACCTCCTCCAATTAGTCTCCCTAACCCACAAGTTCAAGGTCACTCAAGCCCTATTGGCAAAGAAAGGTCTATGTGTGGTCGCATCTTGGAGATGAAGTCACATATTGACAAGCCAGGAGAGTTGGGTGTCAAAGTCTAGAGGAAGTGGATGTTCAATCACTTTCTAAGTCACATAGTGAGTTCCTTTGGGATTCTTATGAAACAGACTATGACAAGACCCTTAATGATCTTATCTATTTGCTTGGTGCTGCTAAATCAGCAATGATTTGGAAGGATAGTAAAGCAAATTCGATTAGAAGATCGACTTCCCAAAACTTTATGGACATTGACAATGAAGACACTAAAAATCCAAAAAAATCATTCTCTTCCCAATGGAAAGGGATCGGCCATGGTTAACTCGGTTGACCAAATGGTAAAGAGAAAAAACTAAGTATGTGATAGTTCCATGTACCATTACCAAAGGGTCCATATGCTAAAGTGCCAAAAGGAAAGGGCATTGGTTGTGAAACTGCCAAATTTACCTAAAAGATCATAAGAGTGGTAAAGTCAATAAGTTTGACTCTACTTTAGATAAAGTCCACTATCTGACTCGATTAAGTTTCTCTTCTGAGATTCTTATTACATGATGTGACTAAGTCACATGTTGATGTTTTAAGAATCAAAGGAAAAGTGAAGGAAACTTAAAGATAGAGTATGCCGAATCTGATCGCGAATATGGATTTCTATCGCTTGATTGAAGATCAGATTCTTGAGCTACTTTGAGGAGTTATGATAGATTGCTAGGAAACATATAATAGCATTGTTTTCATTTAAGGTTGCATTGTAAGGGAAAAGTTTTTCCGCATTTTGATAAATAAATAAAAATTTGTTTTACTTTATTTTATATCTCCTTACAATGGCATTTATGAAAACTTGATGTTTGCATGTTTCTAGCAACATTGGAAAAATGAACTTGATTCTTCATTTATGGTAGTGTCTAAATTTACCAAGTAAGGAAATATTCTCATCACCCAAGTTTCAATTGGACCGAAACTTGGAATCATACAAGGTGTTTAGTGTGATGTATGAGAATTTTCAACTTTGGAAAATTAAGACTAGTTCCAAGTTCACATTTATATGTGACACAAGAGAAGCACTAAGGGATCAAGTACACTTTCTTGTGCACTTGTCAAAGTCCTCCACAAAAGATGGATAAGACTATTCATCATGATTTACTAAGGTTTAGTAAATATGATTATACTTACAAGCTTAAATATAATTATGAGACATTGGAAAAGTTTCAATGTATGACAGAACGAATAAGAAGAATCAAACTAGGCAGAAGAATAAAAGTTTCTCAAATCTGAAAAGATGGGAAAGTACTTTAGTATCATGTTTTAAGATCATCTTAATGATTTTGAGACCCTATCACAATTCATCCTCTAAGTGCATTCTGATAGTTAAGAAGAGGAGTTATGAATTGTTGAAGTTGTTAAATCAAGAAGATGATTCATACTTCGTTCCAAAAACAATTCTTAGAGTTATAATCTAGGATTGTAACTTGAGTGACATCTCTTAAAGAAGGTTTAAAACACTTGTCAAATGTAAGAGTAAAATTTTTCTACTCTTGTACATTTAAAATTGGTAATTGGTGATGTTTTGGATAAAAAAAAGACCAACTAAGGCCAATTGTGTTAGGTGTTTGTCTTGATTAGAATCCACACTATCTCTTGAATATATGGCAAGAAAGTCTTATAGGTCAAGGAGATAGTGGGAGTCTAAAAGATCCTGAAAGGGTCTCAAAAAGTAATCAAGAATAAAACCTATATTTCATCACTAGCACACAACTAGAGGTTTATAACCTATCATTTTGACATTTTTGTGCCCATTCCAGTTAAGTTGTCTATACATTTGAGTTCTACATGTTCTCAACTGCTTGCATAGCTACTTGGAAGCAATGGCAGGCCCTTGAGCTGCCAGGTGGCAAGAAGTTAAGATTGCACAAGTTCAATCCATATGAGTTAAGATTTGTCACTAACCTAGTCTTGTGATTATGGTTTGACAAATTCACGTGGATAAGAACATATATACCATAAAATCTAAGTGTCATAAGGTTTCTCTTCGATTCATGAAAATGATGGTAAGGAAACTCTTTTACTAATTAGATTTTAAGTAGATAGCAATTGTGATATTTTCACTTCTCAAAGTCGTTAGTGGAGCGTGCGTGGTTAACCGACACACTAACATTGACTTATGAGAAATGGCAAAAGGTCTAAACAATTGAGACTATGATTATGGCATCCCTTTTCATAGTTCTGAAATTGTTTAGACACACTTGTGAGCTATCTAAGATAAAGTGTATAATTTTGATAAAGCCTTATCAAAGCAATCTAGTATCAGAAATATGAACATTGGTAAGAATGTCAATAAAGTATTGACATCTAGAGGTCTAGCTGTTTTCTGGATACATGTCGAAGCTAGTGGGAGCATAAGTGTTGTGCTAATAATCATCATGTTAGTGGGAGCATGATAATTATGATAATAATTGCAAGTTAGCAATGTTAATTATAGAAAACAAAAGTTTCAATTCGTGAGGTTGCAGGGGTTGAAAATGTTGTTTTGCTATAATTAAAGGAGAGGAAATTATACTTCATTTCAATTTTGAAAAAGCTTAGATTGAGTTTATAATCATTCTAAAGAGCTTGTATTGAGGTTTTAATCACCTTTAGTCAAGAATATATATATGAATTTCATGTTGGATTGGTTCAACTTAAGAAAATTCTATATATTGCGTTCTCAAAATTCGATTATGATGACGACATCCCTTTTCATAGTGAAATTTTGAAAATATGGAAAACAAAAATTATTATGGCAAAAGACTGGTCTAGAAACATGTCTTTATGTGAAACATCATGAATCGTGTCCCATTTACTTTGGGTACAAGATCAATTACATGTGCTATAATATTTATCCTTTCTGAATGACTAAGTTATTCAAACCATACATAGTCGGTCATATGTTGGAAATAGATATGAATCAAGATTGTCATGGGTTGGCTTGTAGAGGTCCAAGTTTGTGGACAAAGTTTGTCGGTCATATGTTGGAAGTAGATATGAATCAACAATCATGAGTGCTCATAAGTTCTGAGTATTCGATTCAACCCGCGCTCATTTGAATCACTTCATGGATTTTATCATGAGTGATCATGAGACGATAATATCTTATATTCTTCAAACCTAGAGATATGAGTTGTTACTATGAGTTGATAGTACATTGATTGCATGAAAACGCATTGGTAACTTGTGACAACCCGAAATTTATTCTGTCGCTATAACCCACTTCCGTTAATAAAATTTATTATTATTAAAAGTTTTCCGTCAACTTCTTAATTTAAGTAAATCAGTTAGAGTTATTGTCGTAATTTCATACGTGACGGAAAACGAAAAATCACGCGAATAACCTCGTTTGCGGTTAGTATTTGGTGGACCCCCACCCTGGCCGTAAACTCAACCCTATATAAAGGTTGAGTGGTCTTCATTCTCACCTTTTTCACACACTAGAAACTTTCTCTCTCTACTCTCTCTCTACAATTTCAGGTTTTAATCAAGAAACACTCCTTCAAGCTTCACATAAGTAAGTAAACCCCTCCTAGCTAGTTGTTTTCTTAGCATACTTGCAAATCTATGGATTAAACACCCAAAAACCTCAAGAACATGGGTTTACAGTTTTGGAGCCTCCCAAAACCGTAAACACCCTAAAAAGGGGGGTTTTGATGCCCCAAACTCCTTCCAATGTTTGGCTAATGAACTAGGAACTTGCATGAATGATCTAAGAACCCCAAAACACGAAATGAATGGATTAAACATGAGTTTACGGTTTGGGGACCTCCCAAAACCATAAATACCTTTTAAGGGTGTTAAAATGTCCTTAATACCTTCTATGGCTTGTATTAGTGGCTAGGACGTTGCATGCTTAACCTAGATGCACCAAAACACACAAGGAAGGGACAAACATGAGTTTACGGCCGTAAACTCATGTGTTTATGGCAGTAAACTCCCCAAGGAGGGATTCAAAAACCGTAAATTCCAAAGAAGGTCCATTTCAAGCCCCAATCACTTCCATAACCCTTGATTCGATTCTAGCATAATTCCTTGAGTAGTTTAAGACCTTTGAGCACCCAATAACACCATTGCCATGAAGTTACGGCCGTAAACTCATGGGGGAAATGGTCCCAGAACCGTAAACACCCCTAAGGGCCCCCATTGGAAGAGTAAACTCCAAAGTGAGGCCATACTCCCCTTAGATGCAACTCCTAACACTCCTAGCTCTTGAATCAAAGTGTTTTCATGCGTTAAAGTGCTTTTACTTACTTAATTAGTGATTAAGTAACTAATTAGATACCATTATGTATCACTTCATGTTACATAGGATCCATGGGTGTGTTCAAGTCCTCACTTAACACTTAGCATCCTGCCCGACACTTCCATCCATTCCACTCACTACAGGTGAGTTCATACCCCTACACCTTTTTACCGAGTTTTCACGTTTTCAGGGGGAATACAAGCAAAAGTATAAGGGAACTTGTACTCACAACCTATTATTTCAGATGAAATGTTTACATGTTCAATATGCTTTTAACACAGAAAACCGTATTACCAACCGATAAATAAATCAACTTGTAAAGTTAGTTTTCAAAACTAAAGCAAGGAAACTCGTGAATCTCATCATTAATTGTTATATTTTATATTTTACAAAGGATTCATGCCAACTGTAAAACAGTATTTTCTGTATAATTACTTGTAAATTCATTAATCTTAAGATTGGAGACACGTCCTTAGTAACACTCCACCGGAATACGCGAGTGTAGGACTAACCCTGTAACCAGAATCTCCTAAAGGGAGAACGTGACTATTGTGTATATCTATACGGGACTAACTACCCTGCACCTTGCTGCTAACTACAGTGGGACCGACAGGTCTATGGGTGACAAAGTCATAAAATGATATTGGCCCCGTTATGTGCCATATCCAGTTTATTGTATGGTTGTGGAACTCGCAACTTAGATAATGGAGATTTACTTTTAGTAATAATGAACCTAGTGAACTAACCTCAAAGTAATACATGTTTTGATTACTAGAGTGTATCAGCAATACCCTTAGGATACCTACTTATTAGTTTTATGTTTTTTTTAAAACTAATGTATTTCATTGAGAGTACCAGAATTTTGAAAGAAACTTCACGTAACGATAAAAGTATGGTAGATACTTGTACACTTCATTTCTGGATCGATAACCAACCATTAGCTCTTAAGGAAAATATAGGTTTTTCCTGGGATAACTTAACTTTTCATGAACAGGCTGTTTAACAAATGGATAATCAAACTTCTTTTATAAGAAAATATGTGTCACACCCCAAAACCAAGAACGGTGGAAACGTTCTGGGGCGGAGGACGTCATGTATAATATCAATAACAATGTAAAGTAGTAAACAAGCAAAACATCATCCTTTGCATTAATAATATAATTATTATACAAATGTGTTCTGTCAAATTTTGATAAACACTAAAGCATAAATCAAAATGAAAGATGAGTCTTGAACAAGCTCCATCTTCCTTTCTCCTTGCATCGGTACCTGTCTACGATAACCTGAGGATACAAGTAATTTTGAAAGCGAGTATCAACTTTAAAGCTGGTTAGATCATAAGTATTTTAGTGTCTTAATTTGTTTGCAAGTATTTGTATGTAAGAATTTGTATATGAACTATAAGTATGAAGATGTTTGTAAAACAACTGTAAGCGTTTGAAAAACTCTAGAATCCCTATGATTCCTACCATTAGATGAAGGTGTCTTCTACCAAGACCTAACTGCTCTGAATGTAGCCTTAGTACTACCCTTTGGTACCAGGGTAACTAACGATGTTAACTGATGACATCCGTAGATGTACATTTACCTCTGTTGCTAACAGCTGGGTATAGGAATAGTCAGTCCCTTAAAGTATACATGTAATGGTATCAACCGTTGACATCCGTGGATGTGCTTTTACCTCTGTAGCTAACATAGATTCTAGGAATGGTCAATCCCGCAACGTATCCTTTGGTACTAGGATATTAAATCCAATCTATCTCGTCGATTATGTGATTGTATCACAAGGTAAAGATAAGAATGGGGATTTGATAACAGAGTCTATACATATAAAATGTAATAGAACTCATCCTATAATATCTATGTAAAAGTACTCATATAAGTGTGATCATGTAATTGTACTTATGTAAGTGTGATCATGTAATTGTACTTATGTAAGTGTGATCATGTAATTGTACTTATGTAAGTGTGATCATGTAATAGTATAGTAGTGTACTGTAATGTTCTACGTGTGCTAGCTGTAATGTGTGTTCTCTCTATCTAGCAAGTATAGTAATGTACTGTAATGTTCTATGTGTGGTAGATGTAATGTGTGTTCTCTCTATCTAGCAAGTATAGTAATGTACTGTAATGTTCTACGTGTGCTAGCTGTAATGTGTGTTCTCTTTATCTAGCTAGTATAGTAATGTATTGTAATGTTCTAGAAGGTATTGATTCATGAATGAACTGACTCATTGTATGATATCGTGTTCTAGTAATAGTTCTAGTATCTTCCTAAACTACCCATATGGTAGTTTACTAGTAGACTAACTGGTACGTATGGACATGGATGTATACCCTTGCTACCCAAGGGCATGAGATTAACTGGAAGGACCTTTTATGACTATATATGTACACATGATATATAACTAATATTTAAATGACTTTCGGACAAGTACCCGATATCCCACCAGACCACATCTCAAGCGCGAAAAGGAAATAGGGTGGATAGCCTTCCTAAGTCTTTTAAACATTTCTTATATAACTATACATATAGAGGCATGCAATTTATAATATAAAAGCCTAAATAAGTTTTGTAGGACATTTGAAACATAAATATTATTTTAAGAAAAGATCGACTTGATGTCAATCTATAAAACAATATGAAGGCATAAGTTTGATAAAACAGTTTAAGTATAAGGAAACATTTGTTTGAAACACAGCTGTAAATAAGTTTGAAAGGTAATGTACAGAGTAAGAGGTATAGCGTAATAAGGAGTTTAAAACATATAAAATGTTTATAAATAATCATTTGAAGGAAACTGTTTGGTAAAACGGCTAATGAGTAGCCAAATCATTTGAATGCTGTATATTAATCACATCTGATTGATGTAATAACTAGCATAATTCTACTTATTAATCACATGTGACTGATATAATAAGTAGCATGATTCTACTTGTATCCCCCCCATAAAACATTTAAAAATAGCTTAACACATTAGTTAAGGGGTATGAACTCACCTGTAGTAAGTGACTGGAATTGAACGGACTGTTATCGGACGGAAGGATCGGACAAGTGCTTGGTGTCAAGTGAGGACTTAGACACACACAATGATCCTAATTACATATGAAAACATATGTATATAAATAATTAGTGATTAAAAGACTAATTATACAAGTATAAACATTTAAACGCGAGGAAAACACTTTTGGTCAAGTGCTAGGAGGCTAATGGGTTGCAACAAAGGAGTGCAATGCCCCTAATCGAAGTTTATGGTCTAATGACCATGTTCTTTGGAGTTTGTGTGACAACCCGATATTTCGAGTCAATGTAATGTAAAACCGATCAAATTTAGGTCAAAATGTAACCTTCCTAAAATCTTATTCGGATTAAATAAAGTAATAGGAATCATATCAAGGTTTGCGTACATAAAAAGAACGTCCAAATCTGACTCCGGATGAGGAAGTTATGAAATTTTGAAGAAATTCCTTAATCACGTCATTTTAATAAATAAATAATAAAAATAATTTCGGAATTAGCCAACGGAATCTAAACGAAAGTCGTAGATCATGGTCTCACCTTCGCGTGGATATAAAGAACGTCAAAAACGGAGTTCGTATGAGAGAGATATGAATTTTTGAAGTTTATTTAAAATAAATAAGAATTTAATTATAAATTCCCGGTAATATCCGAAGAGGAGTCATCGGATTGGACCGAAGTACGCCCTGCGTACCTTCGTACGCCCCGCGTACTGAGATCGAGGGTCTCGGATCGTCCACGTCGCACTATCCGAAGAGTTCTAAACCGTCCGACCCGTCCGAAGCTCCGACCCGTCCGACCCGCTGTCCCGTCCGACCCGCCGTCCCATCCGACCCGCGTACCCAGCAACCCGTCCCATCCGAACCGAGGCAGTCGAGGCTTCGGTCATGCATGACGTACGCGTACGCGCTGCGTACGAGCGTACGCCCCGCGTTCGGAGGCGGTTCAGCCTTCCTATAAATAGGATGCGAGGCTTTCCGAAAATGTTGCTCATTTCTCTCCTCTCTCTCACAACTTTGTCTCGTTTTCCGTGCCCGTTATAACCCGAAGCTCTGGTCTTTTTGCTCAAGTCCCGAGGGTCGATTTTACTCCCGAGATTCCCGAGAATCCCGAGAAAAATCCGTTTTCCGAGACGAAACTCTGCCCGGTTTTCCATCTCGCTTTCCTCAATCAATCAAGTGAGTTTCATACCCCTTAATCAACCTGTTAAATATTCTAAATGCTTTTATATGCTTTCAAAAGGGGGGGAATGCAAGTTAAATACTTATAGTTATTGTTTCAATCACCTGTGATTGTACTAATCACATGTGATTAATAACTAGGGAAATCAGTGGTTTTATCACTATTCAAACTATCTATCAAACTGTTTTACTTCTAAATGTTTTCCAAACCCATTTACTTTTCGAATTTACACTGCAACTGTGATTTAAGCAAATGTTCCTTATACTTAAACTGTTTTAATCAAATCTACACCTTCAAATGGTTTTATAGATTGACATCAAGTCAATCTTTCTTTAAAAATAATACTTATGTTTCAAATGCCTTATAAATACTTATTTATGCTTTTATATTACAAATTGCATGCCCATATATGTATAGACGTATAAATAATGTTTAAAGGACTTAGGAAGGCTATCCACCTTGTTTCCTTTTCCTCGATTTGGATGTGGTCTGATAGGATTTTGGGTGACCATCCGAAGGTCGTTTCCATATTAATTATATATCAAATATACATATATAGACATGAAAGTACTTCCATAATCATATGTACTAAACGCACTGTTAACAAGTTACCATCGGGGTAACACAGAATCAAACTATTACAACTGCTAGATCAATGAGTCAGTTCATTCATGAGTCTATACTAGGAAGAGAATATATACAACTATACTACGAGAACATATACAACAATACTAGAACAAGAAACATTTCATCACACATGCAAGAATACGATAACAAATGTGATCCACTGTATCGGAGCATGCCTTAAATGTCATGGCCCGAGTTGTAGCCAGAATTCTCTTGGAGGGAGAGCGTTGAGTTTGCGTATAGATCTATACTGGATTGACTATCCTACACCTTGCTGCTAGCTACAGCCGGACCTGCAGGTCTGCGGGTGCCAAACGTCATTCCGTTATTACGACCGTTCTTTATGTCGTTGTTATCAGTCGATAGTATGGTGCAATTATCACATTATACCTTAATATAAATCCGGTTTAAGGTAGTAGTAATCAGTACAACAGTAGTTCTTATTATACAAAACTACAGTACTACAATGATTTACCCATTACATATTTTGGTGATAATCTCACTTAAGCATTAATGTACAAACTATATTTTATCAAATAATAGTTATACTTGGGTAATCACACACTTTTACAACAGACGAGTTTACAAAACAGTTAAGCCTTGGTAGAAGGTTACTATTATAGAAAATATAGGATTTTCTGAGAGATTCAAACTTTTGCAAATACTTTTAAACATTTATTTACATTTTTACAAACTTATACATTGGGACAAGTTCAAATGTTTTTGACAATGAACATTGACACTAAAATACTTATGAACTCACCAGCTTAATGCTGATAAACTCTTTCAAAATAACTTGTATTCTCAGGTCATCAGTAGACAGGTACCGATGCCAGCTTTTTGAGATGATGGAGCGTACTCAAGACTCATCATTTTATTATTTTGATTTACGTTATATTTTTGGTGTCTAAAACTGTACAGAACACGCATGTATTAAATTTATATATTTAATGCAATGGATGATGTTGTTTGCCTATTTACATTTACTGTGTTGTGATTACCTTACATGACGTCCTCCGCCCCAGAACGTTTCCGCCGTTCTTGGTTTTGGGGTGTGACAGATTGGTATCAGAGCATTGTTTATAGTGAATTGAGTATATCAACCCATAAAAGATATACTAAACTATAAACCCATTGGGGATTAAACTCTGACCAAGAGTCTATACTTAAAATAATAAAATATTTAACTAAGTATACTAGTCTGCATTCATACTAAAATAAGTGTCACAATGACAAGAACAAAAGTATTACGATTGTTAAATATCACAAGTGAGCTCGGGGATGTATGGTCAGTCCTGGGAATGGCATAGCCTGATCAACTATGCTGATCCTAGGAGTGATTAGCACATGCCTTAGAATGGTTGTGATAGGTTAACAAGTCTAAAAACTTACCAACCATACCACAAGAAGATCAATAGAATGTAAACTTAAAATACTATAGGAGTATTTTGCGCTACTAGTTACACGTATACTATATTCTTATACCTCTATTCTCGCATAGATCTTGATGGCTAGATATCCATCATGGCGACCCGTACTTTCCCAATGAAGGCAATGCCGGGTGGATCGATGAAGAGCCCGAAGTTGATCATCCAATCCCTTTGGATGATCACCTCGCAGAAGGCTTTTCAGATGGGTCCGACTCCGAGCCTGAAGTCAACAACCTACCGATTGTAGGTCAAGCCCCGAACAACAACCCTCGACCAGCGTTTCCAGGTCCTACACCCATATGGGCAAGCAACCTGAACCGCTGGAGTAATGATCAGGGACAACCCTTACCATACTTTGGAGACCGAACCTTTTACAACGTCAGTGATGGTGGCTCTACTGACCGAGCTCTGCCTGTCATTATCCGCAGAATAGCTCGTATTGTCGAGCAAGGTGGAGCAGCCGTCGACCGAGTCATAGAGATTGATGCCGACTCAGGTGTCAACACAGTCAGCATCCGCTGTCTTGAAGAAGACATGGAACGGACCCGGAGGACAAATAAAACCCTGCTGTAGCAGTTGGCTGCCTCACGAGCTGAAATATTGGAACTTCGAGCTCGTCAGAGGACTCAGGATCGACCCATTCAAGAGGTGTTTCGTCAAGTATCCGACCGCAGTACTCGCCCGGGATTTTCCCATCGCCGTTGGTTGATGTCTAGTACAGCTCCGTCTTTTAATTAAAGGATAGCCTTTAACATCTGTGCTCCAAGTAGCGCCTGTGTGTAAAATGTTCCTAACTTCCATACTCAAATTTGAAATCTAAGAACTGTCAAACTTTTCTATATGGTATGATGTATGACCTACTGTTAGGTCGATTTTCCCTGAACTTATTACATCAGTAATACCAGTAAATTTTTGAGATCTATCTATCTGGGGAAAAATCTATACACTTGTGCTTTCCCGCTAATAATGCTTGTTGTGGTTTCAAGCACCCTTTCAACTGTTGGACTATGTTTAGTTAGTCCATGTGTCACTCTCGCGTTGCTTACAAATTGATTCTTACCATCTTTCTTATCTTTTTAAACTTTCAGCTGAAGGATGCCTCCTCGCAAGTCTCCCAGGAATAGGAATAATCCTGCACCTCCACCACCTCCTCCGCCTCCGGTCATCGATACTGTAGCCCTGAATGCTGTTGTAGCTGCAGCAGTGGCAACTGCCATGGCTCAGTATCACTCTTCTGATGCCAGCAGAGGTGGAACCCCTGTGGAATCTATTCCGATCGAAATCCCTGTGCGCTCAAGGGAGTGCTCTTACAAGGATTTTACAAACTGCAAGCCGAAGCCTTTCTATGGCACCGGCGGAGTCATTGCTCTCTCGCAGTGGTTCGAGAAGACTGAATCAGTCTTCGAAATCTGTTCATGCCCTGCTGCGTGCAAGGTGAAATATGCCGCCTGCACCTTTGAGGGTAAAGCCCTAACGTGGTGGAACGGCCACGTCAAAGCCCTAACTCTCGTCGTAGCCAACGACATGGGCTGGGAAACAATGAAAGACCTCATGACTGAGGAATACTGCCCGAGGGGCGAGATCCAGAAACTGGAGCAGGAACTCTGGAACCTGTCGATGAAGGGCACCAATGTGGTCACTTATACAGCCCGATTCAGCGAGCTGGTGGCCCTCTGCCCCAATATGGTTCCCACCGAGGGGAAGAAGATCGAGAGGTACATATGGGGACTAGTGCCTCCGTATCAGGGGAATGTGCTAGCGTCAAACCCCGCTACCTTCGACAGTGCCAAACGATTGGCACAACGACTCATTGACCATGGAGTCAAAACCTCTACAACCACAACCACCCTAGCCATCCCGGAACCCTCCAAACCCGCCGATACTAAGCGGAAATTCTGGGATGAAAGGAAGAAGCAGCAGGCTGCCAAAAAGCAGCAACTGGTGGCAATTCATGCCGCAGTGACCCCTACTGCTGCTACTACTGCCCCGGTTAGTCGGTATGCTGGAAGTTCGCCCAAGTGCAACAAATGCAGCTACCACCACAACGGCCCCTGCCGTGAATTGCAGTGCTCTAACTGCAACAGGAAAGGACACACCGTCCGATTCTGTAAGTTCCCGGCACAACCTATCAACCAAGTCCCTGGCTCTGGCGCGAGCCCAACCTGCTATGGATGTGGCGAAGCAGGCCACTTTAAGAGGGACTGCCCCAAAGCGAGGAATGCTGGAGGAGCAGGGAGGGTACTGGCTATAGGCCACGGGGAAGCAGTTGCTGACCCGACAGTAGTAACCGGTACGTTCCTCCTCGATAACTCCTATGCATGCATTCTGTTCGATAGTGGAGCGGAGCGAAGCTTCGTAAACCATAAATTTGCTCGCATGCTTAATCAACCACCGCACGCACTCAAAGAACTATTTACAGTAGAAATGGCTAATGGAAAAACTGAAAACACGAGTAGCATATACTTAGGTTGTACCCTAACCCTAGACAACCATTCATTTCCAATCGACCTCATGCCAGTCTCAATAAAAAGTTTCGACGTCATCATTGGCATGGACTGGTTAAGCCTCCATCGTGCCGACATCATGTGCTTCGAGAAAGCAGTCCGTCTAAACCTCCCGTCTAACGAAACTCTTATAGTCTATGGCGACAAACCCGGTGCAAGTCTTCGCATCATATCAAGTATTCAAGCACAGAAATACCTGCGTAAGGAATACCACGCATTCCTTGCTCACGTCGTCGACACGAACCTAGAAACGAAAGAACTAAAGAACCTCCCAGTAGTGAGCGACTTCCCCGACATTTTCCCAGAAGAACTACCCGGATTACCTCCGCAACGACAGGTCGAGTTCAGAATCGACTTAGTCCCAGGAGCTACCCCAGTAGCCAAGTCGCCCTACCGTTTAGCACCAGCCGAGATGCAAGAACTCTCTGGTCAACTTAACGAACTGCTCAGCAAGGGCTTTATAAGGCCAAGTTTCTCACCTTGGGGAGCACCGGTCTTGTTTGTTAAGAAGAAGGACGGATCCTTCCGTATGTGTATTGACTACAGAGAACTCAACAAACTGACGGTCAAGAATCGTTATCCTCTACCACGCATAGATGATCTATTCGACCAACTGCAAGGGGCGAACTATTTTTCTAAGATTGATCTGAGATCCGGATATCACCAGTTACGAGTGCTAGAGGAGGATGTGCCGAAGACCGCCTTCCGAACTCGTTACGGACATTACGAGTTCGTGGTGATGCCATTCGGATTGACCAATGCGCCCGCAGTCTTCATGGATCTGATGAATAGAGTATGCCGACCCTACTTGGATCAGTTCGTCATCGTTTTCATTGACGACATCCTAATCTACTCCCGAAGTAAGAAAGAACATGGCGATCATCTGCGACAAGTTCTAGGGACATTACGAAAAGAGAAACTTGATGCGAAGTTCTCGAAATGTGAATTTTGGATCCGAAGAGTCGAATTCTTAGGACACGTGGTAAGCGAAGAGGGAATCCACGTGGACCCATCCAAAATTAAGGCCATTGAGAACTGGTCAGCACCGAAGACTCCTACAGAAATTCGTCAATTTCTAGGTCTCGCTGGCTACTACCGCAGGTTCATTCAGAACTTCTCACGAATAGCGAAGCCTCTTACAACCCTAACCCAGAAAGGTGTGGCCTTTGACTGGGAAGAGAAACAAGAAAGAGCGTTCCAAACGCTCAAACGAGCCTTGTGCACCGCACCAATACTATCCCTTCCGGAAGGAATAGAAGACTTCGTAGTTTATTGCGATGCATCGAATCAAGGGCTCGGATGTGTTCTGATGCAGCGAGGTAAGGTCATCGCCTACGCCTCGAGACAATTGAAGACACACGAGGTTAACTACACGACCCACGATCTTGAACTAGGAGCAGTAGTGTTTGCTCTGAAGATCTGGAGACATTACTTGTATGGAACGAAGAGCACTATCTTTACCGACCACAAGAGTTTACAACACATTTTCGATCAGAAGGAGCTCAACATGAGACAACGACGATGGGTCGAGCTACTCAGTGATTACGAATGCGATATTCGTTATCATCCGGGTAAAGCCAACGTAGTAGCAGACGCCCTAAGTCGGAAGGAATATTCTGGTCGCAAAGTCAAGTCATTATCGATAACCATCCATTCACACCTGACTAAGCAAATTCAGGCGGCTCAACTTGAGGCCATGAAATCTGAAAATGTGTCAAGTGAATCCCTTAGAGGAATGGACAAGAATTTAGAAGCCAAGGGTGACGGAGCTTTATATTTCATGAACCGGATCTGGACACCGAAGCATGGTGGCTTCCGAGACTTGGTCATGACCGAGGCGCACAACACTCGGTATTCCGTCCACCCAGGTTCAGATAAGATGTATCTGGATCTTAAGAAGCTATACTGGTGGCCTAATATGAAAGCAGAGATTGCTACCTTCGTAAGTAAATGCCTTACTTGCGCAAAGGTTAAGGTCGAGTACCAGAAGCCCTCTGGTTTATTGCAGCAACCAGAGATCCCGGAATGGAAGTGGGAGCGGATCACTATGGATTTCATAACCAAGTTGCCCAAGACAACGGGTGGACTTGACACCATATGGGTCATCGTTGATAGATTGACCAAGTCTGCACACTTCCTGCCTATCAAAGAAACCGACAAGATGGAGAAGCTTACGAGATCATACATTAGGGAAATCGTACGGCTACATGGTGTACCTATGTCCATTATCTCCGATAGAGATAGTAGGTTCACCTCAAGATTTTGGCAATCACTACAACATTCCCTAGGAACGAGGCTGGACATGAGCACAGCCTACCATCCTCAGACCGACGGACAGAGTGAGAGGACCATCCAAACTCTAGAAGATATGTTGCGAGCCTGCGTGATTGACTTTGGGAAGGCATGGGATACTCATTTACCCCTTGTCGAGTTTTCCTATAATAACAGTTATCACACGAGCATCAAGGCTGCTCCATTTGAAGCTCTCTACGGCCGTAAGTGCAGATCCCCTCTGTGCTGGGCTGAGGTGGGTGATACCCAATTAGCCAGGGGGCAAACTTCTGGCAGTACTCTCACCGGTCCGGAGATCATTCGGGAAACAACAGAGAAAATCGTTCAGATCCGTGAACGATTGAAAGCCTCTAGAGACCGACAGAAGAGCTACGCTGATAAACGAAGGAAACCTTTGGAATTTCAGGTGGGAGACCGAGTCCTCCTCAAAGTCTCACCCTGGAAGGGCTTGATACGCTTCGGCAAGCGTGGAAAGCTTAATCCGAGGTACATAGGGCCTTTCGAGATTCTTGCAAGAGTCGGCCCCGTAGCTTACAAACTCGAACTACCAGACGCACTTCGTAACGTACATTCTACATTCCACGTATCTAACTTGAAAAAGTGTCTATCCGACGAGACTCTTGTAATCCCACTCGACGAGATCGAAATCAACGAGAGCCTCAACTTCGTGGAAGAACCTATAGAGATCATGGACCGTGAGGTCAAGCAGACAAAGCAAAGCCGTATCCCTATCGTGAAGGTTCGCTGGAATGCCAAGCGAGGACCGGAATTCACTTGGGAACGTGAGGATCAGATGAAACTGAAATACCCTCACCTTTTTGCTTAGTTATTTGTAAATTCTAGCTTGCTTAAAAGTCTAATTTCGGGACGAAATTCCTTCTAACGGGGGGATGATGTGACAACCCGATATTTCGAGTCAATGTAATGTAAAACCGATCAAATTTAGGTCAAAATGTAACCTTCCTAAAATCTTATTCGGATTAAATAAAGTAATAGGAATCATATCAAGGTTTGCGTACATAAAAAGAACGTCCAAATCTGACTCCGGATGAGGAAGTTATGAAATTTTGAAGAAATTCCTTAATCACGTCATTTTAATAAATAAATAATAAAAATAATTTCGGAATTAGCCAACGGAATCTAAACGAAAGTCGTAGATCATGGTCTCACCTTCGCGTGGATATAAAGAACGTCAAAAACGGAGTTCGTATGAGAGAGATATGAATTTTTGAAGTTTATTTAAAATAAATAAGAATTTAATTATAAATTCCCGGTAATATCCGAAGAGGAGTCATCGGATTGGACCGAAGTACGCCCTGCGTACCTTCGTACGCCCCGCGTACTGAGATCGAGGGTCTCGGATCGTCCACGTCGCACTATCCGAAGAGTTCTAAACCGTCCGACCCGTCCGAAGCTCCGACCCGTCCGACCCGCTGTCCCGTCCGACCCGCCGTCCCATCCGACCCGCGTACCCAGCAACCCGTCCCATCCGAACCGAGGCAGTCGAGGCTTCGGTCATGCATGACGTACGCGTACGCGCTGCGTACGAGCGTACGCCCCGCGTTCGGAGGCGGTTCAGCCTTCCTATAAATAGGATGCGAGGCTTTCCGAAAATGTTGCTCATTTCTCTCCTCTCTCTCACAACTTTGTCTCGTTTTCCGTGCCCGTTATAACCCGAAGCTCTGGTCTTTTTGCTCAAGTCCCGAGGGTCGATTTTACTCCCGAGATTCCCGAGAATCCCGAGAAAAATCCGTTTTCCGAGACGAAACTCTGCCCGGTTTTCCATCTCGCTTTCCTCAATCAATCAAGTGAGTTTCATACCCCTTAATCAACCTGTTAAATATTCTAAATGCTTTTATATGCTTTCAAAAGGGGGGGAATGCAAGTTAAATACTTATAGTTATTGTTTCAATCACCTGTGATTGTACTAATCACATGTGATTAATAACTAGGGAAATCAGTGGTTTTATCACTATTCAAACTATCTATCAAACTGTTTTACTTCTAAATGTTTTCCAAACCCATTTACTTTTCGAATTTACACTGCAACTGTGATTTAAGCAAATGTTCCTTATACTTAAACTGTTTTAATCAAATCTACACCTTCAAATGGTTTTATAGATTGACATCAAGTCAATCTTTCTTTAAAAATAATAGTTATGTTTCAAATGCCTTATAAATACTTATTTATGCTTTTATATTACAAATTGCATGCCCATATATGTATAGACGTATAAATAATGTTTAAAGGACTTAGGAAGGCTATCCACCTTGTTTCCTTTTCCTCGATTTGGATGTGGTCTGATAGGATTTTGGGTGACCATCCGAAGGTCGTTTCCATATTAATTATATATCAAATATACATATATAGACATGAAAGTACTTCCATAATCATATGTACTAAACGCACTGTTAACAAGTTACCATCGGGGTAACACAGAATCAAACTATTACAACTGCTAGATCAATGAGTCAGTTCATTCATGAGTCTATACTAGGAAGAGAATATATACAACTATACTACGAGAACATATACAACAATACTAGAACAAGAAACATTTCATCACACATGCAAGAATACGATAACAAATGTGATCCACTGTATCGGAGCATGCCTTAAATGTCATGGCCCGAGTTGTAGCCAGAATTCTCTTGGAGGGAGAGCGTTGAGTTTGCGTATAGATCTATACTGGATTGACTATCCTACACCTTGCTGCTAGCTACAGCCGGACCTGCAGGTCTGCGGGTGCCAAACGTCATTCCGTTATTACGACCGTTCTTTATGTCGTTGTTATCAGTCGATAGTATGGTGCAATTATCACATTATACCTTAATATAAATCCGGTTTAAGGTAGTAGTAATCAGTACAACAGTAGTTCTTATTATACAAAACTACAGTACTACAATGATTTACCCATTACATATTTTGGTGATAATCTCACTTAAGCATTAATGTACAAACTATATTTTATCAAATAATAGTTATACTTGGGTAATCACACACTTTTACAACAGACGAGTTTACAAAACAGTTAAGCCTTGGTAGAAGGTTACTATTATAGAAAATATAGGATTTTCTGAGAGATTCAAACTTTTGCAAATACTTTTAAACATTTATTTACATTTTTACAAACTTATACATTGGGACAAGTTCAAACGTTTTTGACAATGAACATTGACACTAAAATACTTATGAACTCACCAGCTTAATGCTGATAAACTCTTTCAAAATAACTTGTATTCTCAGGTCATCAGTAGACAGGTACCGATGCCAGCTTTTTGAGATGATGGAGCGTACTCAAGACTCATCATTTTATTATTTTGATTTACGTTATATTTTTGGTGTCTAAAACTGTACAGAACACGCATGTATTAAATTTATATATTTAATGCAATGGATGATGTTGTTTGCCTATTTACATTTACTGTGTTGTGATTACCTTACATGACGTCCTCCGCCCCAGAACGTTTCCGCCGTTCTTGGTTTTGGGGTGTGACAGTTTGCGGCCCAGGGGAGTAAACTCCTAGCCGTAAACTCTCAACCAAGTGCCTAAATGGAGCTTAGAATTATTACAACTCATGTGGTGAATTGTTTCAAGGCTAAAACAAGAGTTTGGGTGCCATATTAACTCCTTTGGGGAGTTTACGGCCCAGAGACCATATTCCCTTGGAGTTTACGGCTGTAAACTCC
Source organism: Lactuca serriola (assembly GCF_051521515.1). Lineage (NCBI taxonomy): Eukaryota > Viridiplantae > Streptophyta > Magnoliopsida > Asterales > Asteraceae > Lactuca > Lactuca serriola. Next base: position 91,856,391 of record NC_136410.1, read on the forward strand.
CTTGGGAGGGTTTTTATGGTGTTCTCAAGTCTCAAACATTTCTAGGTAATGATCTATGTTGGGTTCTAGGCATAAGGAAGGAGTTAGGGTGTCATTTGACCCCTTTATAGGTGTTTACTGCCCAAGAGTTTATCTTGGCCGTAAACTCCTCTTTCCTTGTGATTCCTTATGTTTTCTTGGCTTTAAACACTTTAGGGTACTTGTCCTAATTGAAGTCTAAGCTTTAGGAGGTGTTTCAAAGCATTTTGGCATGTTCAAGGGAGTTTACGGCCTAAGATATTCTTGGGCCGTGAACTCCCAAACTTGGGTGTTTCTAGGTTGATTTCATGTCCCTAATACAAGTAGAATACTTTCTAGCCATTTGTTTAAGGATATGGAGGACCCTAGGCACACTTTGGTGCCCTTACTTAGAGTTTACGGCCCAAGAGCATTTCCTTGGCCGTAAACTCCCTTTAAGGGGTGTTCTTGATGTGTTAAGGTCTCCAAATTAGCTAGAAGTAATTGAGGGTTAATGTCTAAAGCCTTTACGAGTGATTTGGGCACATTTAAGCCTTTGAAATTGGTGTTTACGGTCCAAGAAACTCTTGGGCCGTAAACACCTAAAGCTATGTGTTCTTGGTTGTTTTCTAGCCTCAAATGATCATACATATTATCCTAAACTAGTTGCCTAACAAGGAAATGGGACTAGATGGCCTTTAAGCTTCACTTTGGAGCTTACTCCCCAAGAACGTTCTTGGGTGGTAAACTCCCGGATCTCATATATTTGACCTACAATCTATGTTAATAGGCATAAAACAAGCATTATAACACAACTAGAGAAGTGTACTCACGATTTGGGATGAAAAACCGAAGATCCGTAAGAGAGGAAACGGCTTTTCTCTAGTTGGAAATGTGAATAATGAATGAATTTAGTTCAGAAATCTATTTACAGTCCTGAAATATTTTTGGCAGAAAATATTTTTATTCCTGGAATGAACTCTAATGTCCTAGAGTCTTGGAATAACAGTGTTGCACAAAACCCTAGTGCATCCACTCTCCTAATATCTTCTTAAGTGCAAAATCATGAAAACTGCCAAACTTATACTCGAAATCTGAGTTTTCACTGTAACCGTTCTAACTTCTATTGGATTGAAATGGTTTGTTCAGAATGGAAATTTCGGGTTGTCACATCATCCCCCTGTTGAAGGGAATTTCGTCCCGAAAATAGAATTTAGGCAAGGAAGTAGGTACGAAGGATCGAGCCGTCAGGAGGAAACTTCCTAATCGATTGGTTCTAGCGCACTTAAGTGAAATCGGGTTCTCGATTGGCATTCCAACGAACCTTCACTAACTGGTGATGGCGTTGCTTCCTCCGCTTGACTTCTCGGTCAAGGGTCACTACGGTCCTAATACAAAGGCGAGGATCTCGACGAGTGGACTTACTAGAGTCCTAACAGAAAGGTATGGTTTTACGGTCGAGACGCGAAGAGTAGAATGTACGTTACTGAGTTCGTGGAGTAGGTCTAGTTTGTGCGAGGCGCAGGACCGATTCTGATAAGAATCTCGAAGGTCCTGTCTATCTTGGATTTAGCTTTCCACGCTTTACGAAGCGTATTAAGCCATTCCGCGAGTGAGTTATCCTAAAGAACTTGGTCACTCACTTGGAATTTCAAAGGTTCCTTTTCTTGCATAACTTCCCAGTCAAAGGCCACCCCTTGCTGGGTCAAAGTCGTACGAGTTTCTATAGCTTGCGAGGAGTTATGAATGAACTAAGGCGATAGGTCGGTAAGACCTAGAATTTGGCGAATGACTGTCGGCGTCTCTGGTGTCAATAAATGCTCAACAGTTTTGACAAATTGAAAGAGTGCTCATAATTTCTCACATTACTAATAGTGTGTCATAGAAATTTGACTCTTCAATTTCAAAACTCGTGCCTAGAGAACTTCGCTAAAGTTCCTCTGTAGGAAATGTTTCCCTGGGTTTTCTTCTTACTACGAGGGTAGATAAGTAAGTCATTACATGGAGAAATGATGAACTGATCCAAGTAAGAAAGATGTAACCCTATTCATTTAGCTCATGAAAACTATGGGCGTATTGGTCCTATCCGAGGGGTATCACTACAGACTCGAAGTGTCCTCATCGAGTTCAGGAGATAGTCTTCCGGACATCTTTCCCTAACACTCGAACTGGTGATATTTGGATCTTAGGTCCATTCCTGGAAGTAGTTTCTTTCCTTGCGTTTGCTCTACCATTTCATCTACGTGCGGCAGAGATAATGATTTTTAATGAAAAATCTTGACGGAGTCCTCGAAATCCGAGGCACATACGATACAATCCGTCGATCTCTGGGAGAATAAGACTAGGGTTTCTCCAAGGTGAGAAGCCTAGTCTTCTAATTCTCTTTCTGTGTAGTTCGTTAAGTTGTTTGTACTGTTCTTGTATCTTCGTTGGTGTTTAAACTATAGGGTGATCTGTTTACGGGAGTCGTACTGGGTTCTAAGTTTGTTCACATGATGATGTGATTACTCGTAGGCTTAAGCAGTTCTTCGTCCTGAAGTTCATATTAGAATTCATACATGGTTTCACAATCACAATTTCGGGTATACGAGTCGCATATAATTAAGGTTGAAAAGGTAGTCGAATAACTGATTCTTCTTTAAGCTCACATCCCATCAGGGAAAAAGAAGTTAAAGTGGAATCATCAATTCTAAACCTGTAGAAGCTTGATTATATATAACTCTTACGTATACCTTCCTCAGTGATAGATCAATCGCATGAATCCTTGGATTAAACTTGACGTACTGCACGAGTGGTACTTCGGGGATTTCGTCGGAAAGAAAACAACTAAGAGGTACTCCTGGCATGAGTACTTCGGCCTTATGAGGTGACGGCTTCGCTGGAAAAGTGATCTAGAAGAAAGAGATGTACGTATAAAGTTGTTTTTGTGAGGATCAAATTGAATCGAGTTGTATGATAATGTCAGAATCATATAGAAACTTAAAGACATTAGATTTGAACATAAGACGTTTACAGACAAAACGCAACCGTGCAACCATGAACAGAGTTACAGTACTTTAGACTTACATCAAGACCATTGCTGCGAATAAGGTATACTACAAAAGACAAGTATACGCAGCACGAGCATCCTTATACAGACAGGATTTCGCAAAAAGGTAAGACTCTAGTTGCACTAGTTATGGATAGTTTATAAGTCTGTTACAACGAAACGCCTAAATTACATTAACGTGGTTCCAGGGCAGGCTCTCGTGCAGCTGTAATCTTGAGAATTTTCCCGTCTGTGCCAGAGTTCTGCGTTATCAGGCAATCCTTCTTGAGGTGTCCAATTTCACCGCATTGGTGACGTATCTGGACAGCACCCACATCAGTGGAGGAATTGAAGTGTCGGGTAGGAGTTGTGGGGACACGATTGTTTTCGTTGATCTCCCCTTTTGGGCAATTTCTGTAATAGTGCCCTGCCTCACCACAACTATAACAAAGTAGGCTTGCTCCAGTGGTGGAGGTAGTTCTACAGAAACGAGCAATGTGTCCCATCTTGTTGCAATTATTGCATTGCCAGGCTCGGCAAATTCCCTTGTGGTGGTGGTTGCACCGGTCGCACTTCAGGAGTGTTCCTTTATATGGTCTGCTCGATACTGGGATGGCAGAGGTTTGTGGTTGTTGCCTGGAAATTCTCTGAAACCGTTTGCGTTCCACTTTGGCTTGACGTTTTCTTTTCTTGAACTCCGAGTTGTTGTTTTGGGTGGTGGCGACTGTTACTATTTGTTGATTCCCCTGATTGTTAACACGATCGGGATTGTCAACTCCTTTTTCAGCCTTGTTTGCATCGGCAGTGCTGCGGTTTGCCAGGACTGTTGTCACGACAGCCATCTTGGCAGCTGTAACGGTGGCTTGAAAAGTAGTGGCGTCCATAGGAAAAGTAGAGGTCTCGTTGCTTGGCTGGTTGTTTCCGGATGACGACATGATCCTGTAACACGAAAGATAAGGATTTTGTGAGCGATTTTGGTTGACCCTGATGTACTTAGATTGTTCATGTGAAGAGTACGACTATGTTCTCGAAAGTTTGACCTACATCCCTATGATGCAGTCCTAGCATGGAATGGAAGTATGTTCGCGAAGGTTTGACCTACATCCCTATGATGCAGTCCTAGTAATGAGTAGAAGTAAGTTCGTAGAATGGTCTCAAGACGTTTGTCGTTCGAGCAGAGGTATCGTGGGTTGGTGAATAACAAGATCCAACCACTGAAAGAGACTTGGAAATGTCTCCGGATCTAACTTGCTATAGTCCAATGACTTGACTAAAGCATGATTCAGATAGACTCTAATGAAAGAATGATAAGAGTACTTGAATGAAGAATGACACAGAAGTTAGCCGGTTGTCAATATCTTGGATATTCACGACGTAAAGGTTCTGGAAAATGACCTTGTAAAGGTCTTACATCATATCCACAGAAGATAGTTCCTGACAGCATAAAGACCTAACTAAAGTACTTACGGTACCAGATAATTTCATAGAAAATGCCACATCAGGCATAGACAGAAAAAACACGATTCCTTTTTAATAAAGAAATAAAGTAAAGCGTCTACTACCGCCGACGGTCATCTCTCTGGTGAACTCTTAGTTCAGCCAATTGATGTTCCATGTCAAGTAGGTGTCTCTCGTACACCCTATGGCGTACTCGAAGTTCCATGACTTCGGCTCGTGTCAGCCAGTGCTTGCAGCAGGGTTTCATGGTTTCTCTCTGATATATCGTGAGCATCTTCTAGACGAATGGTGCGGAGGGTATACATTCTCGCATCGGCGACAGCTTCGGTAATCCGATGTAGGGCTGTTAGCCTTGAGTCTCATTTCGGGCTACTCTGCGGACCAAAATTGGCAAGACTCTATCTGCTGAGCCCCCATTGCTTAAGTCGTCAAAGCTTCGGTCGCCATTAAAAGGCATGGGCTGATCTTGTCCTTGGCTTCTTGTCTCCAAGCATTCCACTCACTCAGGGTTGGGTCATGAAAAGTCGGACGAGGGTTAGGAATTGGAAAGGGAGCTGCTCGGGGTAGGTTCTTACCCTCTGGTTCGGAGTTAGCATCATACGAAAAGTCTTCATCATGGTGATCATTCAAGGGGATAGGATGATCATTATCTGGTTCTTCTCCAAACCAACCAGCTATGACTTCATTCGGAAGATACTGGTTGCCGAGGGGATGGAGTCCAGCTATGTTTTCTATGCGAGAATTTAGGGTAAGAGAATAATTATTAGACGAACTATCTAGATAATTATTTAGAAAACCTTCATTAGTTACATCACTATTTGTGAAGTGCATACCAGCTATGTGTAATCTAAACAGGATAGACCTTCGAATAAGTGACCTTAATTCCAAATTCACACAGAATAGGGGTAAGGCAAAATTTCCACAGATTCTAAGTCTATAACATCCTAATTACATATAGCCTCAGTGTATCCACTTAGCAACTGTCAACTTAGTAATGAAGATCCCATTTTTGTTCTCAAGTATAAAGTACTTATAGTAACACCAAATACTCCTATAGTATTTTAATTTTAATGTTATGTTCTATTGTTCTCATTGTGGTAAGGTTGGTAAGATTTTAGCATTGTTGCAACCATACACTTAAACTTAGGCACATGCTAGTCAACCCAAGGATAATATAGGTGATCAGGCTATATCTTCCCAGTTTTGACCATATGTCTCTAAGCCCACTTGTGTTGCCCAACAATCGTAATTCTTTTGTATTGTCCTAGTGACACTGATTTTAGTATGAATGCAGCACGTATACTTACTTAAATATTTTATTATTTAAAGTATAAACTCTTGGTCAGAGTATTTTTAATCCTTTATGTATTTATAGTTAGTATATCTTTTATGGGTCGATATACCTAATTCACTATAAACAATGCTCTGATACCAATCTGTCACACCCCAAAACCAAGAACGGCAGAAACGTTTTGGGGCGGAGGACGTCATGTATAATATCAACAACAATGTAAAGTAGTAAACAAGAAACAACATCATCCATTGCATTAATAATATAATTATTATACAAATGTGTTCTGTCAAATTTTGATAAACACTAAAAGCATAAATCAAAATGAAAGATGAGTCTTGAACAAGCTCCATCTTTCTTTCTCCTTGCATCGGTATCTGTCTATGATAACCTGAGGATACAAGTAATTTTGAAAGCGAGTATCAGCTTTAAAGCTGGTGAGATCATAAGTATTTTAGTGTCTTAATTTGTATGCAAGTATTTGTATGCAACAATTTGTATATGAACTGTAAGTATGAAGATGTTTGTAAAACAACTGTAAGCGTTTGAAAACCTCTAGAATCCCTATGATTCCTACCATTAGATGAAGGTGTCTTCTACTAAGACCTAGCTGCTCTGAATGTAGCCTTAGTACTACCCCTTGGTACCAGGGTAACTAACGATGTTAACTGATGACATCCGTAGATGTACATTTACCTCTGTTGCTAACAACTGGGTATAGGAATAGTCAGTCCCTTCAAGTATACCTGTAATGGTATCAACCGTTGATATCCGTGAATGTGCTTTTACCTCTGTAGCTAACAGAGATTCTAGGAATGGTCAATCCCGCAACGTATCCTGTGGTACTAGGATATTAAATCCAATCTATCTCGTCGATTATGTGATTCTATCACAAGGTAAAGATAAGAATGAGGATTTGATAACAGAGTCTATACATATAAAATGTAATAGAACTTATCCTATAATATCTATGTAAAAGTACTCCTATAAGTGTGATCATGTAACTGTACTTATGTAAGTGTGATCATGTAATTGTACTTATGTAAGTGTGATCATGTAATTATACTTATGTAAGTGTGATCATGTAATAGTATAGTGGTGTACTGTAATGTTCTATGTGTGCTAGCTGTAATGTGTGTTCTCTCTATCTAGCAAGTATAGTAATGCACTGTAATGTTCTACGTGTGCTAGCTGTAATGTGTGTTCTCTCTATCTAGCAAGTATAGTAATGTACTGTAATGTTCTACTTGTGCTAGCTGTAATGTGTGTTCTCTCTATCTAGCTAGTATAGTAATGTACTGTAATGTTCTAGAAGGTATTGATTCATGAATGAACTGACTCATTGTATGATATCGTGTTCTAGTAATAGTTCTAGTATCTTCCTAAACTACCCATATGGTAGTTTACTAGTAGACTAACTGGTACGTATGGACATGGATGTATACCCTTGCTACCCAAGGGCATGAGATGAACTGGAAGGACCTTTTATGACTATATATGTACACATGATATATAACTAATATTTAAACGACTTTCGGACGAGTACCCGATATCCCACCAGACCACATCTCAAGCGTGAAAAGGAAATAGGGTGGATAGCCTTCCTAAGTATTTTAAACATTTCTTATATAACTATACATATAGAGGCATGCAATTTAAAATATAAAAGCCTAAATAAGTTTTGTAAGACATTTGAAACATAAATATTATTTTAAGAAAAGATCGACTTGATGTCAATCTATAAAACAATTTGAAGGCATAAGTTTGATAAAACAGTTTAAGTATAAGGAAACATTTGTTTGAAACACAGTTGTAAACATGTTTGAAAGGTAATGTACAGAGTAAGAGGTACAATGTAATAAGGAGTTTAAAACATATAAAATGTTTATAAATAATCATTTGAAGGAAACCGTTTGGTAAAACGGCTAATGAGTAGCCAAATCATTTGAATGCTGTATATTAATCACATGTGATTGATGTAATAACTAGCATAATTCTACTTATTAATCACATATGATTGATATAATAAGTAGCATGATTCTACTTGTATCCCCCCCCCCCATAAAACATTTAAAAATAGTTTAAAACATTAGTTAAGGGGTATGAACTCACCTGCAGTAAGTGACTGGAATTGAACGGACTGTTATCGGACGGAAGGATCGGACAAGTGCTTGGTGTCAAGTGAGGACTTAGACACACACAATGATCCTAATTGCATATGAAAACATATGTATATAAATAATTAGTGATTAAAACACTAATTATACAAGTATAACATTTAAACGCGAGGAAAACACTTTTGGTCATGTGCTAAGAGGCTAATGGGTTGCAACAAAGGAGTGCAATGCCCCTAATGGAAGTTTATGGTCTAATGACCATGTTCTTTGGAGTTTACGGCCCAGGGGAGTAAACTCATGGCCGTAAACTCTCAACCAAGTTCCTAAACGGAGCTTAGAAATATTACAACTCATGTGGTGAATTTTTTCAAGGCTAAAACAAGAGTTTGGGTGCCATATTAACTCCTTTGGGGAGTTGACGGCCCAGAGACCACATTCCCTTGGATTTTACGGCCGTAAACTCCCTTGGGTGGGTTTTTATGGTGTTTTCAAGTCTCAAACATTTCGAGGTAATGATCTATTTTGGGTTCTAGGCATAAGGAAGGAGTTAGGGTGTCATTTGACCCCTTTATAGGTGTTTACGGCCCAAGAGTTTATCTTGCCCATAAACACCTCTTTCCTTGTGATTCCTTATGTTTTCTTGGCTTTAAACACTTTAGGGTACTCGTCCTAATTGAAGTCTAAGCTTTAGGAGGTGTTTCAAAGCATTTTAGCATGTTCAAGGGAGTTTACGGCCTAAGATATTCTTGGGCTGTGAACTCCCAAACTTGGGTGTTTCTAGGTTGATATCATGTCCCTAATACAAGTAGAATACTTTCTAGGCATTTGTTTAAGGCTATGGAGGACCCTAGGCACACTTTGGTGCCCTTACTTAGAGTTTACGGCCCAAGAGCATTTCCTTGGCCGTAAACTCCCTTTAAGGGGTGTTCTGGATGTGTTAAAGTCTCCAAATTAGCTAGAAGTAATTAAGGGTTAATGTCTAAAGCCTTTAGGAGTGATTTGGGCACATTTAAGCCTTTGAAATTGGTGTTTACAGTCCAAGAAACTCTTGGCCTGTAAACACCTAAAGCTATGTGTTCTTGGTTGTTTTCTAGCCTTAAATGATCATACATATTATCCTAAACTAGTTGCCTAACAAAGAAATGGGACTAGATGGCCTTTAAGCTTCACTTTGGAGTTTACTCCCCAAGAACGTTCTTGGGCGGTAAACTCCCGGATCTCATATATTTGACCTACAATCTATGTTAATAGGCATAAAACAAGCATTATAACACAACTAGAGAAGTGTACTCACGATTTGGGATGAAAACCCGAAGATCCGTGAGAAAGAAAACGGCTTTTCTCTAGTTGGAAATGTGAATAATGAATGAATTTAGTTCAGAAATCTATTTATAGTCCTGAAATATTTTTGGCAGAAAATATTTTTATTCCTGGAACGAACTCTAATGTCCTAGAGTCTTGGAATAACAGTGTTGCACAAAACCCTAGTGCATCCACTCTCCTAATATCTTCTTAAGTGCAAAATCCTGAAAACTGCCAAACTTATACTCGAAATCTGATTTTTCATTGTAACCGTTCTAACTTCTATTGGATTGAAATGGTTTGTTCAAAATGGAAATTTCGGGTTGTCACAATATGGGATTTTTTTCGGAAACAACTTTTCATAAAATCAAAGGAACATTTTCTTTCACCAGAGTCAACCGCTTATGAACTCACTAGCTTTATGCTGATATTTCTAAAACTACTTGTATTCTCATGTTCACGTTAGATAGGTATCTCGCTTACTTTTGGAGAAGGCGGAGCATATAGAAGTCTCGTCTATACTTTTGATTATACCGATGTATATAAATCTATGTTTACAATGCTTTTAAAACAAATGCAAATATTCTTATTCTAATGTAATGGTTGTGTTTACTATGCTTACTATGTACAATGGTTGTGATACTATGTATGACGTCCTCCGCCCCGGAACGTTTCCGCTGCTGGTTTCGGGGTGTGACAGATTGGTATCAGAGCAATTGTTTATAGTGAACTAAGTATACCAAACCTTACATGGTATACAACTATAAACACTAAGGGGCCGAAGTGCTCTGAACTAAAAGTATACTGTAAAATATAAGTATTTTTACTCCAAGTATACAAGTATACCTACATACCAAAACTCAGTATCATGAAAAGAACCAAACAAAAGTATTTGGATGTTGAACACTATGGTTAAACCTGGGAGTTATGTAATCATGTCTAGGGTCAATATAGCCTGATCAACTATATTCATTCGAGACATGACCAACATGTGCTTGGGAGTGATTGTGAGGTTGCAACAGGCCTAAAACTTACCAAAGTCATCCTACCAAAAGTTATCGATAGAACAAAACCTTCAACATAAAATACTATAGGAGTATTTTAGTCAGAGTTGAATACGTTGTAGAAATTCATTCCAAGTGTTGCTACTCATTCTTTCCTTAGCAATTATTTACTTTATTTAGTAGCTCTTTCCTGTTCTATCGCTTAGTAGAACACTTTATCTATCATGTAGAGATAAATCTTGTTTCGTATCTTCTAATTCAATTCAGTGGACTTACCATCCTCTCCTTCCTGATCATTTTAGAATGAGATGCCTCCAAAGAAAAGACCTAGCTCAAAGAACAACAATCCTCCTCCACCACCTCCTCAGATTGATCCCGCTATGTTTCAAGCAGCTGTTACTGTTGTTGTGACTGCCGCAATGTCACAGATGAATCCTGACGGCTCTGGCGGGCCAGGAGGTGGTACCCGTCCTCAAATTTAGGAAGGTGGTCAGGGACACCAGAATGAGTGTTCCTATAAGGACTTCATGAACGCAAAACGCACATCCTTCAATGGCACTGGAGGTGTTATTGCCTTGACCCGATGGTTCGAAAAGATCGAGTCCATTTTCGAAATCTGTTCCTGTTCTGAAGTCAACAAAGTAAAGTTCGCCGCTTGCACCTTCGCCAACAGGGCACTAACCATACAAATGTTATGGGTTGGGAGAGCTTGAAAGAGCTCATTCTTGCTGAGTACTGCACTCGGGGCGAAATGCAAAAACTAGAGCACAAACTTTGGAACCTAAAGGTGAAGGGTTCCGATGTTGTTGCCTACACATCTAGGTTTGAAGACCTAGCGCTCCTCTGCCCGGGGATGGTCACCCCGGAAAGCAAAAAGATTGAAAAATACATTTGGGGGCTGACCCAGCCAACCAAAGGAAATGTCTTGGCCGCTAGGCCAAACACCTTCGACAACGCTAAGTGCCTCGCGTAAACTCTGATCGATCATGGAGTCGATCTCGATGAAGTGACCACCACTCCTGAACTGGCTAAAGGGAGTGGTGAGAAAAGAACATTCTGGAAACAGAAGAAGGGTCAGTCTTCGCAGGAGCCCTCAAAGAAACAGCAAACGGTGGCAGTCTACGCTGCTACTACCCCTGTAGCTACTCCTGCCACTCAAGCACCTACCGGTAGATATGCTAGTACCCTTCCTCGGTGCGACAAGTGTAACTACCACCATAATCCCAGCCCATGCCGTGAACTGTCGTGCTCTAACTGTGGTAAAAAGGGGCATACGATTTGATTTTGCAAGGCATCAGCTTAACCAAGCAATCAAACGTCTGGAGCAGGCGTCAGTCAAGCCTGTTATAATTGTGGAGAAGTCGGGAATTACAAGAAAAACTGCCCCAAGACTATAACAACTGGTGGCATAGTGAGAATACTGACGATGGGACGCGAGGAGGCAGTCGTTGATCCCACAGTTGTTTCGGGTACGTTCCTCCTTGACAACTCTTATGCATGCATTCTTTTCGATTATGGTGCTGAAAGAAGTTTTGTTAGTCATGCATTCAAGAACCTTCTTAAACATAAACCCCAACCATTAACCGAAACATTTACCGTCGAGATGGCTAACGGTGAGAAGGAGAGCACTAACGATATATTCTTAGGCTACATCCTTACCCTCAACGACCATTCTTTCCCAATCGACCTCATGCCAGTCTCTATAAAAAGCTTCGATGTTATCATTGGCATGGATTGGTTGAGCCCCAATCATGCCAATATCCTTTGTTACGAAGAAGCTATTTGTCTCAATCTCCCATCTGGCGAAACCCTCATGATCTATGGTGATAAACTTAGCTCCAACTTTCGTATTATCTTGTGAATCAAAGCCCAGAAACTTCTACGAAAGGAGTGCCATGCGTTCCTAGCCCATGTGATAAACAAGAAACATGAAGTTAAGGACCTCGGGAGCATTCCCGAAGTATGCAATTTTCTTGATGTCTTTCCCGAAGAGCTCCTGGGAATTCCTCCCGAACGCCAAGTCGAGTTTCGCATCGACTTAATTCCCAGAGCTAACCTGTAGCTAAGTCTCCATACCGCTTAGCGCTAGCAGAAATGCAAGAATTATCCATCCAGCTTAATGAGCTACTCAGAAAAGGATTCATCAGACCGAGTTCCTCACCTTGGGGAGCCCCGGTGTTATTCATGAAAAAGAAGGATGGATCCTTTCAAATGTGTATAGATTACCGTGAATTGAACAAGCTGACCGTCAAAAACCGTTACCTTCTTCCTCGAATAGACAACCTTTTCGATCAACTTCAGGGAGCCAGTTACTTCTCAAAAATAGACCTTAGATCAGGGTACCATCAGCTACGAGTTCATGAGAGTGATGTTCCCAAGACATCATTCAGGACTCGATATGGTCACTACGAGTTTGTAGTGATTCCCATTTGGTGTAACCAATGCACCGGTAGTGTTCATGGACCTGATGAACTGGGTGTGTCGTTCTTATCTGGACAAGTTCGTTATTGTGTTCATTGACAATATACTTGTCTATTCCAGAAGTGAGGAAGATCACAAACAACATTTGAGACTAGTATTGGAAACACTTAGATCGGAGAAGCTGTACACAAAATTCTCCAAGTACGAATTCTGGATTCGTAAGGTAACCTTCGTAGGTCACGTGGTAAGCGAGGAAGGCATACATGTGGACTCTTCCAAAATCAAGGCGATAGAGAATTGGTCAGCACCAAAGACACCCATAGAAATCCTTCAATTCTTGGGTCTTGCTGGCTATTATCGTAGATTCATCCAGAATTTTTCTAGAATTGCCAAACCACTAACTACTCTGACACAGAAAGGTGTACTCCTTTGATGGAGTGAAAAGCAAGACAATGCATTCCAAACATTGAAGCGAGCCTTGTGCAGCGCACCTATCCTATCCATGCCCGAAGGGACGGAGGACTTCGTTGTCTACTGTGATGCATCCAATCAGGGCTTAGGTTGTGTGCTCATGCAGTGAGGAAAAGTTATTGCTTATGCCTCAAGACAGCTAAAAACACATGAAGTTAATTATACTACTCACGACCTAGAGTTGTGAGCAGTGGTCTTCGCACTGAAGATTTGGATACATTATCTCTACGGAACCAAGTGCACGATCTTCACTATCCATAAAATCCTACGACACATCTTCAATCAGAAGGACTTAAACATGAGACAACGGTGATGGGTAGAGCTGCTCAGTGACTATGAGTGCGAAATCCACTACCATCCCGACAAGGCCAATGTGGTGGCAGATGCCCTTAGCCAAAAGGAAAGCTCCGGCCGCAAGGTGAAGACACTGACAATGACCAACCATTCCCACTTATCCGCACAAATCCGAGAGGCTCAGTTGGAAGCCCTAAAACCAGAGAACATGTTGAATGAAGCTTTGTGGGGAATGGATAAGAATCTTGAGATCAATGGAGACGGATTTTATTGTTTCATGGACCGGATTTGGACCCCAAAGTTCGGCGGTTACAGGGAGGTTGTCATGAACGAAGCTCACAAGACCAGATACTCCGTTCACCCAGGTTCAGATAAGATGTACCTTGACCTCAAGAAACTATATTGGTGGCCAAACATGAAAGCCGAGATCGCTACCTTCGTGGGCAAGTGTCTAACTTGCACCAAGGTGAAGGTCGAATATCAGAAGCCCTCGGGCCTGCTCCAGCAGCCCGAGATACCTGAGTGGAAATGGGAGATGATTTATATGGATTTCATTACCAAATTACCCAAATCTCCGAGTGGGTACGATACCAATTGGGTAATTGTCGATCGATTGACAAAATCTGCCCACTTCCTACCAATTAAAGAAAGATTCAAGATGGAAAGACTAACGCGAATCTACATTCAAGAGATAGTCCGAGTGCACGGTGTGCCTGTGTCCATTATCTCCGATCGGGATAGTAGGTTTACCTCAAAATTTTGACAATCCCTACAGAAGGGTCTTGGAACTAAGTTAGACATGAGCTCAACTTATCATCCTCAGACTGATGGGTAGAGCGAGAGAACTATCCAGACCTTGGAAGACATGTTGAGAGCATGTGTCATCGAGTTCGGTAAATCATGGGACACCCATTTTCCCTTGGTTGAATTCTCTTATAACAACAACTACCATACCAGTATCAAGGTTGCCCCGTTCGAAGCCCTGTATGGCTGCAAGTGCAGATCCCCTCTGTGTTGGGCTGAGGTGGGCGACACACAGCTAGCCAAGGGACGAGTCCCCGACAGTACTCTCACTGGTCCTGAAATCATCCGCAAAACCACCGAAAAGATCATTCAAATCTGAGAACGACTGAAAGCTTCACGAGACAGACAAAAGAGCTACGCCAATAAGAGACAAAAACCCTTGGAGTTCCAGGTTGGTGACCGCGTCCTTCTAAAGGTCTCACCCTGGAAAGGCATGATACGCTTTGGAAAGCATGGAAAGTTAAACCCGAGGTACATAGGACCGTTCGAAATCCTTGCTAGGATTGGTACCGTAGCCTACAAACTTCGTCTACCGTGTGAAATCAGTAACATTCACCTTGTTTTCCACATTTCAAATCTTAAGAAGTGCTTATCTGATGAAACTCTTGTGATCCCTCTCGACGAGATTGAAATCAACGAGAACCTCAATTTCGTGGAAGAAACGGTCGAAATCATGGACAGAGAGATCAAACGAACGAAACAAAGTCGCATCCCTATAGTGAAGGTTCATTGGAATGCCAAGTGGGGACCTGAATTCACTTGGGAGTGCGAAGATCAGATGAAACAAAAGTATCCGCATCTCATTCCAAATCTAGGATTTGTAACTTATTTTCAAATTTTGGGACGAAATTTCCTCTAACGGGGGGATGATGTGACAACCTGAAATTTATTCCGTCACTGTAATCCACTTTCATTAATAAAATTTATTGTTATTAAAAGTTTTCCGTTAACTTCTTAAGTTAAGTAAATCAATTAGAGTTATTGTCGTAATTTCATACGTGACGGAAAACAAAAAATCAGGCGAAAAACCTGTTTGCAGTTAGTGTTTAGTGGACCCCCACCCTGGTCGTAAACTCAATCCTATATAAAGGTTGAGTGGTCTTCATTCCCACCTTTTTCACACACTACAAACTTTCTCTCTCTATAATTTTGGGTTTTGATAAAGAAAAAATCCTTCAAGCTTCACATAAGTAAGTAAACCCCTCCTAGCTAGTTGTCTGCTTAGCATACTTGAAAATCTATGCATTAAACAACCAAAAACCTCAAGAACATGGGTTTACGGTTTTGGAGCCTCCCAAAACTGTAAACACCCTAAAAAGAGGTTTTGATGCCCCAAACTCCTTCCAATGCTTGGCTAATGAACTAGGAACTTGCATGAATGATCTAAGAACCCCAAAACACGAAATGAAAGGAGTAAACATGAGTTTACGGTTTGGGGACCTCCCAAAACCGTAAACACCTTTTAGGGGTGTTAAAATGCCCTTAACACCTTCTATGGCTTGTATGAGTGACTAGGACGTTGCATGCTTAACCTAGATGCACCAAAACACACAAGGAAGGGACAAACATGATTTTACGGCCGTAAACTCATGTGTTTACGGCAGTAAACTCCCCAAGGAGGGATACAAAAACCGTAAACTCCAAAGAAGGTCCATTTCAAGCCCCAATCACTTCCATAACCCTTGATTCGAGTCTAGCATAATTCCTTGAGTAGTATAAGACCTTTGAGCACCCAATAACACCATTGCCTTGAGTTTACGACCGTAAACTCATGGGGGAAATGGTCCCAGAACCGTAAACACCCCTAAGGGCCCCCATTTGAAGAGTAAACTCCAAAGTGAGGCCATACTCCCCTTAGATACAACTCCTAACACTCCTAGCTCTTAAATCAAAGTGTTTTCATGTGTTAATGTGCCTTTACTTACTTAATTAGTGATTAAGTAACTAATTAGATTCCATTATGTATCACTTCATGTTACATAGGATCCGTGGGTGTGTTCAAGTCCTCATTTAACACCTAGCATCCTACCCGACACTTCCATCCATTCCACTCACTGCAGGTGAGTTCATACCCCCTACAACTTTTTACCGAGATTTCATGTTTTCAGGGGGGGATACAAGCAAAAGTACAAGAGAACTTGTACTCAAAACCTATTATTTCGTATGAATTGTTTACATGTTTAGTATGCTTTTAACACAGAAAATCGTATTACTAACCGATTAATAAATCAACTTGTAAAGTTCGTTTTCAAAAACTAAAGCAAGGAAACTTGTGAATCTAATCATAACATGTTATATTTTATATTTTACAAAGGATTTATGCCAACTATAAAACAAGATTTTCTGTATTACTACTTGTAAATTCATTAATCTTAAGATTGGAGACACATCCTTGGTAACACTCCACCGGAATACGCGAGTGTAGGACTAACCTTGTAAGTAGAATCTCCTGGAGGGAGAACGTGACTATTGTGTATAGATCTATACGGGACTGACTACCCCGCACCTTGCTGCTAGCTACAGTGGGACCGACAGGTCTACGGGTGACAAAGTCATAAAATGATACTGGCCCCGTTACGTGCCATATCCAGTTTATTGTATGGTTATCGAACTCGCAACTTAGATAATGGAGATTTACATTTGGTAATAATGAACCTAGTGAACTAACCTCAAAGTAATAACTGTTTTGATTACTAGAGGATATCAGCAATACCCTTAGGAATTAGTTCCTTACCTACTTATTAGTTTTATGTGTGTTTTTTTTAAACTAATGTATTTCATTGAGAGTAACAGAATTTTCAAGGAAACTTCACATAACGATACAAGTATGGTAGATACTTGTACACTTCATTTCCGGATCGATAACCAACCATTAACTTTTAAGGAATATATAGGTTTTTCCTGGGATAACTTAACTTATCATGAACAGGCTGTTTAACAAATGGATAATCAAACTTCTTTTATAAGAAAATATGGGATTTTCTTGGGAAACAACTTTTCATAAAATCAAAGGAACATTTTCTTTCACCAGAATCAACCGCTTATGAACTCACCAACTTTATGCTGATATTTTTAAAACTGCTTGTATTCTCAGGTTCACGTTAGACAGGTATCTCGCTTACTTTTGGAGAAGGCAGAGCATATAGAAGTCTTGTCTGTACTTTTGATTATACCGATGTATATAAATCTATGTGTTCAATGCTTTTAAAACAAATGTAAATATTCTTATGTAATGGTTGTGTTTACAGTGCTTACTATGTACAATGGTTGTGATACTACGTATGACGTCCTCCGCCCTGGAACGTTTCCGCCGCTGGTTTTGGGGTGTGACATAACTTGATGTTATAAAACGTGCCTTTGTGTGTGATTCAACAAGTAGTAGAACAAGCCATATGAGTCGAATTTTGTCCATTCCTTTTACCTTCGGCATAAAAGCGATATCTTTGGGCCCCTCGATGATTTAATGATGACACATGTGAGTGCTTGGCCATGCTAGGACTGATTTGATTTGTTCAATCAGTCAGTCGTCATAAATCGGAAATCGGGAAACAACAAATGGACAGAGAGAATTATTATAATCCATGTCTCAGTCCATATGATATCTAGAATGGAGGAATATATGATCCCTTATCTAATGGACAAGTTCTTTGACAAAGACCAGAGTTCGACAGCGGCTTTAAGAGCTATAATTGCCAGTTAGGTTTTGAAGTCATACTCAATAATAGTTTTAGACTTATCTAAGTGGGAGACTGTTGGATTAGTGTCTAAGTCCATAACTATATTTGGTATGTACTTGACCCGACCCGGCATGGTCCATTTGGGTTGCACTTCACCGGCACAATTTATATGGATAGTCTTTTGAGAATAGTATATTTATGATTTATATTAATATATTATAAGTTCTAATATATTAATATATAATCATATTATTTAATTAGTATTGATCAAGAACTAATTTATAATGAATTAAGTGATCAAAAGGAACTAATTAAATACGGACTCTTAGATATATATATGTAGTGGGCCAAGTTCATTTAGGTTGGGCTAAGTCTTCATGGATAGTCCATGGAGCTTTAACCCATGGATCCTAGGAAATGAAAGGTCATGGGTATTAGGGTTTAACCCTAATCCTCCACACTATATAAAGATGTCCTTGGTTGGTGAAATTGGCGCTAGTGTCGGTACACTAAGAGGGCTAGCCGACTTCACTAGAGAGAACCAAAGTATTCTTATTCTCAAAGTCTTCCAAGGTGTTTTGGTGATTTGTGATTCCACTTGAGGCTTCCACACTATTGGGGCTAATCTCTTAAAGCTTGAAGACATCAAGCTACACCAAACGGTATGTCATCTAACTACTCTTTGTAGTATAGTTGCCTCATAGTATGCTAGTTAGGATTAAAGCCTTGGAAAGTTTTTATTTGCATGTATGATAGAGAAAACATAGACCCAAGGTTTATAGGGTTGCATGTACGCACAAGAGTGTTAGAATGCTCAAAACCCAACAGTTTTGGCAAACTTTTTAGTAGGGACTAGATTGAGGATATGGGCGGCAGTCTCTAAGATACCCCTAGAATGATATTGGTAACGAAGCTCGACTCATCATGGAATGAACCATATCAAACAAGGTTCAATTACGCCTCTCATCCACACCATTCAATTGTGGTGTCCTGGGAGGTGTCAATTGTGAGATGATACCACATTCCTCGAGATAGTCGAGGAACTCTATACTAAGATACTCACCACCACGATCGGATCGAAGCATCTTAATGTTCTTGCCCAATTGATTCTCAACTTCCTTTTTAAACTCTTTAAACCTCTCGAAAGTCTCTGACTTATGCATGATTAAATAGACCTATCCATATCTACTGTAATCATCAGTAAAAGTCAAACAATAACGATTAGCATCCCTTGTGGCTGATTTGAAGGGTCCACAAACATCTGTGTGTATGAGGTCCAACAAACCCTCACCCCTCTCACAAGTACCAGTGAAGGGTGACTTTGTTATTTTTCCAAGTAAACAAGACTCGCAACTATCATCCGACTTTAGGTCAAATGATTCCAAACCTCCAGCCTTTTAGAGTTGGCCTATGCGCTTCTTGTTGACATGTCCAACACGACAATGCCACAAGCATGCTTTATCCAAGCTATTTGAAGAATCAATATACAACAAATTATTTCCTAGATCATCTACAACATTCACAGATTCATATACACCATCACAAGGTAATGCTTTAAAGTAAAATACATCATTGTAATAAACATTAATTGCACCATTATTATTTATCAAATGAAAATGTAAGCCCTTGTTTGTACAAGCCATGAAAGGAAATAATATTTCTCGCCATTTTAGGCGAGTAACAACATTTATTCAGATCTAACATTAACCCATTATTAAGCGATAAAGAATAAACTCCTATATTGGTGACAGGTGACGCTTTCCTGTTACCTATGACTAAGTTTATCTTCCCGTGCTCCACTTGCTCACTTCTTCTTAGGCCCTGCAAATCAGTACAAATGTGAATACCACAACCTGTATCAAGTACCCAAGAATTAGCATTAGATGAGTTATTAGACAATATTGTATAGATACCGGCATGGGTGGGTTTAACTTTCCCATCCTTTACATCTTGCAAGTATTTGGGGCAGCTTCACTTCCAGTGCCCCTTTTCCTGGAAATAGAAGCATTGTGCTTCCTTTCGGTTTGAGGAAGGAGTAATGGGACCTTCTTTGTCCCACTTGAATAGGAACCATCAAAGGGCTTACCCTTGGTACCCTTCGAAAGGGTTTTTCCTCTTCTTACCCTTTCCCTATCCAATTGGAAGAACATGGGCAGCTGTAGGAGTAGGAGTAGAAATAACAACCGATTTACCTTTAAGGCCACTTTCAGTGGTCCTTAAAAGTCCTTGAAGTTTGCTAAGTGTGACCTCCTCCTTGTTCATATGATAAGTCATACGAAACTGATCATAACTTGAAGCTAAGGAATGGAGAATGATATCAATTGCCAAGTCCTCAGGGAAGTCAACATTGAGCTTCAATAACCGGTCCATGAACCTTTGCATTTCCTACAACTGACCGGTGATAGGTTCACCATCCTTCGTCCTGGCCGTTATCATGGAGGAGATGATTCCATACCTCTCTTGACGCGCGCTCTGATGGTACCTATCCATCAGATCCAGGTGCATCTCATAGGGGTAGAAATCTTCATAGGATTTCTAGAGTTCGGGAGTCATGGTAGCCAACATGAT
Organism: Lactuca serriola; assembly: GCF_051521515.1. Taxonomy (NCBI): domain Eukaryota; kingdom Viridiplantae; phylum Streptophyta; class Magnoliopsida; order Asterales; family Asteraceae; genus Lactuca; species Lactuca serriola. Next base: position 91,876,823 of record NC_136410.1, read on the forward strand.
GCATGACACTTTGGTAGCATCCCTCTCATGTGCAGTGTACTCCACAACCTCCTCAGGAGTAGTATCACACCCCCAAACCAGAACGGCGGAAACGTTCGAGGGCGGAGGACGTCATATTCAGTATCATAACAGTTCATAGAAAGGAAAGTACACACTACCATATATATTAAAGATTCCAAAATTTTTACATAATTGTATCCGTTACATGTTCAAAAGTTAAATACATAAACATCTTTCAAAATAAGTAATTAACGTCAGCACGTTAATCTCCAAAAGTTGATTTCCAAATCGGCTTAGCGGTTCCCTGAGAATACAAGTTATTTCAAAGAAAAAGTGTCAACAATTAAGTTGGTGAGTTCATGAGTAGTGTTTTGAGAAAATGTACGCCATTCGAAAGTTCGTGTATGCTTTCTAGAAAACACAGTGTTTCAAATGTAAAGAGTTATGATTTGTTGTGTTGAAAATGAGTGTATTAGATCCAGAAAATCTCATATTTTCCCTAATGGTTGAGATATGAATTGTTGTGTTTTCCAAGAAAAACCCTTATTTTCTTATAAAAGTATGAAATGCATATGAATGTTCGTGTTATAAGTTGTAAGTAATTGCACCAGGAAAATCCCTTATTTTCCTATTAGTTGTTTGGTTTGTATCCAGGAAAAACCCTTATTTTCCTAACATAAATGGCAGCCTCTAAGACCGGAAATCGCAAGCAACCGACGTGCTTAAAATTTGTGGCATAGTTTTATATAATAAAGCTATACGAAGATCGCACTTGTTAGATGAAGAATAGATTTAATAGCTACTCGTTCATAAAAGCATAATACCATAATAATTGTATATCCGGTGAGTTTTATAACCATACTAAACATAATATGCATGTAGCGACGTTCTTCAGGCGTCGTAGCGTTATGACAAACTGTCACCCCAAAGGACGGACTGTAACTAACAGTCAGGACGCGGGATCATGACTTCCCGTATAGATCTATACACATTTTACACGTTCTCCAAACGGGAGACTCTGGTTATAGACAGGACTTGTAGCGATACCTTCTAACAAAATGCAGTATTTGAAGATGTACACGTCTCACGGATTCTCAACTAAGTCTGTATTAAAGTAGTAGTTTTGTATGCAAAGTTTATCCTTTTTCACAATGTTTGACAAAGCATAAATCATAAGTTCTTTGAATGTATAAAACGGTTTAGTAAAGAATGTTACCCTTGATATGATGTATTTGTATGTAAACGTATAAATAAAACATTATTTCTATTTATAAAACATATTGTATCCCAAGAGGGTAAAGCTGTGTTGTGAGGTGTTTTGCATGATAATAACTTCATAAGATAGTTAAAACAACAGTATGAAAAGTATATCAAAAGATCGATGTTTCACACGATTTTAGTCGTTTGTTTACTTGTATTCCCCCCCCCCCCCCTAAAAGAGTATAAAAAAAAGCATTTAAAAACGTATTTAAAGTGTGTTTGCAGGGGTATGAACTCACTTGAAAGTTTGAAGATAGCGAGATGGAAAACCGGGCAGAGTTTCGTCTCGGGAAACGGATTTTTCTCGGGATTCTCGGGAATCTCGGGAGTAAAATCGACCTTCGGGACTTGAGCAAAATGACCAGGGCTTCGGGTTTGAACGGCCACGGAAAACGAGGCAAAACGCAAGAGAAATGAGAAGAAATGAGCAAGTTTTCCGGAAACCCTCGCATCCCTTTTATAAGGGCTGAGAGGCCTCGCGTACGCGGGGCGTACGAGACGTCATGGCTTACCGCGTCCTCGGAATAAACATCGAAGCGACGTGGACAATCCAGAGCCCTTGATTTGAGTACGCGGGGCGTACGAGGCTACGCAGGGCGTACCTCGGTCCTATCTGCTGACTCCTCTTCGGATATTACTAAGGGTTTATATTTAAATTTATATTTATTTTAAATAAACTTCTAAAATTCATATCTCCTTCATACGAAGTCCGTTTTCGACGTTCTTTATATCCCCGCGTAGGTGAGACTAAGATCTACAACTTTTGTTTAGACTCCGATGGCAAATTATGAAATTATTTTTATTATTTATTTATTAAAATGACGTGATTAAGGAATTTCTTTAAAAATTCATAACTTCTTTATCTGACGTCGGTTTTTGCTAGACTTTTTACCGCTGAAATACCATTGTCGAGACCTTCGACTCTCGTTTAGGTCATTCCGGCCAAAAGTCGCTCAATCTCCGATTCGAGTTTTTACGTAACTTCGTATTGCCGGTTTTTGTCGGAAAACTTAGAATGGTCATAACTTCTGCGTTATAACTCGGATTTTAGTGTTCTTTATATGCTTGGAAACCTTAAGACGATATCTATTACATAGCATACTCCAAACAGAGCCTTTGAATACTTCATTTTTCAATGATATTCTAATTACTTTTTCAAAGAGGTTACAAGACTCGAATTTCAAGGACCTGAAATGACGGGTTGTTACAAGTAGTAGTGGACTCATTGATAATCCTAAGCTCCTTATCAAGGACATATTCCTTCTTCTCATAGCGGGTAATCATCCTGATGTTTCTAATCCATTCATTGAAGTAAGACCCATCAAAAGTGACTTTCCCACACAAATTCATGAGGGAAAAGGAGTCTGTAGGGTTTGAGCCAGTAGTAGTGTTGGAAGACATCTGAAAGAAAGAAGGACAAGTTTAATTAGATGAAGAATCCTTAATAAGTCACCCAAATGAAATATTAAGGCTAGGATCCAACTAACTATTTATAGTTGGAAGAGGGATGCCGTAATCTATACTATAAAATATTTGAAGGTAGGTAAATGAAGATTTACCAATTTCCACCATAAGAACGAAATATTTTATTATTAGGTTTTATTGGATTTGAAACTCCTAGATCTTTTGAGATACATTGAACTTTCAATGGCATGTTTGAATATCAATTGTGCCTTCTCAAGTTTGTGACTGGGATGCCGAGGATCACAAACAAGGTGTGAATAACCATACAAATTGACTTGGCACCCTTAACTATATTACCTAATCAATGTGCCGATTAACCACACACGCTCCACCAATCTATAATAAAGTCAAGTTACCTTTTGCCACACTTACTAGTCCTTGTTAGTGTGTCGGTTAACCACACACGCTCCACTAACGACTTGGTAAGGTACAAAGTGTAATTTTATGGGCTAGCACCTATTTCACATTTTCCTAAAGTAACTAATATTGGGAATTAATAATATATAGTTACTTTATAATTCATTATACTTTTAAGGAGAGTTAAAGTCTTATCCTACCTGTTCGGCTAACGACCCTCCACCGGTCAAGGAAGTGGTGGGTGAGAGTGGACACCCATTAAGCTACCATTTTATATGCAACAACCTTATATCCCCCTTATAGACCGGCTTCGTGAATGAGGCGTACTTGCGGTAAGATTGACTTATTCTTATACATATCTATATAAATAAGATTATAATAATAGTATAAGTGTTGCTTTTAAACCTTTTAAAAAACTAAGGTTTAATTTGGAATTAAAGTATTAATGTGTGAGACTTTACAAATTCCAAGACTTGAGGGCAAGTATTGAAACTATTCAATACTTTTCATTTCATAACTTATGAGTTTTAATGGTCCATAAAAAGAAGACTCTTCATTTTATGTAACCTCTTATTCTTTAATGACATTTTTAAAGAAGTGACTTTTGATTATCCATAACTTGAGGACAAGCTATGGATTCCATTATTCCTATGATCAAAAATTACACTACCAGCAAATAACACATAATTCCTATGATCTTCTAAAACTCATATGAACATGAACATTCATATCAAAATTACAAGAATCATATTAACGCATATAAAACATGGAATTTTGATATTAGCCATTGTAAATGGATTAGCATTAACATTACACCATCTAAAATAGGTTTTAAAACACCAAAAAAGTTTAGGGTAATGTTTCTAGTCCATTTCCAGCAGCAAAAGTCAAAAAACTGCATTCTGGGGCTCCTACTCGTCGAGTGCAATAACCTACTCGACGAGTAGGATGAGTTTGGTCATGGACTCGTCGAGTCCCCCCATGGACTCGGCGAGTTCATGCTTCAGAGTGCAGAATTTTCAGCTTTTTCAACAAGTTTGCATCAAGTATCAAGAAAACAAGCCTAGGCTCTGATACCACTGATGGGTTTAGAGCATACAAACACTTCTATGGTGTACATGCAACCCTAGAAACCTTGGATCTATGTTTTCTCTAAAATACATGCAAATTTGATTTCCAAGGTTTACAACCTAACTAGCTTGTTATGGGGTACTTGTAACACAAAACTTAAGTAGAATAACATACCTTACTTTTGTTGTTGATTGCTTGGAGTTTATGAGCCTAGCAACAATAGTGTGGATGCCTCAACTGGTGTCACAAATCACCAAAACAAATTGGAAGCTCTTGAGAGAATAATAACACTTACAGAAATCGGCTCACTCTTATGCTCACACACACCAGTGCAAATTCTAGAACCAAAAACTCCTTTATATAGTATGGAGGATTGGGGTTAAACCCTAATACCCATGACTCTTCATTTACCTACGATACATGGGTTAAAAGCTTCATGCACTATCCATGGACTCCATATACTTTTAGCCCATCCTAAATAAATCTTAGCCCAATCCATATATATAAAAAAGAGTCCATATTTAATTAGCCCCTTTTGATCACTAAATTAATTCTTGATCAATACAAATTAAATAATTATGATATAATATTAATATATCATAACCAATAATATATTAATATATCATATACATCTTATTCTTAAAAGTATATCCAAACAAGTTGTTAGGTGAAGTGCAACCCAAATGGACCATACCGGGTCAGGTCAAGTTGATACTAAATATAGTTACGGACTTAGACACCTTATCCAACAGATGCAACACTTATCCTATTCCAGTTTATGGATATTTCAAGGCAAACATTTGAAGGGGAAATTACATATTTACACATTTTTATCATTGAAATAACAATTTATGTCCCCTTACTATATCCAACTACAGGAGGGTATTTTAGTCATTTAACTAATGGCCATTATCAAAAAAATACAATTTTATCAAACTATAATACTTTATGGTATTAAGAGTAAATGCCGTTACTTAAACAACTTTTACACATTTTGATTTCTCTATAGCAAAAAATTGGCTACTGACGTATTCAAAGGTTCACTCAATGTAATTTATTATTTATCTTATGATTCCATTAAATATCTAGGGGAAAATTGTAGATGATTCCAAATGATGCTGGTCATTTTTGCCACTAGTCAATCTCTCATTAATTTCGACACTTGTCATTTTGTGATATTTTTTAAATAAATAATATCCACATGTCAATTTATGGGGTTTTTCAATTTTTAAAATTAAAAAGCCACACAATACTTTTACTTATATATATATATATATATATATATATATATATATATATATATATATATATGTAAACTATTAAATGTAATAAATATGCTATAAAATTGTAATAAATACGTTTCTTTATTTGTTATTTCAAAATTTCATTTTAAAAAATACTTATTATTTAAATTTTAATATTTAATTTTTTATTCATCAACCCGTATAAAATACGGGTCTTACACCTAGTAGACATTAATGCATAGCCTCATTATTAAGAAAAAAACATTCAACAATCTTGAGATAGAATTAAACTAATTGCACGAAGTCTCTTGACTCTTCTGTATGGATAATAGGAAAATAAATCAATTCCCTTTTTCAAAAATCAAAAATAGAAAAAGTAAATCATCAATGAAAGATAAAAAAGAGCAAATAATAAATTTAAAGTATAATAATCCTCCTAAAGGACAATCATATATATATATATATATATATATATATATATATATATATATATATATATATATATATAGTAGTGCTTAAAGGGTCAACAAGTCTCTAGTCCAGTTCATGTTTTTTATCACTTCATGTTATTTTAAGTAATTAAATCCGTAAACTTAACATATCAGGGAATCTAATGGATGTAGAAATCATGTGACAATAAACACATCTGTTTGTAACGGTTGTAATATGGTAGATGATATATTTCTTGGATTCCAAATTTAATACAAATCAATCTATAATATTTTCATTTGAAAGTAATATATATATATATATATATATATATATATATATATATATATATATATATATATATATTCAATTACAAAATCTCCATATATGATGTAACACTTATCCTTCTCCAGTTTACGTATATTTCGAGGCAAACATTTGAAGGTGAAATAACATATGTACATATTTTTAACATTGAAATAATAATTTATGTCCCCTTACTATATCCTACTACAGGAGGGTATTTTAGTCATTTAACTTATGGCCATTATCATAAAAATACAAATTTGTCAAACTATAACACTTTATGGGAAAATTGTAGATGATTCAAAATATTGTTGATCATTTTTGTCATTGGTCAATCTCTCATTAATTTTGACACCTGTCATTTTGTGATATTTTTTAAATAAATAATATCCACATGTCAACTTATGGGTTTTTTCAAATTTTAAAATTATGAAGCAACACAATAATTTTACTTATATGTGTAAAGAATTAAATGTAATAAATATGATATAAAATTGTAATTAATATGTTTCTTTATTTGTTATCTCAAAATTTCATTTTAAAAAATACTTAATATTTAAATTTTAATATTTAATTTTTTTAAATCAACCCGTATAATGAACGGGTCTTACACCTAGTAGACATTAATTCATAACCTCATTGTTAAGAAAAAAACACTCAAGTATCTTGTGATAGAATAAAACTAATTGAACAAAGTATCTTGACTCTTCTGTATGCATAATAAGAAAATAAATCAATTCCCCTTTACAAAAGTCAAAAATAGAAAAAGTAAATCATCAATGAAAGATAAAAAAAAATAGATTATAAGAAATTGAAAGTATAATAATCGTAAAGGAAAATTATATATATATATATATATATATATATATATATATATATATATATATATATATATATATATATAGGGTTAGGTTATTTTGTTTTCACTATCTATTGTGTGCATGATTCTGGACCAATCATTTTAGTTATTTCAAGAAAGTAATTAATGCATATTACATGTTGAAGATATAATGAATATTAATTACATCTTCAGCATTTAATATGCATTAATTACTTTCTTAAAATAACTAAAATGATTGGTCCAGAATCAGTCATACATGCACACAATAGATAGTGAAAACATTTTAACCTAACTCTCTCTCTCTCTCTCTCTCTCTCTATATATATATATATATATATATATATATATATATATATATATATATATATATATATATTAGTGCTTAAAGGTTCAACAAGTCTCTAGTCTGGTTCATGTTTTTTATTACTTTATGTTATTTTAAGTAATTAAATCCATAAACTTAACATATCAGGGAATCTAATGGACGTAGAAATAATGTGACCATAAACACAGCTGTTTGTAACGGTTGTAATTTGGTAGATGATATATTTCTTGGATTCCAAATGTAATACAAATGAATCTATAATATTTTCATTTGAAAGTAATAGATATTCAATTATAAAATCTCAGTATATGATGTAACACTTATCCTTTTCAAGTTTACGGATATTTCGAGGTAAACATTTGAAGGTGAAACTACATATTTACACATTTTAACATTGAAATAACAATTTATGTCCCCTTACTATATCCTACTACAGGAGGGTATTTTAGTCATTTAACTAATGGCCATTATCACAAAAATACAAATTTGTCAAACTATAACATTTTATGGTATCGAGAGAAAATGTCGTTACTTAAAGAACTTTTACACATTTTCATTTCTCTTTTGCAAAAAATTGGCTACTGAGGTATGTAAAGGTTCACTCAATATAATCTATTATTTATCTTATGATTCCATTAAATATTTAAGGGAAAATTGTAGATGATTCCAAATGATGCTGATCATGTTTGCCACTTGTCAATCTCTCGTTAATTTCGACACTTGTCATTTTGAGATATTTTTAAAATAAATAATATTCACATATCAATTTATGGGTTTTTTCACTTTTTAAAATTAAAAAGCCACACAATACTTTCACTTATATGTAAAGTATTAAATGTAATAAATATGATATAAAATTGAAATTAATATGTTTATTTATTTGTTATTTCAATATTTTATTTTAAAAAAAATTATTATTTAAATTTTAATATTTAATTTTTTAATCAACCCGTATAATATACGGGTCTTGCACCAAGTAGACATTAATTCATAGCCTCATTGTTAAGAAAAAAACATTCAACAATCTTGTGATAGAATAAAACTAATTGCACGAAGTCTCTTGACTCTTCTGTATGCATAATAAGAAAATAAATCAATTCCCCTTTTCAAAAATCAAAAATAGAAAAAGGAAATCATCAATGAAAGATAAAAAAAATAGAAAAATAAGAAATTGAAAGTATAATACTCCTCTTAAAGGAGAATATATATATATATATATATATATATATATATATATATATATATATATATTAGTGCTTAAAGGGTCAACAAGTATCTGGTCCAGTTCATGTTTTTTGTCACTTGATGTTATTTTAAGTAATTAAATCCATAAACTTAAGATATCAAGGAATCTAATGGACGTAGAAATAATGTGACAATAAACACAGCTGTTTGTAACAGTTGTAATATGGAAGATGATATATTTCTTGGATTCCAAATTTAATACAAATCAATCTATAATATTTTCATTTGAAAGTAATAGATATTCAATTACAAAATCTCCATATACAATGTAACACTTATCCTATTCCAGTTTACGGATATTTCGAGGCAAACATTTGAAGGTGAATTTACATATTTACACATTTTTAACATTGAAATAACAATTTATGTCCCCTTACTATATCCTACAACATGAAGGTATTTTAGTCATTTAACTAATGGCCATTATCACAAAAATACAAATTTGTCAAACTATAACACTTTATGGTATTGAGAGTAAATGTCGTTACTTAAACAACTTTTACACATTTTCATTTCTCTTTAGCAAAAAATTGGATATTGAGGTATGCAAAGGTTCACTCAATGTAATCTATCATTTATCTTATGATTCCACTAAATATTTAGGGGGAAATTGTAGATGATTACAAATGATGCTGATCATTTTTGCCACTTGTCAATCTCTCATTAATTTCGACACTTTTCATTTTGTGATATTTTTTAAATAAATAATATCCACATGTCAATTTATGGGTTTTTTCAATTTTTAAAATTAAAAAGCCACACAATACTTTTACTTATATATGTAAAGTATTAAATGTAATAAATATGATATAAAATTTTAATTAATATGTTTATTTATTTGTTATTCTTGGATTAGTGTCTAAGCCCGTAGCCTTATGTGGTAAATACTTGACCCGGTTGTGCATGGTCCTTTTGGGTTGCATTCACCAAAGCAACTTGACTGGACAAATAATAGAGAAAGAGGTTATTATGGTTTATTAATATATTATAAGAATAATATATTAAAAGAGAAATCATATTTGTTTAATTAATATTGGTCAATAATTAATTAAGAATTAATTATGTGATCAAAGGTAATTTATTAAACTAAAGGGGATGAACTATAATTATGTGATAGTTGCAAAGTAGAACAATGCATGCCCTATGGATAGGGTGGATGAATGCAAGGGGATAAGGCCCTAGAATTCATCCAAGGATAAGGGTTCTAGACTTATCTTATGGGCTACTTGGTGGGCAAACAACCAGATACGGATAGGGACTGAAAACCTAATCTCTACCCTATATAAACACCCCTTGGCTAAGGAAATCGGCACTTGTTCCTTAAGAGTTCATATAGCCGATTTCTACCTCTCCTCTCTCTCTCTCTCTTTCTCTCTCTCTCTCTTGCCTCTTCGTTTTCTCTTGGTGTTTGTGAGCCATTAGAGGTACTACACATGTGGTACTTGCTTTCAAAGACAAGGAGATTGAACATTTAGTTGTTATTTCAAAATAACAACAAGAGGTATGTAATCTATTTTCATTTATGATTTTTGAAAATACTAGGAGCATGCTAGGGTTCTTCATGTGCTCATAATGTTGTGTAACTAATAGTTGTGTAACTAATAGTGAAAACATATATCCATATTTAGGGCTGCATACACACATATGATTGTCTGTATAAAACCCATCAGTGGTATCCGAGTGTTTGGTTATTTGTTTTCAATTAGCATTATACAATTGTATGAATTTGACACTTTAGGGTTTATAGCCAATAAACCCTAGGAGGCAATATTTTCGATTTTAGGGTTCTTGAACCCTAAATCTCGAAATTTTGATAAGGGTTTTCAAACCCTTTTCTTTGTGCCCAAGATTTCGAATTCTAGGTTTTGCCAACCCTTGAATTTCGAAATTAGCCTCCTCCCCAAGATAAGATCCTAAATTTTAGGGATTTGGATAATCTCATATCTTGTAATTATCCTTTAATTGGTTAAATATGGTAATTAAAGATTTTGATTTATCACATCCCATGTTTTTCAAAATTTATAGGGATTAAAGGGATTAGGATAAATTAATTGTTTAATTTATAATTATCCTTTATGATTTGATAATCCTTCATGATTTAATAATTCAACTTAATTGTTTAATCTAAGATAATTATTAAATCAAAAGAGTTTTAATATTTAAATTTTTTAATTTAAAAGGTCTTAAATTTCGAAAATTTTAAATTGAAATTAAAACCCTAGTATTTTGAAATGTTTAAAATACACCCTATACTATTATATTATTACAAGATTAATAAATAAATAAATAAATAAATATATATATATATATATATATGTATAACTTAAAATGCTAGTCTTATCGTTAGTAGGCCTCATTCACGAAGCCGATCTATAAGGGGGTATAAGGTTATGACCTATAAAATGGTCGTTTAATGGATATCCACTCTTACCCACCGCTTCCTTGATTGGTGGAGCGCCGTTAGCCGGACGGGTAGGATAGGGCAATCCTCTCCTCATTAAAAGTATAATGAATTATATAAGTAACTAAATGTTTTTCAAAAATTCCCATTCTTAGTTACTCTAGGTAAAAGTGAAACTGATGCAATTCCATGAAATTACACTTTGCACCCTTGCTAAGACGTTAGCGGAGCGTGTATGGTTAATCGGCACACTAATTGGTTTCTTAGCAAAGGTGGAAAAGGGTGACTCATTTTTTGTCATAGTTCGATGGAGCGTGTGTGGTTAACCGGCACATCGAATAGATGACTGTAAGAGTTAGGGCACCATGTACATTTGCAGGGTTATTCACACCCACTTTGTGATCCTCGGCATCCCAATCACAAACCAGAGGGGCATATCGAAATTTAAACATGTCATTGAAGAGTTCAATGAATCTCAAAAGATCTAGGAGTTTTCAATACATTTAAAACTTAATCTCATTTTCGTTTTTCATGATGGAGAATTAGTGAATCGTCATTCACTTACCTTCAAATTATTTTCATGTTAGATTACGACATCCCTCTTCTAATTTGTAAATCATGTTGTTGGATGCTAGCCCTAATTTTGCATTTAGGGTGCTTAATTGGGGATTCGTTTCTAATCAAACTTTGTCTATCTCTATTTCCAGATGTCGAACAAGAACTACAACGCTGTTGCCTCGAATTCCTTCGGCTCGTTCTCACTCATGAACTTGTGTGGGAGGGTGATCTTTGACGGGTCCAATTTCAATGATTGGATCCGCAACATCCCCATGGTCACCCGCTACAAGGACAAAGAGTATGTCCTCGACAAAGAGCTCAAGGAAATAAACGTTAACACTACTACTCCCGAAGAAATCGCTGCCTTTGAGGCCCATGAGCGTGATGCCATGAAAGTACATTGCATCATACTAGCGACAATGACCGTTGAACTTCAAAAGTCCTATGAGGACCACTATCCCTATGAAATGCATCAAGACTTGCTGGACCGCTACCACCAAAGTGCGAGGGAAGAGAGGTATGAGATCATCACTTCGATGATCACTGCAAAAATGGGCAGTGGAGAGTCCCTTACCTCTTATCTGCAAAAGATACAGAGATATGTTGATCGCCTGTTGAAGTTAAATGTTAACTTCGATGAAGAGCCAGCAATCAACATCATCCTTCACTCTTTACCTCCCTGCTACAACCAGTTTCGCATGAACTACAAAATGAATAAGGAAGAGGTCACCTTAAGCAAGCTTCAAGGCTTGCTAAGGACTACTGAGAGCAATCTCAAGGACAAGTCTGTTGCATCAACTCCTACTCCTACTATTTCCCCTGTCTTGGCAATAGGGCAAGGGAAGGGTAAGAAGAGGAAGGCTCCCTCAAAGAGCCACCATAAGGGAAAGTCCCAAAATGGCACCTCTTCTAGTGGGACCAATGTTGGTTCTACTAAGGAGGCAGAGTGCCACCACTGCCACAAGATAGTGCATTGGAAGAGAAGTTGCCTGGAATACCTGCAAGCCATCAAGGATGGAAAGATCAAGTCATCTTTCGCAGGTATATACACTATTAAATCTAACGATTCATCTCATGCTATTTCTTGGGTTCTTGATACATGATGTGGTTTTCACATATGTTCTAATTTGTAGGGACTAAGAAGAAATACGGATGTCGAGCATGGAAGGATAAATCTAATCATGGGGAACAGAAGACCGTCGCCTGTGACAAAGATTGGAGTGTATTCTCTAGTTCTTACTAATGGATTAGGATTAGATTTAGATAGTTGTTGCTATTCACCAGATATGGCAAGAAACATCATTTCATTTCATGGTTTGTTTAGACAAGGATTTAGATATTCATTTGATAATGAGAAAGGTTCTATTTATGCTTATCTAAATGGTGTTTTATATTTTGAAGCATTGCCTTGTAATGGAATTTATGAAACTGTGATCGTTGTAGATAACTTAGGAAATGATGTGTTGTATATGGATTCTTCCAAAAGTTTGGATAAAGCATGTTTGTGGCATTGTCGTCTTGGACATGTGTGCGCGAGTCTTGTTTACTTGGAAAAATGACCAAGTCACCCTTTACTGGCACTTGTGAAAGGGGTGAGGGTTTATTGGATCTCATACACACCGATGTATGAGGGCCCTTTAGATCCACCACCAAGGATGCGAGCCGTTTCTATGTGACTTTTACCGATGATTATAGCAGATATGGGTATATCTACTTAATCAAGCACAAGTCAGAAACCTTTGAAAAGTTCAAAGAATTTAAACAAGAAGTGGAGAATCAATTGGGCAGGAAAATCAAGATGCTTCGATCCGATCGAGGTGGAGAGTACCTAAGTCTTGAATTCCATGACTATCTCAAGGAATGTGGAATCGTTTCACAATTAACGCCACCTAGGACACCACAGTTGAATGGTGTTGCTGAGAGGCGTAATCGAACCTTGCTAGACATGGTTCGTTCCATGATGAGTCGTGCTTCACTAGCTATCTCATTCTAGGGGTATGCCTTAGAGACTGCTGCCCATATCCTTAACTTAGTCCCTACGAAGAAGGTTGCCAAAACACCTCACGAGATGTGGACAGGGAAAGCTCCCTCGTTGGTACATATCAAGGTTTGGGATTGTGAGACTTTCGTAAGACGAGAGACTCATGACAAGCTCGAGCCTCGTAGTGAGCGATGTATATTCATCGGCTACCCGCAGAAGTCCTTTGGATATCTCTTCTATAGACCGAGTGACAATGTTGTCTTCGTTGCAAGAAGAGGGGTTTTCCGAGAAAGAGAACTCATAAGCCAAGAGGACAGTGGGAGGCTAATTGATCTTGAATAGATTCAAGAGCAAAGCGATGAAGGAACCTCTAACACTGGCACTCAACCCGAGGAGAAATCTCCGGTTGAGCCGATTGACGAGACCTTACCTCTTAGACGTTCCGAAAGAGTTAGTGTTCCACCCCAGTTTTATGGTTTTCATATTACTACATAAGGGGATATGTTCATTAGTGATAGTACACTAGTGAATTTGGACGAACCTAACAGCTATAAGGAAGCCATGGCAGGCCTGGAGTCTACGAAGTGGAAAGAGGCTATGGATAGCGAGATTCAGTCCATGTGTGACAACCAAGTTTGGAATTTGGTTGATAATGTACCAGGACGTAAGACCGTCGGGTGCAAATGGATCTTCAAGAAGAAGACTGACATGGATGGGAATGTGCACACTTATAAAGTGTGATTGGTTGCAAAGGGATTTACTCAAACTCCCGAAGTTGACTATGATGAGACCTTCTCACCAGTTGCGAAGATAAAGTCTATTTGGGTAATGCTGGCCATTGCTGCATTTCATGACTATGAAATATGGAAAATGGATGTCAAAACCACTTTCCTTAATGGGAAGTTGGCTGAGGATGTTTACATGGCTCAGCCAGAGGGTTTTGTCAATACGAAGCATCCTAATAGAGTGTGAAAGCTTGAGAAGTCCATTTATGGACTTAAGCAAGCATCTCGTAGATGGAATCTTTGTTTCGACGAGAAAGTCAAAGAGTTTGGATTTCTGTGAAGCGAAGATGAATCATGTGTATATGTCAAAGCTAGTGGGAGTATAGTTAGCTTCCTCGTATTATATGTTGATGACATACAACTCATAGGAAATGACATCCCAACACTGTAGGAAGTTAAATCCTGGCTCGGTAAGTGTTTCGCTATGAAGGACCTCGGAGAGGCTGCCTATATCCTGGGAATAAGGATAGTGAGAAACAGAAGTAAAAGACTAATAGGACTTAGTCAGAATACTTACTTGGACAAGGTACTAAAACTTTTTAGTATGGAGAATTCCAAGAAAGTGGAATTACCAATCCAAAGTAATGCCATGTTGAGTAAGACTCAAAGTCCGAGTACCGAAGTCGAGATAGAAAAGAAGAGTCGAGTACCCTATGCTTCCGCAGTTGGCTAGATCATGTATGCTATGACTTGTACTCGCCCTGATGTGGCCTTCGTTTTGAGCATGGTCAGCAGATATCAAGGGAATCCTGGCAGAGCACATTGGACCGCAGTCAAGAATATTCTTAAGTACCTTCAGAGGACCAAAGAATGGTTCCTAGTCCTCGGTGGGAGTGATGACTTAAAAGTGCGAGGGTACAGTGACGCCAATTTTCAGACCTATAGGAATATCTAACGTTCACAGTCGGGCTGGGTCTTTACCCTGAATGGGGGAGCAATGACTTGGAAAAGTTCCAAGCAAGAGAACGTAGCTGATTCAACGTGTGAATCAAAGTACATTGCAGCGAGCAAAGCATCAAAGGAGGCAATATAGTTGAAAATACCACTTTATTCGAGATTGGGTAGAAGGACTCCTCGTAGTAAAGAGGGTATCGTCAGAGGATAACCCTGCAGATCCGCTTACGAAGGGACTGAGTAGGGTTAAGCACTTGCAGCACGCTAGGAGCATTGGGCTGAAGGACGATATTAGTTTAGATTAGATAGTTTGAAACGTGTAATAGATAAATGTAATTGACATTTGATGATTAAATAAAGGGGTATTATTTATGAGTAAAGTTATTGTCTTATGTTAATTGTTTACCTATTGTTTCATTTTGCATGTTTTGACTTCCTGAATAATTGAGTTATTTCGAAAATAATCGAATTATGCAAAGGTCCACAATCGCTCATATGTTGGAAGTAGGTATGAATGAAGACTGTCATGAATTGGTGTGTAGATTGTCTAAAGTGTATTAGACATAGAAAAGGTTTGTTACAACATTCATGAGTGCTTATGAACAAGAGTTTGAGCATTGGAATAAACCCACGCTTGCTGGAATCACTTCATGGAATTTATCACGAGTGATCGCAAGACGATAATATCATATCGTCTTAAAACCAAGATATATTGTTTATCGTTTGCTAATTGGTTGTGCATTGATAATGCGTAAACGCATCAATAACTTGATGTTATAAAACACATTGTTGTGTATGATTTGATTATTTAATGGTAAATGCATATAAGTTGAAGTTTATCTGTTCCTTTTATCCTAAGAGGGTAAAAGCGATATCAGGGCCCCTCGATGATTTGATTTGACTTATGTGTCAGGCCCGGTCAGGACTAAATTTATGTGTTCATTTAAGTTATATGTCAAATGAATCTGAGATCGAGAAACAAATTGTTGGACAATAAGTATGACTATGTTCCATGTAATTGTCCGCACGATGTCTAGAACATAGGACTATACGATCCCTTATCTAAAGGACAGGTTATTGATAAGAACAGAGTTCGACAACGTCTTTGAGAGCTACAATTGCCAATCGGATTGTATTTATATTTGTAGCTACTAGACTTATCCAAGTGGGATACTATTGGATTAGTGTCTAAGCCCGTATCCATATTTGGTGAATACTTGACCCAGTTGTCCATGGTCCTTTTGGGTTGCCTTCACCAAAGCAAGTTGACTGGAGAAATAATAAAGAAAGAGGTTATTATGGTTTATTAATATATTATAAGAATAATATATTAAAATAGAAATCATATTTGTTTAATTAATATTGGTCAATAATTAATTAAGAATTACTTGTGTGATCAAAGGTAATTAATTAAACTAGAGGGGCTGAACTGTAATTATGTGATAGTTGCAAAATAGGGCAATGGATGCCCTATGGATAGGGTGGAAGAATTAAAGGGGATAAGGCCCAAGAATTCGTCCAAGGATAAGGGTTCTAGACTTATCTTATGGGCTGCTTAGTGGGAAAACAACTAGATACGGATAGGGACTAAAACCCTAATCTCTACCCTATATAAACACCCCTTGGCTAAGGAAATCAACACTTGTTCCTTAAGAGTTCCTAGAGATGATTTCTACCTCTCCACACACACACACTCTCTCTCTCTCTCTCTCTCTCTCTCTTGCCTCTCCACTTGCTCTTGGTGTTTGTGAGCTATTAGAGGTACTACACTTGTGGTACTTGCTTTCAAAGACAAGAAGATTGAAGATTTAGTTGTTATTTGAAAATAACAACAAGAGGTATGTAATCTATTCTCCTTTATGATTTTTGAAAATACTAAGAGCATGCTAGGGTTTTTCATGTGTACATAATGTTGTGAACTAATGGTGAAAACATAGAACCGTATTTAGGGTTGCATGCACACATAGGATCGTCTGTATAAAATCCATCAGTTATTTCAAAATTTCATTTTAAACAATACTTATAATTTGAATTTTAATATTTAATTTTTTCAATCAACCTGTAGAATATACGAGTCTTACACCTAGTAGACATTAATTCATAACCTCATTGTTAAGGAAAAAGCATTCAACTATCTTGTGATAGAATAAAACTAATTGCACAAAGTCTCTTAACTCTTCTGTATGCATAATAAGAAAATAAATCAAATCCCCTTTACAAAATCAAAAATATAAAAAGTAAATAATCAATCAATGATAAAAAAAAATAGAAAAGAAGAAATTGAAAGTATAATAATCATCCTAAAGAACCATAATATATATATATATATATATATATATATATATACACACACACACATATATATATATATATATATATATATATATATATACATATATGTGTGTATATATATATATATATATATATATATATATATATGAAATTAGTGCTTAAAGGGTCAAAAAGTCTCTAGTCCAGTTCATGTTTTTTATCACTTGATGTTATTTTAAGTAATTAAACCCATAAACTTAACATATCATGGAATCTAATGGAAGTAGAAATAATATGAAAATAAACACAGCTGTTTGTAACAGTTGTAATATGGTAGATGATATATTTCTTGGATTCCAAATTTAATACAAATCAATCTATAATATTTTCATTTGAAAGTAATAGATATTCAATTACAAAATCTCCATATACAATGTAACACTTATCCTATTCCAGTTTACAGATATTTCGAGGCAAACATTTGAAGGTGAAATTACATATTTACACATTTTTAACATTGAAATAACAATTTATGTCCCCTTACTGTATCCTACAACATGAAGGTATTTTAGTCATTTAGCTAATGGCCATTATCACAAA
Organism: Lactuca serriola; assembly: GCF_051521515.1. NCBI lineage: Eukaryota > Viridiplantae > Streptophyta > Magnoliopsida > Asterales > Asteraceae > Lactuca > Lactuca serriola. Next base: position 91,894,855 of record NC_136410.1, read on the forward strand.
AATACAAATTTGTCAAACTATAACACTTTATGGTATTGAGAGTAAATGTCATTACTTAAACAACTTTTACACATTTTCATTTCTCTTTAGCAAAAAATTGGCTATTGAGGTATGCAAAGGTTCACTCAATGTAATCTATTATTTATGTTATGATTCCATTAAATATTTACGGAAAATTGTAGATGATTCCAAATGATGTTATGATTTCATTTTGTGATATTTTTTAAATATATAATATCCACATGTCAAATTATGGGTTTTTAAAATTTTTAAAATTAAAAAGCCACACAATACTTTACTTATATATGTAAAGTATTAAAATTAATAAATATGATATAAAATTGTAATTAAGATGTTTCTTTATTTGTTATTTCAAAATTTCATTTTAAAAAATACTTATTATTTAAATTTTAATATTTAGTTTTTTTAATGAACCCGTATAATATACGGGTCTTGCACCTAGTAGACATTAATTCATAACCTCATTGTTAAGAAAAAACATTCAGCTATCTTGTGATAGAATAAAACTAATTGCACAAAGTGCTAGACTCTTTTGTATGCGTAATAAGAAAATAAATCAATTCACCTTTTCAAAAATCAAAAATAGAAAAGGTAAATCATCAATGAAAGATAAAAAAAATTGAAGATAAGAAATTGAAAGTACAATAATCATCGTAAAATACAATAATATATATATATATATATATATATATATATATATATATATATATATAAATTAGTGCTTAAAGGGTCAACAAGTCTCTAGTCCAGTTCATGTTTTTTATCAATTGATGTTATTTTAAGAAATTAAATCCATAAACTTAACATATCTGGGAATAGGGAATCTAATGGAAGTAGAAATAATGTGACAATAAACACAACTGATTGTAACGGTTGTAATATGGTAGATGATATATTTCTTGGATTCCAAATTTAATACAAATCAATCTATAATACTTTCATTCAAAAGTATTAGATATTTCATTACAAAATCTCCATATAAGGTGTAACACTTATCCTTTTCTAGTTTATGGATATTTGGAGGCAAACATTTGAAGGTGAAATTAGATATTTACACATTTTTAACATTGAAATAACAATTTATGTCCCCTTACTATATCCTACTACAGGAGGGTATTTTAGTCATTTAACTAATGGTCATTATCCAAAAAATACAAATTTGTCAAACTGTAACACTTTATGGTATTGAGAGTAAATGCCGTTACTTAAACAACTTTTACACATTTTCATTTCTCTTTAGCAAAGAATTGGCTACTAAGGTATGCAGAGGTTCACTCAATGTAATTTATTATTTATCTTATGATACCATTAAATATTTAGGGGAAAATATTAGATGATTCCAAATGATGTTGATCATTTTTGCCACTTGTCGATCTCTCATTAGTTTTGACACTTGTCATTTTGAGATATTTTTTAAATAAATAATATCCACATGTCGATTTATGGGTTTTTCAAATTTTAAAATTAAAAAGCCACACAATACTTTTACTTATATATGTAAAGAATTAAATGTAATAAATATGATATAAAATTGTAATTAATATGTTTCTTTATTTGTTATTTTAAAATTACATTTTAAAAAATACCTATGATTTTAATTTTAATATTTAATTTTTTTAATCAACCCGTAGAATATACGGGTCTTACACCTAGTTGACATTAATTCATAACCTCATTGTTAACAAAACAAACATGCAACTATCTTGTGATAGAATAAAACTAATTGCACAGAGTCTCTAGACTCTTCTGTATGCATAATAAGAAAATAAATCAATTCCCTTTTCCAAAAATCAAAAATAGAAAAAGTAAATCATCGATTAAAGATAAAAAATAGAAAATAAGAAATTGAAAGTATAAAAATCATCCTAAAAGACAACAATATATATATATATATATATATATATATATATATATATATAAATTTGTGCTTAAAGGGTCAACAACTCTCTAGTCCAGTTCATGTTTTTTATCACTTGATATTATTTTATGTAATTAAATCCATGAACTTAACATATCAGCGAATCTAATGGACGTAGAAAAATGTGACAATATACACAGCTGTTTGTAACGGTTGTAATACGGTAGATGACATATTTCATGGATTCAAAATTTAATACAAATCAATCTATAATATTTTCATTTGAAATTAATAGATATTCAATTACAAAATCTCCATATATGATGTAACACTTAACCTTTTCCAGTTTACGGATATTTCGAGGCAAACATTTGAAGGTAAATTTATATATTTACACATTTTTAACATTGAAATAACAATTTATGTCCCTTACTATATCCTTCTACAGGAGGGTATTTTAGTAATTTAACTAATGACCATTATCACAAAAATACAAATTTGTCAAACTATGACACTTTGTGGTATTGAGAGTAAATGCCATTACTTAAACAACTTTTACACATTTTCATTTCTCTTTAGCAAAAAATCGTCTACTGAGGTATGCAAAGGTTCGCTCAATGTCATCTATTATTTATATTATGATTCCATTAAATATTTAGCAGAAAATTCTAGATGATTCCAAAAGATGTTGTTCATTTTTGCCACTTGTCAATCTCTCATCAATTTTAAAACATGTCATTTTGTGATATTTTTTAAATAAATAATATTCACATGCTAATTTATGGGTTTTTTAAATTTTAAAAATTAAAAAGCCACACAATACTTTTACATATATATGTAAAGTATTAAATGTAATAAATATGATATACAATTGTAATTAATATGTTTGTTTATTTGTTATTTCCAAATTTCATTTTAAAAAATACTTATTATTTAAATTTTAATATTTATATTTTTTATTAAACTCGTATAATATACTGGTCTTACACCTAGTACACATTAATTCATAAAGTCATTTTTAAGAAAAAAAACATTCAGCTATCTTATGATAGAAGAAAACTAATTGCAAAACGTCCCTTGACTCTTCTGTATGCATAATAAGAAAATAAATCAATTCCCTTTTTCAAAAATCAATAATAGAAAAAGGAAATCATCAATAAAAGATAAAAAAATAAAAAACAAATAAAAAATAAGAAATTTAAAGTATAACAATCGTCCTAAAGGACAAATATATATATATATATATATATATATATATATATATATATATAAATTTGTGCTTCAAGGGTCAACAACTCTCTAGTCCAATTCATGTTTTTTATCACTTGATATTATTTTATGTAATTAAATCGATGAACTTAACATATCAGGGAATCTAATGGACGTAGAAAAATGTGACAATATACACAATTGTTTGTAACGGTTGTAATATGGTAGATGACATATTTCATGGATTCAAAATTTAATACCAATCAATCTATAATATTTTCATTTGAAATTAATAGATATTCAATTACAAAATCTCCATATATGATGTAACACTTATCCTTTTCCAGTTTACAAATATTTCGAGGCAAACATTTGAAGGTGAAATTGCATATTTACACATTTTTAACATTGAAATAACAATTTATGTCCCCTTACTATATCCTACTACAGGAGGGTATTTTAGTCATTTAACTAATGACCATTATCACAAAAATACAAATTTATCAAACTATAGCACTTTATGGTATTGAGAGTAAATGCCGTTACTTAAACAACTTTTACACATTTTCATTTCTCTTTAGCAAAAAATCGGCTACTGAGGTATGCAAAGGTTCGCTCAATGTAATCTAGTATTTATATTATGATTCCATTAAATATTTAGGGGAAAATTCTAGATGATTCCAAAAGATGTTGTTCATTTTTTCCACTTGTCAATCTCTCATTAATTTTAGAACTTGTCATTTTGTGATATTTTTTAAATAAATAATATCCACATGCCAATTTATGGGTTTTTTAAATTTTAAAAATTAAAAAGCCACACAATACTTTTACATATATATGTAAAGTATTAAATGTAATAAATATGATATATCATTGTAATTAATATGTTTCTTTCTTTGTTATTTCAAAATTTCATTTTAAAAAATACTTATTATTTAAATTTTAATATTTAATTTTTTTAATAAACCCGTATAATATACGGGTCTTACACCTAGTACACATGAATTCATAAACTCATTGTTAAGAAAAACAACATTCAGCTATCTTATGATAGAAGAAAACTAAGTGCACAAAGTCCTTTGACTCTTCTGTATGCATAATAAGAAAATAAATCAATTCCCTTTTTCAAAAATCAATAATAGAAAAAGGAAATCATCAATAAAAGATAAAAAATAGAAAATAAGAAATTGAAAGTATAAAAATCATCCTAAAAGACAATAATATATATATATATATATATATATATATATATATATATATATATATAAATTTGTGCTTAAAGGGTCAACAACTCTCTAGTCCGGTTCATGTTTTTTATCACTTGATATTATTTTATGTAATTAAATCCATGAACTTAACATATCAGGCAATCTAATGGACGTAGAAAAATGTGACAATATACACAGCTGTTTGTAACGGTTGTAATACGGTAGATGACATATTTCATGGATTTAAAGTTTAATACAAATCAATCTATAATATTTTCATTTGAAATTAATAGATATTCAATTACAAAATCTCCATATATGATGTAACACTTAACCTTTTCTAGTTTACGGATATTTCGAGGCAAACATTTGAAGGTAAATTTATATATTTACACATTTTTAACATTGAAATAACAATTTATGTTCCTTACTATATCCTTCTACAGGAGGGTATTTTAGTAATTTAACTAATGACCATTATCACAAAAATACAAATTTGTCAAACTATGACACTTTATGGTATTGAGAGTAAATGCCGCTACTTAAACAACTTTTACACATTTTCATTTCTCTTTAGCAAAAAATCGGCTACTTATGTATGCAAAGGTTCACTCAATGTAATCTATTATTTATATTATGATTCCATTAAATATTTAGCAGAAAATTCTAGATGATTCCAAAAGATGTTGTTCATTTTTACCACTTGTCCATCTCTCATTAATTTTAAAACATGTCATTTTGTGATTTTTTTTAAATAAATAATATTCACATGCCAATTTATGGGTGTTTTTAAAAATTAAAAATCCACCCAATACTTTTACAAATATATGTAAAGTATTAAATGTAATAAATATGATATACAATTGTAATTAATATGTTTGTTTATTTGTTATTTCAAAATTTCATTTTAAAAAATACTTATTATTTAAATTTTAATATTTAACTTTTTTAATAAACCCGTATAATATACAGGTGTTACACCTAGTACACATTAATTCATAAACTCATTTTTAAGAAAAAAAACATTCAGCTATCTTATGATAGAAGAAAACTAATTGCACAAAGTCCCTTGACTCTTCTGTATGCATAATAAGAAAATAAACCAATTCCCTTTTTCAAAAATCAATAATAGAAAAAGGAAATCATCAATAAAAGATAAAAAAAAAAAAAAAAAAAAAAAAAAAAAAAAAACAAGAAATTCAAAGTATAACAATCGTCCTAAAGGACAATTATATATATATATATATATATATATATATATATATATATATATATATATATATATATAAATTTGTGTTTCAAGGGTCAACAACTCTCTAGTCCAGTTCATGTTTTTTATCACTTGATATTATTTTATGTAATTAAATCGATGAACTTAACATATCAGGGAATCTAATGGACGTAGAAAAATGTAACAATATACACAGTTGTTTGTAACGGTTGTAATATGGTAGATGACATATTTCATGGATTCAAAATTTAATACAAATCAATCTATAATATTTTCATTTGAAATTAATAGATATTCAATTACAAAATCTCCATATATGATGTAACACTTATCCTTTTCCAGTTTACGAATATTTCGAGGCAAACATTTGAAGGTGAAATTACATATTTACACATTTTTAACATTGAAATAACAATTTATGTCCCCTTACTATATCCTACTACAGGAGGGTATTTTAGTCATTTAACTAATGACCATTATCACAAAAATACAAATTTGTCAAACTATAGAACTTTATGGTATTGAGAGTAAATGCCGTTACTTAAACAACTTTTACACATATTCATTTCTCTTTAGCAAAAAATCGGCTACTGAGGTATGCAAAGGTTCGCTCAATGTAATCTATTATTTATATTATGATTCCATTAAATATTTAGGGGAAAATTCTAGATGATTCCAAAAGATGGTGTTCATTTTTTCCACTTGTCAATATCTCATTAATTTTAAAACTTGTCATTTTGTTATATTTTTTAAATAAATAATATCCACATGCCAATTTATGGGTTTTTTAAATTTTAAAAATTAAAAAGTCACACAATACTTTTACATATATATGTAAAGTATTAAATGTAATAAATATGATATATAATTGTAATTAATATGTTTCTTTCTTTGTTATTTCAAAATTTCATTTTAAAAAATACTTATTATTTAAATTTTAATATTTAATTTTTTTAATAAACCCGTATAATATACGGGTCTTACACCTAGTACACATTAATTCATAAACTCATTGTTAAGAAAAAAAACATTCAGCTATCTTATGATAGAAGAAAACTAAGTGCACAAAGTCCCTTGACTCTTCTGTATGCATAATAAGAAAATAAATCAATTCCCTTTTCCAAAAATCAAAAATACAAAAAGTAAATCATTAATGAAAGATAAAAAAAAATAGAAAATAAGAAATTGAAAGTATAAAAATCATCCTAAAAGACAATAATATATATATATATATATATATATATATATATATATATATATATATATATATATATATAAATTTGTGCTTAAAGGGTCAACAACTCTCTAGTCCAGTTCATGTTTTTTATCACTTGATATTATTTTATGTAATTAAATCCATGAACTTAACATATCAGGGAATCTAATGGACGTAGAAAAATGTGACAATATACACAGCTGTTTGTAACGGTTGTAATATGGTAGATGACATATTTCATGGATTCAAAATTTAATACAAATCAATCTATAATATTTTCATTTGAAATTAATAGATATTCAATTACAAAATATCCATATATGATGTAACACTTATCCTTTTCCAGTTTACAGATACTTCGAGGCAAACATTTGAAGGTAAATTTATATATTTACACATTTTTAACATTGAAATAACAATTTATGTCCCTTACTATATCCTTCTACAGGAGGGTATTTTAGTAATTTAACTAATGACCATTATCACAAAAATACAAATTTGTCAAACTATGACACTTTATGGTATTGAGAGTAAATGCCGTTACTTAAACAACTTTTACACATTTTCATTTCTCTTTAGCAAAAAATCAGCTACTGAGGTATGCAAAGGTTCGCTTAATGTAATCTATTATTTATATTATGATTCCATTAAATATTTAGCAAAAAATTCTAGATGATTCCAAAAGATGTTGTTCATTTTTGCCACTTGTCAATCTCTCATTAATTTTAAAACATGTCATTTTGTGATATTTTTAAAAGAAAAAATATCCACATGCCAATTTATTGGTTTTTCATAATTTTTAAAATTAAAAAGTCGCACAATACTTTTACTTATATATGTAAAGTATTAAATGTAATAAATATGACATAAAATTATAATTAATATGTTTCTTTATTTGTTATCTAAAAATTTCATTTTAAAAATACTTAGTATTTAAATTTTCATATTTAATTTTTTTAATCAACCCGTATAATATAAGGGTGTTACACCTAGTAGAAATTAATGCATAACCTCATTATTAAGAAAAAAACATTCTGCTATCTTGTGATAGAATAAAATTAATTGCATAATGTCTCTTGACTCTTCTGTATGCATAATAAGAAAATAAATTAATTTCCCTTTTCAAAAATCAAAAATAGAAAAAGTAAATCATCAATGAAAGATAAAAAAATAGAAAATAAGAAATTGAAAGTATAACAATCATCCTAAAGTACAATTATATATATATATATATATATATATATATATATATATATATATATATATATATATATATATATATATATATCAGGGGATCTAATGGATGTAGAAATAATGAGAAAATAAACACAGCTATTTGTAACAGTTGTAATATGGTAGGAGATATAATCTTGGATTCCAAATTTAATACATATCAATCTATAATATTTTCATTTGAAAGTAATAGATATTAAATTACATAATCTCTATATATGATGTAACACTTATCCTTTTCCAGTTTACGGATATTTCGAGGCATATATTTGTAGGTGAAATTACATATTTACCCATTTTAACAGTGAAATAACAATTTATGTCCCCTTACTATTTGCTACTACAGGAGGGAATTTTGGTTATTTAACTTATGGTCATTATCACAAAAATACAACTTTGTCAAACTATAACACTTTATGGTATTGTTAATAAATGTCGTTATTTAAACAACTTTTACACATTTTCAATTCTCTTTAGCAAAAAATTGGCTATTCAGGTATGCAAAGGTTCACTCAATGTAATCTATTATTTATCTTATGATTCCATTAAATATTTTGGAGAAAATTATAGATGATTCCAAATGATGCTGATCATTTTTGCCACTTGTCAATCTCTCATTAATTTTGACACTTGTCATTTTGTGATATTCTTTTAATAAATAATATACACATGTCAATTTATGGGTTTGTTCAATTTTTAAAATTAAAAAGCCACACAATACTTTTACTTATATATGTAAAGTATTAAATGTAATAAATATGATATACACTTGTAATTAATATGTTTCTTTATTTGTTATATCAAAATTTCATTTTAAAAAATACTTATTATTTAAATTTTAATATTTAATTTTTTTAATCAACCCGTATAATATATGGGTTTTACACCTAGTAGACGTTAATTCATAACCGCATTGTTAAGAAAAAAACATTCAACTATCTTGTGATAGAATAAAACTAATTGCACAAAGTATCTTGACTCTTCTGTATGCATAATACGAAAATAAATCAATTCCCTTTTTCAAAAATCAAAAATAGAAAAAGGAAATCATCAATAAAAGATAAAAAATAGAAAATAAGAAATTCAAAGTAGAACAATCGTCCTAGAGGACAATTATACATACATATATATATATATATATATATATATATATATATATATATATATATATATAAATTTGTGCTTAAAGGGTCAACAACTCTCTAGTCCAATTCATGTTTTTTATCACTTGATATTATTTTATGTAATTAAATCCATGAACTTAACATATCAGGGAATCTAATGGACGTAGAAAAATGTGACAATATACATAGCTGTTTGTAACGGTTATAATATGGTAGATGACATATTTCATGGATTCAAAATTTAATACAAATCAATCTATAATATTTTCATTTGAAATTAATAGATATTCAATTACAAAATCTTCATATATGATGTAACACTTATCCTTTTCCAGTTTATGGATATTTCGAGGCAGACATTTGAAGGTGAAATTACATATTTACATATTTTTAACATTGAAATAACAATTTATGTCCCCTTACTATATCCTACTACAGGAGGGTATTTTAGTAATTTAACTAATGACCATTATCACAAAAATACAAATTTGTCAAACTATATCACTTTATGGTATTTAGAGTAAATGCCGTTACTTAAACAACTTTTACACATTTTCATTTCTCTTTAGCAAAATATAGGCTACTGAGGTATGCAAAGGTTCACTAAATGTAATCTATTATTTATGTTATGATTCCGTTAAATATTTATTGGAAAATTGTAGATGATTCCAAATGATGCTGATCATTTTTTGCCGTTTGTCAATCTCTCATTAATTTTGACACTTATCATTTTGTGATATTTTTTAAAGAAATAATATCCACATCCCAATTTATTGGTTTTTTACAATTTTTAAGATTAAAAAGTCGCACAATACTTTACTTATATATGTAAAGTATTAAATGTAATAAATATGACATAAAATTATAATTAATATGTTTCTTTATTTGTTATTTCAAAATTTCATTTTAAAAAATACTTAGTATTTAAATTTTCATATTTAATTTTTTTAATCAACCCGTATAATATAAGGGTGTTACACCTAGTAGACATTAATGCATAACCTCATTGTTAAGAAAAAAACATTCTCCTTTCTTGTGATAGAATAAAATTAATTGTATAATTTCTCTTGACTCTTCTGTATGCATAATAAGAAAATAAATCAATTCCCTTTTTCAAAAATCAAAAATAGTAAAAGTAAATCATCAATGAAAGATAAAAAAAAATAGAAAATAAGAAATTGAAAGTATAATAATCATCCTAAAGTACAATTATATATATATATATACAAATCATTGCTTAAAGGGACAACAAGTCTTTACTCCAATTCATGTTTTTGATAACTTGATGTCCTTTTAAGTAATTAAATCCATAAACTTAACATATCAGGGAATCTAATGGAAGTAGAAATAATGTGACAATAAACACAGCTGTTTGTAACGGTTGTAATATGGTAGATGATATATTTCTTGAATTCCAAATTTAATACATATTAATCTATAATATATTCATTTGAAAGTAATAGATATTCAATTACAAAATCTCTGTATATGATGTAACACTCATCGTTTTCCAGTTTACGGATATTTCGAGGCATATATTTGAAGGTGAAATTACACATTTACGCATTTTTAACATTGAAATAACAATTTATGTCCCCTTACTATTTCCTACTACATGAGGGTATTTTGTTTATTTAACTTATGGTCATTATCACAAAAATATAAATTTGTCAAACTATAACACTTTATGGTATTGTTAATAAATGTGGTTATTTAAACAACTTTTACACATTTTCAATTCTCTTTAGCAAAAAAATTGGCTATTCAGGTATGCAAAGGTTCACTCAATGTAATCTATTATTTACCGTATGATTCCATTAAATATTTTGGAGAAAATTATAGATGATTCCAAATGATGCTGATCATTTTTGCCACTTGTCAATCTCTCATTAATTTTGACCCTTGTCATTTTGTGATATTCTTTTAATAAATAATATACACATGTAAATTTATGGGTTTATTCAATTTTTAAAATTAAAAAGCCACACAATACTTTTACTTATATATGTAAAGTATTAAATGTAATAAATATGATATACAATTGTAATTAATATGTTTCTTTATTTGTTATATCAAAATCTCATTTTAAAAAATACTTATTATTTAAATTTTATTATTTAATTTTTTTATTCAACCCGTATAATATACGGGTCTTACACCTAGTAGACATTAATTCATAACCGCATTGTTAAGAAAAAAACATTCAACTATCTTGTGATAGAATAAAACTAATTGCACAAAGTATCTTGAGTCTTCTGTATGCATAATAAGAAAATAAATCAATTTCCCTTCTCGAAAATCAAAAATAGAAAAATTAAATCATCAATGAAAGATAAAAAAAATAGAAAAAAAAAACTCAAAGTTTAATAATCATCCTAACGGACAATAATATATATATATATATATATATATATATATATATATATATATTAGTGCATAAAGGGTCAACAAGTCTCTATTCCAGTTCATGTTTTTTATCACTTGATCTTATTTTAAGTAATTAAATCCATAAACTTAACATATCAGGGAATCTAATGGATGTAGAAATAATGTCACAATAAACACAGCTCTTTGTTATTGTTGTAATATGGTAGATGATATATTTCTTGGATTCCAAATTTAATACAAATCAATCTATAATATTTTCATTTGAAAGTAATAGATATTCAATTTCAAAATCTCCGTAGATGATGTAACACTTATCCTTTTCCAGTTTACGGATATTTCGAGGCAAACATTTGAAGGTGAACTTACATATTTACACATTTTTAACATTGAAATAACAACTCATGCCTCCTTACTATATCCTACTATAGGAGGGTATTTCAGTCGTTTAACTAATGTCTATTATCAAAAAAATACAAATTTGTCAAACTATAACACTTTATGGTATTGAGAGTAAATGCCGTCACTTAAACAACCTAATACATTTTCATTTCTCTTTAGCAAAAAATTGGCTACTGAGGTATGCAAAGGTTCACTCAATGTAATCTGCTATTTATCTTATAATTCCATTAAAATTTTACGGGAAAATTGTAGATGATTCCAAATGATGTTGATCATTTTTGCCACTTGTCAATCTCTCTTTAATTTTGACACTTGTCATTTTGTGATTCTTTTAAATAAATAATATCCATACGTCAATTTTTGGTTTTTTTCAATTTTTATAATTAAAAACCCACACAATACTTTTACTTATATATGTAAATTATTAAATGTAATAAATATGATATAAAATTGTAATTAATCTGTTTCTTTATTAGTTATTTCAAAATTTCATTTTAAAAAATAATTATTATTTAAATTTTAATATTTAATTTTTTTAATCAACGACTATAATATACGGGTTTTACGCCTAGTAGACATTAATTCATAACCTCATTGTTAAGAAAAAAAAACATTCAGCTATCTTGTGATAGAATAAAACTAATTGCACAAAGTCTTTTGACTCTTCTATATGCATAATATGAGAATAAATCAATTCCCTTTTCAAAAATCAAAAATAGAAAAAGTTAATCATCAATGAAAGATAAAAAAAATAGAAAATAAGAAATTAAAAGTAAGGAAGATAATATATTTCTTGGATTCCAAATTTAAGAAAAATCTTCCTATAATATTTTCATTTGAAAGTAATACATATTTAATTACAAAATCTACATATATGATGTAACACTTATTCTTTTCCAGTTTACGGATATTTCGAGGCAAACATTTGAAGGTGAACTTACATATTTACACATTTTTAACATTGAAATAACAACTCATGCCTCCTTACTATATCCTACTATAGGAGGGTATTTCAGTCATTTAACTAATGGCCATTATCAAAAAAATACAAATTTGTCAAACTATAACACTTTACGGTATCGAGAGTAAATGCCGTCACTTAAACAACCTTATACACTTTCATTTCTCTTTAGCAAAAAATTGGCTACTGAGGTATGCAAAGGTTCACTCAATGTAATCTGCTATTTATCTTATAATTCCATCAAAATTTTACGGGAAAATTGTAGATGATTCCAAATGATGTTGATCATTTTTGCCACTTGTCAATCTCTCTTTAATTTTGATACTTGTCATTTTGTGATTCTTTTAAATAAATAATATCCATACGTCAATTTTTGGGGTTTTTCATTTTTTATAATTAAAAACCCACACAATACTTTTACTTATATATGTAAATTATTAAATGTAATAAATATGATATAAAATTGTAATTAATCTGTTTCTTTATTAGTTATTTCAAAATTTCATTTTAAAAAATAATTATTATTTAAATTTTAATATTTAATTTTTTTAATCAACGACTATAATATACGGGTTTTACGCCTAGTAGACATTAATTCATAACCTCATTGTTAAGAAAAAAAAAACATTCAGCTATCTTGTGATAGAATAAAACTAATTGCACAAAGTCTTTTGACTCTTCTATATGCATAATATGAGAATAAATCAATTCCACTTTTCAAAAATCAAAAATAGAAAAAGTTAATCATCAATGAAAGATAAAAAAAATAGAAAATAAGAAATTAAAAGTAAGGAAGATAATATATTTCTTGGATTCCAAATTTAAGAAAAATCTTCCTATAATATTTTCATTTGAAAGTAATACATATTTAATTACAAAATCTACATATATGATGTAACACTTATTCTTTTCCAGTTTACGGATATTTCGAGGCAAACATTTGAAGGTGAACTTACATATTTACACATTTTTAACATTGAAATAACAACTCATGCCTCCTTACTATATCCTACTATAGGAGGGTATTTCAGTCGTTTAACTAATGGCCATTATCAAAAAAATACAAATTTGTCAAACTAAAACACTTTATGGTATTGAGAGTAAATGCCGTCACTTAAACAACCTTATACATTTTCATTTCTCTTTAGCAAAAAATTGGCTACTGACGTATGCAAAGGTTTACTCAATGTAATCTGCTATTTATCTTATAATTCCATTAAAATTTTACGGGAAAATTGTAGATGATTCCAAATGATGTTGATCATTTTTGCCACTTGTCAATCTCTCTTTAATTTTGACACTTGTCATTTTGTGATTCTTTTAAATAAATAATATCCATACGTCAATTTTTGGTTTTTTTCAATTTTTATAATTAAAAACCCACACAATACTTTTACTTATATATGTAAATTATTAAATGTAATAAATATGATATAAAATTGTAATTAATCTGTTTCTTTATTAGTTATTTCAAAATTTCATTTTAAAAAATAATTATTATTTAAATTTTAATATTTAATTTTTTTAATCAACGAGTATAATATACGGGTTTTATGCCTAGTAGACATTAATTCATAACCTCATTGTTAAGAAAAAAAACATTCAGCTATCTTGTGATAGAATAAAGCTAATTGCACAAAGTCTTTTGACTCTTCTGTATGCATAATATGAAAATAAATCAATTCCACTTTTCAAAAATCAAAACTAGAAAAAGTTAATCATCAATGAAAGATAAAAAAAAATAGAAAATAAGAAATTAAAAGTATGGTAGATAATATATTTCTTGGATTCCAAATTTAAGAAAAATCTTCCTATAATATTTTCATTTGAAAGTAATACATATTTAATTACAAAATCTACATATATGATGTAACACTTATTCTTTTCCAGTTTACGGATATTTTGAGGCAAACAATTGAAGGTGAAATGACATATTTACACATTTTTAACATTGAAATAACAATTTATGTCCCCTTACTATATCCTACTACAGGAGGGTATTTTAGTCATTTATCTATTGGCCATTATCACAAAAATACAAAATTTTCAAAATATAACACTTTATGGTATTGTGAGTAAATCCCGTTACTTAAACAACTTTTACACATTTTCATTTCTCTTTTGCAAAAAATTGGCTACTGAGGTATGCAAAGGTTCACTCAATATGATCTATTATTTATCTTATAATTCCATTAAATATTTAGGGGAAAATTGTAGATGATTCCAAATGATGCTGATCATTTTTGCCACTTGTCAATCTCTCATTAATTTTGACACTTGTCATTTTGTTATATTTTTTAAATAAATAATATCCACATGTCAATTTATGGGTTTTTCATTTTTTAAAATTAAAAAGCCACACTATACTTTTATTTATATATCTAAAGTATTAAATGTAATAAATATGATATAAAATTGTAATTAATATGTTTCTTTATTTGTTATTTCAAAATTTAATTTTAAAAAATACTTATTATTTAAATTTTAATATTTAATTTTTTTAATCAACCCGTA
This sequence comes from Lactuca serriola, assembly GCF_051521515.1. NCBI lineage: Eukaryota > Viridiplantae > Streptophyta > Magnoliopsida > Asterales > Asteraceae > Lactuca > Lactuca serriola. The sequence goes on from NC_136410.1 coordinate 91,910,217, forward strand.
TAATATATGGGGCTTACACCTAGTAGAAATTAATTCATAACCACATTGTTAAGAAAAACCTTCAACTATCTTGGGATAGAATAAAACTAATTGCACAATGTCTTTTGACTCTTCTGTACGCATAAAAAGAAAATAAATCAATTCCCCTTTTCAAAAATCAAAAAAAGAAAAAGTAAATCATCAATGAAAGATAAAAAAAAAAAATAAAAAATAAGAAATTGAAAGTAGGTTTTTTTATCACTTCATATTATTTTAAGTAATTAAATCCATAAATTTAATATATCAAGGTATCTAATGGACTTAGAAATAATGTGACAATAAACTCAGCTGTTTGTAACGGTTGTAATATGGTAGATGATATATTTCTTAAATTCCAAATTTAATACAAATCAATCTATAATAATTTTATTTAAAAGTAATAGATATTCAATTACAAAATCTCAGTATATGACGTAACACTTATCCTTTTCCAGTTTACGGATATTTCGAGGTAAACATTTGAAGGTGAAATTGCATATTTACATACTTTTAACATTTAAATAACAATTTATGTCCCCTTACTATATCCTACTACAGGATGGTATTTTAGTCATTTATCTATTGGCCATAATCACAAAAATACAAATTTTTCAAAATATAACACTTTATGGTATTGAGAGTAAATGTCGTTACTTAAACAACTTTTACACATTTTCATTTCTCTTTTGCAAAAAATTGGCTACTGAGGTATGCAAAGGTTCACTCAATGTAATCTATTATTTATCTTATGATTCCATTAAATATTTAGGGGAAAATTGTAGATTATTCCAAATGATGCTGATCATTTTTGTCACTTGTCAATCTCTCATTAATTTTGACACTTGTCATTTTGTGATAATTTTTAAATAAATAATATCCACATGACATTCAATTTTTAAAATTAAAAAGCCACACTATACTTTTATTTATATATCTAAATTATTAAATGTAATAAATATGATATAAAATTGGAATTAATATGTTTCTTTATTTGTTATTTCAAAATTTAATTTTAAAAAATACTTATTATTTAAGTTTTAATATTTAATTTTTTTAATCAACCCGTATAATATACAGGATTTACACCTAGTAGACATTAATTCATAGCCTCATTGTTAAGAAAAAAACATTTAACTATCTTGGGATAGAATGAAACTAATTGCACAATGTCTCTTGACTCTTTTGTATGCATAAAAAAAAACAATTCCCCTTTTCAAAAATCAAAAATAGAAAAAGTAAATCATCAATGAAAGATAAAAAAAAAAATAAAAAATAAGAAATTGAAAGTATAATAATCCTCCTAAACGACAGTAATATATATATATATATATATATATATATATATATATATATATATATATATATATTAGTGCTTAAAGGGTTAACACGTCTCTAGTCCAGTTCAGGTTTTTTATCGCTTGATGTTATTTTAAGTAATGAAATCCAAAAACTTAATATATCAAGGTATCTAATGGACGTAGAAATAATGTGACAATAAACACTGCTGTTTGTAACGGTTGTAATATGGTAGATGATATATTTCTTGGATTCCAAATTTAATACAAGTCAATCTATAATATTTTTATTTGAAAGTAATAGATATTCAATTACAAAATCTCAGTATATCACGTAACACTTACCCTTTTCCAGTTTACCGATATTTCAAGGTACACATTTGAAGGTGAAATTGCATATTTACACATTTTTAACATTGAAATAATAATTTATATCCCCTTACTATATCCTACTACAGGAGGGTATTTAAGTCATTTAACTAATGACCATTATCACAAAAATACAAATTTGTGAAACTATAACACTTTATGGAATTGAGAGTAAATGTCGTTACTTAAACAACTTCTACACATTTTCATTTCTCTTTAGCAAAAAATTGGCTACTAAGGTAAGCAAAGGTTCACTCAATGTAATCTATTATTTATCTAATGATTCCTTTAAATATTTAGGGGAAAATTGTAGATGATTCCAAATGATGTTGATCATTTTTGCCACTTGTCAATCTCTCATTAATTTTGACACTTGTCATCTTGTGATATTTTTTAAATAAATAATATTCACATGTCAATTTATGGGTTTTTTTAATTTTAAAAATAAAAAAGCCACACAATACTTTTACTTATATAAGTAAAGTATTAAATGTAATAAATATGATATAAAATTGTAATTAATATGTTTGTTTATTCGTCATTTGAAAATTTCGTTTTAAAAAATACTTATTATTTAAATTTTAATATTTGATTTTTCTATTTAACCCGCATAATATTCAGGTCTTACACCTAGTAGATATTAAATCATAACCTCATTGTTAAGAAAAAAACCTTCAACTATCTTGTGATAAAATAAAACTCATTGCACAAAGTCCCTTGACTCTTCTGTATGCATTATAAGAAAATAAATATATTCCCTTTTCAAAAATCAAAAATAGAAAAAGCAAATCATCAATGAAAGATATAAAAATAGAAAATAAGAAATTGAGAGTACAATAATCTTCCTAAAGGACAATAATATATATATATATATATATATATATATATATATATATATATATATATATATATACATATATAAATTAGTGCTTGATGGGTCAACAAGTCTCTAGTCCATTTCATGTTTTTTATCACTTGATATTTTTTTAAGTAATTAAATCAATAAACTTATCATATCAGGGAATCTAATGGATGTAGAAATATTGTGACAACGAACACAGCTGTTTGTAACGGTTGTAATATAGTAGATGACATATTTATTGGATTCAAAATTTAGTACAAATTAATCTATAATATTTTCATTTGAAAGTAATAGATATTCAATTACAATATCTCCATATATGATGTAACACTTATCCTTTTCCAGTTTACTGATATTTCGAGGAAAACATTTGAAGGTGAAATTACATATTTACATATTTTTAACATTGAAATAACAATTTATGTCCCCTTACTATATCCTACTACTACATGAGGGTATTTTAGTTGTTTAACTAATGGCCATTATCACAAAAATTCAACTTTGTCAAACTATAACACTTTATAGTATTGAGAGTAATTTCCATTACTTAATCAACTTTTACACATTTTCATTTCTCTTTAGCATAAAATTGGCTACTGAGGTATGCAAAGGTTCACTCAATGTAATCTATTATTTATCATATGATCATATGATTCCATTAAATATTTAGGGAAAAATTGTAGATGATTCCAAATGATGTTCATCATTTTTGCCACTTGTCAATCTCTCATTAATTTTGACACTTGTCATTTTGTGATATTTTTTAAATAAATAATATCCACATGTCAATTTATGGGTTTTTTTTTACAATTTTTAAAATTAAAAAGCCACACAATACTTTTACTTATATATGTAAAGTATTAAATGTAATAAATATGATATAAAATTGTAATTAATATGTTTCTTTATTTTTTATTTCAAAATTTCATTTAAAAAAATACTTAGTATTTAAATTTTAATATTTAATTTTTTTAATCAACCCGTTTAATATACGGGTATTACCCCTAGTAGACATTAATTCATAATCTCATTGTTAAGGAAAAAACAATCAACTGTCTAGTGAAAGAATAAAACAAATTGCACAAAGTCTCTTCACTCCTTTGTATGCATAATAAGAAAATAAATCAATTCCTCTTTTCAAAAATCAAAAATAGAAAAAGTAAATCATCAATGAAAGGAAAAAAAATAGAAAATAAGGAATTGAAAGTATAATAATCATCCCAAAGGACAATAATATATATATATATATATATATATATATATATATATATATATATACATATATATATATATATATATATTTATATATATATATATATACATGAAATTAGTGCTTAAAGGGTCAACAAGTCTCTAGTCCAGTTCATGTTTTTTATCACTTGATGTTATTTTAAGTAATTAAATCCATAAAATTAACATATCAGGGAATCTAATGGAAGTAGAAATAATGTGACAATAAACACAGCTGCTTGTAACGGTTGTAATATGGTAGATGATATATTTCTTGGATTCCGAATTTAATAAAAATCAATCTATAATATTTTCATTTGAAGGTAATAGATATTCTATTACAAAATCTCCTTATATTATGTAGCACTTACACTTTTCCAGTTTACGGATATTTCGAGGTAAACATTTGAAGCTGAAATTGCATATTTACACATTTTTAACATTGAAATAACAATTTATGTCCCCTTACTATATCCTACTACAGGAGGGTATTTTAGTCATTTAACTAATGACCATTATCATAAAAATACAAATTTGTCAAACTATAACACTTTATGGTATTGAGAGTAAATGTTATTACTTAAAAAAATTTTACATATTTTCATTTCTCATTAGCAAAAAATTGGCTACTCAGGTATGCAAAGGATCACTTAATGTAATCTATTATTTATCTTATGATTCCATTAAAGATTTAGGGGAAAATTGTAAATGATTCCAAATGATGCTGATCATTTTTGCCACTTGTCAATCTCTCATTAATTTTGACACTTGTCATTTTGTTATATTTTTTAAATAAATAATATCCAAATGTCAATTTATGGGTTTTTTCAATAGCCACATAATACTTTTACTTATATATGTAAAGTATTAAATGTAATAAATATGATATAAAATTGTAATTAATATGTTTCTTTATTTGTTATTTCAAAAAATTTCATTTTTAAAAATACTTATTATTTAAATTTTAATATTTTATTTTTTTAATCAACCCGTATAATATACGGGTCTTACACCTAGTAGACATTAATTCACAACCTCAGTGTTAAGAAAAAAAACATTCATCTATCTTATGATAAAATAAAACGAATTGCACAAAGTCTCTTGACTCTTCTATATGCATAATAAGAAAATAAATCAATTCCCCTTTTATAAAAAATAGAAAAAGTAAATCATCAGTGAAAGATAAAAATAATAGAAAATAAGAAATTGAAAGTATAATAATCATCGTAAAGGACAATAGTATATATATATATATATATATATATATATATATATATATATATATATATAGAAAATAAGAAATTGAAAGTATAATAATCTTCCTAAAGGACAATAGTATATATATATATATATATATATATATATATATATATATATATATATATATATATATATATATATATATAGTGCTTAAAGGGTCAACAAGTCTCTAGTCCAATTCATGTTTTTTATCACTTGATGTTATTTTAAATTAAATCCATAAACTTAACATATCAGGAAATCTAATGGAAGTAGAAATAATGTGACAATAACCACAACTGTTTGTAACGGTTGTAATATGGTAGATGTTATATTTCTTGGATTCCAAATTTAATACAAATCAATCTATAACATTTTCATTTGAAACTAACAGATATTCAATTACAAAATCTCCATATATGATGTAATTTCGGGGCAAACATTTGAAGGTAAAATTACATATTTACATATTTTTAACATTGAAATAACAATTTATGTCCCCTTACTATATCCTACTTCAGGAGGGTATTTTAGTCATTTAACTAATGGCCATTATCACCAAAATACAAATTTGTCAAACTATAACACTTGATGGTATTGAGAGTAAATGTTGTTACTTAAACAACTTTTACACATTTTCATTTCTCTTTAGCAAAAAATTGGCTACTGAGGTATGCAAAGGTTCACTCAATGTAATTTATTATTTATCTTATGATACCATTAAGTATTTAAGGGAAAATTGTAGATGATTCCAAATGATGTTGATCATTTTTTTCTACAACTAAGTTTTATTGGAGATAAAGAAGGTATGACGAGCAGTAGGTTTGATATATATATATATATATATATATATACATATATATATATATATATATATATATATATAGAGAGAGAGAGAGAGAGAGACGTGGGTTGGGTAGGATGGGGTGGCGTGAGTGGGTGGTGGGCCTTTTTCTTATTTAAAGCCCTTTACTTATTTAAATAAGTAAAAGAACTAAATGAATAATAAAATTAAATCAAAGGGGTAGAAGAGTCTTCTTAGTTTGGGAGAGGACCAAATCACAATGAAAGTAGGCTAAAATGACCAAAGAAAATGACAAACCACAATGACCAATTTTGCAATTTTTTCTAAAAGAAAAAAACAAACCATCCTGTGATAGAAACAGGTATGAAGACACAAAACTACAAGTATCGACAATTTAGGAGTAGATTAGGGTTCTTACTTCTTACAACCATATATAATAAATTTTGGCATTAATAAATGGGAAATCATATCTTGGGATTAACCTCAAATTGGAATTATTTTTACATAACTTTTTGTGAAAATTATTCCTTACATGTGTTGTAAAATCCATTTATATAAGTTAAAGAACCATAAGATGCTTATTGTTGTTATATGCAAGGATGACGAGGAGTTGTCTTCGTGTATAGGTGTTGTGGAGCATAATAGAAGGAATCCGATGGAACACCCCTAGATAATTAATATATAATCAAGGTGAGTTACGTACGAGTGGTGTTTGTAGCATGTCATATTAATGTCATAGTTGTTATACTTTATGAGTGAATATTACATATGGAATTATGGATATGCCTTATGAGTGACTAACTATGTCTGTTGCTCACTAAACTTTAAGCTTACCAGTTATTATTGTTAAAATATGTTAAAGTGCACGTCCTAGTGATAAATGAAATAGTTTTAGTATCCTAATGCAAACCTACCACTTAGAAATTAAGTCAAAAGCTCAATGTTAAAAAAGAAAAAATCAGCCATCTTATGATAGAAACAAATTAATTTTAAAAAGTATCTTGACTCTTTTGTATTCATAACTAGAAAATAAATAACTCCTCTTTTCAAAAACATCAATGAAAGATGAAAAAAATGGAAATGGTTATTAAATATTTTAAAATCCATAAAGTTTATAAAGTTTAATAATAAATATATAAAACCAATATATTTATTTTTATTTTCATATTTAACTTTGTAATTTTATTTTTAATTATCTCAATTAATAAACTTTTTAATTTATTGATTTTCTATTTTTATTATTAAACTTTATAATTTATGGTTTTTAAAATATTGTATAATTCCTTGTCATGTGTAGATTAACTTTTGTTTACTAATATGTATAACTTATATTCATTCTAGAGAAGTGTATAAGCAGAGTTTAGAGAATTAACCTTTTCAAGTTGTTTTAGATGTATTTTACCAATATGTAAGTCATACTATCAAAGATTCAAACTAACATTAAAAATTACAAGCATATTCAAATCATGAAATATTGTGTCCAACAATAATAATAGCCATAATGTATACATTTTCAAAGATTAAAGCTAAATAATTCAAATAACTACAGATGAGCTGTTTTGCCCTCGTTATTATTGGTAAATGATTTATTTACTTATAGTATCGAACACAAACGTAGATACTACCACATAGAAATTAATTCATAACCTCATAGATAAAAGCAAATCAGTCATATTTTGATAGAAATAAACTAATTGCACAAAGTCTCTTGACTCTTTTAGACGCATAATAAGAAAGTAAATCAAATCCACTTTTTCGATAACAAAAAAAATAGAAAAAGCAAATCATCAATGAAGAACAACAAAATAAAGAAAAAGAAATTGAAACTATAATAATCATCCTAAACAACAATAACTTCATCTAGAAAAGATTTTAAATTAATGCTTAAAGGGTAAACATGTCTCTAGTCCAATTCATGTTTTTTATCACTTGATGTTATTTTATGTAATTAAATCTATAAACTTAACATATCAGGGAATCTGGAAGTAGAAATAATGTGACAATAAGCACAACTGTTGGTAACGGTTGTAATTGTAACGCCTCGTTTCGAATCGTTCCGATTTCAGGGTGGTGATTAAGGAGTGCGTATTGGCTAAGTTAGAACCCTTGAAGAGTTGAGTTTGGAATCGTTTGGAGGTTAATGATGTAGTTTGGATGATCCAATTATTCGGTTTGTACTTTGGAGACAAAGGGTATCGGTAAGGCCGTTGGTTCAGGATTTGAAGGATTTTGGATTTAATTTCGGTTGGCTCTCAAGCTAAATAAAGTTGATAGAAGTGTAGGGCTTGTGACAACCCAAGTTGTTCCGTTACATTTCCCCGTTACCGTTAACGGAATATTCCAGTTTATAAAAGTTCCGTTAATTAGAGGTCGTCAATTTAATAAACATTCCATTTGTTTACGTTTAATATGTCGTTAAGTCGTGATAAAAGGAAATAAAAACACATAACACACATTTCCATTTAATTGGAAAAAGTTAGTTTTTATTATTACGACCACTAAATCGGGTGCGACCAAAAGCCCCGTATAACGACAGTATTGGGTAGAATTCCACTGAGCTCCAACTCCCACCCATATATAAAGGGGAGTAAACTCCATTTGGAGCTTTTCCACCCTCTCTCTCTCTTTATACTCTCTCTCTCTAGGCTCGTTTTCGACTCAAAAACCGCAATTTCCGACTCCTAAACGTAAGACTATCAACCCTAACTTGTTCTATGCGTACATTATTGTCTTTTTAGCCTAAAAATCACAAGATTGAGACATGAAAAAGGAGTTTACGGCCTAAGTGCCTCCTTAGGCCGTAAACCCCCAAAAGATGGCCAAAATGACTCAAGAATGTCCCTAATGGCTTGGAAATAAATCAAGGGATTTGCCTAGGAGTGTTTAAACATTAAATCACATGATTTTAGCGCATAAAAGAGAGTTTACGGCCCAAGCACTTGCTTAGGCCGTAAACACCTCTTAATCATGTCTAAATGTCCCAAAATCACTCCCAAACCACCCTTGGGCTTAATACATAATTTAGGGACTTAGTATTTTGGGTCTAGACCATTAAAACACAATGAAATGAAAGGGAAAAGGGAGTTTATGGCCCAAGTATGTACCAAGGTCGTAAACACCCCTAAATGTGCCAAAAATATGGTTTTTGCCCCCCAAATGACCTTAGACTATTTCTATAAAATGCTAGGAAGGATTTAAGGGCTTAAACTCAAAGAATGGTGGGTGTATGAGAGTTCACGGCCAAGCCATAGAGCTTACGTCCGTAAACTCTCAAGGGTTGGTCATTTGGACCATAAACTCTAAAGGAGACCCCTTTTGGAACCCCAAACACCCCTATAGCCTTGAATAAATTACTAGAAGTGATATAAGGGCTTGAAATTTCACAAAACTCAAGGGATGAGAGTTTACAGCCGTAAACTCTCTTAGGAGTTGTCCCTAGGCCGTAAACTCCATTATAGTGCCATTAAAGACCCTAAACCCACTCATGCCTTTTGGAATTGGACCTAGAATAATTCCATGAACAAGTAGAAGCCTTAAAACACACTAGATACCCTCACCATGAGTTTACGGCCGTAAACTCATGGTGAGTAGTCCCTGGGCCGTAAACTAAGTGTTAAGGGTTTACTCTCGGAGAGTAAACTCCATTCCTAAGTCATACATACCCTTAGACGCTACCCGGGACACCCAAACACTTAACCAAAGTGTTTCCCGCTCCTTTGAGTGCGTATACATGTTTAATTAGTATTAAATATACTAATTGTATGTGAACATATGTTATCATATGTTAAATAGGTCATAGAGTGTGTTCGAGTCCTTACGTGACACCGAACGCCCAAACGGCACCTTCGTCGGACCTACTTACACCAGGTGAGTTCATACCCCTGAATGAACCTTTTAAATGTTTTTACATGTTTTATAGGGGGGAATACAAGTTAAACATGCCAGTTGTCATATCAATCACATGTGATTGATAACCCGCATGCACAAGATTTTACCACACTTTACACTGTTTTACCGAGTAGGACACTATAAAAGGTTTTCTATTGTTTCAAAACTCTTACTTATACTGTTTATTTAAATTCATTCTAAACTGGTTTATGAAAGATTTCCAAAGGTTTTCAAACATGTTTTTACAAAAGAATGCAAATTGTGATTTTCCCCGAGTATAAAGGTTTTTCATCAAAGATCTCTTTCACGACGTATGCTTTTACTTGTTAATGACTACCGCTTCGCTTTCATGTATTTTAAACTCCTACTCGATAACGTTTCCACTTCGTGATGTACTTATACTTGATAACGATTCCACTTCGTGATACATTATGCCTGATGGACGCTTATACTTGTTCACACTCTTACCTAGCGATACGCTCCTACTTCACCTATACTTGATATCGCCTCTACTTCACTTATACTCGATACGTTTCCACTTCACTTATTATCATCTCTACTTCGTGATACGCTTATACTTGTTCGACAATCCTACTTCACTTGCGACCGCTCCTACTTCACTTGTTAGACACTCCTACTTCACAAGAATCACTTTTACTTGATACACACTCATTCGTAGTTAGAAGTATGTCTGTGCTTATATAGATATATATAAGTAATGACTGAAAGACTTAGGAAGGTTCGTCCGCCCTATTTCCTTTTCTTCGTTGAGATGTGGTCTGGTGGGATCGGATGGCCATCCGAAGGTCGTTTTGTTCATTAGTTATATACTATGTATATGAGTATGGGCGTACAGGGAAGCTCTAGTCGGTTCGGTTAAGAGTCTCTACCTCTAGTCTACACTTACATTAGAAACACACTACCCACTATTTGGAAGTCTCTACCCACTATTCGGGATGCATCTTCCGGGCACGGCCTTCTCCGTCATCTAGTTGGTAACCAGAGTCTCTTGTAGGGAGAGCGGACATTGTGTGTATAGATCTATACGGGATTGACAACCCCGCACCCAGACTGCGAGCTATAGTCCCGGCCTACCAAGCCAAACGGGTGACAAATGTCACATTATATAAACGCTTGTAGGGCGTCTGGAACTCTAGTCAGTATGGTTACGAGTATCATGTGTTACCTTATAATTCATGGCTTTAAGGTAACGGTATTTCACCGGCAATTTACACTGTATGCTGGTATCTCACTTTTCAGAGTCACACTGTTTAGACCTTGCAAGATGTATCCTTCATTTGATACTGTCTACGGTCTGTATTCTCTGTTTTAGACCTTACGAGACGCATCATTCATTTGATGTTGTCTGGGGTCTGTATTCACTGTATCCACTGTTATCACTGTATTCACTGTTTTCACTGTATCCACTGTTATCACTGTATTCACTGTATCCATTGTTATCACTGTATTCACAATTTTGACCTTACAAGACGTATCTTTCATTTGATACTGTCTGGGGTCTGTATCACTGTTTTTGACCTTACAAGACGTATCTTTCATTTGATACTGTCTGGGGTCTATGTCTCTATTTGTTAGACTGAACCAGGTGTGTCGTTCATTCAATACTTTCCTGGAGTCTATGATTCCTTGCCTTAGTCAGCAGTCCTCACTGCTGAGGCATATGTCATTCCCTGATGTCGTTTGCTTTCCTCAATAATCAAATTCGGTATTTTGATAATGATAGAAATTTAGGGAAAATGACATTTTACCACATAACATTGACCAGTCTTGGTAGAAGGCTGCTTTATTAAAGAAAATACAGGATTTTCTGGAAAGAACTCTAATACACAGTAAACACTTAAAACTACTACTTTATAAAGTTATTTGAATAAAACGTCACTAAATGCTTATGAACTCACCAGCATTTGTAAAAATGCTGATACTCGCTTTTCAAATAACTTGTATTCTCAAGTTAGCATTAGACAGGTACATCCCCGGAGCTGTTGATGAAGATAGCTTGGTACCACACTGTATTTATTCTATTACTTGTATTACTTTGAAGTGTTGTAATGTAAACCATGAAAAATTATTCCTATTAATGAAATGTTTTGTTGTACTTTGATTACTATAATGCATGTGTTGTGATACTTAACATGACGTCATCCACCCCAGAACGTTTCCGCCGTTCCGGTTTTGGGGTGTGACAGGGCTTCTCGTTAGCTTTCCGTGGATATAAATAATGTCAAAATCGGAGTTATAACGAAGAAGTTATGGCCATTTGAAGTTAGAAGGGTTTGGGTCAAATCGGGTACGCATGGCGTACCAAGTAGGAACGCATTGTGTTCAAAAGGAAAATGGACGCAGGTGCATATGGGAATGCCCTGCGTTCCCAAAGGGTACGCGTTGCGTTCGTCTGGGCAGACTAAACCCTAACTTTCGGGTCTTGGACCCTATTTAAACACCTTAGCTCACCTCCAACTCTCATTTCCTTCAGCCTCCATCCTATCTAATCCTAAGAACGAAACCCTAAACCTCTTGCATGCATTTTGAGCTTACCTTGAGTATTTTTGGGGGTTATTTGGGTGATTTGAAGAAGAAGGTGTTTAAAGAAGAAGCAAGAGATTGAAGAGAGCTTGTAGATCCAAAGGTTTTACATCATTTCCAACTTATTGAAGGTATAAAGTTCTCATCTTGGTGCTTCTACATCATAGATCTAGGTTCCCATAGATATTGCCCCTTTTTGGTTTCAAGAATGGATTTTGATGGTGCAAATCTGTTTCTGGACTTAGGGTTGCCACCCATGAAGTTATTTGAGTCCCTTAGGCAGGAAAGTTGCCATCTTTAAGGTCCTAATGGGTTCATGCAAGAGTTATGGCCATCTTTATGGAACTTGATTGCTATTTCTTGAGATTGGGACTTTAAGGTTCTAGAGGTCCTAAATAGCTTAGATATGTGTTTAGATAGCATGGCTTAAGCATTAAGTGCTTAATGGCCCATTTTGAAAGTTGGACGCAAACGCCCTGTGTAGGTCTTGGGAACGCGTCGCGTTCCCACGAGGACTCGTGATCTGAGCCAAGGAGGAACGCCCCGCGTTCGTGCGTCAGTGGGCGTTTTGCGCCATTTCCTTGGACTAGATGATTATGGGCCTTAGTGGATTATTATTTTGGGCTGATATTGGATTTTATTGCATATTGGACTTGAGGGAAGGCCCATTTGAGAAGATGGGCCCAATTTAGAAAATTGGACCATAAGTGGGTCATTAGTGGGCCTAGTAAGAATATATGGATTTGGGCCTAGGTCATGGATCCATTTAGCTCAGGGGTAAAATGGTCATTTTACCCTGAAAAGGATTATTGGTTTTTGGGCTAAGTGTTATTTTGGTACTGATAGCTCGGGGAGTCGAAGGAGCAGCAATCCGGGGAATTGCCAGTTAGCAGCCAAGGGATTATCCGCGGGACTTCAGCAGTGCCAGGTGAGTCTCATCACCATACCAATGGGTCTAAGGCACCAATGCCGACCCATTTTATGATATGTGATATACTAGCTTAAGTTGTATTATGTGGCATGTTAGCTGGTTATGTGATAGGGAGTATGTTAGTGATTATGTGGTATGCTAATTGATTATGTGATACTTGCGTGGAAGACCTCGGGGGTTCCCGAGGCACTTAGGTTTAAGACCTTGGAGGGTTTCCTTGGCATCCTAGGTCAAAGACCTCGGGGGGTTCCCGAGGCACTTCGGTGTAAGACCTTGGAGGGTTTCCTTTGCATCCTAGGTCAAAGACCTCGGGGGGTTCCCGAGGGAATTGGCTAAGACCATTTGGGGGTTCCCATGGCACCCGGTGTAAGACCCTGGAGGGTTTCCAGGGCTTCCCTATATGTTTATATGCATGTTTATGCGATTGTTATGGGTTATGTAACATCCCGAAATTCATGTAAAGCTATTTAACCCTTCCATTTTGTCAAGTTGTCAAGATTGGTCCCTTGAGTGAGTTCTTGTAGCAAATGAGTACGCTGGGCATACTAGGGAGTACGCTGCGCGTACTCATGCGCTTAATTTGGACGCGGACTCGCCTGGGTACGCTGGGCATAACGGGTCCAGATGAAAACCCTAATTTTTGGCTTGTGCACTATATAAAGGATGCTAAGGCTCATTTCTCAGCCTCCATATCAGAGAGTGAAACCCTAAAAGAGCCTTCCTTCGTCTCTAAGTGTGTGTGTGTGTGTGAGCGTTTTGAGCTAAAAAGTGTCATGGTGTATTAGTGAAGAAGAAGGAGAGAAGCTTGTGGAGGCTAGGGCTTGAGGTGCAAGCTTGGATCTGAGATCTTCAGTGGAAGAAGTTTCAACTAGAGGTATAAAGTTCAAACCTTTCCTTTTTATTTTGATTTGGTGTTGCATGGACCATTTCTAGGGTTAAAAGTCCCAAAGGTGGAGACTTTATGAGTTTAATGGACTCCATGGACCTAGATTTGTCCCATTTCAGTGATATTTGTGTTATAGATCCATAAAAATCCCAACTTGGTCGTTGTTATGGGGTCATGCTTGAGTTATGAGCTTTCTAGGGTTGGAAATGGGATATTATGAGTGTTAGTGACTTGTCCAGCCATGCAAAGGCTTAAAGTCACCAACTTTATGGATTAAGAGGCTTAGAGATGATCAAATCTAGAAGTTGGACGTGTGTCTTAACTGTTTAAGACCGCAAGAGCTTAAGAGTCTGAAAATGAGAGTTACGCAGGGCGTAATCCCAGTACGCGCGACGTAAGGGGTCGCGCACCCCGCTTCTATGAGGACATTGGGTACGCTCAACGTACATGTTTGGTACGTGCAGCGTAACCCGGAGAGTTGAATTTTGTTGACTTTTAGGGTTTGGTCAACTTTAGGGTCTTTGAGCCATGAGAGGGGTAAAATGGTCTTTTACCCTTTTGAGAGTACTAAGAGAGGGAATAGTCTAGACTTGAGAGATGTATTGATTAAGAGTATTTATTTCATATGATTAGGCGGAGGCTAGGCCAGATTTTTACAGAGTTCGAGATTACCGAGTTACCCGAGGTGAGTCTTCTCACTATATTTTACCTAGAGTGGTAATTAGAGTTATGTGACAAAGTAATTGTATGTTTTTCATGATGAGATTTCTATGTGATTTATGCTATGTATGTTATAGAGTTTACAGAGTTAGGACCGGAATGTCCACAAAGTTAGGGTCAGAGGGCCCACAGAGTTATGGGACTGGAGGGTCCCGCTGAGACACATTGACCAGAGGGTCAAACAGAGTTATAGCCTCGAGTGGCTAATACGTGTAGTGTGTGGTATTTTGGGGAACTCACTAAGCATTTATGCTTACAGTGTTGTGTTACGTGTTTCAGGTACCAGTGAGGATCACGGGAAGGCGTCGGCATGATCAGTACACACATGAGGAGCTTTTATATATTATGATTTTGGGATGTGTTGTTTTGGATTGTTATGTGATACAATGACATTCTTATAACAATTATGAATGAAAGTGTGTTTTAAAATGTGAAAAGTTATTTGAAAATTTGGTTGTTACAAGTTAGTATCAGAGCCTTGGTTTGAGGGATTCGGATGCACCTTCGGGCGTATCTGAACTCAAATAGAGGATTTGAGGGATTTTCAAAATTTTCTCAAGAGTAAAAAGCTTTTGAAAGAGCAGAGTAGAGTTGTGTGTACGATCAACCAGAGCCCGAACGGTGATTTCCCAAAATACCCTTACATTATGAGTTAAGAGATATGTTATGATATGTTATGCATGCTAGATTAGGCTAGGTATTCTTATTAGGAATAGAGTGGCCTGATTTGTGATGCCTTAGCCTAGGGGTTTTGCTGCTAGGAGATGCTTGAGAGTGAATAGATAGCAGCGAGGACCTTATGAGAGATCTTCTAGAGAGTAGACGATGTATAGAGAGAGTAGAGTACTTGGGACTTGGGATCCTAGGAGGAGGA
This sequence comes from Lactuca serriola, assembly GCF_051521515.1. Lineage (NCBI taxonomy): Eukaryota > Viridiplantae > Streptophyta > Magnoliopsida > Asterales > Asteraceae > Lactuca > Lactuca serriola. The sequence goes on from NC_136410.1 coordinate 91,925,878, forward strand.
CTTGGGGTGAATATTGATGCGGTGTAGATGGTAGTATTGGGCCCATAATACCGAAGGCACCGGATCAGTGCGCAGCCCAAGTAAGAATCCTTAGGGTACCAAGGATCAAATAGGAATGGGATATCAAGTGTGTGTACACTCAAGTGGGTCTCTAATATCTTGTGTTGTATTTCAGAGAGACGTCATGGTTGGGACACGCCACACACCTGAGAGTAGTGGTGTCAACGACGCGGAGATTCGCAGATTGATTCACGAGGAGGTGGTTGCTGCCAACCGAGCTGAGATACCAGAGATGTTTGGGTCTATCAAGACCACCCTGATCGAGACTTTTAACAAGCGTTACGCCGCTCTCACCGATGTTGCTGTTGCTGTGGCCGCCGCAGCCGTTGCTATTGCGAGGCCACAGGGGGTGACTCGTTGCTATACCGAGAGTTCAGCAACATGAAGCCACTAGAGTTTGATGGGACGCAAGATCTGATCGCTGCGATGAGATGGATTTTTGATACTGAGGGATGCTTCTATACGTGTTCCAATCCGAAGCATCTGAGAGTTCGGTTCCCGTTGAACAAGCTTCGCTTGAGGGAGAAGGACTGGTGGAAGTTTGTGACAACACACTTTTCTTCTGCAGAGCTTGCCGCGGTGACCTGGGAGAGGTTCACCGCTATGTTTCGTGATGAGTACGTTCCCCCGGTGGAAAGGGAACATTTGGCCAAGGAGTTCTTGACCCTCAAGCAGGGTACCGAGTCTGTTATAGTGATCACCAGGATGTTTCATGAGAGGGTGATGCTCTACCCTGAGCACGTGTCTTCCGAGCAGGCACGCATGAGCAGATATTTGAGTATTTTGAGGAGAGACATCCACGAGTTCGTGGCGAACTCGACATACCTGACATTTTCCGAGCTTCAGGCAAATTCCCAGAAGAGGGAGATTGAGCTAGAGACTCAGGCCAGGAAGGAGGCGGAGTCTCAGGGGAGGGATCGGCGACCGGCATAGTCCCAGCCGGCTGCCAAGCGGGCTAAGCCTGCTGATTCGAGATCAGTGAAACAAAAGGGTCGTACTTGTGGCAAGTGCGGCAAGGGTCATGAGGGGGTTTGTAGAGCAGGGTCTTACTACAAGTGTTGCAAGGAGGGGCACATGGCCAAGGATTGCCCCAAGGGGTTTGCAGTCTGTTTTCACTGCAACCAGACCGGACACCGGAAGGACGAGTGTCCGCAGTTGCGAGGGTCACCCCAGGGAGCATCGTAGTGATCTGCCCCTGCTGCTGTTCGAGCTACCGAGAGTCGGCCAGTGAAGGCCGAGGCGCCAAAGGCTCACGGGAGAGCCTTCCAGTTGACAGCGGAGGAGGTCCACGCAACGCCAGATGTTGTGGCTAGTATGTATTCTTTCATATGTTTATTTTGAGTTTGTGGTGTTATGCTTATATTATGATATGCGTAGGTACATTTCTTGTGAGTTTTGTACCTGCTTTGGTGTTATTTGACTCGGGTGCGAGTCGGTCTTTTCTGTCGTTAGCCTTTAGTCAGCACATCAGTACTCGTCGAGAGGCATGAGTCGACCTTTGCGAGTTTCCATAGCTGACGAGAGAGCAGTGTATGCCACTGATGGGATTCGAGGATGTGTACTTGAGATCTTCGGCGTTGAGTTTCCGATTTATTTGGTCCCGATTGTTATGGGAGATGTCTGTGTCATCATTGGCATGGAATGGTTGAGCAAATTTAGCGCGGTTATCGACTGCGAGCGACAGCTGGTGACCATACGAGACCCTAGTGGGGGAGTTCTTACGGTTTATGGCGAGGGTACCCGTTCTGGGTCAGCATTTTCTTAAGCCGCGAGAGCGAGGCAGAGTCTACAGCAAGGTTGTAGTAGGTTTGTGGCTTATGTGGTGGATACGAGAGTAGGTGCAGAGAGACCAAGGTCGGTCGATGAGGTCCCGATAGTGTGTGAGTTCCCGGATGTTTTCCCCTAGGAGTTGCCGGGTGTGCCTCCCGAGAGGCAGGTGGAGTTCCGTATCGATTTGGTTCCGAGGGCAGCGCCTATTGCCAAGGCGCCCTAACGCCTTGCACCTCTAGAGATGCAAGAATTATCCTCGCAGCTTCAGGAGCTGCTAGGAAAGGGGTTTATACGGCCGAGTAGCTCTCCATGGGGAGCGCCGATCCTTTTTGTCAAGAAAAGGGATGGTTCACACCGGATGTGCATTGATTACCGGGAGTTGAACAAGCTGAAGGTCAAGAACTGTTACCCCTTACCGAGGATTGACGATTTGTTCGATCAATTGCAGGGAGCGTCTTGGTTCTCCAAGATTGATTTTAGGTCTGGATATCATCAAATGAGGGTGCATGATGGGGATATCCAGAAGACAGCGTTCAGGACTCATTACGAGCATTACGAGTTTGTGGTGATGCCTTTCGGGCTCACCAATGCACCGACGACATTCATGGATCTCATGAACTGGGTGTGCAGGCCGATGTTGGATCGTTCGGTGATCGTATTCATTGATGATATTTTGGTATATTCGACATCCAGAGAGCAGCATGAGGAGCATTTGAGGGAGATCCTCGAAGTTCTGAGATCGGAGAGGCTTTACACCAAATTCTCCAAGTGCGATTTCTGGTTACGAGAGGTCCAGTTTCGTAACGACCCAAAAATCACCACTAAAAAATTTCTTTTAAAACATTACTAAAACCAAATTTATAACAACCGTATCATAAGTCCTAAAATAATTTCATAGTATTAATTCGAAACATAATTTATTATCAGAGTAAAACATCCCAAGCTAACTAACTATAGTGTAGCACCTGGTTCCCGGTACATATTTCTTGTAATTAATAATTCTTAATTTATGCATTTTGCCTTGGACTCGGCGAGTTGAAGGACCAACTCGCCGAGTAGAAGCGGGAAGGGGCACGGGGTTTAAGTTGTGGACTCGCCGAGTCGGGTCCTGGACTCGGCGAGTAAGCTGCTGTTCGGACAAAAACCCTAATCCAAGAGTGTGCACCCTCTTTAAACACTCTAACTCGGCCTCCCTTGTCCCTAAGACTTCCAGAAGAGCTATAGAGCGAAACCCTATCCCGCATATTGTTCTTGTGAGTGATTTTGGGCTTGGGAATGAAGTTTGGAGCTTAGAAGAAGAATGTGAAGGGTTGAAGGGTGCAAGGAAGGGAAGTAGATCCGAAATCTACTTTGTGGAAGGCTTCCATTCAGGTAGAAAAGTTCCTACCTTGATCTCTAGTTCATTTGATCCCCTTTTTGTCCCTAGTTTGTGGTTTTTAAGCCCAAAAACCTCAAACTTTATGTGTTTATGCTCTATGATCCGAAAGGACTTTAGATTTGGACCTTATGGACGTATTAGAAGTATAAAGTCTCTGTGGTTGAAGTGATTGAGGTCCCTATTGAGTGTATGACCTTATAAAGAGCTTGGATTTGCCTTTTGGAGCTTATAGGGTCATGCATGCATGTAAAGTTTGCAAATTTACGTGATAAACATGCCTAGGAACATAGATACTATGGTTTGGAAGCGTTGCATGTCTCAGATTTGGCCTATATGGGAAATGGGTAGAAGGGACTCGGCGAGTCCCAAAGTGGAACTCGACGAGTTTTATAAAGATGGCCTTAGACTCGCCGAGTTGGATGAACAACTCAGCGAGTCCTATAAAGATTGTCTGAAACTCGACGAGTTGTTCTTCAAACTCGGTGAGTCATATGAACAGTTACCGAGTTGAGAAGGGTTTAAGTGTAGAAGTTCCAACCCTTCGTCACTGCTCACGAAATTAGCAACTTAATGTGTAGCAATAGTCCTAGAAACCCAAATCCTCATAAAGAATGCCCTTGAGGATTTGGAAGCGAGTAGGAGATCTGCTCGTGGGACTTGGCGAGTTGTTCTTCAAACTCGGCGAGTCGGATGAGTTTTCTTGTGGCTTTCGAATGGGAGAAGAACTCGTCGAGTTGTCGGCCCAACTCGACGAGTAGAGTCGCAGATGGGAACGAATAGAGAGTGAGGTACTCAGCGAGTTGATGGCCCAACTCGGCGAGTCGGGTCAACTGGAAGTTGACTTTGACTTTGACTTGACTTGGTTAAGGGTAAAATGATCATTTTACCCTAAGTATAGAGATCCGTTTCTAACTAAGTGTTTGTGGGGTTTGTAGCCGGAGGATTTCCAGAGCAGCAGCAGACGGGGGTTTCCCGCACTAATTATCAGCAGCTACTTATATGAGGTGAGTTACCTTCCAGTAAGGGTGGGTCTAAGGCCACAATGCCGACCCACCATTGAGGAGTATTTAGAAGATAATTGTCTTTGTGATAATTTATCTTGGTCTGGTATCCGTTTGGTTATAAGTTATATCTGTATGATATGTTACATGATAGGGATAGTTTCCCTGATAGTGGTCCTTAGGACCAAGGGCTAGGTCAGTACCCGGATATGTTTGACTGTATGCTTGTATCTTGCTATTGTATGCTAGTGGTAGGGGGTAGAATAGTCCCCAGTTACCGGATGAAAGATACCGTTAACGATTACCGGTTGAAAGATACCGATGGCGATTACCGGTTGAAAGATATCGATGATGATTACCGGTTGAAAGATACCGATGGTATTGTATGGTATGTGGTATGATGGGGGAACTCACTAAGCTTTGTGCTTACGGTTTTAGTTTTTGGTTTCAGGTACCTCTTCATCTAAGGGGAAGGAGCTGGCGGCATAGCATGGCATCACACACACATTTGATTTTCCGCACGGTGTTTTCTGGGATTGTACTCTGATATGTTATTTGCTTATGTTGTGGGTTTGAAACATGATACTTGATTTTATGAGATGACGTGTTGATTCAATATTTTCTAGTGAATGTTTTATAAGCAACTCAATTAAAGATGAAAGAGCCCTGGTTTGAGGGATTCGGACATGCCCTTGGGGGTGTCTGGACTCAAACTAAGGGGCTAAAAGATTTTTACAATAAAATGGTTTTCTAAAAATCTAAACGGAAGGATTTTAAGAAAGACAAGGTGTGTGATGCATGCGACCGGTCGGGCTCAAGTAAGTTTTTCCCCAAGATATCCATACATGTTATGTTATGCTATATGGCTTTGATTCAGAATTGCATGCTAGAATAGGACTAAGGATCTAGGAAGATGCCTTGTGTGCCTGATATATGATTATGATAATTGCATGCTAGTTAGGGCTAAGGATCTAGGAGGATGCCTTGTATGCCTGTTGTATGAGTTGTATGCTAGGACTGTTTAGTCAGCAGTAGGATGGTCTGTATAGGTTATGCCTGATTTGGTTACTCGATGCACGAATGTTGCTTGCTTTGTGCAATGGGGGTTCTGGCTATTTCCAACTAACTAAGGGCAGATATGTAACAGTACCTGCAAGTTAGTTAGGGGGAAATGGTAGGGGCTCCTGGTGCAGCTAATGGCTGAGGGTAGGTTGGAGAGTGCCCTAAGGAAGCCTAGGATGAGGTTAGTGGAAAGGGTATCAGTAAAGGGACTTGGTGAAGTCGAAGAAATCCTTGAGGAAAGCACGGGTAGATGTGGAAGGTAGTATGGGCCCGTACTACTGAAAGTAGAGGACCCGTACTCGAATCAAGGAGGGCCTAGATGAAACCAGGAACGTTGGAGAGCGTGTTAGATCTCTCGAGTATATGTATGATCCTAACTTTTATGCGTGTATTTTCAGCATGGTGACCACATGATTTGGAGCAGGAGGTTCCGGATCAGGATCAAGATCGGGCTCGGGTTCGGGATCCGAGCAAGTTGATGTCGGGCTACGCGAGTTCATCGCGTCTGAGATCACGAGAGGCATCCTTGAGTCGACCCCTATCATCTTCGGGTCAATCAAGGAGGGGATTGTTGAGCTGATGGAGGATCGTCTCCGATCATTCATGAGTGATATGGCGTCTAGCCAGGTGGGTATGCGCACACTGTCCTTTAAGGACTATCGTGGGAGTGGTGCGCTGGATTTCCATGGGGTGAAAGTCCCCACTGCTGCTAGGAGATAGGTCACAGACATTGAGTTTGTGCAGTTGATGAGCTTCTGCCCAGAGGCGTCAAAGGTGAGATATGAAGCAGGATGCTTGCGAGACAGGGCTAGAGATTGGTGGGAGTCTGTTGGTGACTCATTGGGAGCCTTGGCTGTCGAGGCTATGACTTGGTCGGACTTTGTGACCAGATTCAGGGCGGAGTTTGCGCCATCTGTGGAGCTTTAGCAGTTGGCCAGGGAGTTTTTGGATATGAGGCAGACTACGGAGACTGTGGTGGTGATCACCGCCAAGTTCCGGGAGAGGGCAGTGTTGGTGCCCCAGTATGCGAGTGATGAGGATATGAGGAGGACCCGCTACCATGACATGCTACGAGCTGACATTCGGGAACATGTTACTTTTTCAACTTGCCCTACCTTGGATTCCATGATTGCCAGGGCTAGGGAGAGAGAGATTGATCTGGAGCACGTCTAGAAAAGGAAGGCAGTGGAGGGGCTAACGACCGGGGCTTCGGGGAAGAAGCCCAAGGGATCTGATGGTAGGCCGAAAGGCCAGGCAGGACGGGACCGCTATGGGAAATGCGGTCGGTCACACGAGGGAGTTTGTCGCACTAGGCCGGGTTCGGGCTGCTATAAGTGCAGCAATGTGGGGCATTTCGGCAGGGATTGTACTGCCCCCACCCCTGCGGTACAGATGATAGACCTGATTTGCTTCCATTGCAATCATAGGGGCCACAAAAGGGCCAATTGCCCGAGATTGACAGCAGCGCCGGTCTCAGCGACGACGCGGGTTACAGATGACCGGAAGGTCAAGGCAGAGGCTCCAATGGTGTGGAGCCGAGCATTTCAGCTGACGGCCGAGGAGGCACACGCTGCACCTGATGTGGTGACGGGTATGATTCTTTCCCTCTGATTTATGTATATGATGTTTGTGATATTGATATGTGATGTGTTTAGGATCGTTCCATGTGAACGGCATCCTAGTTCTGGTATTGTTTGACTCGGGCGTTACCCGATCGTTTGTGTCTCTTGCGCTTAGCAAGAGATTTTCCGAGTCTCCGGGCATGTTGGATTGCCCTCTAGAGGTAGAGATTGCAGACGACCGTTCGGTGCGGGCATCGACGGTATTTCGAGATTGTGTGTTGAGGTTATTTGAGGAGCGCTACTTGGTAGACTTGGTTCCCATTCCATTGCATGGGAACATGGTGATTATAGGCATAGATTGGCTCAGCCCTAATGGGGCACTAATCGACTGCGCGCAGCAGTTGGTGCGGGTCAGGACCCCAAGTGGGGGAGAGCTGGTGATTCAGGGCGAGAGGCCACAGCGAGGACCAGCTTTATGTTCAGCAGCGAGAGCTAGGCGTTACCTCCAGCAGGGTTGTGCAGGTTATGTCGCGTATGTTATGGATACCCGGGAGACAGGTAGGGCGACGGTGGACGATGTACCTGTGGTGCGAGAGTTTGCGGAGGTATTCCCGTGGAGTTGCCTGGGATACCTCCGGAGCGACAGGTGGAGTTCAGGAACAACCTAGTCCCTGGTGCGGCTCCGATAGCCAAGGCACAATATTGGTTGGTTCCTCCTGAGATGCAGGAGTTGTCTACACAGCTGCAGGAGCTGTTAGACAAGGGTTTCATTAGACCGAGCAGCTCACCCTGGGGACCCCGATTCTGTTTGTGGGGAAGAAGGACTGGACGCATCGGATGTGTATAGATTATCAGGAGCTGAATAAGGTAACGGTGAAGAACCGCTACCCACTCCCGAGGATTGATGACCTCTTTGACCAGCTACAGGGAGCATCTTGGTTCTCCAAGATTGACTTGCGTTCAGGGTATCATCAGATGAGGGTCAGAGAGGAGGATGTGCAGAAGACTGCGTTTCGGACGCGTTATGGCCACTATGAGTTTGTGGTGATGTCATTCGGGCTCACCAATACTCCTGCCGCATTCATGGACCTCATGAACCGCGTATGTAGACCGATGTTAGACCGGTCTATGATAATGTGTATCGACGATATCTTGGTTTACTCCAAGATGCGAGAGCAGCATGAGGAGCATCTACGGGAGGTTCTGAAGACTTTGAGGAGGGAGAACTTGTATGCTAAGTTCTCCAAGTGTGACTTCTGGTTGCGTGAGGTGAAGTTTCTTGGGCACCTTGTCAACCAAAATGGGATTTCGGTAGATCCGGCCAAAGTGAAGGTCGTGATGAGTTGGGAGGTTCCGAGGTCTCCATCTGAGATTCGAAGCTTTCTAGGATTGGTAGGCTACTATCATAGATTCATTCAGGACTTCTCCAAGATAGCAGTTCCGCTCACCTGACTGACTAAAAAGTCGGTAATGTATCGTTGGGGGCCTGAGAAGCAGGCCGCATTCGAGGCATTGATATAGAGATTGTGCGAGGCGCCAATTTTAGCCCTGCCAGAGGGCATGGAGGATTTTGTTGTGTACTGCGATGCATCCATCGCAGGTTTGGGCGCAGTATTGATGCAGAGGGGGCATGTTATCGCGATCTGAGATTCGAAGCTTTCTAGGATTGGCAGGCTACTATCATAGATTCATTCAGGACTTCTCCAAGATAGCAGTTCCGCTCACCTGACTGACTAAGAAGTCGGTGGTGTATCGTTGGGGGCCTGAGCAACATGCCACATTCGAGGCATTGAGACAGAGATTGTGCGAGGTGCCAATTTTAGCCCTGCCAGAGGGCATGGAGGATTTTGTTGTGTACTGCGATGCATCCATCGCAGGATTGGGCGCAGTATTGATGCAGAGGGGGCATGTTATCACCTATGCGTTGAGGCAGCCGAAGCCTCATGAGGCGAACTACCCGACGCATGATTTGGAGTTGGGGGCGGTTGTTTTCGCCCTCAAGATTTGGCGTCATTACCTCTATGGGGTTCGTTGTACGATTTACAAGGACTACAAGAGTTTGAGGTATCTCATGGACCAGCCAAATCTGAATATGAGACAGCGTCGGTGGCTTGATGTGGTAAAGGATTATGATTGTGAGATCCTTTACCATCCGGGGAAAGCCAATTTCGTGGCCGATGCGCTTAGCCGCAAGGCTGCGCCGATCAGGGATATCTGTCTGAGGATGACAATGGTGACTCTGCTTCTGGAGCGGATCCAGGAGGCTCAGTAGGAGGCTATGAAAGAGGAACATCGGAAGAGTGAGCGGATTGTGGGGCTGGTTTCCTCTTTCGACTATGATAGCCATGGGTTATTGACTCTTCACCGTAGGGTGTGGGTCCCTTATCATGGAGGCGTGCGCCAGGTCCTGATGGAGGAGGCACACAAATCCCGATTCTCCATTCATCCCGGACAACGAAGATATATAGGGATCTTCGTCTGGACTATTGGTGGCCTTGCATGAAGCGGGATGTGGCATGGTACGTGAAGCGGTGCTTGACCTGCAGGAAGGTCAAGGCCGAGCATCAGAGACCACACGGCAAGATGCAGCCGTTGGATATTCCGCTGTGGAAATGGGAAGACATCACGATGGATTTTATCACCAAGCTTCCCAGGACCGCGCGGGGAGTGGATTCGATCTGGGTCATTGTCGATCGATTGAACAAGAGTGCCCACTTTATCCCGATCTAGGAGAGAATCTCGGCCGAGAAATTAGCCGATATCTATATCAGGGAGGTGGTGGCGTGGCACGGAGTGCCAGTTTCGGTGATTTCAAACAGAGATGTGCAGTTTACTTCTAGGTTTTAGAAGAAGTTTTATGACGAGCTGAGTACTCGTCTGCATTTTAGCACCGCTTTTCACCCACAGATGGATGGCCAAAGCGAGCGGACCATCCAGACTCTAGAGGATATGTTGCGGGCGTGTGTTTTAGACTTCGGAGGTAGTTGGGATACCTACCTCCCGTTGGCGGAGTTATCGTATAATAATAGCTATCATGCGAGTGTCGACCATCCTCCCTTCGAGATGTTGTATGGGAGGAGGTGCAGGACCCCGATATGATAGGGCGAGGTTGGCCAGAGGGTAATGGGGAGCACCGAAGTAGTGCTCAAGACGACAGAAAAGATTCAGCAGGTCCGGAGCAGGCTTCAGACTGCTCAGAGTCGGCAGAAAAGTTATGCCGACAAGCGCCGGTCAGACCTGGAATTCCAGGTCGGGGATATGGTTCTCCTGAAGGTGTCGCCATGGAAGGGCGTCATCCGATTCAGGAAGCGGGGCAAGTTGGGCCCCAGGTACATTGGACCCTTCAGGGTTGTAGCCCGGGTGGGCAAGGTGGCGTACCGGCTGGATCTGCCAGCCGAACTCAGGTAGATCCACAACACTTTCCACATCTCTCAGCTATGGAAGTGCCTGGTGGACGACTCAGCAGTGGTATCTTTGGAGGACATTCAGGTTGATGACAGCCTGAATTACATCGAACGGCATGTAGCAATCCTCGACCGGAAGTCGAAGGATCTAAGGAACAAGAAAGTGGAACTCGTGAAGGTGCAATGGCAGAACCGGAAGGAATCAGAGTGGACTTGGGAGCCGGTGGAAGAGATGATGGAGCACTACCCTGAGCTGTTTCTGGATCGAGCAGCAGACTTCGAGGACGAAGTCTAAAATAAGTGGGGGAGATTTGTAGCACCTGGTTCCCGGTACGTATTTCTTGTAATGAATAATTCTTAATTTATGCATTTTGCCTTGGACTCGGCGAGTTGGTCTGGGGCACGGGGTTTAAGTTGTGGACTCGCCGAGTCGGGTCCCGGACTCGACGAGTAAGCTGCTGTTCGGACAAAAACCCTAATCTAGGAGTGTGCACCCTATTTAAACACTCTAACTTGGCCTCCCTTGTCCCTAAGACTTCCAGAAGAGCTGTTGAGCGAAACCCTAGCCCCCATATTGTTCTTGTGAGTGATTTTGGCCTTGGGAATGAAGTTTGGAGCTTAGAAGAATAAGGTGAAGGGTTGAAGGGTTGAAGGGTTGAAGGGTGCAAGGAGGGGAAGTAGATCCGAAATCTACTCTGTGGAAGGCTTCCATTCAGGTAGAAAAGTCCCTACCTTGATCTCTAGTTCATTAGATCCCCTTTTTGTCCCTAGTTTGTGGTTTTTAAGCCCTAAAACCTCAAACTCTATGTGTTTATGCTCTATGATCCGAAAGGACTTCAGATTTAGACCTTATGGACGTATTATAAGTATAAAGTCTTTGTGGTTGAAGTGATTGAGGTCCCTATTGAGTGTATGACCTTATAAAGAGCTTGGATTTGCCTTTTGGAGCTTATAGGGTCATGCATGCACGTAAAGTTTGCAACTTTACGTGATAAGCATGCCCTAGGAACATAGATCTATGGTTTGGAAGCGTTGCATGTCTCAGCTTTGGTCTATATGGGAAATGGGTCGAAGGGACTCGGCGAGTCCCAAAGTGGAACTTGGCAAGTCCCAAAGTGGAACTCGGCAAGTTCTATGAAGATGGCCTTAGACTCGGCGAGTTAGATGAACAACTCAGCGAGTCCTATGCAGATTGCCTGGAGCTCAACGAGTTGTTCTTCAAACTCGGCGAGTCATATGAACAATTACTGAGTTGAGAAGGGTTTAAGTGTAGAAGGTCCAACCCTTCGTCACTGCTCACGGAATTAGCAACTTAAAGTGTAGCAATAGTCCTAGAAACCCAAATCCTCATAAAGAATGCCCTTGTGAGGATTTGGAAGCGAGTAGGAGATCTGCTCGTGGGACTCGGCGAGTTGTTCTTCAAACTCGGCAAGTTCTATGAAGATGGCCCAACTCGACGAGTAGAGTCGCGGATGGGAACGAGTAGAGAGTGAGGGACTCAGCGAGTTGATGGCCCAACTCGGCGAGTCGGGTCAACTAGAAGTTGACTTTGACTTTGACTTGACTTGACTTGGTTAAGGGTAAAATGGTCATTTTACCCTAAGTATAGAGATCCATTTCTAACTGAGTGTTTGTGGGGTTTGTAGCCGGAGGATTTCCGGAGCAGCAGCGGACGGGGGTTTCCCGCACTGATTATCAGCATCTACTTGTATGAGGTGAGTTACATTCTAGTAGGGGTGGGTATAAGGCCACAATGTCGGCCACCATTGAGGAGTGTTTAGAAGATAATTGTCTTTGTGATAATTTATCTTGGTCTGGTATGCGTTTGGTTATGAGTTATATCTGTATGATATGTTGCATGATAGGGATAGTTTCCCTGATAGTGGTCCTTAGGACCAAGGGGTAGGTCAGTACCCGGATATGTCTGATTGTGTGCTTATATATTGTTATTGTATGCTAGTGGTAGGGGTGGAATAGTCCCCAGTTACCGGTTGAAAGATACCGATGTCGATTACCGGTTGAAAGATACCGATGGTGATTACCGGTTGAAAGATACCGATTATGATTACCGGTTAAAAGATACCGATGGTATTGTATGGTATGTGGTATGATGGGGGAACTCACTAAGTTTTGTGCTTACGGTTTCAATTTTTGGTTTCAGGTACCTCTTCTTCTAAGGGGAAGGAGCCAACGGCGTAGCATGGCATCACACACACATTTGATTTTCCGCACGGTGTTTTCTGGGATTGTACTCTGATATGTTATTTGCTTATGTTGTGGGTTTGAAACATGATACTTGATTTTATGAGATGACGTGTTGATTCAATATTTTCTAGTGAATGTTTTATGAGCAACTCAATTAACAATGAAATTTTTGGACTTAATTTTTGGGACGTTACATATGGTGTGTGCACTGCAACCGCTTCGAGCCCCTTTTTTGAAAACTGAGTACCTGAAACCAAAAACTAAAACCGTAAGCACAAAGCTTAGTGAGCTCCCCCAAACTACCACATACCATACAAACATATAAAGCACATACTGGGTCTTGCCCCCTGCATCGGACGGAGGTCCGGACTAACTGGGGCCTTGCCCCCTGCATCGGACCGAAGTTCGGAAACTGACTGGGACCTTGTCCCCTGCATCGGACCAAAGTCCAGACTAACTGAGGCCTTGCCCCCTGCATCGGACCGAAGTCTGAAAACTGACTGGGACCTTGTCCCCTGTATCGGAACGATGTCCGGACTAACTGGGGCCTTGCCCCTGCATCGGACCGAAGTCCGGAAACTGACTGGGACCTTGTCCCCTACATCGGACCGAAATCCGGACTAACTGGAGCATTGCCCCCTGCATCGGACAGAAGTCCGGAAACTGACTGAACATAGCATAGCATAAACATATCAACTAGCATGAACACACATACTTCATACTGCATCGAGCCGTAGCCCGGATCACATAACACATAAATCCTGTATGAGCCACGCAGGCACAAACATACTAACTACTGCATCAGACCGAAGTCTGGAAACTACTGCTAACTAAACGGGCCGACATTGTGGCCTTAGACCCGTTCACAATATCGGCTCGTTTCTACTGGAAGGAAACTCACATGCACTGCTAGAGTTCTTGCTGATACCTTACTGACTGCTATCTGACAACTCCCGCACTGCTACTCCAATGACTCCCCGATCTACTAATACGAAATATAACACTTAGTCCCAAACTGCCCTTCAACAGTCAAACTAAGTCAACTCTAGTCAAAGTCAAAGTCCTAGTCAAAGTCAACCTTCTAGGTTGACCCTACTCGCCGAGTTAGCCTACTGACTCGCCGAGTTCATAAGCTCAAAAACCCTCTCCTACACGACTCGACTCGCCGAGTCAGCCCATCACTCGCCGAGTCTACTGATTTCCGAGTTATGTCCTGTCCAACTCACTGAGTCTCCACTCAACTCACTAGTCCGAGTCTTAACTAGAAGGGTTTGGGGTTATGCGACCAGACTCGCCGAGTCCTAACCAATCTTCAACAGACTCGCCGAGTTGTTCATCCAACTCGTCGAGTTCCTGCCCATCTCCATACAACTCGTCGAGTCCACTCGAAGGGCTCGCTGAGTCTATTCAGTCCTTCATACATGTAGAGGCTATTTGAGTCATGCTTGGACTCCAAACTGTAGATCCACTCTTCAAAGGCCTATCCCTTACGTAAAGTGGCAAACTTTACGTGTAGATAAAGAGATCTAGGCTTAAATTACTATAAACTAGGGTTTAAGAAAAAGAGGCTCTACAATCAACCCAAGGACAGTTACTTTATGCTTCTCTAGGCCAAGATATGCTTTGATCTGAAGTAGCAACTTCAGATCTGGGCTTCTAACTCGAATTGGTTCTTAAACATGGCATAAAAGCCCCAAAATCTCATAACCAAGGTTGATCTATATGCGAAAGAGGGAAGGTAACGATTCATTACCTTCAAATTCTCTGGAAAGCTCCACAAACTCTGGATCTAAAGCCAATCCTTGAAGTCCCAATGATTGCCTTCTTCCTTCTTCCTTCAAATCACCCAAAATGGCAAGAAAGCTTGAATGAGTAACAATGGACGCTTAGGGTTTTATGTTATGGATGAGAGAGACTCTAAGGAACCCTAATGGAGAGAATAAAGTGCTTAAATAGAGTCCAAAGTCCCGAATTTAGGGTTTTCCACTTCAGACCAAACTCGTCGAGTCCACGAGCCGACTCGCCGAGTTGGTCACTTACTCGATCCCCCGGATCCCGCTCCGACTCGTCGAGTTCCTCCCTGGACTCGACGAGTCAACTCTTTTGACTTAGGGTTTTCTTTCCTTTTCTAAACCTTTCTGATTTTGGGTGTCACAAGTTTCTAGGACACCTGGTCAACCAGAATGGGATATTGGTCGATCCGGCCAAGATTGAGGCGGTGATGAGTTGGCAGGTGTCGAGATCCCCTTCGGAGATCAGGAGTTTCCTGGGGTTGGCCGGTTATTATCGTAGATTCATCCAGGATTTCTCTAGGATTGTTATTCCTCTCACCAGACTGACCCGGAAGGGCGTGGCTTTCAGTTGGGGCCCGGAGCAGCAGGCCTCATTCGAGACACTTCGCCAGAGATTGTGCGAAGCCCCAGTGTTGGCCCTATCGGAAGGAATGGAGGACTTTGTGGTATATTGTGACGCGTCGATATCGTGACTGGGTGCGATGCTAATGCAGAGAGGGCATGTGATATCATATGCATCGAGGCAGCTGAAGCCTCATGAGATGAGGTATCCTACCCACGATCTGGAGTTGGGGGCTGTGGTGTTCGCCCTCAACATCTGGCGTCACTATTTGTATGAGGTTCGGTGTACCATATACACGGACCATAAGAGCTTGAAGTATCTGATGAATCAGCCCAACCTGACCATGCGTTAGAGGAGATGGTTGGACGTGGTAAAGGATTATGAGTGTGAGATCCTGTACCATCCGGGCAAGGCTAACGTGGTAGCCGATGCCTTGAGTCGTAGGGCAGAGAGTGCCCCATTGCGAGATGTTTGTTTGAGGTTGACAGTGATGACTCCGATGTTGGACACCATTCGAGAGGCCTAGGTAGAGGCCATGAGACCGGAGAACCGCAAGCGAGAGTGTAACACCCAAAGTTTGAAAAGCCAAGAAAAGAAAGAAAACCCCAATTTTAAGGGGAGACTCGGCGAGTCAAAGGAGGGACTCGGCGAGTCCGAGCGGGATCCGGGTTGAGGTGTAAGCGACCAACTCGGCGAGTCGGCCAAGGTGACTCAGCGAGTCTGGTCTGAGCAAGGAAAACCCTAAATCCTGGACTTGGAGCCTATTTAAACGTCTCATTCTCCTCCCTAGGGTTCCTTTACTGCCTCTCTACCCCCCATAACGCCAAACCCTAGCCACCATATCCGTTTTTGAGCTAGATCTTGCCTTGAAGAGTGCACTAAAGCTTGGAGAAGGAAGAAAGGCCTTGGAGGTGCAAGAAGGGACTGTAGATTCGGGATTGAGAAGACATTTCAGACCAATTGGAGGTAATAAGTTGTTGCTTGGATTCCCTTTGCACCTAGATCTATTCTTATGTGTGAGTTTTGGACATTTTTAGCATGATATGTAACCATTTCGAGTTGGAGGTCCAGATCTGAGGTTGCTACCTCAGATCCATGCTTGTTTTGGTCTAGAATCCCCGAAAGTATCAGCCCTTGGTATGTTGAAGATGTATGTTTGCCATAAACCCTAGTTTAATGTGTTTTAAGCCTAGATCTCTTAATCTATACGTAAAGTTTGCCACTTTACGTAGGGGATAGGCCTTAGAAGTATGGATCTATAAGTTGGAAGCCCTGTTTGGCTCGAAAAGTCACTGCATGGATTAAGGACTGAATAGACTCGGCGAGTCCTTCGAGTGGACTCGGCGAGTAGCTTGAAGATGAGGAGGAACTCGACGAGTGGGATGAACAGCTCGTCGAGTCGGATGAAGTTAGGCATGAACTCGGCGAGTCGGAAGAACAACTCGACGAGTTGGTTGAAGATTGTCTAGGACTCGGCGAGTCTATTCTTGGACTCGGCGAGTCAGGTCGCGAAACACCAAACCCTTCGAGTTGAGACTCGAATCAGTGAGTCGACTGGTGACTCAGCGGGTTGGACAGGACAGGACTCGGAAATAGTTAGACTCGGCGAGTCATGGACTGACTCGGCGAGTCGAGTCGCGAATAGAAAGACCTTGAGCATTTGAACTCGGCGAGTAGGGTTGACCTGGAAGGTTGACTTTGACCAGGATTTTGACCTTGACTAGAGTTGACCTAGTTGACATTTGGAGGTCAGTTGGACTAAGTGTTATGTGGTCATTGGTAGCCCGAGGAGCTAGTGGAGCAGCAGTTCGGAGTCAGAGGTCAAGTAGCAGTCAGAAGGATTAGCAGCATCAGTTCAGCAGACTTAGGTGAGTTTCCTTCCAGTAGGAACGGGTCTAAGGCCATAATGCCGGCCCGTTCAGTTAGCAGTAGTTTCAGGACTTCGGTCCAATGCAGTAGTTAGTATGTTTGAAGCCTCCGTGGCTCAGACAGGATTTATGTGTTATGTGTTCCGGGCTACGGCCCGATGTAGTATGCAGTATATGTGAGTTTATGTCAGTTGATATGTTATGATATGTTGTGTTCAGTTAGCTTCGGACTTCGGTCCGATGGAGGGGACAAGGTCCCAGTCAGTTAGCTTCAGACTTCGGTCCGATGGAGGGGACAAGGTCCCAGTCAGTAGCTTCGGACTTCGGTCCGATGGAGGGGACAAGGTCCCAGTCAGTTAGCTTCGGACTTCAGTCCGATGGAGGGGACAAGGTCCCAGTCAGTTAGCTTCGGACTTCGGTCCGATGGAGGGGACAAGGTCCCAGACAGTCAGCTTCGGACTTCAGTCCGATGTAGGGGACAAGGTCCCAGTCAGTCAGCTTCGGAGTTCGGTCTGATGGAGGGGGCAAGGCCCCAGTATGTGTTTTATATGTTATTGCATGGTATGTGGTAGTATTGGGGGAGATCACTAAGCTTCGTGCTTACAGTTTTCAGTTTTGGTTTCAGGTACTCAGTTTTTCAAAGGAGGAGCTCGGGAAGATTGCAGTGCACACACCATAGACAGTTAGCCTGGGAATGTTTGACTCTGATAATGATATTATGTTTTAAACCAATACTCGAGAAATTATGTTATGACTTATGATGCAGTTTTTATAAATATGAATTTAGTAATGTTTTTAAAGAAATTTTTGGGTCGTATTTTTGGGTCGTTTCAGAGAGCGGGTGATCGGACAGATATCTAAGTTCATTGCCGATAGTCAGGGGCTTATGACCTTCCAGGGCCAGATTTGGGTGCCATTTGAGGGTGGGGCTCGTGCCATTTTGATGGAGGAGGCGCACAGGTCGATGTTTTTGATCCATCCCGGGGCCACTAAGATGTATTCGGACCTGAAAAGGGACTATTGGTGGCCCTGTATGAAGAGGGATGTGGCGTGGTTTGTAGAGAGGTGCTTGACCTGTCGCAGGGTTAAGGCCGAGCACTAGTGTCCACATGGCAAGTTGCAACCACTTGAGGTTCCTCAGTGGAAGTGGGAACAGATTTCCATGGATTTTATCACCAAATTGCCAAGGACTGCGAGAGGCATCGATGTAATTTGGGTGATCGTCGACCGGTTGACAAAGAGCACTCATTTTCTTCCTATCAGTGAGAGCTATTCTGCATAGAGGCTGGCAGAGGTGTATGTGAGGGAGGTGGTATCGCGGCATGGTGTACCAATCTCGATTGTGTCAGATCGAGTTGTGCATTTCACTTCTAGGTTCTGGAAGAAGTTCCATAAGGAGTTGGGTATTAGGCTACATTTCAGTACCGCTTACCACCCACAAACGGACAGACAGAGTGAGCGGACGATTCAGACGCTCGAGGACATGCTTCGGGCATGTGTGTTGGACTTCGGAGGGAGTTGGGACACGTATCTGCCTTTGACTGAGTTTTCCTATAACAACAGCCACCATTCGAGCATTGGTATGCCTCCCTTTGAGTTGTTGTATGGGAGGAGGTGTCGGACTCCCATCTGTTGGGGAGAGGTAGGGCAGCACTGAGATAGTGCTTCAGACGATAGAGCAGATACAGCAGGTTAGATAGAGGTTGCTGACGGCCCAGAGTCGCTAGAAGAATTACGCGGATAGGCGTCGATCCGAGCTCGAGTTTCAGGTTGGAGATTTTGTACTCCAGAAAGTGTCTCCTTGGAAATGAGTGATCCGATTCAGGAAAAGGGGCAAGTTGGGTCCCCGGTACGTTGGACCGTTTAGGGTGATCGCGATGGTGGGCAAGGTAGCATATCGATTGGAGCTACCTACGGAGTTGAGCCAAATTCATGATACCTTCCACGTGTATCAGTTGAGGAAGTGTATAGCCGACGAGTCGGCAGTGGTGCCGTTGGAGGATATCCAGGTGGACGCGGGGATAAATTATGTTAAGAGACCAATCGCGATCTTAGACCGGAAGGTCAAGGTTCTAAGAAACAAGGAGGTGCCTCTGGTTCAGGCTCAGTGGCAGCATCGGAGGGGGTCCAAGCTAACTTGGGAGACGGAGTCAGATTTTTACAGAGTTCGAGATTACCGAGTTACCCGAGTCTAGGCCAGATTTTTACAGAGTTCGAGATTACCGAGTTACCCGAGGTGAGTCTTCTCACTATACTTTACCTAGAGTGGTAATTAGAATTATGTGACAGAGTAATTGTATGTTTTGTATGATGAGATTTCTATGTGATTAATGATATGTATGTTATAGAGTTTACAGAATTAGGACCTGAAGGTCCATAAAGTTAGGGCCAGAGGGCCCACAGAGTTATGGGACTGGAGGGTCCCACTGAGACAGATTGACCAGAGGGTCAAAAAGAGTTATAGCCTCGAGTGGCTAATATGTGTAGTGTGTAGTATTTTGGGGAACTCACTAAGCATTTATGCTTACAGTGTTGTGTTACGCATTTCAGGTACCAGTGAGGATCGCGGGAAGGCGCTGGCATGATCAGTACACACATGAGGAGCTTTTATATATTATGATCTTGAATGTGTTGTTTTGGATTCTTATGTGATACAATGACATTTTTATAACAATTATGAATGAAAGTGTGTTTTTAAAATGTGAAAAATTATTTGAAAATTTGGGTGTTACAGGTTATGTATTTGCTATAGCTGATATGGTTTATGTGGTTATATGGATTATGTGGGGTATGCTCTGGAGAACTCACTAAGCTTCGTGCTTACAATTTTCAGTTTTGGTTTCAGGTACTTAGTTTTCAAAATAGGAGCTCGAGAAGATTGCAGTGCATACACCATTTGTCTAGCTTGGGATGATCATACTCTGATATATTTTGACATGAGACTTGATCCACAACTTATGATTTTTATGTGAAGAAGTTATTTATGGTTTTTATTATTAAATTAAAACGAAATTTTTTTAGACTGTATTTTTGGGGTGTGATAGTAATATGGTAGATGATATATTTCCTAGATTCCAAATTTAATACAATTCAATTGATATTATTTTCATTTAAAAGTAATAGAAATTCAATTACAAAATCTCCATATATGATGTAACACTTATCCTTTTCCAGATTATAGATATTTCGATGCAAACATTTGAAGGTGAAATTACATATTTACCCATTTTTAACATTGAAATAACAATTTATGTCCCCTTACTATATCCTACTACAAGAGGGTATTTTAGTCGTTTAATTAATGGCCAATATCACAAAAATACAAATTAGTCAAACTATAACACTTTATGGTATTGAGACTAAATGCCCATATATGATGTAACACTTATCCTTTTCCGGTTTACGTATATTTCGAGGCAAACATTTGAAGGTAAAATGACATATTTACCCATTTTTAACATTGAAATAACAACTTATGTTCCATTATCATATCCTACTACAGGAGGGTATTTTAATCATTTAATAATGGTCATTATTACAAAATACAATATGGTCGGTCAAACTATAACCCTTTATGGTATTGAGAGTAAATGTCGTTAAACAACTTTTACACATTTTCATTTCTCTTTAGCAAAAATTGGCTACCTCTGTTCTCTCTTCATTTCTGTTAAAGACGAAAGATGAACCCGACCCTATCGAGGTATTCAAAGGTTCGCTCAATGTAATCTATTTTTTATCTTATAATTCCATTAAATATTTAGGAGATAATTGTAGATGATTCCAAATGATGTTGGTCCTTTTATCTACAACTAAGTTTTAATAGAGATAAACAACGTATGACGACCAGTAGGTTTAAGAGAGAGAGAGAGAGAGAGAGAGAGAGTGACGTGGGTGGGGTAGGATGGGGTGGCATGAGTGGGCAGTAGGCCTTTTTCTTATTTAAAGCCCTTTTCTTATTTAAATAAGAAAAAGAACTAAATGAATAGAAAAAATAAATCAAAGGGGTAAAAGAGTCTTTTTAGTTTGGGAGAGGACCAAATCACAACGAAAGTAGGATAAAATGACCAAAGAAAATGACAAACCGCAATGACCAATTTTGCAATTTTTTCTAAAATATAAAAAAAGGACCATCCTGTGATAGAAACAAATTCAAGTCCTTCTTGGGACATAGGGTTGAATCAATAGGTGGAATCAAGAGTAGATTAAATTTGTCATTTCAAAAAAAATGCAAAAAGTGTTTGACTCTTCGACTCTTCGCATGATTTTTTTATATTATATTTAAAAAGAAAAAGAAAACAATTCCCCTTTTGGAAAAAAAAAACCATCAATTAAGGATGAGAATTATCCTTTTTCGGTATCCATGTCATTACTAGATTTCGAAGCGCTATTTGAAGCTAAAATTCCTTATATGTGCATTTTTAACATTACAAAAATACTCCACAAAGATACTTAATTTGTCGTGGAAGAGGGTATTCTAGACAATCTAGTATGGTCTTTATTACAAAAATATTTTCTAGTCAAACAATTTCACTTTTACAATTTAACCAAAAATCTTTTACAATTTAATCCTTATAAAGAATGAACCCTCACGAGGTTTGCCAAGGTTCACCTAATCACATGAACAAATCTCTTGATTTTTTTCCTAACACAATCAAATATTAAGGGGTAAAAATGTATATAAATTAAAAAAAATTGATCCCTTTTGTCTACAAGTATTAGATATATTGTAATTGATGTAGTATTTGAAACAATAGAGGTTATTAATGAATAGTTCAACTTAACATGGAGCCCTTCAAATAATATGTGTCTAAGGACACATATAACAAGCATTAATTATGAAAAATATTACCATAATTAAATGTGAAATACATTTATTATAGAGATTATTAAAGCATTTCATATTTAATTATCGTAATATTTTTTATAATTAATGCATTTTATATTTAATTATAGTAATATTTGTCATAATTAATGATTTTTATATGTGCCTTTAGGGCACATTTTAGAAAATCCCTTTTATGATTTTTAGTTAAAACAAATGTGTATAAGGTTCTATTTGTATTTGCCCTAATAGATTTATTTTTTGGGTGTTTTGGTATTAGTTCAACACTTTAACTATTAATGATTTAATGTTGATGGTTACTTTTGTTCAAATATTTAGGTTTATTAACTTCATTAACTCATATGTTAGTTATATGCAATTTTTTGTTAAGTGTTATTTCTCCCCATTACAAATGTGAAGATATTCAAATCTCTTGTTAGAGCTTCTTATTTTGGCTAATTAATGATAATTGTTTTAAATCTAATTATGGTTTATACATTTCGCTTTTCTTTGGATTTGGTTTTACCACTAAACTAGTAAAATAGTTTATTTTCCAAATTGCAAGATGGGTACATTGATTTGTAGTTACGCTCTGTTTGGCAAAAATAATCTATCTTATTGTAATTTAGCATTTGGTAAAACCATAAAAATAGCTTATTGTAGTTTATAAAGTACCATATAAGCTATCCTCTAGATAAGCTAGTTTGAGATAGCTTATGATAAGCTATCTTTTCAGCTAGTTTGTCAAACAGTACCATAGTCAATTGTGAAAGACTACACCTTTTCCAATAGTAACTATATATATTCTAATATAATTATGTCACCTGATAATAAATTTTTGATTATGTAGTTCATTTTTAAATTATTGTTATTCTACCCACATCTCGTATTCACTCATAAGGAATAAGAAGTATCACAGTCTATATGACATATGCAATATGCTACACACCACCCATTACATTACTATCCACCGGAGCTTCTAACGGATTTCTCATTGTTAAGCTCCGAAAAAGCAGTACAAAGAATTTTGATCATTTAGACATGTCATCATCATCTTTGCATATAACAATAATAACCATCATATGGTCTATCAACACTTACAAATGGATTGTAGAATACATTCAAGGACCAAATTTCATAGAAAAATAAACATAATTCGAATTTGAGGTTTAACCTAAGATTGTAACATCACAATTTATTATGTGATCATTTATTATTTAAGGTTGTAAGAACCCTAATAATACTCCTAAATTGCCAATACTTGTGTCTTTGTGAATCTATACCAATTACATCACATCAGCAAAGTTAATCCATGTGGATATCACCATTTTCAACTTCAAATAGAGTTTCAAGTAGTCTTTCTTATAAAAAAAATAATAAAGAAAATTATCATTGATACCTTCCAATCCAAGTTAACCACTTTGTTACAGTTTTAGGAGTAGTTATTGTGTTGTCCTTAGAGGAACTGAACTTGATCTCCTTAAGATTTAATTTAATTAAGACATGTGTTAAGGGTATTCTGGTCATTTCTCAGTTAGATCGGTTATTAGCTTAGCATAAATAAGTGGTCTTGGAAGTTAGTTAGCTATTGTTAGAATGTTGAACTATGTTCTTAGAAGAGAACTAGCCTCTCGAAAAGTTAGGTTCCTTTGTAATCATTACTTTTATAGTTTAATCATTCCATTAGCATCTATTCAATTCCATTCTATTCTCTACTACTAGACCTATATTGTTACACACTCCCCAAAAAGCCGAAACTTGTATTTGAAAAAATATATCCATTAGATGTGAAATTAATACTTGTTTGAAACATTAAACCAACATCTTTTTAGGGTTTCCAACCAACAATTAAACATATATCAAGGGTTTCATAACATTCTTCTTTTCTACCCCAAGATTCCTAAATCATAACACTAATTACATTTCCAAAAAGAAAATAGAAGTTTATACCTTGATTGGGATGTTAATCTAAGCAAAGATGTTAGAAATCTTCATATTTTCAAGTATAAGTTTCGGATTTCTAGGAAATGGTTAACTTAGATCGGAAGGTATGACTGATAAACTTAGAAAGAAGACAAATTGAAATTCTATATGGAAGTGGGAAATTGATGAACCAAAGAATCGAGGATGAAATGAATCAGAGTAAAAACGTAAGTAAGATTGCGAGATTTAACACTAGATGTAAATAAGATCTTGTTTCAGCTCAATTATGCTTTCGTGTTTTACTGAGTACAAAATAGACAGATCGGTTAAAACTCTTATCTAATTCTATTAAAGTCTCCTATTTATAGGAAACAGAAAGTGTACAAAAAATATCCTAAGGCATAAACCTTAACACTTCGCATAAAAGCGCCTTAGGAAAATACATTACAATTCATATGAAGAGTGCTAAACATACTTCAACTAATTACAACAAAATCAGCCCTTACAGAAATGTTGATGCCGGTGAAGGTGGAAGGACTTCATCCCTCCCAACCCACATGCCACATAGGCGCCACATCAACATTTATCTCTCCTTTCACTTCCAATCCTCCCAACCCACATCGTTTGGTACCAGTTATGATGCAAATGATACAAGTGGAAAGGAAAGAAAAGAGAGTGGGAGCAGCGGGTAAGCCGAATCGCTCTACCCACAAAAATTGCAGAGTACCGCCCTCCACCCTCCGTGCACTAGAATGGATTAACTTTGCTAATATGAAGACACTAAACCGCAAGTATTGGCAATTTAGGAGTAGATTAGGGTTCTTACTTCTTACAACCATTTATAAAAATATTTGGCATAAATGAAATGGGAAATCACAATCTTGGGATTAACCTCAAATTGGAATTATCTTTACATAGCTTTCCATGAAAATGCTCCTTAAATGTATCGTAAAATCCATTTTTATAAGTTAAAGAACCTAAGATGCTTGTTGTTATATGCAAGGATGACAAGGAGATGTCTCTATGTATAGGTGTTATGGAGAATAACAAGAGGAATCCATTGGAAGCTCTACTAGATAATCAATTTATAATCAAGGTAAGTTATGGGTGGTGTTGTAGCATGTCATATTAATGGCATAGTTGTTATACCAAATAAGTAAGCACCACATATAGATGGATCACTTGTATGCCTTACGAGTTACTACTACTGAAACCTTGTCGTATTGTGTATGGTAACGACCGGTTGTTCGCAGATTTTTATGTTTGTCACTAAGCTTTTTGCTTATCTGTTATTATGGTTAAAATATGCTATAATGCACGTCCTAGTGATAATGAAATATTTGTAGTATGCAATACAAAAGTAGATACCACCACATAGAAATTAAGTAAAAAATACAATGTTAAAAATTAAAAAGAAATATCAGCCATCTTGTGAAAGAAACAAATTAATTATAGAAAGTTTCTTGACTCTTTTGTATGCATAATAAGAAAATAAATAACTCTTCTTTTTCGAAAACCAAAAATAGAAAAATCAAATCATCAATGAAAGATGAAAAAAAAATGGAAATGGTTATAAAATATTTTAAAAACCATAATTTTTATAAAGTTTAATAATAAAAATATAAAAACAATATAATTATTTTTATTTTCATATTTAACTTTGTGATTTTATTTTTAATTATCTCAATTAATAAAATTTTAATTTATTTGTTTTCTATTTTTATTATTAAACTTTATAATTTATGGTTTTTAAAATATTGTATAATTCCATGTCATGTGTAGATTAACTTTTGTTTACCAATATTTATAACTTATATTCATTCTAGATAAGTGTAGAAACAAGGTTTAGAGTATTAACCATTTTATGTTGTTTTAGATGTATTTTAGCAATATGTAAATCATACTATCAAAGATTCAAACCGACTTTCAAAATTACAAGCATACTCAAATCATGAAATAGAGAAATTAAATTGTGTCCTACCTTTTATGCCCACAAATATTTCTACTCATTAAAATTATGACATGTGTCACCATTCCATATTTAATTAACTATTTCATTAAGAGTATATTAGGAATATATCAAATAAAATTAAATTGAATGGTGAAATGATGACATGTGTCATAATATTAATGGGCAGAAATATTTATAGGCATAAAAGGTAGGAGGCAATTTAATTTCTCCATGAAATATTATGTCCAACAATAATAGCCATAATGTATACATTTCCAAAGATAAAATTAAATAATTAAAATAACTAAGTATGAGTTGTATTGCCTTAGTTATTATTGGTAAATGATTTATTACTTATAGCGCAAAACAAAAGTAGATACTACCAAATATACATTAATTCATAACCTCATTGATAAAAAACAAATCAACCAAATTCTGATAGAATTAAACTAATTGCACAAAGTCTCTTGACTCTTTTAAATGCATAATAAGGAAATAAATCAATTTCCCTTTTCTAAAATGAAAATAAAAAAATAGCAAATCATCAATGAAGGATAAAAAAAATAGAAAATAAGAAACTGAAAGTATAATAATCATCTTAAAGGACAATAACATCATCTAAAAAAGATTTGACATATCAGGATAAACAAGTCTCTAGTCCACTTCATGTTTTTTATCGCTTGATGTTATTTTAAGTAATTAAATCTATAGTTTTAACATATCAGGATAATCTAACGGAAGTAGAAATAATGTACAATAAACTAACAGTTGTAATATGGTAGATGATATATTTCTTGGATTCCAAATTTAATACAATTCAATCTATAAGATTTTCATTAGAAAGCAATAGATAATAAATTACAAAATCTCCATATATGACGCAACACTTATCCTTTTCCAGTTTACGGATATTTCGAGGCAAACATTTGAAGGTGAAATTACATATTTACACATTTTTAACATTGAAATAACAATTTATATCCCCTTTACTTAAACAACTTCTACACATTTTCATTTCTCTTTTGCACAAAATTGGCTACCTCTGTGTTCTCTTTTCATTTCTGTTAAGGAAGAAAGATGAACCCTACTGAGGTATGCAAAGGTTCACTCAATGTAACCTATTTTTTATCTTATAATTCCATTAAATATTTAGGGGAAATTGTGGATGATTTGAAATGTTGTTGATCCTTTTGTCTATAACTAAGTTTTATTGGAGATGAAGAACAGTAGGTTTGAGAGAGAGAGAGAGAGACGTGGGTGAGGTAGGATGAGGTGGCACGGGTGGGCTGTGGGCCCTTTCTTATTTAAATAAGTAAAAGAACAAAATAAATAAAAAACAAGTCAAAGGGGCAAAAGAGTCTTTTAGTTTAGGAGCGGACCAAATTATAATGAAAGTGGGCTAAAATGACCAAAACCACTATTTTAAATGACGTTGCACTGGATCAAAAGAAAATGACAAACCGCATGGACCAATTTTGCAATTTTTCCTAAAAGAAAAAAAAAACCACCCTGTGATAGAAAAAAAATTCGAGTCCAGTTGGGGACATAGGCGGACTTAGGAGCAAATTCGATTTTCCGTTTCAAAAAAAAAAAATGCAGAAAGTCTTTGACAACTCTTCTGTATGCATGATTTTTTTTTACTTTATATTCAAAAAAACAATTCCCCTTTTTGAAAAAAAATAAAATCATCAATAAAGGATGAGAATTATCCTTTTCCACTATCCATGTCATTACCTAGATTTATACACAATATTTGAAAGCTAAAATTCCTTATTTGCCCAATTTTAACATTACAAAAATACTCCACAAAGATCCTTAATTTTTCATAAACGAGGGTATTCTAGACATTCTATAATGGTCTCTATAACAAATCTCATTTTTTTTTTCTAATACCATCAAATATTTAGGAGTAAAAATGTATATAAATTCAAAAAAAATCATTTATTCCTTTTGTCTACCACCATTAGAGATATTGTAATTGATATAGCATTTGAAACAATAGAGGTTATTAATTAATAGTTGAACTTAACATGAACCCATGGAGCCCTTCAAATTTCTATGTTACTCTAGCACGTTTTTAGTTAAAACAAAAGTTTTTAAGGTCTTTTGTGTATATTGCCCTAATAGATTTTTTTTGGGTGTTTCGGTGTTTGTTTAACAATTTAACTATTAATCATTAAGTGTTAATGGTTATTTTTGTTCAAAAATTTAGGTTTAGTAAGTTTCATTAATTTACATGTTAGCTATATGCAATTTTTTTGTTAAGTGTTAATTTTTCTCCTTACAAATATCAAGATATTTGATTCTTTTGTTAGAGCTTCTTATTTTGGCTAATTGATTATAATTATTTCAAATCTACCTATGTTTGTGCATTTTGCTTTTCTTTGGATTTGGTTTTACGGCTAAACTAGTAATATAGTTTTTTTTCCGAATTGCAAGACAAGTACATTTATTTGTAGGTAGGCTCTTTTTGGCAAAAAATAAGCTATCTGATTGTAATTTAACGTTTGGTAAAATCATAAAAATAGCTTATTGTAGGTTATAAAGTAGCATATAAGCTATCTTATGGATAAGCTACTTTGAGATAGCTTATAAGCTTAGCTTTTCAACTAGTTTGCCAAACAGGATCATAGTCAATTGGGAAAGACTACAACTTTTGCAATAGAAACTATAAATTTTCTAATCTAATTATGTCACTTGATAATAAATTTTTAATCATGTAGTTACATTTTTAAATTATTGTTATTCTACCCACATCTAGTATTCACTCGTAAGGAATAACAAGCATCACAATCTATCTGACTTGCAATATGCTACACACACCACCTGTTACTCACATTGATTATCTAGTGGAGCTTCCACTGGACGACTCTTGTTATGCTCCCAAAAACCGATAAAAGGATTTATGATCATTTAGACATGTCATCGTCATCATTGCATATAACAATAATTACCCTCATATCGTCTATTAACTCTTACAAATGGATTTTAGAATATATTCAAGGACCAAATTTCATAAAAATCTAAACATAAATCTAATTTGAGGTTTAAACTAAGATTGTAATATCACACTTTATTATGTAATTATTTCTTATTTAGGGTTGTAACAACCCTAATCCACTCATAAACTACCATTACTTGCGTCTTTGTGAGTCCATACCAATTACGTCACATCAGCAAAGTTAATCCATGTCGATATCACCATTTTCAACTTCAAATAGAGTTTCAAGTATTCTTTCTTTTAAAAATTTATCATTCATACCTTCCAATCCAAGTTAACCACTTTGTTACACTTTTAGGAGTAGTTATTGTGCTCAGCTTAGAGGAATTCAGCTTGACCTCCTTAATATTTAATTTAATAAAGACATGTGTTAAGGGTATTCTGGCAATTTCTCAGTTAGGTCGGTTATTAGCTCAGCATAAGTAAGTGGTCTTGGGAAGTTAGTTAGTTAGCTTTTGTTTGAATGTTGAACTATGTTCTTGGGAGGGTTCCTTTGTAATCATTACTTTTCTACTTTAAGCATTCCATTACAATCTATTCAATTCCATTCTGTTCTACTACTAGACCTAGATTGTTACACACTCCCAAAAACCCGAAACTTGTATTTGAAAAAATATATCCATTGGATGTAAAATTAATACTTGTTTGAAACATTAAACTGACATCTTTTTAGTGTTTCCAACCAACAATTAAACACACATTATGGGTTTCATAACATTCTTCCTTTTTACAAAGATCCCTAAATCATAACACAAACTACATTTACGAAAAGAAAATAGAAGTTTATACCTTGATTGGGATGTTAACCTAAGCAAAGATGTTAAAAATCTTCATATTTTCACGTACAAGTATCCGGTTTCTAGAAAGTGGTTAACTTGGGCTGGAAGTATGAATGATAAACTTTAAAAAAAAAAAAAAAAAAAAAAAAAAACACTTGAAACTCTATTTGGAAGTGGGAAATGTTGATAGTGATAAGGGTGGAGGGACTCCATCCCTCCCAACCCACATGCTATGTAGGCACCACATCCGTTTTTATCTCTCTTTTCACTTCCAATCCTCCCAACACATATCACATGGAAATCCATCCCTCCCAACCCACACTGTTTGGTACAAGTTATGATGCATATGATACAAGTGGAGAGGAAAGAAAAGACAGTAGGAGCAGCGGTTAGCTCAACCCACAAAAATTACAGAGTACCACCCTCCACCCCGTACGACTCTGTGAACTCTAATGGATTAACTTTGCTAATATGAAGACACTAAACCGAAAGTATCGGCAATTTAGGAGTAGATTAGGGTTCTTACTTCTTACAACCATCTATAATATATTATGGCATAAATGAAATGGGAAATCACAATCTTGGGATTAACCTCAAATTGGAATTAGTTTTACATAAGTTTCCATGAAAATTGGTCCTTAAATGTATCATAAAATCCATTAGTTGTTGTGGATCATAATAGAAGGAATCCATTGGAAGCTCCACCAGATAATCAATATATAATCAAGGTGAGTTACGAGTGGTGTTTGTAGCATGTCATATTAATGTCATACTTGTTATACCTTATAAGTAAGCACTACATATAGATAGGTCACTAGTATGTCTTATGGATAGGTCACTAAGCTTTAAGCTTACCCGTTATTGTGGTTAAAGTATGCTACAATGCACGTCCTAGTGATAAATGAAATAGTTATAGTATGCAACACAAAAGTAGATACTACCACATAGAAATTAAGTCAAAAACTCAATGTTAAAAAAGAAAAAGAAAAATCAGCCAACTTGTGATAGAAACAAATTAGTTATAGAAAGTTTTTTGACTCTCTTGTATGCATAATAAGAAAATAAATAACTCCTCTTTTTCGAAAACCAAAAATAGAAAAAGAAAATCATCAATGAAAGATGACAAAATGGAAATGATTAGAAAGTATTTTAAAAACCATAAATTTTATAAAGTTTAATAATAAAAATATAAAACCAATATATTTATTTTTATTTTTCATATTTGACTTAGTAATTTTATTTTTAATTATCTCAATTAATAAACTTTTCAACTGATTGGTACTCTATTTTTATTATTAAACTTTATAATTTTTAAAATATTGTATAATTCCTTGTCATGTGTGGATAAACTTTTGTTTACTAATATGTATAATTTATATTCATTCTAGAGAAGTACAAAAGCAGAGTTTAGAGCATTAGATCATGGTATTTGTGAAGGAACTGAATTAAAAAACAATACAGAGTGAACTGTGGTGTGGGTTCTATACGAGTAATAGAGGAAAGTAAACAATAATCACTTTAAAATTAAAACAATATTAACCCAGACCTGATCTTTTCGTATAACGCTATAAGCATTTCAAGTTGTTTTAGATGTATTTTAGCAATATGTAACTCATACTATCAAAGATTCAAACTGACTTTCAAAATTAAAAACATATTCAAATCATGAAATATTATGCCCGACAATAATAATAGCCATAATGTATACATTTCCGAAGATAAAAGCTAAATAATTAAAATAACTAAGCATGAGCTGTTTTGCCTTCTTTATTATTGGTAAATGATTTATTTACTTATAGTATGCAACACAAAAGTAGATACTATCACATAGACATTAAGTCATAACCTCATTGATAAAACAAATCAGCCATATTTTGATAGAAATAAACTAATTGCACAAAGTTTGTTGACTCATTTATATGCATAATAAGAAAGTAAATCAAATCCGGTTTTTTGAAAACAAAAAAAAATAGAAAAAGCAAATCATCAATGAAGGACAAAAAAATAGAGAAAAAAGAAACTGGAAGTATAATAATCATCTTAAACAGCAATAACTTCATCTAGAAAAGATTTAAAAGTAGTGCTTAAAGGGTCAACAAGCCTCTCTAATCCAATTCATGTTTTTTATCACTTGATGTTATTTTAATTAATTAAATCTATAGTTTTAACATATCAGGATAATCTAATGGAAGTAGAAATAATGTGACAATAAATACAGTTGTTTGTAACAATTGTAATATGGTAGATGATATATTTCTTGGATTCCAAATTTAATACAATTCAATCTATAATATTTTCATTTGAAAGTAATAGATATTCATTTACAAAATCTCCATATATGATGCAACACTTACCCTTTTCCAGTTTACAGATATTTCGAGGCAAACATTTGAAGGTGAAATTCCATATTTACCCATTTTCAACATTGAAATAACAATTTATGTCCCCTTACTATATCTTACTACAAGAGGGTATTTTAGTCATTTAAGTAATGGCCATTATCACAAAAATACAAATTGGTCAAACTATAACACTTTATGGTATTGAGGGTAAATGTTGTTACTTAAACAACTTTGAAACCTTTTCATTTCACTTTAGCAAAAAAAAAGTTGGCTACCTCTGTGTTCTCTCTTCATTTCTGTGAAGGAAGAAAGATGAACCCTCTTGAGGTATGCAAAGGTTCACTCAGTTGTAATCTATTTTTTTTATCTTATAGATCCATTGAGTATTTAGGGGAAAATTGAAGATGATTTCAAATGATGTGGATCCTTTTGCCTACAACTAGTTTTGTATCTTGGGATTGATGTAGCATTGCATCAATAAAAGTTGTTTTCCTTTTAATTTCTGAACTTAAAGTGGAGCACTTTGAATTTCTATGTTACTCCTACCCCCTAAAAGAACTAAGATTGTTTTTTTTTTTTTTTTGGAAATTGCCCACACAGGTCTTTCTGATTTGGGGGATTTCAGTGTTTATTTACGATTTATGATTTAGTGTTAGTACTATTTTTGTTCAATAAATTAGGGTTCCTAATTTCAATAAATTTGTGTACACACACAAATTAATTGTGTTTATGAACCCTAAGTTTTTACGAAAATTGCCCCTACAGATCTGTCAGATTTGGGGGATTTCAGTGTTTATTTAACGATTTATGATTTCGTGTTGGTGTTATATTGTTATTTTTGTTCAATGAATTAGGATTCCTAATTTCAATTAATTTGTGTGTGTGTGTGCACACACGAATTAATTGCATTTATGAACCCTAAGTTTTTATGAAAATTGCCCCAACAGATCTTTCTGATTTGGGGGATTTCAGTGTTTATTTAACGATTTATGATTTTGTTCAATAAATTAAGGTTCCTACTTGCAATTAATTTGTGTGTGTACACACACACACGAAATAATTGTGTTTATGAATCCTTAAAGTTTTTTTGAAAATTACCCCAACACATCTTTCTGATTTAGGGGATTTCAGTGTTTATTTAATGATTAATGATTAATGCTTTATGATTTAGTGTTAATGTTATTTTTGTTCAAGAAATTAGGGTTCCTAATTTTACTTAATTTGTCTGTGTATATACACACGAATTAATTGTGTTTATAAACCCTAAGTTTTTTTGAAAATTACCCCCAAAGATCATTCTGATTTGGGATGTTTCAGTGTTTATTTAACAATTTATGATTTACTGTCATTGTTGGTGTTAATTTTTTTTTAAAAATAAATTAAGTTTTCTAATTTCAATTAACTTTGTGTGCGTTTGTGTGTACACACACACAAATTAATTGCATTTTAAGAACCCTAAGTTTTTTTTTAAATTGTTCAAACAGATCTTCCTGATTTGAGGTGTTTCGGTGTTTATTTAAAGATCTATGATTTAGTGTTAATCTTATTTTTGTTCAATAAATTAGGGTTCCTAATCTCAACTAATTTGTGTGTGTAATCTGAGTGAGTGATCGAGTGTGTACACACACACACACAACTTAATCTTATTTTTGTTTAATAAATTAGGGTTCCTAACTTTTTTGTAAATTGCCCCCACATATCTTCTGATTTTGTGGGGTTTTAGCGTTAACTATTTATGAGTTACTGTTAGTGTTATGTTTGCTCAATAAATTAGGATTCATGTGTGTTTGTTGGTATATATATATATATATATATATATATATATATATATATATATATTCATTTTTATTTCTTCTGTCATTGTTATTTTTGCCTCTGGAAAAAAATTTGGATCTGTCTTGGGTCTCATCTATATAGGTAACAAGCAAAAGGGGCAATTCAAACTAGTTTATT
This sequence comes from Lactuca serriola, assembly GCF_051521515.1. Taxonomy (NCBI): domain Eukaryota; kingdom Viridiplantae; phylum Streptophyta; class Magnoliopsida; order Asterales; family Asteraceae; genus Lactuca; species Lactuca serriola. The sequence continues at coordinate 91,959,314 of NC_136410.1, forward strand.
TCAAAATGGGTCATTTAGTGTTACAGATTACTACTAATGGTTCAAATGGGTAAAATAAAAATAAAATTTATTCTCTAAAACGAAACACATCAAACAGTTTAAATGAACACCAAGGTATATTTAAGTGTTTATAACCTCCTAAATTGCCTTCTTCAAAAAATTAAAATCATTAATTTGAAAATAGTTATGATAATCATAATTTAATATGTTAACTATTAACGAGAATAGGACACCTTGAGGAATTGTATATAAGACACATTTAGAAAGTTTTAGTGTTAAGTGTCTACACTTTGTTTTTCTTTTGGTTTGGTTTTAACACTACACTAGTAAAATAAATTATTTTCCTAACTGCAAGACGATCGCTTCTTATTTATCAACTTAAGTTTATTTATTGTTGTCGATTGTGAAAAACTACGCCTTTATTTATAAACTTACTCATTATTTTGTGGTTTTTATTGTTCCAATAGTAACTACAGTTTTTCTAATCTAACTATGTCACTTCATCTTTCTAATCATATACTTCCACTCATAAAAACTTTTTGTTCAAATCAAAGTAACTTTTTAACTAACTACCACTCTTTCATTCTTCTGTAAGATATACCCGTATGGAACAGAATATTATAAATATGTCAAGTGTGCAATTAAGAATAGGGACAAAGATCTTAATTTTTTTGTGAAAATCAGCATTAAAGAGAGATTTTCAATCAATAAATTTACTAAAATATGTTCTACTTCAAAAAAAAAAGTATATATATTTATCTAGCAAAGGAACACACACAGACATGCATTATCAAACAATTTTAATGGAATATATAATGAGCAAGTAATGATGTGTTACCTGCAGTCAGACATTACTTCAGAGAGTCTTCAAATGCACTGATGAAAACAAAATAAGTTGTGTTAAGTAGCATGCATACATACTTACATATACATACAGATACAATGCACACATACATAAACATGACTATAACACATGAGGAAACTATATAAACATGATGATAATCTGCAATCGCTTATCGAAAGGGTTTTGTTTGTGTAGGCTGAGGCTGCAGGAGATGTGAAGTGGGTGAAGTCGTTTGTATCAAAGACATTTTTTGGGGCTTGTGGGGCCCACAACGGCTTTCATGGCAATGAAAACAAGTACTGCATTAACTGTGAGCAGGCTGCATGCTCACATTGTCTGGCAGAAGGGAGACATGCTAATCATAAGGTTATAAAAATATTCAGACTTGTCTATATGGATGTGGTATCCATGGATGAAATGACTGCACTCCTCGATTGCTCAAAGATCCAGGTATTTTCACTTTATCATAAATAAGTGCAAACCTTGATATATTACATTAAGTATTAAGTAGTAAACATTATGAATTGAATCTTTGCATAACACCAATAAAAAGAACCTAAATACCAAAATGGGTTATTTTAAATTATAACAAAATCCTAATATAATTACACTATTAAGAAGATTAGATTGTAATTATGTGTTGCTAGTTTAGGGCGATTAGTTTCTAAAAAATTAACTTAAAGCGTACGAGTGAATCTGCATTGAGTTGTTCTTTCCTAAATTTATGTTTCTTAAAATAGTAAGGCAATGAGATTTAGTAGATTTAGTAAAGAACTCATCATTGATATATAACATACCTAAGAAAAGTGTAGTCTTTTTATTTAACAAAAGAGTATGATGTCGACTTCTTTATAAATTATAATTGTTCCTTTTAATATAAAATCAAACTCATGATGGTTATCTTGTTCATAGTTTTCTTAAATATTCTTATTACAATTGCAGCCATACACATCCAATGGAAAGCAGGTGTTTGCACTTAGTCCCCTTCCTCACCAAGGCTCCGGCAAACTGAAACCGGACACCTCTTGCAATTTCTGTGCCCGAAAACTTATGAACCCAGCCCGCTGCACATTCTGCTCCATTGCTTGCAAGGTACAACATATGATTTATTATTAAAGTAATTTTTATAAAATATTCCATTAAACTTATCATAATTTATATTAAACACTCCTCATAACATTAATAGTAACCATATATTTATAGCTTTTTTTTACCATCATTTGACCTAACCTTTTTCCCCAAATACAGTACGAAATCTCCACCAATAAACCAACAACCAAAGTGCCAAAAACGGTTCGACCCGCACCAGAAAGCGGTCGTGTTCGTGATCCTGTTACAAATAATGTTCATAGGGTGGCACGTGTGAATCGCAAAAAGCAGCCAGCAAGTACAAGCAGGCGCAAGGGAATCCCGGTGAGGGCCCCGCCTTTCTAAATCGGCCATTGTTCATCGTTTCACAACATCTAGCAAATTTATTTTGTGGGATGTCATAAAAGACCTTTTTTCGTTTGGATTTTCTTTTGAACTTTTTTATGCATGCATTACAAAATTTGGAACATTGTTCGTAAAAGAATTGGATTCTTATTTTGTGGTATGTCGTTAGAAATCTTCATATTTCCTATACAAGTATCTGGTCTCTAGATAGTGGTTAACTTGGATTGGAACTCTATTTGGAAGTGGGAAATGTTGAATTGTTGATATCTGTAAGGGTGGAGGGTATCCATCCCTCCCAACTCACATGCCACGTAAGCATCACATCAGCTTTTATCTCTCCTTTCATTTCCAATCCTCTCAATCCATAACACATGGAAATACATCCATCCCAACCCATACCTTTTGGTACAAGTTATGATGCATATTATAGACGTGGAGAAGAAAGAAAGAAAAGACTCAAAGAGGGTAGGAGGAGCGGGTAAGCCAACTGCCTCCTTAAGATTTAATTTAATAAAGACATGTGTTAAGGGTATTCTAGCCATTTCTCAGTTAGATGGGTTATTAGCTTAGCATAAATAAGTGGTCTTGGGAAGTTAGTTAGTTAGCTATTGTTTGAATGTTGAACTATGTTCTTAGGAGAGAACTAGCCTCTCGAAAAGTTAGGGTTCCTTTGTAATCATTACTTGTATAGTTTAATCATTCCATTAGCATCTATTCAATTCCATTCTATTCTCTACTACTAGACGTAAACTGTTACACACTCCCCAAAAAGCCGAAACTTGTATTTGAAAAAATATCCATTAGATATGAAATTAATACTTGTTTGAAACATTAAACCAACATATTTTTAGTGTTTCCAACCAACAATCAAAACACATATCAAGGGTTTCATAACATTCTTCTTTTTTACCCTGAGATTCCTAAATCATAACACCAATTACATTTCCGAAAAGAAAATAGAAGTTTATACCTTGATTAGGATGTCAATCTAAGCAAAGACGTTAGAAATTTTCATATTTTCAAGTACAAGATCGGGTTCCTAGGAAATGGTTAACTTGGATCAGAAGGTATGAATGATAAACTTAAAAAAAAACCAATTGATATTCTATATGGAAGTGGGAAATGTTGATACCGGTAAAGGTGGAGGGAGACTTCATCCCTCCCAACCCACATGCCACATAGGCGCCACATCAACATTTATCTCTCCTTTCACTTCCAATCCTCCCAAGTCCCAACCCATAACACATGTAAATTCATCCCTCCCAACCCACACCGTTTGGTACACGTTATGATGCATATGATACAAGTGGAGAGGAAAGAAAAAAGAGTGGGAGCAGCGGGTTAGCCAAACCGCTCAACCCACAAAAATTGCAGAGTAACACCCTCCACCCCGTACGGCTACAGCTAATATGAAGACACTCAACTGCAAGTATCGGCAATTTAGGAGTATATTAGGGTTCTTACTTCTTACAACCATATATAATAAATTATGGCATAAATGAAATGGGAAATCAAAATCTTTGGATTAACCTCAAATTGGAATTATTTTTACGTAACTTTCCGTGAAAATTGATCCTTAAATGTATTGTAAAATCCATTTATATAAGTTAAAGAAGCATAAGATGTTTATTGTTGTTATATGCAAGGATGACAAGGAGATGTCTTCGTGTATAGGTATTGTGGAGCATAATAGAAGGAAGCCGCTGGAAGCTCCACTAGATAATCAATATATAATCAAGGTGAGTTACGTACGAGTGGTGTTTGTAGCATGTCATATTAATGCCATAGTTGTTATACTTTATGAGTGAATACTACGTACGGAATTATGGATATGCCTTATGAGTGACTAACTATATATGTTACTCACTAAGCTCTAAGCTTGCCCGTTATTATGGTTAAAATATGCTACAGTGCACGTCCTAGTGATAAATGAAATAGTTTTAGTATCCTAATACAAACCTATTACATAAAAATTAAGTCAAAAGCTCAATGTTAAAAAAAAAAAATCAGCCATCTTATGATAGAAACAAATTAATTATAAAAACTTTCTTGACTCTTTTGTATGCATAATAAGAAAATAAATAACTCCTCTTTTCGAAAATCAAAAATAGAAAAGGCAAACCATCAATGAAAGATGAAGAAAATGGAAATGGTTATTAAATATTTTAAAAACCATAAAGTTTATAAAGTTTAATAATACAAATATAAAACCAATATATTTATTTTTAGAAACAAATTAATTATATAAGCTCAATGTTAAAAAAAGAAAAAATCAGCCATCTTATGATAGAAACAAATTAATTATAAAAACTTTCTTGACTCTTTTGTATGCATAATAAGAAAATAAATAACTCCTCTTTTCGAAAATCAAAAATTGAAAAGGCAAATCATCAATGAAAGATGAAGAAAATGGAAATGGTTATTAAATATTTTAAAAACCATAAAGTTTATAAAGTTTAATAATACAAATATAAAACCAATATATTTATTTTTATTTTCATATTAACTTTGTAAATTTATTTTTAATTATCTCAATTAATAAACTTTTTACTTTATTGGTTTTCTATTTTTATTATTAAACTTTACAACTTATGGTTTTTAAAATATTGTATAATTCATTGTCATGTGTAGATAAACTTTTGTTTACTAATATGTATAACTTATATTCATTCTAGAGAAGTGCAGAAGTAGAGTTTAGAGAATTAACCATTTCAAGTTGTTTTAGATGTATTTTAGCAATATGTAAGTCATACTATCAAAGATTCAAACTGACTTGCAAAATTACAAGCATATTCAAATCATGAAATATTATGTCCAACAATAATAATAGCCATAATGTATACATTTCCAAAGATAAAAAGCTAAATAATTAAAATAACTAAGCATGAGCTGTACTGCCTTTGTTATTATTGGTAAATGATTTATTTATTTATAGTATCCAACACAAAAGTAGATACTACCACATAGACATTAATTCATAACCTCATTGATAAAAAAACAAATCAGCCATATTTTAATAGAATTAAAGTAATTGCACAAAGTCTCTTGACTCTTTTGTATGCATAATAAGAAACTAAATCAATTCCCCTTTTCAAAAACCAAAAATAGAAAAAGCAAATCATCAATGAAGGATATAAAAAAAATACAAAATAAGAAACTGAAAGTATAATAATCATCTTAAAGAACAATAATATCACCTAAAATAGATATGAAATTAGTGCTTAAAGGGTCAACAAGTCTCTAGTCCAGTTCATGTTTTTTATCACTTGATGTTATTTTAAGTAATTAAATCTATAGTTTTAACATATCAGGATAATCTAATGGAAGTAGAAATAATGTGACAATAAGCACAGCTGTTTGTAACGGTTGTAATATGGTAGATGATATATTTCTTGGATTCCAAATTTAATACAATTCAATCTATAATATTTTTATTTGAAAGTAATAGATATTCAATTACAAAATCTCCATATATGATGCAACACTTATCCTTTTACAGATATTTCGAGGCAAACATTTGATGGTGAAATTCCATATTTACCCATTTTTACCATTGAAATAACAATTTATGTCCCCTTACTATATCCTACTATAGGAGGGTATTTTAGTAATTTAACAAATGGCCATTATCACAAAAATACAAATTGGTCAAACTATAACACTTTATGGTATTGAGAGTAAATGTCGTTACTTAAACAAGTTTGACACGTTTTCATTTCTCTTTAGCTAAGAATTGGCTACCTTTGTGTTCTCTCTTCATTTCAGTTAAGGAAGAAAGATGAACCCTATTGAGGTATGCAAAGGTTCATTCAATGTAATCTATTTTTTATCATATAATTCCATTAAAAATTTTGGGGAAAATTTTAGATGAAAACAAATGATGTGGATCCTTTTTTATACAACAATTTTTATATCTTGGGATTGATGTAGCATTGCTTCAATAAAAGTTGTTTTCCATTTAATTTCTGAACTTAAAATGGAGCACTTTGAATTTCTATGTTACTCTACATTGGGGCAGTGTGGGTGCCTACCCCCTAAAAGGTCTAAAATAGTTTTTTTTTTTTTTTAAATCATGTTCAAGGTTTTTTTTTTTTTTTTTGTAAATTGCCCGCACAGATCTTTCTGATTTGGGGGGTTTCAGTGTTTATTTAACGATTTATGATTTAGTGTTGGTATTATTTTTGTTCAATAAATTAGAGTTCCTAATTTCAATTAATTTGTGTGTGTACACACATAAATTAATTGTGTTTATGAACCCTAAATTTTTATGAAAATTGCACCAACCGATCTTTCTGATTTGGGGGATTTCAGTGATTATTTAATGATTGACGATTTATGATTTAATTTCAATTAATTTGTGTGTGTACACACACACAAATTAATTGTGTTTATGAACCCTAAGTTTTTATGAAAATTACCCCAACAGATCTTTCTGATTTGAGGGATTTCAGTGCTTATTTAATGATTAACGATTTATGATTTAATTTCAAATTAATTGCATTTATGAACCCTAAGTTTTTATGAAAATTGCCCCAACAGATCTTTTTGATTTGGGGGATTTCAGTGTTTATTTAATGATTAACGATTTATGATTTAATTTCAATTAATTTGTGTGTGTACCCACACAAATTAATTGTGTTTATGAACCCTAATTTTTTATGAAAATTTGCCCCAACAGATCTTTCTAATTTGGGGGATTTCAGTGTTTATTTAATGATTAACGATTTATGATTTAATTTCAATTAATTTGTGTGTGTACCCATACAAATTAATTGCATTTATGAACCCTAAGTTTTTATGAAAATTTCCCCAACATATTTTTCTGATTTGGGGGATTTTAGTGTTTATTTAATGATTAACGATTTATGATTTAATTTCAATTAATTTGTGTGTGTACCCACACAAATTAATTGCATTTATGAACCCTAAGTTTTTATAAAAATTGCCCCTACAGATCTTTCTGATTTGGGGGATTTTAGTGTTTATTTAACGATTTATAATTTAGTGTTACTTTTATTTTGTTATTTTTGTTCAATAAATTAGGGTTCCTAATTTCAATAATTTGTTTGTGTTACCTTTGCCTCTGGAAAAAAATTTGGATCTGTCTTGGGTCTCATCTATATAGGTAACAAGCAAAAGGGGCAATTCAAACTATTTTATTACAAAATGGGTCATTTAGTGCTACAGTTTACTACTAATGGTCCAAATGGGTAAAATAAAATAATTATCTGAAAATAGAAACACATCAAACAGTTTAAATGACCACAGAGGTATATTTAAGTGTTTATAACCTCCTAAATTGCCTTATTCAAAAAATTAAAATCATTAATTTGAAAATAGTTATGATAATCATAATTTAATCTGTTAACTATTAACGAGAATAGGACATCTTGAGGAATTGTAAATAAGACACATTAGGAAGTTTTGGTGTTTTTTTGTTTCTGTAGCATTAAACCTTTTTTTTTTTTCTGTTTTACTTTATGTTACAGACTTACAGTTGCTTATTTTTGGCTTGTTGATAAAACCTATTTCAAACCTAGTTATGTGTCAACACTTTGCTTTTCTTTTGGTTTAGTTTTAGCACTACACTAGTAAAATAAAATATTTTCCTAATTGCAAGATAGCTTCTTATTTATCGTCTTCTTGTTTATCGACTTAACTTCATTTATTGTTAGCGGATTGTGAAAAACTATGCCTTTATTTATAAACTTACTCATTATTTTGTGGTTTTTATTGTTCCAATAGTAACTACAAGTTTTCTAATCTCATTATGTCACTTCATGTTTCTAATCATATACTACTTCCACTCATAAAAACCTTTCGTTCTTGAAATTGAAATTTCTTGTCATATGTCGTGATTATTATGTTCAATCAAAGTAACTTTTTAACTAACTACCACTCTTTTATTCTTCTGTAAGATATACACGTGTGGAACAAAAAATTATAAATATGTCAAAGTGTAAAATTAAGAATAGGGACAAAGTTTTTAACTTTTTTGTGAAAATCAGCATTAAGGAGAGATTTTCAATCAATAAATTTACTCAAATATGTTCTACTTCAAAAAACCATATATACTTATCAAGCAAAGGCAAACACAAACATTCATTATCAAACAATTTTAATGGAATATATAATGAGCAAGTGATGATGTGTTACCTGCAGTCAGACATTACTTCAGAGAGTCTTCAAATGCACTGATGAAAACAAAATAAGTTGTGTTAAGTAGCATGCATACATACTTACATATACATACAGATACAATGCACACATACATAAACATGACTATAACACATGAGGAAACTATATAAACATGATGATAATCTGCAATCGCTTATCGAAAGGGTTTTGTTTGTGTAGAAGGAGGCTGCAGGAGATGTGAAGTGGGTGAAGTCGTTTGTATCAAAGACATTTTTTGGGGCTTGTAGGGCCCACAACGGCTTTCACAGCAATGAAAACAAGTACTGCATTAATTGTGAGCAGGCTGCATGCTCACATTGTCTGGCAGAAGGGAGACATGCTGATCATAAGGTTATAAAAATATTCAGACTTGTCTATATGGATGTGGTATCCATTGATGAAATGACTGCATTCCTCGATTGCTCAAAGATCCAGGTATTTTCTCTTTATCATAAATAAATGCAAACCTTGATATATTACATTTTAAATATTAAGTAGTAAACATTATGAATCGAATCTTTGCCACATCCAAACCTCATAACACCAACAAAAAGAACCAAAGTACCAAAATGGGTTATTTACAACTATAACAAAATCCTAATATAATTAGACTATTGAGAAGATTAGATTGTAATTATGTGTAGCTAGTTTAGGGAGATTAGTTTCTAAAAAATTAACTTAAAGCGTACAAGTGAATCTTCGTTGAGTTGTTTTTATCTAAGTTTATGTTTCTTAAAATAGTAAGGTAATGAGATTTAGTAGATTTCGTAAAGAACTCATCATTGATATATAACGTACCTAAGAAAAAGGTTGTCTTTTATTTAATAAAGATTATGATGTTTTTTCAATGTGTAGCCTGTCAATTTTCCAAACATGTCATGTACAAACATTGTGTACACCATGAGGATCCATGTAAACCATTGCCAATACCTCTATTACCATTCCATTATCACATTCGGTTTTCTATTAGAATTTAATGACTTATTCTTGTATATTGTCTTGTATGTAAGAATCAGCTTTTGAAAAGAAGAAAATAAATGAACAAAGACAAAAATATCCCTAAACATGTACATCAAGTAACCAAACCAAAGAAAGATTGCAATCTTCAAGAATAACAATTGTAGTAATTCATATGAAACATAACATTCACTAGTTAATATAATGATTCATTAAACATACCACATAAAATGTCAGACACCATCTTCAAGGTTTTCATCCATTATAACTTATCTTCCTTGTCAACTGTAAAAATTTCCACAACACCCAAAGTATCATCATGTGAAAGCATATGCACAACATATATTTGCAGATAAGTTCCTGAAAACATCATACATTAAAGTAGCTAGGTTTATGAATATATATATATATATATATATATATATATATATATATATATATATATATATATGATTATATGTTAACCATTATATTAGAGCCTTAATGAATACAATGAGTTCAAAAAGAGCATATACCACATCTAATATATATTTTTCTTCAGTTGATCAATAATCTAAAACTAATCTCTGCTGAATAAATAATAAATGAATAATACAAAAATATATACCAAGAGCTTCAAAAGCAAATAATTTCCTCGAACCAAGGATTCAAATGTTCTCATATTAATTTTTCTAATATATAACTTCTGTGCGTAAGCAGCTACAGATCATATTTCCACAAAATAACAGCTTGATATTTTAGGGAAACTTATTAATTGCATATAAACTTCACTGATTTATCAAATATGCGTTTCCATCAGATACTAAATCTGGGGGGAATGCAGTTCTTTCTAAACAAAATCCAACAGGCTTCTTAAGAATCAAACCAATCTAAGAAGATAAAACAAGATAGTTTGTAATTCATGAACAGAATTTTATTCGGCCATTTTTCTAAACACCTAATTTGCAGATAAACTATCAAGTTTTTCTCAAATTAATACATACCTTAGAATTGAAACTACCGATTTCTGAACATTCAGCGAGAAACTAACTCGAGATCCGTTGCCAAAATTGATTCGCCGTAAGCCCGTAATAGGAAGAACCTTCTAACAACATCACGGGAGAGAAAAAGGAAAAGGAATACAGGAAACGTCAATTTCAATCCGAGTTTTGAGAGTATTACTGAGTTGGTAACGAGTCAACTCAGCAAGTACCATCTGGAGTTAAAAAAACGGAACCAAAGAGGCAAAGACTCTATTTTTTGGTTAATCTGAATTGAATATTTTCACTTTTAATTTTTTATTTTTAAAGTTTGTTTTGTGAGCTGATATGGATGTATCCAAATGGAATAAACAATCATTATTTTGAAAAAGATCTATTGGTTATTAGCTTACTAAATAGGAAAATACTAAAGGATTATCAATAATGGTAAAGTGAATACACCTAACAACCTTATATAAGCTTAGGCACCTAACTCCATAATATTACATCGGTTTGTATCATATTTACATTGTAATTGCCTAAGGTTCTTAAACTTCAACCTCATAACTTGATTATTTCCAAAAATTTTGTACTTTCATCAATATCTTTCTTTTACATCACGTCTTTCTATCGAATACCACCTGATGGGCTTCATATCATACCACTACAAATGAAAAGAAGTAGGAGAAATATAATGATGAATTTCCAAAAAATTTTGAAGTAAATCAAGTTTAGGGATGAAGTTTAAGAATCTTGGATGCAGGGCCGGTCCAGACGGTGGACAACCCAGGCGACCGCCCAGGGCCCATGTCTCCAGGGGGGCCAAAATTTATGGTCTATGTAGTGTATATGTATTAAACAAATTATTACTTAAATGATTGTTAGGGCCTAAAGTTGGTTCAAACTCAAACTATCTCAAAAGATAAACAATTCGGCTTGTTTCTTATTGTTAATTGAACGCGTTTACAGTGAATAATAAATGATATATATGTTTTTTTAGTTTTTATTATAGCTGTCTTTAAGGGCCCCTGTTTTTCTTTTCACCCCGGACCCCGTATATGTTTGGACGGGTCCTGCTTGAAATGAAAATTTAATGCAAAATGACGTAGTTTGATGAGGTTAGGTACCTAAGCTTATATAATGTTGTTAGGTATATTCACTTTACCCATATATATATATATATATATATATATATATATATATATATATATATATATATATATATATATATATATATAATCAATAGAATTTTTTGGAAATTTATTTTAAGAAAATTGAAAACCACAAAAAATGACAAGTTAAAAATAACAATTTTAAAAATTCTAAAAAATAATATTTGTCAAAATGAATGAGAAAATGACAAGTGACAAAAGTATTTTTATTTATTAGATAGGATTATAGTATTTTATTATCATGTTTTCATATTACAACATTTTAGTATTATTATTTTTATTCAATAATCTATAAAGTTATAGCAATCTAATTATATGAAAACAAATTTCACTGTTATAGTTGAATATATATTTTCAAAATACTACCATGTCTAACAACAATTTAAAAGTAAAATGTTCTAATCTCCTTTATAAAAAACCATAAACTGTAATGTTGTGATAAAATATTATAATAAACAATAAACGAAAGCATCTGTCATTCTTGCATTTAACCCTTTTAAAGTTTAGTTGTCACTTATATCAAAAGAGTATGATGTCGACTTCTTTATAAATTATAATTGTTCCTTTTAATATAAAATCAAACTCATGATGGTTATCTTGTTCATAGTTTTCTTAAATATTCTTATTACAATTGCAGCCATACACATCCAATGGAAAGCAGGTGTTTGCACTTAGTCCCCTTCCTCACCAAGGCTCCGGCAAACTGAAACCGGACACCTCTTGCAATTTCTGTGCCCGAAAACTTATGAACCCAGCCCGCTGCACATTCTGCTCCATTGCTTGCAAGGTACAACATATGATTTATTATTAAAGTAATTTTTATAAAATATTCCATTAAACTTATCATAATTTATATTAAACACTCCCCATAACAGTAATAGTAACCATATATTTATAGCTTTTTTTTACCATCATTTGACCTAACCTTTTTCCCTAAATACAGTACGAAATCTCCACCAATAAACCAACAACCAAAGTGCCAAAAACGGTTCGACCCGCACCAGAAAACGGTCGTTTTCGTGATCCTGTTACAAATAATGTTCATAGGGTGGCACGTGTGAATCGCAAAAAGCAGCCACCTACGACAAGTAGGCGCAAGGGAATCCCGGTGAGGGCCCCGCCTTTCTAAATCGGGCATTGTTCATCGTTTCACAACATCTAGCAAATTTATTATGTGGGATGTTTTAAAGACCATTTTTCGTTTGGATTTTCTTTTTGAACTTTTTTATGCATGCATTACAAAATTTGGAACATTGTTCGTACAAGAATTGGATTTTTATTTTGTGGGATGTCATTAAAGACGGTCTTTTTACATTTGGATTTTCTTTTTGAACTTTTTTTATGCGTGATTTACAAAATTTGGAACATTATTCGTAAAAGAATTGGATTTTCTAGACGTACAATTATGAATCTATTTTTTCTTTCTATCTAGTAGAACAAATTGCTATGTGCATTCGTAACAACAGGCATCATCATCCAGTCGGTAAAACCTGTCCCATCATGCTTCATGTGTGGACCAATGGAATCACAACATTTATAACACATAAAAAGTGGCGGGACAACTTCGGAATCGTCAATTCCACTGCATCGGGTATGCTGCCACACCTCACAAAGATCACAAGCCACCATCCTCTCACCATCATCATCCATAGCACCACATTTACAGTTCACCACCCAATTATCCGCCCCACCTTCATAGTTCAAATCACTCGTAGTCAACAAGTCAACGCCGGAACCACGAACCGAAATCTCCGATCCCGATTCCAACGCCCCAAATATCACCTCATCATCATCCACACCTTCCAATTCCACAATCTCCCGCACCTTCAGATTCTCCATGATGCAATAAGTGTCCCGCATGGCGGCCTCGGCGGCGGCTTTCAAGTCATGAACGGTGGCATGGAGCGGAACCACCAATTCCTCCCCAACTGAATTCTTCCTTTTGTATAATCCCGTTTCTAGATTCAATTCCGTTGTAACTAACGGAATCACCCGACAGATAAACCGTAAATACTCGTCGGCATCATCTTGAAACGGCCACTCTTTACTGAAATTTTTACTGTCGAGAACAGTCCTCACCGCAAACACAACAACATCGGAATCGGAATTCAACAACAGGTGGTAATACAGAAACGTGAGATCTCTATACACGTCGCTCCCGGAATCGGATTTATACTTCGGAATCACCGAGTCAACTCGGTCAGTCTCCTCCGGTTCTTGAGTTATGTTTTCGAGTGTGTCTTGAAGTGAATACTCGAGTACACCGGTGGTGGAATTGACCGCACGCCGGACCACGTAACCGCCTACAATCACGTTATTCATCGATTTCAAGACGTAATCGATCAAACCCGTGTCCCCGATGTGTTGCCTAGCTGTATCCCGGACCTCTTGTCTACTCATTCCATTCCGGTTTTCGGATTTCTTTTCTTTTAAAGCATCGACTACCACTTTAGCAACGTGTTCAAGGCGTCTCACATGCCATCTGCTATCTAATTTTGCAGCCAAATTGGAAAACTTTCTGCACCTTGCTTGTTTCTCCTTCATTGTAGACTTGTTGATTGAAGTCAATCTTGGTTTTGGTTTTGAATCTTTGATTTGTGGGGTTCTGAATTTGAGTGATATCATGAATCGGAAGAGGTCACGGATTGTTGCCAGTTGGGTATCACTTAAATCGCGATATCGGGAGATCGTTTTCTTGATTGAACAGTTTTTCAAATCTTGAATGATGTTGTTGAGTTCAAGAGTGCTTAGAATTTGAAGTGCTTGTTCGTATTTTTCCTTTGTAACTCCAAAGCTTCCATGGCAGAATTTGTAGTCCCATCTACCAAACCAGGTGTGTCCATATGATATCCCGTAAAGTAGCCTGAGGTCCATTTTTCTCTTCTTTGAGACATCCACAACGCTTATTTTCCTGGAAATACACAGATTAAATTCAAGATTTTTGGATTAAAGAAAGTGTGATGTGAAATTGAGAAATGGGAAATTTGGGGGATTACCTGGTGTGAAGAGTGGTGCAGATACGATCCCAAAGATCCATGACTTCTCTGCCACAGATGAAATTGGACCCACCTTCGATGCCATTGATGCATAGAAGGTGACCGAATCCATTGCAGTGGATTAAACCGTGTAAAATGTGAGTTTGAAGATCAAGAACACCATCTTTGATTGGTTTGTTCCATTCGTTGTCAATAGGGATGATGAAATGATACTTTCGCTTTGAGACAAAATGGTGACTCCAACCTGTTGAAATTGATGTGATTCCTCTTTGTTAAACGCTAAAGAGTTACTGATTCAATTGAATTTCAAATGCAAAACAAGATTAAGATACGTAAACCCTAATCAAAATATTGGAACCCCGTTTAGAAAAATTGAATCGAAAGATTTTTGATACTACGAGTTAACAATTTCGAAATGATAAACCCCAACTGAGAGACCCAAAATCAAAACTGGGATATCCAACAAACGCTTGAAAAAGAAACTAAACCCTTATTGAACTATCACAAACCCAGTTTAGAATTTGAAAATTGAGAATCAAAAGCTCCGATTCTTCAGATAAAACCTTCAAAATAAACTAAACCCTTATTAATTATCACAAACCCAGTTTAGAAATTGCAAATTGAGGGCCAAAAACTCCTATTTTTCTTATAAAAACTTCAAAACTAGTTCCGATGACTGTTTTCAGTGATCAAAAAAGCGGCAATTCCGAGATGGGATATAGTGAATCTACACGAAAACCCAGGTAAAGTTCATAAAACCGATATGGTAAACAGTTAGATGAATGATTAGATATGATTACCTGAGCATCGGCAGTGATCGCAGAGTGGTTGAAGAGAGTTGTTAACACATTCTTCAAAAGTATACAACGGAAGCACAAAACCCCGATTTTCATGAACGAGAAAGGTGCACCATATCGGCATTCCTTCAACTTTGTAATCCTCAGGCTGACCACATTCTTGAAGAAATCTCCTGACATTGTCTCGAAACGAACCAGACAGAGAGATCGGACAACCAGGCTGAAGAAAATTCTGTAATCCGTAATACTTTGCAGATTTCATCTTCCTCTTCTTACTGCTACTATTAGCTCCAATCATCTTGATGATGGGAATCGACATTAATGAACAGCTCCAGCTTTGAATAGCTATTTTCAATCTGAAACCCTCGAAACAGAGTATTGTTGTAGAGAGAAAGAAGGAGGAGGATAAAGGGGTTTAAGCCGTTTGAGATGAGGATGTAAGTTGTTATTGCAAGTATGAATTTTGAATGTTTGTTGTAAGAGCAATTAACCCGCTCGATTGACAGGTTCATGATCGAACGGCTGAAGCAAGAGAATCGGTGGATGGGTTTCATGACGGCCGTTGGATTTATTATATAGCAGTTGAGAGCTGTTTGTTGATGTGGAGATTCGACGCCGCGAATACTACTTCCCTGTTCTTTGTTCCATGGTATAATACAGAAGTACAGGTACAGCTCCACTAATTACCCATACAAAAAAAAAAAAAAAAAAAAAAAAAAAAAAAAAGTGTATAATAATTTTTTTGGACTAATATGTTTTTGGCACTAAATTGAAAAAAGCTCTTAATTTAATTTTCGTTGATTGTAGACACGATATTTTCATGGAATTATCGCAAAAGGACAAAGTGTCGGTTTCAGCAGGTTACAAAGCAAAGACGAATGTTAGAGGACACTTGTTAGCTAGGTTTTGTTCAATTCTTCTCTCCAACGTTAATCCTGCAACATGGTAAGCTCCTCCAACACGCACACATAAGGGTACAGAGAATGGGCTTTAAGAAATTGTTGGTCTGAAGATTTGAGATACGAGTGTGATGAACCTACGACATTCTCAATCTCCAAAACTATCGATAATCCATGGTGGAAATTCAGGGGGTGTCCAAACTATCAGGTAATATCAAGTTTCCTACTTCTTTTTGTGATCTTGTTGAACCGGTATGAATAAGTGGTTGTTGTGCAAGACTCCAAAAAAAATGCGATTTTTTTATGGCTTGATCCACCACTGCCAAACACTTACTACAAGGTAACTATGTGAAGTTCCATATGGATTTTGGAGGAGGCTAAAAACAATAAAGCATTTGGAATGGAGATTTTGAAGCTTTCAGAGGAGGCCAAGAACAACAAAGCAGTTCAAGTGGATATTTTAAACTTGTTGAAAGTGATGATACTTATGATGGTCATGCTTTTGGTGGTGGTGATTGTGATGGGGTTTATGGTTCACAATGTTGTGGTTAAAGCACTGTGAAGTTATGGGCATTAGTTAGGTTTAGGTGGAATGGTAGTAGTAGTTTAGGGTGTAAGGGTATTTTGGTCAAGTTGTTAGTAAGTTGACGCATGTGTTATGTATGGTAATATTTTGGTGTTGTAAGAGATGACAATGATAACAACTTATTATGTCTTAATGATAACAATGTATTATGTCTTAGTAATGGCAATACCTTTAACACATACATATGTATAAAAATGACAAAATCTTGAAAATTTAATAGCAACCTACTCCTCCATAGTCCAAAAATCCAAAATAAGCTCTTAATGGTTTAAGACAATGACTTTTAATCCTGGATATGGCCCTAATGAGATGTCTTAACATGTAAAGTTGGCAACTTTACTCCTTTGCATGGCTTAATGGGACCAAAACCTTAATACAATCCATAATAATCACCCAAAATCATGCATGCACCACAATAACTCATCAAGATGACATTTTTATGAACAATAGACCTCCCAAAGGACAAGATCCAACATTCCAATATCTTGGTGTAACGACCCAATTTTCAAGTCCAAAAAATTTCATTTTTAATTAATTGATTTAGAAGAAAACACCAGCTAATAATAACTTTTCATAAATCCACAACTCATGTCTAAAAACCACTCACAAAATAAAACAATGTCAGAGTACAATCCCAAGAGACTCTAATGCAGAAAACCAACATGTGTGTATGATGTGCCGCTACCGTGCCGGCTCCTTCCCCTTCGTTGAAGAGGTACCTGAAACCAAAACTGTAAACTGTAAGTACGAAGCTTAGTGAGTTCCCCCATCGTACCACATACCATACAATCATGTAACATACATACTGTCGGGCAATTCTGGGGTGCTCGATATAACACCCAAAGTTTTGAAGGCCAAGAAAGGAAAGAAAACCTTAATCTTAAGGGGTGACTCGACGAGTTCGAGCGGGATCCGGGTCGAGGAGTAAGTGACCAACTCGGCGAGTCGGCTAAGTGGACTCGGCGAGTCCGGTCTGTGCGAGGAAAACCCTAAATTTGGGACTTGGAGCCTATATAAACGCCTTAATCTTCTTCCTAGGGTTCCTTACTGCCTCTTTAGCCCTGGATACCAAACCCTAGCCGTCATATCCATTGATTGAGCCAATTATTGCCTTGAAGAGTGCATTAAGCTTGGAGAAAGAAGAAGAACCTAGAGAGTGCAAGAAGGGAGCTATAGATCTGGGATTGTGAGTTCATTCTGAGCATTTGGAGGTAATAAACTAGTTCCTGGACCCTTTTGCACCTAGATCTATGTGTGGTTGTTGGGGCTATTTAGCCATAATGTTATTATTTTGAGTTAGAAGCTAGATCTGGAGTTGCTACTTCAGATCCAAGTGTGTTATGGACTGGAGAAGCATAAAGTATCAGCCCTTGAGTCGATTTTGGAGCCCCTTGGCCTTAAACCCTAGTTTATGGTGCATTTTTCCTAGATCTCCATCTCTACACTTAAAGTTTGCAACTTTACGTGGGGAATATGCTTGGGAAGGGTAGATCTACAGTTTGGAGTCCATGCATGACTCAAAAGTCCTCTGCATGTATGTAGATCTGAATGGACTCGGCGAGTAATTCGAGTGGACTCGGTGAGTAGCATGAAGATGAGGAGGAACTCGACGAGTGGGATGAACAGCTCGTCGAGTCGGATGATGTTGGGCATGAACTCAGCAAGTTGGAGGAACAACTTGGTGAGTTGGATGAAGATTGCCTGGCACTCGGCGAGTCTGTTCTTGGACTCGGCGAGTCATGTCGTGAAACCCCAAACCCTTCGAGTTGAGACTCGAATCAGTGAGTCGGGTGGAGACTCAGCGAGTTGGGCAGGTCAGGACTCGGAAATCGTTGGACTCGGCGAGTCATGTCGCGAATGGAAGGACCCTAAGTATGTGAACTCGGCGAGTCAGTAAATGGACTCGGCGAGTAGGGTTGACCTGGAAAGGTTGACTTTGACCAGGACTTTGACTTAGACCAGAATTGTCTTGGTTAATTGTCGAGGGTCAGTTATACTAAGTGTTGCATTGATATTGATAGCTCGGGAAGCTAGTAGAGCAGGAATTCAGTGAGTGGTCGGGCAGCAGCTAGTGGGAACATCAGCAAGTTCGGCCAGTGCAGGTGAGTTTTCCTTTGTATGAATGGGTCTACGGCCACAATGCCGGTCCATGTAGTTATGAGTAGAAGACCCGGGGGTTAGCCCTAGGCACAGCATGTTAGTATGATATTCGGATAAGGTCCAATGATAGAGGGCAGGTGCCCAAGGAATGGTTTATGTGGTAGTTTATACTTGTTGTCTGTGTGATACTTGTATGTGCCTGGTAGGGAAGTGAGTGTAGGCAAGGTCCCATACCTCACCAATAGCATAGTGTGGAGGGTGTTCCACATCTTAGTAGCAGCAGAGCAGGGGCGAGGCCCAAGTTAGGGAAGGAGTGAGGGTGGGCTGGGCCCGTACCTCACTATCAGCAGGAGTATGGACGGGGTTCCATGACTCATCAGTAGCAGGACAAGGGCGGGGCCCAGAGATAGGCGAGGCCTTAGAACAAGATCCGTTAGTATGTGTTTAGCTTATGTGATGTGATGTGATATGTGTTGGGTTTTGAGCAATCTAACACTTCCTAAGTGTGCATGCAACCCTAATAAACATTGGATCTATGTTTGTCTAAATACATGCAAAATAATAATTTTCCAAGGTTCATAACCTATCTAACATGGCATGGGGAACATTTAAACATAAAAGAGTTAGATGAGATTACATACCTTTTGATGAGATTTATTCCTTGGAGTTTGAGAGCCAAGCACCAATAGTGTGAATGCCTCAAATGGAAATCACAAATCACCACAAACACTTGGAAAACTCTAGAGAGTGTACATACACTTGTAATTTTCGGCCACACACAAGCACACACACTAGTGGCTATTTCATGCAACATAAGCATGCTTATATAGTGTACATGGTTAGGGTGAAACCCTAATAACCCATGACCTTTCCTTTTCCAAGGATCCATGGGTTAAAAGCTCCATGGACTTCCATCCAAGCCTAGCTTATTAACAAATGAGTGTTAGCCCACACCATATAAAACCAATAGCCCATAATCTAATTAGTCTTCCTTTTAATCTCTAAATTAATTCATAATTAATTTAAGACTAAGACTAATTAAATAACATAACTTCATATTAATATATTAATAAACATATGTGTATAACTCTCATAAAATTATCCATAAATTATTCGGGTGAAGTGCAACCCAAATGGACCATGTCGGGTCGGGTCAAGTATATACCAAATAAGTTATGGACTTAGACACCTTATCCAACAAACTCCCACTTGGATAAGTCTAATAACTGTATTTGCCTATATAACTTCAGGAACCAACCAGCAATCGTAGCTCTCGAAAACTCTGTTGAACTATGAAGCGCCATTTTAAGGCAAGTGATCATGTAATCCTCTATTATCATGATATCAGCCGGACAAACCATGGAACTATGTCTTGCTTATCGTCTGGCAGTTGTTTCTCGATTTCCGATTTGTTTGACAAAGAACTTTACTGAACACATCAGTTTAGTTCTGACTGGGCCCGGTACATGGGTCAACACAAAATCATCGAGGGGCCCAGATATCGCTTCTCTTTCTAGAAGGAACATATAAACTTCGACTCATATGCTTGTTCTACTACTTGTTGAATTGTACACAAAGGCACGTTTTATAACATCAAGTTACTGATGCGTTTACGTGCAATCAATGCACAACCAACTCATAGGTAACAACTCATATCTCTAGGTTTGAAGATTTATATGATATTATCGTCTCACGATCACTCGAGATAAATTCCATGAAGTGATACAAGTGAGTGTGGGTTTATACCAATACTCATAACTTATGAGTACTCATGAACGTTGCAGCAACCATTACCATGTCTAAACACCTTTAGCCATCTACAAACCCAATTCATGACAATCTTGATTCATACCTACTTCCGACGTATGACCGATTGTGGAGGTTTGAATAAATTAATTATTCTGGAAGTCAAAACATGCAAAACTGAAACAATAGTAAATAATTGACAATGATAGTAACACTTTACTCATAAATAAATCACAAATTTTATTCATCATCAAATGTCGATTACATTTTACAAGTTTCAGGAAAACTATCTAATCTATAAAACTAATATCGTCCCTCAGCCCGATGCGCCTCGCATGCTGAAAATGCTTAACCCTCGTCAGTCCCTTCGTAAGGGGATCTGCAGGATTCTCATCTGACGATACCCTCTTTGCCACGAGGAGTCCTTCTTTAATCTTGTGTCTTATGAAGTGATATTTTCTGTCAATGTGTCGGGATCTGCCATGATCTCTTGGTTCCTTGGCTAAGGCAACCGCACTATTGCTGTCACAAAAAATCTCCATAGGTTCTTTAATAGCTGGCACAACTCAAAGGTCTCCAATGAAGTTCTTCAGCCATATCGCCTCCTTCGCTGCTTCACTCGCTGCTATATACTCTGATTCACAAGTCGAATCAGCCACCGTTTCCTGCTTGGAACTCTTCCAAGAAATTGCCCCTCCATTTAAGGTAAAGACCCAGCCTGACTGAGAGCGGAAGTTATCCCTATCAGTCTGAAAACTAGCATCACTATACCCTAATACTCTCAAGTCATCACTCCCACCAAGGGTAAGGATCCAATCCTTAGTCCTCCGCAGGTACTTGAGAATGTTCTTTACCGCGGTCCAATGAGCCTTGCCAGGGTTCCCCTGATACCTGCTGACCATGCTCAAGGCAAAGGCCACATTAGGGCGGGTACAAGTCATAGCATACATGATCAAGCCAACAACGGAAGCATACGGTAATTGGCTCATCTCAGCTATCTCTGCCTCTGTACTCGGACTCTGAGTCTTACTCAGTTTGGCATTGCTTTGGATCGGTAAATTTCCTTTCTTGGAGTTCTGCATGTTGAACCTTTTCAACACCTTATCCAAGTAGGTACTCTGACTAAGTCCAATTAGTCTTTTACTCCTTTCTCTTAATATCCTTATCCCTAGGATATAGGCAGCCTCCCCTAGGTCCTTCATAGCAAAGCACTTCCCAAGCCAGGACTTAACCTCCTGCAAGGTTGGGATGCCATTTCCTATAAGTAGTATGTCATCCACATACAGTACCAAGAAGCTAACTATACTCCCACTATCTCTGACATACACGCAAGACTCATCTTCACTTCTCGAGAAGCCAAACTCTTTTACCTTCTCGTCGAAACAAAGATTCCAGCTACGAGATGCTTGTTTTAATCCATAAATGGATTTCTCAATCTTGCATACTCTATTAGGGTACTCTGCACTGACAAAACCCTCTGGCTGATTCATGTACACATCCTCAGCCAACTTTCCATTAAGGAAAGCGGTTTTGACATCCATTTGCCATATTTCATAATCATGAAATGCAGCAATGGCCAGCATAACCCTAATAGACTTAATCTTTGCTACCTGTGAGAAGGTTTCATCATAATCAATACCTTGAGTCTGAGTAAAACCCTTCGCAACCAGTCGAGCCTTATAAGTATGCACCTTTCCTTCCATGTCGGTCTTCTTCTTGAAGATCCATTTGCACCCAACTGTTTTACGGCCTGGTACATTGTCAACCAAGTTCCAAACTTGATTGTCATACATGGACTGTATCTCGCTGTCCATAGCCTCCTTCCATTTAGCAGACTCCGGGCCTGCCATGGCTTCCTTAACACTGCTAGGTTCATCCAAATTTACCAGTGTACTATCACTGATAAACGTATCACCTTCCGTAGTAATATGAAAGCCATAATAAAACGAAGGTGTGTTCCTAACCCGTGTGGAACGCCTCGGAGGTACAGACTCGTCAGCTTGCTCAACAGGAGTTTCCTCCTCAGGTTGATTGCTAGTGTCTGAGGTTCCTTCACCAATTGCTTCTTGAATTTCTTCAAGATCAATTTGCCTCCCACTGTCTCCTTAGCTTATAAATTCTCTCTCACGAAAGACCCCTCTTCTTGCTACAAAGACCACATTCTCACTGGGTCTGTAGAAGAGGTAACCGAAGGATTTCTGTGGGTAGCCGATGAAAATACACCTTTCACTTCGGGGTTCGAGCTTATCATGAGTCTCACGCCTCACGAAAGCTTCGCAACCCTAAATCTTGATGTGGTCTAAATTGGGAACCTTCCCAGTCCACATCTCATGAGGTGTTTTGGTAACCTTCTTTATAGGGACTAGATTAAGGATATGGGTGGCAGTCTCTAAGGCATACCCCTAAAAAGAGATTGGTAGCGAAGCTCGACTCATCATAGAGCGAACCATGTCCAACAAGGTTCGATTACGCCTCTCAGCTACACCATTCAGCTGTGGTGTCCTGGGAGGAGTCAATTGTGAGACAATCCCACACTCCTTAAGATAGTCAAGGAACTCGGTACTAAGATACTCACCACCTCGATCGGATCGAAGCATCTTAATGTTCCTACCCAATTGATTTTCTACTTCCTGTTTGAATTCCTTAAACCTTTCAAAGGTTTCTGACTTATGTTTGATTAAGTAGACATACCCATATCTACTAAAATCATCAATAAAAGTCACATAATACCGATTAGCATCCCTTGTGGCGGTTTTGAATGGCCCACATACATCAGTATGTATTAGGTCCAAGAAACCCTCACCCCTTTCACAAGTTCCAGTGAAGGGTGATTTTGTCATCTTTCCAAGTAGAAAAGATTCACAACTATCATCCGATTTAAGGTCGAATGACTCCAAGACTCCACTCTTTTGGAGTTGGCCTATGCGTTTCTTGTTTACATGTCCAAGACGACAATGCCACAATGATGCTTTATCTAGGCTAGTAGAAGAATCAATATACAACACATTATTTCCTAAGTTGTCTACAATCGACACAATTTCATACACACCATCACAAGGTAATGCTTTAAAATAAAACACATTTTTAAAGAAAGCATTAATACCACCACATTCATTATCAAACGAAAAGGTAAAACCTTGTTTGTACAAAGCATGAAAAGAAATAATATTCCTCGCCATTTCAGACGAGTACACACATTTATTCAAATCTAATTTTAACCCATTATTAAGCAACAAAGTATAAACTCCAATCTTGGAAATAGGTGAAGCCTTCCTATTCCCCATGATCAAAATTATCTTCCCGTGCTCCACATCCTCACTTCTTCTTAGGCCATGCAAATCAGAACATTTGTGAATACCACATCCTGTATCAAGCACCCAAGAGTTAGAATATGTTGAGTAATTAGACAATATTGTGTAAATACCTGCATGGGTGGGTTTAACTTTCCCATCCTTTAGATCCTGCAAGTACTTAGGGCAGTTTCGCTTCCAGTGCCCCTTGTCCAAGCAATAGTAGCAATCAGCATCCTTGGGAATGGCAGAAGGAGTGACAGAACCGCTCTTGGTCTTTGATGAGGAGCCTTCAAGAGACTTTCCCTTGGTACCCTTCGAAGGTTGCTTCCTCTATTTCCCTTTGCCTTGCCCGATAGCCAAAACAGGGGTAGATGTTGGAGTAGGAGTAGTAGAGGTAACAACCGCCTTGCCCTTAAGACCGGATTCAGCGGTCTTCAAGAGTCCTTGAAGCTTGCTGAGGGTAACTTCCTCCTTGTTCATATGATATGTCATACGAAAATGGTCATAACAAGAAGGTAAGGAGTGCAAAATGATGTCAATTGCCAACTCCTCAGGGAAGTTCACATTCAGCTTCAGCAAACGGTCCACATATCTTTGCATCTTTTGCATGTGGGCCGTGACGGATTCACCGTCCTTCATGCGGGTTTTTATTATGGAGGAGATTATTTCATACCGCTCCTGACGAGCACTCTGATGGTACCTTTCCATCAGGTCTTGGTGCATCTCAAAAGGGTAGAAATCTTCATATGACTTTTGGAGCTCGGCTGTCATCGTGGCCATCATGATACATGCCACCTTAGTAGCATCTCTCTCATGTGTCCTGAATTCAGCGATCTCCTCAGGAGTAGCAGTAGACTCATCAAGCTCTTTTAACTCCTTATCGAGGACATATTCCTTGTCCTCATAACGAGTAACCATCCTAATGTTCCTAATCCAATCCATGAAGTTGGAACCATCAAAGATGACTCTCCCACAAAGATTCATGAGAGAGAAAGAACCAGTTGGGTTAGAGCCCGAAGCATTAGTGTTGGAAGACATCTGAAAGAAGAAAGCAAGTTTAGATTAGATATATAGAATCCTTAATAAGACACCCAAATGTAATATTAAGGCTAGGATCCAATCACAATATATTATACTTAGAAGAGGGAAGCCGTAATCTAAGTAATAATATATTTGAAAGGTAGGTGAATGACGATTCACCAATTTCCACCATGAAAAACAAAATGAATTATTAGGTTTTAATTGTATTTGAAATTCCTAGATTCTTTTGAGATTCATTGAACTTTTCAATGGCATGTTTCAATCTCGATTGTGCCCTTCAAATTTTGTGATTGGGATGCCGAGGATCACAAAACAAGGTGTGAATAACCATGCTAATTCACTTGGTACCCTTAATATTATCACCTAATCAATGTGCCGGTTAACCACACACGCTCCATTGATCAATGACAAACATTAAGTCACCCTTCGTGATCCTTACTAGTCCAAGTTAGTGTGTCGGTTAACCACACATGCTCTACCAACGACTTGGTAAGGTACAAAGTGTGAATTCCATGGACTAGCACCATGTTCACATTTTTCCTAAAATAACTAAGATTGGGAATTAAAGAGGTTTAGTTACTTTATAATAATCATTATACTTTTAATGAGGATTTAAAGTCATTGTCCTACCCGTTCGGCTAACGACCCTCCACCAGTCAAGCAAGCGGTGGGTGAGAGTGGACACCCATTAAGTTGCCATTTTATAGGCAACAACCTTATACCCACCTTATAGACCAGCTTCGTGAATGAGGCCTACTAACGGTAGAACGACTTATTCTTATACATATATATAATAATTAACCATTAATGTTATAAATAGTATAAGGGTTGAATTTTAACTATTAAAACTCTAAGGGTTGGAATTAAAGTTTATTAAAGTGTGTGAAACTTTACAAATTCCAAAACTTGAGGGCAAGTTTTGTAACTATCCAAAACTTTTCATTTCATAACTTATGAATTAAAGGTTCATAAAAATGAAGACTCTTCATTTTCATGTAACTTATGTGTTTAAATGTGTGTGTTAAAGAATAGTGACCTTTGGATATCCATAACTTGAGGACAAATTATGGACTCCATTAAAACACATAAATGATCAAGAATTAATTCTAAACAATTCAGCAAATAATTCCTATCATCTTCTAAATTCATAAGAACATGAACATGATCATCAAAATTTCAAGAATTATATGAACACATAAAATCATGGAATTTTGATATATGCTATTGTAAATGGATTAGAACAACCATTACACCAACTAAAACAAGTTTTAAAACACCAAAACAGTTTAGGGTAATGTTTCTAGTCCATTTCCAGCAGCAAAAGTCGAAATTCTGCATTCTGATCATTCTACTCGCCGAGTGCACGAACCTACTCGGCGAGTAGGATGAATTTTGCCATGTACTCGGCGAGTCCATCAGCCAGACAGCAACAATTTCAACTTTTTTCACTATTTTGCATCAAGTATCAAACAAGCAAGCCTAGGCTCTGATACCACTGTTGGGTTTTGAGCAATCTAACACTTCCTAAGTGTGCATGCAACCCTAATAAACCTTGGATCTATGTTTGTCTAAATACATGCAAAATAATAATTTTCCAAGGTTCATAACCTATCTAACATGGCATGGGGAACATTTAAACATAAAAGAGTTAGATGAGATTACATACCTTTTGATGAGATTTATTCCTTGGAGTTTGAGAGCCAAGCACCAATAGTGTGAATGCCTCAAATGGAAATCACAAATCACCACAAACACTTGGAAAACTCTAGAGAGTGTACATACACTTGTAATTTTCGGCCACACACAAGCACACACACTAGTGGCTATTTCATGCAACATAAGCATGCTTATATAGTGTACATGGTTAGGGTGAAACCCTAATAACCCATGACCTTTCCTTTTCCAAGGATCCATGGGTTAAAAGCTCCATGGACTTCCATCCAAGCCTAGCTTATTAACAAATGAGTGTTAGCCCACACCATATAAAACCAATAGCCCATAATCTAATTAGTCTTCCTTTTAATCTCTAAATTAATTCATAATTAATTTAAGACTAAGACTAATTAAATAACATAACTTCATATTAATATATTAATAAACATATGTGTATAACTCTCATAAAATTATCCATAAATTATTCGGGTGAAGTGCAACCCAAATGGACCATGTCGGGTCGGGTCAAGTATATACCAAATAAGTTATGGACTTAGACACCTTATCCAATAATATGTTTATGTGCTATTATATGTTAGTGGGCGGGGCCCTGTGACAGGCGAGGCCTAAGTGAAAAAGATTTGTATTCGAGTGGGGCTCGAAGCCAGGCGGGGCCTGGAGTGGCGGGGCCGTTGTAGCAGGCGAGGCCCGAGGTAGGGGGCGAAGCCCGGGATAGCGGGCGCGGCCCAGTATGTGCAGTATGTGGTTATGCATGGTATGTGGTAGGGTGGGGAACTCACTAAGCTTCGTGCTTACGGTTTTCAATTTTGGTTTCAGGTACTTCCGGCAACAGAGGGAAGAGCTCGTGGTGATCGCATGGCACACACCATAGTTTAGACAGCCTGGGAATGTTTACTCTGATAACGAATACTTTGTTTATGTTTGAAATAATGAATTTGCTTAACGTAATGTTTTATTAAAAGAAAGTTTTAGTCTTGAATTTTGGGACGTTACACTCGACCTACCCAGTACGCCCATTCTGGGGTGCCGACCTACCCGTGCGGCCATTCTGGGGTGCCGTCCTACCCGTGTCAAGCCATTATGGGGTGTTGACCTACCCTTTTCAAGCCATTCGGGGGTGCTGACCTACCCGTTGGTCCTAACAACCGAACTTGGGGATTATTCCCCTCCTACTACCGCTTTCACATATAGCATACCATGTAATAGCAAACCTAGATGATATCACAAAGACAATCATCTAACATACAACTTCTACTGGTGGGCCGACATTGTGGCCATAGACCCACCGCTACTAGAAGGTAACTCACCTCGATCAAGTAGTTGTTGTCATATTGAGTGGGAAGTCTCTTCCTGCTGTCGCTCCGGAAATCCTCCGGCTACAATCCCCACAAAACACTAAGTCAGAACGGATATCTACTCTTAGGGTAAAATGACTATTTTACCCCCAAACAAGTCCAAGTCAAAGTCAACTTCAAGTTGACTCGACTCGCCGAGTTGGGCCGTCAAATCGCCTCAATGAGTTCCTCTCTTATATGAACATTGCATGAAACTCATCCGACTCGCCGAGTTGTATGAACAACTTGTCGAGTTCACCGTCGTCAGAAGAGCAAGTCTGACCTCGACTCGCCGAGTTGTATGAACAACTCGTCGATTTCATCTTCAATCTTAAGGAGATTGTCTTGGACTCGCCGAGTCTGTTCTAGAACTCGTCGAGTCCCATGAACTCCAGGTTTTAAACCAAGTCCAAAGCGTTGGGTCACTCTTTCTGACCTTCTACAGTCCCTCTAACACCCAGCTAAGTCCTTTAGACTCTTATCAGATATGCGACTTTATGACTTGGACTCGTCGAGTCCAAGAACGGACTCGCCGAGTCCAGTATTGACCAATTCCATACAGCTGATTTAAATGAGATCTAACACACCAAAACCAAAGATCTGGCCTCCTAATGTCCACTTTATACGTAAAGTTCCAAACTTGATTCACATGCATGAGGTTTTTAGCTCAAAAATCCACATAAAGTGTCCTACAATGTGCATGGGGCTCTCATGGCCCTAAAGTTGGCACCTTTATGCCATGAGACCCCTCTTAAGGTCCAGATATGAAGTCAAAACCCACTCAACACTTCTAATTCCGAAACATGACTTAGCAATCCAAAGAGATCCCAAGTTAAAGATGAATAAACACATAGATGAGTCAAGACAGGGGCATTATACCTTAAAGATGCTGAAAATGAAGTAAAATCCCTGGATCTACTGGCCCCAACTCACGTTCCAAGCTCCTTCTTTCCTTACAAGCTTTACAACCACACAAGAACACCAAAAATGGCCTCAACAAAGCACCAACAACTAGGGTTTCAATGAGAAGTGTTTTGGGAGCATAAGGAACAATATGGTCGTCATATCATTGCTTAAATAGAGTGCAAACCCTCAGATTAGGGTTTTTGTCCGAACAGTACCTACTCGCCGAGTCCGAGACCCGACTCGCCGAGTTCATCACTTAAGTCTCGCATTCCGTCTAGGGATGTCAACGGGGGCAAATGGGACGGGGAGTGCATCCCCCACCCCCGCCCCTGAAATTTCCTTGTTCCCCCATCCCCGCCCCCGCCCCCGAAATGTTCAACCTTCCTACCCTCGCCCCCGCCCCCGAATCCCCTTTATTACCCACGCCCCCGATTGATTTTGGGTTGTCTTTTTTTGGCTAAAAGAGGTTGTTATTTACGCTAAAAGAAACTATTTTTTAGGTAACAAATAATTATGTATAATAGAACTTTACATGTTAAAAATAAAAAAGTTATGGCATCTTAAAAACATTATACTAACAGTTTAAAAACATGTTTTTTGATAAATTTTGAAAGCTCAAAATCATGTTATAGTTTATTATATTTATATATTTAATATATGTAAATATATGTGTAATTTATTAACGGGGTCCTCATGGGGGTTTCGGGACGGGATTGCCTATCCCCGCCCCCGCCCCTGAAATTAAAACGGGGGTTAACCTTGCCCCCGCCCCAGTCCCCGCCGCCGATTTTTTTAAAAAATTTCCCCCAAACAGGACGGGGCCCCCACGGGAACGGGGTCCCACGGGACTTTTTGACATCCCTAGTTCCGTCCCGCTTCTACTCGGCGAGTTGGTCCTTCAACTCGCCGAGTCCAAGGCCAAAATGCGAAAAATATATAAATAGCTAATGAAGGAAATACGTACCAAGAACCAGGTGCTACACTTGGAGTAGCTCATACTCACAAGGATGGCTCTAAAGACCAAAATGAAATACCATCAAAAGCTCAAAAACCATTCAAATAGGGGCTAGGGTTTTGTTTCTAGGGGTTGGAGGCTGAAGATAATAGGGCTTGGTGGTGACTTAAGGAGCTTAAATAGGGTCCAAGACCCTAAATTTGGGTTTGGGACTGACTGGAGTACGACCATCGTACTCCTTAAACAACCACGATAATTTTCTTAGTACGCCAAGCGCATGCCAATGCTCACCCCGTGTACTGGCCTTATCACTAGTATGCCATGTGTACACTTGTGTACGCCCCGCGTACCCAGTTAAACCCTAAAATCACCAAGCTTCCGAAGGTTATAACTTCTTCGTTATAAGTATGTTTCCAATGATCCTTATATCCATGAAAGGTAACGAGAAGCTCTACGCTTATATCAACTCATACTTATAACTTCCCGAACTAAAATCCAATTTCCATAAAAGCCCGAACTGACACTTTACCAATATACCCCTTGGCTCTAAAACACAAACCGAACACCCAGATCATCTAAGTTACATTAGCCACACCCAAACGGGTCTAAATCTCTATTTCCCCAAAGGCCCTAATCTTGATGATAACTGATATTCGGGCCACAACCCTGATTTAGGAAACGAAACAGAACAGGGTGTTACAACTCCCTCCACTTAAATTAGATTTCATCCTCAAAATCACTCATTACCACCTTCCTCCAAACAAACGTTCCAAACAAAACCTTCTAGTGTTGAACAATCACTGATCCCATATGGAACATGGTGTTACTAGTTCAAGAATTATTTTTAGGCTAATATATGAGGAGATGAATTCGTTAATAGAAGATTTTGATTATGGAATAAACGAGATAGGTTTATAAAACATGGTGGTGGACTTAAAAGTGCTCATAATCATGCTTATGAGAAATATGCCAATTTAAGAGATAGTAAAAAGAAATTGTAACATCCCAAAATACAGGCCAAAAATTTCACTTTTTTTAAATAGGTCATTCATAAAAACTTCGATATAAAAGTTTCATAATAAAGCTTCATGTCTGAAAACCAGCCACATCATAATAATATGTCAGAGTACATCCCAGAATAATCCATAATGCGGAAACAAGAGAGTGTGTGTGTGTGATATGCCGCTACCGCGCCAATTCCTTCCCCCTATCTGAAGAGGTACCTGAAACCAAAACAGTAAACTGTAAGCACGAAGCTTAGTGAGTTCCCCCATAATACCTCATACCATGAAACCATATAATGAACAGCTGGGAGATACGAGCCTCACCTACACTCATGGAGATACGAGCCTCACCCACACTCCGCTATCTGGGAGATACGGGCCTCGCCCACACTCCGCTATCTGAGAGATACAGGCCTCGCCCACACTCAGCTACTAAGCCATAACATACAAGTATCACACAGACAACGAGTATAAACAATTCTATCATACTAGAATATATCATAATCAAACTCAATTATAAGATACGGGCTCTGCCCACACTCCGATACTACATATCATCTATACGGGCCGGCCTTGGTGCCTTAGACCCGTTCCTACTGGAAGGAAACTCACCTCGAAAAGTAGCTACCGAAAGTCTGCCTGCTGGACGTCTGACTGCTGTACCGGTAATCCTCCGGCTAATAAATCCATAAACATAGATTGGTTACTCATAAATAGCCTTAGGTCAAATGACTGACCTACCTCTGATCCAAGTTCAACTCCTTGGTCAAAGTCAATTTCCAGTTGACTGGACTCGCCGAGTCCCTCTCCTACTATCCCAGTTCTACTCATCAAGTCCCTCTTCCCACTCACTGAGTCACCCTTAACTTACTACTAGGGACGATTAGACTAACTCGCGATCTGACTCGCTGAGTCCGAGAATAACTCGCCGAGTCCCACGAGCAGATCTCCTACTTGCTTCCAAATCCTCACCAGAGCATCCATCTTGAGGATTTGGTTTATGGGACTATTGTTACACGTTAAATTGCTAACTCTGCGTGCAGCTACGAAAGGTTGGACCTTCTACACTTAAACCCTCCTTAACTCAGTAACAACTCATATGACTCACCGAGTTTGAAGAACAACTCGTCGAGTTCCAGGCAATCTTCATAGGACTCACCGAGTTGTTCATCCAACTCGTTGAGTCTAAGACCATCTTCATAGAACTCGCCGAGTCCACTTTGGAACTCGCCGAGTCCCTTCAGACCTCCTCCCATACAGACCAAATCTGAGACATGCAACGGTTCCAAACCATAGATCTAGGCTCCTAGGGCATGATTATCATGTAAAGTTGCAAACTTTACGTGCATGCATGGCCCTATGAGCTCCAAAAGGCAATTCTAAGCTCTTTATGAGGTCATACACTCAATAGGGACCTTAATCACTACAACTACAGAGACTTTATACTTCTAAGACGTCCATAAGGTCCATATTTGAAGTCCTTTCAGAACATAGAGCATAAACACATGGAGTTTGAGGTTTTAGGGCTTGAAAATCACTAATTAGGGAAAAAAAACGAGGATCTAATGCACTAGTGATCAAGATAGGAACTTTTCTACCTGAATGGAAGCTTCCCACAGTGTAGATTTCGGATCTACTTCCCCTTCTTGCACTCTTCAACCTCCTCCTTCTTCTACTAAGCTTCAGATTTCCTTCACAAGGCCAAGATCACTCACAAGAACAATATGGGGGCTAGGGTTTCACTCTACAGCTCTTTAGAAGTGTTAGGGACAAAGGAGGCCAAGTTAGAGCGTTTACATAGGGTGCAAACACCCGGGTTAGGGTTTTTGCCCAGACAGGGTCTACTCGCCGAGTCCACAGCTTAGACCCCGCATCTTATCCCGCTTCTACTCGGCGAGTTGGTCCTTCAACTCGCCGAGTCCAAGGCCAAAAATTCAATATTTAAAGAGTTAATTACAAAGAATACATACCAAGAACCAGGTGCTACAGAAATCAATACATATTCCTTATGGTAATGAAAATGAAGTAATTTAAAGTGAGTACAAAATTCGATTAGAAGCTAGAATTTATTTCTTACCTACTATGAAAAGGATTGTCTTTTTGTGGGCATTGAGAAAACGAAGAATCTTTCGGTATAGGAAACTATTCAACTTTGAAATGGCTAAAAGAACATAATGAATATGGTTCAAATGTCACGTTTGAAAATACTCCGGGTAATTCCCATGATTCAAATAGTATATTATTATTTGTTGTGCTAAAGAAACAACTAATCAAATTATATAGGATCTCGGTCATGACTAGTGTGGTATCTTGGTTGACAAGTCAATGATGTCTCCCAAAATGAGCAACTAGCTCTTTGTTTGCATTTTTTCGAACAAAAAAACATGAAAAATCATTGAATGGTTTCTTAGTTGTGTTCATGTTAGTGATACAACCACATTGTCTCTTTAATATGTAGTTACACTATAAGAAAAATAGGCGTCCGTGAATTAAAACTTAGAGATTGATCAATCAGTCTCAACTACCATGTATTTAGGACAGACTAATCAACCACCGATATTGTTTAATACTGATTTCAATGTATGAATCATTAGAGACTGAACAAAATGTATTGGAGACTGACATTCATGCCCTAACATGTTTGCACTACATTTAGAGAGTAAATTATTAAAGTCTGAAATTTAGTATTTGCAATTGATTAACATGTCATGTATCAATTACTGATGAATTAGTCATAAATTTCAGTCTCTGATTGACATGCCTTGTTTTAGATTTAGGACACTTCTCAATGACTAAATTGCAGTATTCGACACTAATCAAGGAATATTAGATATCATACATCATGAACGTGTCCCATATAGAATTTGGAGAGGCATTTATCATGGATTGGATTTCAATCTCCGACAAACACACGTCATTATATATTTGGAGGGACGTTTTGTAACGACCGTAGATCAGGGCTAGTCAATTTAGAGACGATAAGCATCAAAAAATGACTTTTTGATAGAATATTCTGAATGAATAATCTTAACTAAGTTGTAGTGGTCATGACAAGGATTTTGGATATATAAAGAACGCCGAAATCCGAGTAATAACAAAGAAGTTATGGCCCGTCGAAATTTCGCGACGGAACCCGCACGACACTACATGACGTAAATAGCGAATTTACGATAGAGCGATTTTTAGCCTTAGCGATCTAAACGAAAGTCGTAGAGTTCATTAAACCGAGAGCGTGCATAAAAAGAATGCCCAAATCTGACTTTGTACGTGGAAGTTATGATTTTTCTAAGTTTCGGATTAACAGTGTGCAGCCCGAAGTTCAAATATTAGATCAAGCAATTTGTAGCCGACACAAACTAAACGAGAATCGAATGACTCGTTAATAGTAGTTTAACGATAAAAAGACAGAAGAAAACGGACATCGGATGAAGAAGTTATGGATTTTAACGGACCAATCTTGTCCCAGTCTGTTAAAAATATAACTTTAAAAATAAAGTCAAAATTAGCCGACGAAGTCAAAATTTTTGAAGTTCATGGCCCAAAGGCTAGTCCGAAGCCGTACGCCCAACGTAGAGAGTTATGCCTAACGTTCGCGTTGCATGGCCTCGGATTGACCAAGTCGCCCATTTTCACATGTAGACACGTAACAGACACCTCCTAAGCCCGAATTCTGATCAGAAGCCACGTATCGCCTACGCGTCACGTACGAGAGTATGCACAGCGTACCGATGTACGCCCTACATAATGCAAGGCTTCAACCAGCTATAAAAGGGATGCGAGGTTGTCCGATTTATGTTACAAATTCTCATTCTTTTCACCTTTTATACTCTCCCTAGCCACTCTAACATCCCCCGAAACCTAGGGAACACCCCTAACACACGAAGCAAGTCCCGAAGCCCGGAAGTCCCTAAGAAAATAATTTTTTCAAGTCGAAACTCTGCCCGCGTGAAGCCCGGTGATGGAACCTTGACCCTGATAAGGTCTTGCTTCTGCTTCACGGGTAAACTTTTCTTGGTTGCCTGGTTATCACTACAAGATCACAGAGAACAAGGGTCGTCAGCCGCTTTCCGGGAGGGGCTCCCGGAAGAACGCTCCGACGGTCAAGTTAGAGGATGATTTAGGGTTTGTGTACGCGTTCTCTAGAAGGGTCAGAGAACTTACCTCGCTAGTCTGAGAGTGCATCCTTTTATACCTAGCGCCCCTGCCTGGTCCGTACCAGACATGATCGCTTTTTGGGGAGTCAGGATCAGAGGCGCTGATTGGAAGGTCATGCGCCCTCAACCGCTAGAGCGCTCTCATTTGCTCTGACGGTAATGCTCTGATCCCACTGTTTGTCTCCTGACCGTACCTTTTGTCTTGGAGCAAGGAGCGTCACTTGGCGAGTGCGAGCCTTCCGCCTAGGCGTTCCGCTCCCGGGGGCGCCAACGGGCGCTGAGCCTGCTGGGTTGGGCTTGGCTGGTGTGCTCGGCTCTAGGGCTTGGACGCGGCTCTGCTGTGCTGCCCTAGGCACACCATCAAGTCCCCCGGTCCATTAGTCGTAGCGTTGCAGCGCTAGCTACGACATTCTGGACTTAATTGATTGACGTGTGTTCGTTTTCATCTACCCGTCGCTTCGTTTTTAATGGCGACGT
The DNA here is from genome assembly GCF_051521515.1 of Lactuca serriola. NCBI lineage: Eukaryota > Viridiplantae > Streptophyta > Magnoliopsida > Asterales > Asteraceae > Lactuca > Lactuca serriola. The sequence goes on from NC_136410.1 coordinate 91,994,819, forward strand.
GACTGCGCATGACTGCTCGCAGTTACATCATTATGTCAGACATTTAAATGTCCCGCCTCTTCCCCTTCTTTAAGAGGGTGTCTGCATAGTTTCTTTCGCTTCATCTGTTCTTCCTTTCCTATTCGTGTTCATTCTTCTTTCCCTCTCATGGCTAACCTTCCCGGAATTGTCCCTTCTGCTGCCGAGTATCGACAATTGAAGGCCACGTATGGCTTATCCTCCTTAAAAGGTGTGGAATTTCCTTCCCCTGGTTCTAGCATCTCTTCCCCCCCCCCCCCTCCTGGCAAAATTGGGGTTTTACTGAAAACCCTGGATGCCGGTATATGATTTCCCCTGACGGACTTTCAAGAGGAAGTCCTTCAGAAGGATGGTTGTAGTCTTCAGATGTTGACCCCTAATGCTGTCAACAAAGTGGTTGCCTTCAGATGTAGGGCAAACGGGTACCTTCCCGACTACTTTATCTTCAAGTTCTTCTTCCGATTCTGCATCACCGGAGATAAATGTACCTTCTCAGTCCGGCGAGAGGGACACGCCTTAGTTCTCGATGGGTGTACCCCCAAGAACTGGCAGGACAAGTAGTTATGGGTGAACCAGGGACTGGTTGGAAGCGGCCGCTATCGTGCCAATGTATTTGCTGATACCATTCCTAAGCTTTTCCCCCACAACCAAGGTGTCATCGATTATCTGATGAGTGTGCATGTATCCACCGAAGATTACTCTGAGGCGCTTCTCTCTGGTGTGGGGATGAGTCCTTCTTAGAGGCAGCGTGGCAAGATGGCGGTGTTCTTCTCAGTCGTTGATGGTCAGTGTAGTATCTTCCCCCTTTTCTTTTCTTGTTTCTCCTCGTTGCTTCCATGTTTTTAATATCTCCATTCTGCTTTCCCCCAGACACTGAGTCTTCTTTGTCTATGGATGAGGTGTTGTGTAAGCGCTATCGGGGCAAACTGGAGTTTCGTGAGGTAGACCTGGTCGATAGCCTTCCCCCTCCTCGCCAAGCAAACCGACTTGCTCTGACCACTGCTCCTCCCGTTCCTCCAGTAAGCTTATTGGAGTCCAAGGAGGATGTGTTGCGTGTTCGTCCCATTTCCTCTGTCATGCCCTTGTGCGGCGCTCCCTCTTCCTCCCTGGAGGACAGTGAAGATAGCAAAGAATGTGTCATTGGTGATGTTCGGCGGATGCAGGCGAAACGGAAAGCTATGCAAGCCATGGGCGAGCCGGTTACCGGCACTCCCCCTGTCGTCAAGAGAGTGCATATTAGGCGCAGCTTTTCTCGCCTACTGAGTTCGATGAGTTCCGTTCCAATGAGTTCTACATCCACTGGCGTGGTTGTGATTCCCGATGATGATGTGCAACAGTCTGAGGGAGTCGACAGGGCGACTGAACAGCCTGTTATTTCAGATTTTTCTTCCATTCCCTCTCCAACTATTTTGTTTTCTCCCTCCAAGCTTTCCCCGGTGAAAGACTTTGGCCTCCATAAGCCGGTTACAGTTTCCAATGACGGTGGCCCTAGTGACGGTGCTTCTGGGTCTACAGTTTTTGTGCCATCGTGGGATCTTCGTGATGATTCTTGTCTGTCTATTCGTGCCAATGCTCTGGAATTCTCGCGCCATGCCTTCCCTCCAGCTGCAGTTGAGGATATGGAATTGATGGGTAATGCTGCCCTTGCTCACAATATGGCTTACGCTGCTGCACAGGCCATGTTTTATCTTGTTGCAGGTTCCCGGCGTATCCACGCCCTTGGCAAGGTGGGGGCCACATATGCCACCTGTGGATCACGTGTAGCTTGTTTGGAGCGTCGTTTGAATGAGCTTGGTGATGATCTTCGCTCTTCTGAGAAGAAATGTGAGTTGCTAGCATCCGAGAAGAACATTCTTGACGAGGCTAGGGCTGCATTGGAAATCAAGGTCGATTCTCTCACACAAATGAATGAAGGCTTAATGATCCAGGTTGAAAGTCTTTAGCGTGATGTTGTCGATCGTGACAAGCTTGTATCGTCACTGCATTCAGATGTGGATGTTGTTCGGCGAGACTTGGATTGGTTGTTGCATGTTGGCGTTGTCCGGATTGTTGATAAACTGATAGAGCATCCTAATTTTACCAACGCCATCAGTCTTATCCGCTATGCTACGTACATGGCTAGGGTCGAGTCTGTTCAGAAGACTTTAGGTGGTGGTGGGAATGGGGAGGCGGTTGTTGGTGCGCCGTCTGTTGGTCCTGTGGTTAGTATAAATGATGCTCTTTTGTCCTTCACTAGTATGGATCATGCGAGTCTATTAGGTTTGGGGGAGGTGGGTATTGAAGGTTTGCGGGAGTTATGCTCCTTTGGTGGTTCATAGGGTACGCCTGAGAGTACTGTGGGTCATGAGATGGTGTTTGTAACAGCCCGTATTTCTAGGTATCTTTTATGCTTATGTTTTTGGTGTTTAGTGAGGGGACTCGGCGAGTTGGAGCTCAGACTCGCCGAGTAGGATCGCGGTTCTGGACGCGGGTTCGCGCCTGGACTCGGCGAGTCCAAGGTATGGACTCGGCGAGTCCATGCTGTTTAATGAAACCCTAATTTCTCGGGTTTGGGACCTATTTAAAGGGCCTTAAGGCCGTCATTTGTGCTCACCATACCCCTGAGTGAAACCCTAGTGAGTTTGAGCGTTTGGAGCAAAGCAAGGAGCCATTATTGACCTTGGAGGTGTTATATTGCAAGGGAAAGGAAGCAATAGCTAAAGGGAATCAAGAGGAGCCACTTCCTGAAGATTTGAGGTCCAAAACATCACATTTGAGGTACTACTTTCGAGCTATTCTCTGTTATGTTGATGTTTATATTGATTTAGGGCTTATTGAGCCCTTTTATGGCTAGATCTAGTGCTTCCTTGGTCCCTTAAGGGAGTTAGGTTCTAGATCTGGACCCTTGGAGGTCCAGAGTGTCCCTTTGCCCAAGCTTTTTATGAATCCATGGGGATTTTGGATTGGGGTCTTTGTGCTTGAGGTCAAATCACCATTTATGAGTCATGGGGTGTGTTATGAGCACCAAGATATGGACTTTACGTGATGAATAAGCTTAGGAGGGCCAAATCTATGAGTTGTTGGAGCGGATCTGACCTCAGAAGCAAGTTTGAGTTGATGCATGGCATGGACTCGCCGAGTCTGAAGAACAGACTCGGCGAGTAGCATGAAGATTGTCCTTAACCACTCAGTGAGTGGTCCTGCCGAGTTATGGGTTGACTCAGTGAGTCAGGGAGAGTTAGAAAGGGTTGACAGGTGGACTGAGTCAAACTAAAACTCTCCGAATTGTTCTTGAGACTCGGCGAGTTGAGTCAGGGTGGCCCCGCGATTCAAACCAGGTGGAACTCTTCGAGTCAGGGGAATACTCGACGTGTCAAAAAGGGAATCCTAGAGAGTTGGTGAAAACACTTAGACTCGCCGAGTCGCTCTAGTGCACTCGTCTAGTCCGGTCTAAGTTGACCATTGACCGTTGACCGTTGACCAGTGTTGACTTGATAGGGGTAGTCAACCTGAGTGGTAAAAGTGTTAATTAGAGTCATATGATGCTATAGGAGGATTATAGCTCGGAGGATCGAGCACGAGTGATTTCCGGGATTCGCGAGTTATCGAGATACACGAGGTGAGTCTTCTCACTATACTTTACCTTGAGTAGGTAACCAGAGTTATGTGATAGAGTATTTGTATGCTATATGTATGTGATGTGTTGTACTGCATTATTTCTATGTGATTTATGATGTGCATGTTTATAGAGTTGGAACCGGAAGGTTCACAGAGTTAGAACCTGAGGGTTCACAGAGTTTGGGTGCACGGACCCATAAAGTTATAGCCTCGAGTGGCTAATATGTGTTAAGTGTGGTATTTTGGGGAACTCACTAGGCTTTGTGCTTACAGTGTTAGTGTTGTTGTTTCAGGTACTAGCGATGACCGTGGAAAGGCGCCGGCTTGATCTGTACACACGCATGGGATTTTTGAATATATATATGATCTTTGGATTTTGTATGATATGAATTGAGATTTTACACTTAATTTTTTATGAAAATTAAATGAGAAATGTTTTTATACTTGTGAAAAATTATTTTGAAAATTCACGGTGTTACAAGTTGGTATCAGAGCCTTGGTTTGAGGGATTCGAGTACACCTTCGGGCTTATTTGAACTCAAACTGAGGATTTGAGAAGTAATTTCAAAAAGAGTAAAAGATTTTTGAAAAACACAGAGCAGAGTTGTGTGTACGATCAGTCCGCTCCCGAACAGTGATTTCCCAAAATACCTTTATGTTATGTGATATTGATATTGATATGATGTATCTGCATGCTAGAGTAGGCTAGGTATTCATATTAGGACTAGAGTGGCCTGATTTGTGATGCCTTAGCCTAGGAAGAGGTGAGCTGCTATGAGATGCTTGAGAGTGAGTAGGTAGCAACGAGGGGCTTATAAGAGATCTATTAGAGGGAGGTATGTGCTTGATAGAGTACTTGGAATTTGGGATCCAAAGAGGAGGACTTGGGGTGTATTCTGATACGGTGTGGACAGTAGTATTGGGCCTGTACTACTGAAAGCACCGGAGCGGTGTACAGCCCAAGTAAGAATCTTTGGAATACCAAGGATCAAGGAGGAAAGAGTTGACGAGTGTGAGTATGCTCATATGGGTTCTAATTTATCGTATGTTGTATTTCAAAGGTAGATCATGGTGAGGACACGCTTGATGCCCGAGAGCAGTGGTACCAGTGATGAGGAGATCCGTCGGATCATCCATGAGGAGGTGGCTGCGGCCATCAGGGCAGAGATACCGGAGATGGGTCTATAAAGACCATGCTGATTGAGACATTTGACGAGCGTTATGCCACTCTTTCTGAGGCTGCTGTTGCAGCGGCCACCGCAGCGATTGCTGCCGCGAGGCTGCAAGGTGGTGATGCGTTGCTGTTCCGGGAGTTCAGCAACACAAAACCACCAGAGTTTGATGGGACCCAGGATCCGATGGCAGCTATGAGGTGGATATCTGATATAGAGGGGTGTTTCTTCACTTGCTCATCTCCTGAGCATTTGAAGGTTCGGTTCGCGCTGAACCAGCTTCGCTTGGGAGCGAAGGACTGGTGGAAGTTTGTGACGGTGCATTTCACGCTTGCTGAGCTTGCGGTAGTAACCTAGGAGAGGTTCACTGCCATGTTCCGAGACGTGTACGTTCCCCAGGTGGAGAGGGAGCGTTTGGCCCAGGAGTTTATGACCCTCAAGCAGGGTACTGAGTCAGTTACAGCAATTACCAGGATGTTCCATGAGAGGGCAATGTTTTGCCCTGAGCACGTGTCCACTGAGCAGGCACGTATGAGTCGGTATTTGAGCATTTTGAGGCGAGACATTCGGGAATTCGCGGCGAACTCCTTGTACCGGACATTTGCTGAGCTTCAGGCAAATGCCCGGAAGAGGGAGATTGAGCTAGAGACTCAGGCCAGGGAGGAGGCGGAGTCTCAGGGGAGGGATCGGCGACCGACACAGTCTCAGCCGGCAGCCAAGCGGGCCAAGCCCGCTGATCCCAAACCAGGGAGCCAGAAGGGCCGCACTTGTGGGAAGTGTGGCAAGGGTCATGATGGAGTTTGCAGAGCGGGATCTTGCTACAAGTGTGGCAAGGAGGGGCATATGGCCAAGGACTGCCCCAAGGGGTTTGCGGTGTGTTTTCACTGCAACCAGACCGGACACCGGAAGGCGGAGTGTCTGTAGTTGCGGGGATCAGCTCAGGGAGCACCTCAGGGATCCGCCCCTGCCGCCATCAGAGTTGCAGAGAGTCGGCCAGTGAAGGCCGAGGCGCCGAGGGCACGAGGGAGAGCCTTTCAGCTGACCGCGGAGGAGGTCCACGCAGCGCCCGATGTCGTGGCTGGTATGTATTCTTTCATGTATTTATTTTGATGTTGAGATATTATGCTTATGTTATGTTATGCGTAGGTACTTTTCTTGTGAATTCTGTACCTGCCTTGGTGTTATTTGACTCGGGTCCAAGTCGGTCTTTTGTATCTTTGGCTTTTAGTTAGCATATCAGTGTTAGTCGTGAGGCGTTGAGTCGGCCTCTGAGAGTTTCCATAGCTGATGAGAGGGTGATATATGCCACGGAGGTTCTCCGAGGTTGCGTAGTCGAGATTTTCGGTGTTGAGTTCCCGATTGATCTGATTCCTATTTCGATGGGTGATGTATGTGTCATTGTGGGCATGGACTGGTTGAGCAGATTCGGTACGGTTATCGACTGCGAGCGTCAGCTGGTGACCATACGAGACCCTAGTGGGGGAGTTCTTTCGGTGTACGGCGAGGGTACACGTTCAGGATCAGCGTTTTGTTTGGCCGCTAGGGCGAGGCAGTGTCTACAGCAGGGCTGTAAGGATTATGTGGCGTATGTGATGGATACGCGGGTGGTTTCTGAGAGGCCGAGTTCAGTTGAGGAGGTTCCGGTGGTGCGTGAGTTCCCGAGGAGTTGCCGGGTGTGCCTCCTGTGAGGCAAGTGGAGTTCAGTATTGATTTGGTTCCGGGGGCCGCGCCTATCGTTAAGGTGCCTTATCGCCTTGCACCTCTAGAGATGCAAGAGTTATCATCGCAGCTTCAGGAGCTGCTGGGGAAGGGATTTATTCGGCCGAGCAGCTCGCCGTGGGGAGCGCCTATCCTGTTCGTCAAGAAGAAGGATGGTTCACACCGGATGTGCATTAATTACCGGGAGTTGAACAAGCTGACGGTCAAGAACCGTTACCCATTGCCGAGGATCGACGATTTGTTCGATCAGTTGCAGGGAGCATCTTGGTTCTCCAAGATCGACTTGAGGTCTGGATATCATCAAGTGAGGGTGCGGGATGAGAACGTCCAGAAGACAGCGTTCAGGACGCGTTGTGGGCATTATGAGTTTGTGGTGATGCCTTTTGGGCTCACCAATGCCCCGGCAGTGTTCATGGATCTCATGAACCGAGTTTGTAGGCCGATGCTGGATCGGTCGGTGATTGTGTTTATCGACGACATTCTGGTATATTCGCGATCTAGAGAGCAGCATGAGGAGCATTTGAGAGAGGTTCTCGGAGTTCTGAGATCGGAGAGGCTTTATGCCAAATTCTCCAAGTGTGATTTCTGGTTGCGGGAGGTCCAGTTCTTAGGACATCTCGTTAACCAGGAAGGGATATTGGTCGATCCGGCCAAGGTTGAGGCGGTGATGAGTTGGGAGGTGCCGAAGTCACCCTCTGAGATCAGGAGTTTCCTAGGGTTGGCAGGGTATTATCGGAGATTTATCAAGGATTTCTCCAAGATCGCAGTATCACTCACCAGATTGACCCGGAAGGGTGTTGCATTCTCATGGGGTCCCGAGCAGCAGGCCTCCTTTGAGACACTTCGCCAAAGGTTGTGGGAAGCCCCGGTATTAGCTCTCCCGGAATGGATGGAGGACTTTGTGGTATATTGTGATGCATCGATTTTGGGGCTAGGAGCGGTGCTGATGCAGAGAGGGCATGTGATAGCATATGCATTGAGGCAGCTGAAGCCTCATGAGACGAGATATCCCACCCATGATCTAGAGTTAGGGGCAGTAGTGTTCGCCCTCAAGATTTGGCGTCACTACTTGTATGGGGTTCGGTGTACGATATACACAGACCATAAGAGTTAGAGGTACTTGATGGATCAGCCCAACCTAAATATGCGACAGAGAAGGTGGTTGGATGTGGTCAAGGATTATGATTGTGAGATCCTGTACCAGCCAGGCAAGGCTAATGTGGTAGCCGATGCGTTGAGCCGCAGGGCGGAGAGCACTCCACTGCGGGATGTATGTTTGAGATTGATCGTGATAGCTCTGGTATTGGACGCCATTCGCGGGGCTCAGGCCGAGGCTGTGCAACCTGAGATGCAGAAGAGGGAACGGGTTGTTGGTTTGGTTTCAGAGTTCGTTACCGATGGTCGGGGGCTTATGACATTTCAGGGACGTATCTGGGTTCCGTTTGTGGGAGGAACGCGTACCATTTTGATGGAGGAGGCTCATCGGTCGAAATTTTCGATCCATCCGGGGGCCACTAAGATGTATTTGGATCTGAGAAAGGAGTATTGGTGGCCCTGTATGAAGAGGGACGTCGCGTGGTTTGTTGAGAGGTGCTTGACCTGCCGTAGGGTTTAGGCCGAGCACCAGAGGCCGCATGGAAAGTTGCAACCATTAGAGGTTCCCGAGTGGAAGTGGGAACATATCACCATGGATTTCATCACCAAATTACTGAGGACTGCCAGAGCAGTTGATGCAATTTGGGTGATTATGGACAGGTTGACGAAGAGCTCTCACTTCATTGCCATCAGTGAGAGTTCTTCAGCAGAGAAATTGGCGGAGGTGTATGTGAGGGAAGTGGTATCTCGGCATGGGGTGCCGATCTCGATTGTTTCAGACCATGATGTGCGTTTCACTTCCAGATTCTGGAAGAAATTTCATGAGTTGGGTACTAGACTGCATTTGAGTACCGCATATCATCCCCAGACAGACGGTCAGAGTGAGCGGATGATTCAGATGCTTAAGGACATGCTCCGAGCATGTGTGTTGGATTTTGGGGGTAGCTGGGATGCGTATTTACCCTTGGCAGAGTTTTCCTACAACAACAGCCATCATTCGAGCATTGGTATGCCACCCTTTGAGCTGTTGTATGGCAGAAGGTGTCGGACCCCCATTTGTTGGGGAGAGGTTGGGCAGAGAGTGATGGGCAGTACAGAGATCGTGCTTCAGACGACAGAGCAGATTCAGCAGGTCAGACAGAGGTTGTTGACCGCTCAAAGCCGACAGAAGAGTTATGCAGATAGACGCCGGTCCGAGCTGGAGTTTCAGGTCGGCGACTTTGTTCTACTGAAGGTCTCTCCTTGGAAAGGAGTGATTCGATTCAGGAAGTGGGGCAAGTTGGGGCCCCGGTATATTAGTCCATTCCGTGTGATCGCGAGGGTAGGCCGGGTAGCCTATCGTTTGGATTTGCCAGCAGAGTTGGGGCAGATTCACGACACTTTTCATGTGTCGCAGCTGAGGAAGTGTATAGCCGATGAGTCGGCAGTGGTTCCATTAGAGGATATTCAGGTGGATGCGAGCCTGAATTATGCCGAGAGACCAGTGGCCATCAGAGATCGGAAAATCAAGGTTCTGAGGAACAAGGAGGTACCCCTGGTGTTGGTTCAGTGGCAACATCGGAAGGGATCAGAGATGACCTAGGAGCCGGAGCGTGAGATGCGTGAGCAGCATCCGGAGCTATTTTCAGAGCGAGACTTCGAGGGCGAAGTCTAGTTCTAGTGGGGGAGAGTTGTAACAGCCCGAATTTCCAGGTATCTTTTATGCTTATGTTTTTGATGTTTTGTGAGGGGACTCGGCGAGTTGGAGCTCAGACTCGCCGAGTAGGATCGCGGTTCTGGACGCGGGTTCGCGCCTGGACTCGGCGAGTCCAAGGTATGGACTCGGCGAGTCCGTGTTGTTTAATGAAACCCTAATTTCTCGGGTTTGGGACCTATTTAAAGGGCCTTAAGGCCGTCATTTATGCTTACCAGACCCCTGAGTGAAACCCTAGCGAGTTTGAGCGTTTGGAGCAAAGCAAGGAGCCATTATTGACCTTGGAGGTGTTATATTGCAAGGGAAAGGAAGCAATAGCTAAAGGGAATCAAGAGGAGCCACTTCCTGAAGATTTGAGGTCCAGAACATCACATTTGAGGTACTACTTTCGAGCTATTCTCTGTTATGTTGATGTTTATATTGATTTAGGGCTTATTGAGCCCTTTTGTGGCTAGATCTAGTACTTCCTTGGTCCCTTAAGTGATTTAGGTTCTAGATCTGGACCCTTGGAGGTCCAAAGTGACCCTTTGCCCAAGCTTTTTATGAATCCATGGGGATTTTGGATTGGGGTCTTTGTGCTTGAGGTCAAATCACCATTTATGAGTCATGGGGTGTGTTATGAGCACCAAGATATGGACTTTACGTGATGAATAAGCTTAGGAGGGCCAGATCTATGAGTTGTTGGAGCGGATCTGACCTTAGAAGCAAGTTTGAGTGGATGCATGGCATGGACTCGCCGAGTCTGTAGAACAGACTCGGCGAGTAGCATGAAGATTGTCCTTAACCACTCAGTGAGTGGTCCTGCCAAGTTATGGGTTGACTCAGTGAGTCAGGGAGAGTTAGAGAGGGTTGACAGGTGGACTGAGTCGAATTGGAACTCGCCGAGTTGTTCTTGAGACTCGGCGAGTTGAGTCGGGGTGGCCCCGCGATTCAAACCAGGTGGAACTCGTCGAGTCAGGGGAATACTCGACGTGTCAAAAAGGGAATCCTAGAGAGTTGGTGAAAACACTTAGACTTGCCGAGTCGCTCTAGTGCACTCGCTGAGTCCAGTCAAAGTTGACCGTTGACCAGAGATGACCAATGTTGACTTGATAGGGGTAGTCAACCTTAGTGTTAAAAGTGTTAATTAGAGTCATATGATGTTATAGGAGGATTATAGCTCGGAGGATCGAGCACGAGTGATTTCGGGGATTCACGAGTTATCGAGATACACGAGGTGAGTTTTCTCACTATACTTTACCTTGAGTAGGTAACCAAAGTTTTGTGATAGAGTATTTGTATGCTATATGTATGTGATGTGTTTTACTGCATTATTTCTATGTGATTTATGCTGTGCATGTTTATAGAGTTGGAACCGGAAGGTTCACAGAGTTAGAACCTGAGGGTTCACAGAGTTTGGGTGCACAGACCCATAGAGTTATAGCCTCGAGTGGCTAATATGTGTTAAGTGTGGTATTTTGGGGAAATCACTAAGCTTTGTGCTTACAGTGTTAGTGTTGTTGTTTCAGGTACTAGCGATGACCGTGGGAAGGCGCCGGCTTGATCTGTACACACGCATGGGATTTTTGATATATATATGATCTTGGGATTTTGTATGATGTGAATTGAGATTTTAAACTTAATGTTTTATGAAAATTAAATGAGAAATATTTTTATATTTGTGAAAAATTATTTTCAAAATTCACGGTGTTACAGTGTTGGTGACAGGTGTTGATGTGGAAGATGATGGTAAGGATCACGGGTCTGGTGGTGGTGGTGAGCATGATTTTGGGGCAAGTGTTGATGATGGTAATGTCAGTGAAGTGGTTGTGGGTGATGGAGAAGGCGATGGTAGTGCGATTGGAGAAAATGCTGGAAAGAGTGTTGGGGTGGAGGATGTAGCGGGTGAGAAGAATGTTCGCGAGGATGGTCTGGAGTCGTAAAGTTTCCTTTTTCTGTTGGTTTAGTGTTTGATGTTTTGCTGTGTAGTGTTTGAACTTCTAAAACAATATTTCGCTTTCTTGGATGTACGTTTGGCCTGTTTTAGGCATTATCAATTGCCTGCTTGTTTTGCTTTGTTTTTTGGCTTGATCGTTTACTGTGCATTATTCAGGATACACAGCGCCTTGATGCGCCGGGCACTTTGTTTTATCCTTGCTACTATTGGCACACTAATTGTCTATATTGGATGCACTTAGCATCCATGATTGGGTTTCGCATGTGATTACTCAGTCATTAGACTAATACACTAAGTATATATGAAGATCTGCAATTGCATTGTCATTTCATTAACCGTGAGTTTTTTTGAATACACTAAGTGTTGAACTCATGACGCTTAGCATGGTATTTTTAAATACACTAAGTATTGGACTCATGTCTCTTAGCATGGAATTATATATACACTAAGTATTGAACTCATGTCTCTTAGCATGGAATTTTAAATACACTTAAGTACTGAACTCATGTCTCTTAGCATGAACAAATATACTCTAAGTATTCGGGGTACAATACGCTCAATGAGACGTCAACCAACTGGGCTACCTCCTTTTCTTCCCTTGCCTTAGAAGAAATATTTCTTTAAGTTTCTAGCATTCCATGTTCTTGGAATGGGCTTCCCTTCCATTGTCTCCAACACGTATGCACCGCTCCTATTTGCCTCCGTGACTCTATATGGGCCTTCCCATGTTGGGCCCAACTTTCCTTGAGGTTGGGCTCGGCTTGCTTCGTTTTTCCTCAGAACATATTCGCCGACTTTGAAAGCCTTCTCGTTTACCCTCTGGTTGTAATATCTTTCTGTTGCCTGTTTATACGCGGCTTGGCGTACACTCGATTCTTCACGCTTCTCCTCTAGGATATCTAGGTTTATCCTCAGGTCTTTTACATTGCTTTCCTCATCTTTGTTGGCCGCCCTCAGTGTGTTCACTGCTATCTCCATGGGAAGCATGCTTCGGTTCCATACGTCAAGTTGAAAGGGGTTTCCTTTGTGCTTTTCCGTGGTGTAGTTTTGTATGACCACAGCACCATTGGTATCTCTTCTACCCAATTCCCCTTTGCTTTGCCCAACCTCTTCTTAATCCCATTGACAATGGTTCGGTTGGACACCTCCGTTTGGCCATTCGCTTGAGGATGTGCCACCGATGTGAAGCGTTGGCTTATCCCTTTGGCGGTGCATCAATCTCTGAACGAGTTCTCAGCAAACTGCAAGCCATTGTCGCTGATGAGAACATTAGGTGTTCCGAATCTTGCCATGATGTTTTTCCATGCGAAGTTTATCATGTGCCTCCCAGATATGTACGCCAGAGGCTCAGCTTCAATCCACTTTATGAAGTAGTCCACAGCTACCACCGTGTACTTTAGTTTCCCTGGTGCTTCTGGGAATGGACCCACTATATCTATGCCCCACTGGTAGAAAGTCCATGGGTTGGATATGTTGCTTAGCGGGGCCGGGGGGTTCGCCTGGACTGGGGCATAAGACTGACATTCCCCATATTTCCTGGTTACTTCTATCACATCCTACTGTATCGTTGGCCAGTATATCCCCATTCGTAACACCTTGCCCGTCAAGGCTCTCACCTCCTCGTGTACACCCACCTGTCCTGAGTGTGCCTCCTGCAATATCTCTACCCCCTTGGCCTGATCCACACATTTTAACCATGGAGATGTGAACCCTTTCTTGTACAATTCTCCATTCACGATTGCGTATGAGGGCGCTTTTATACGTATTTTCCTGGCTTCATCATGATCGTCCGACAACACTCCTCTTTGGAGGTATTCCCGGTACGACGTCATCCATGTGGGTCCAGCGGGGGTTAGGGTGTTCACTTGTTGCTCATCTATACTCCTTTCTCGGAGTACCTCTACTAAAACTTTCTTTGATAGGTGGTCGAAGCATGTGGACGCCAGCTTACTCAAAGCGTCTGCCCTCTTGTTTTTGCTTCTGGGTATCTGCTTGATTGTAAACTGGCCGAATGATCCTACTAGCTATTTCACCATATTTACATATTTTCCCATTCTTTGGTCTCTTACCTCGAAACTACCATTGACTTGGTTTGCTGCTAACCTCGAGTCGGTTAAGGCTATTACGGCTTTCGCACCCATCTGCTTGGCTAACCGTAGTCCTCCAAGAAGTGCTTCGTACTCCGCTTCGTTGTTTGATGTATGGAAGTCGAAGCGGAGGGCATCGGTTACCTCTTCTCCTTCTGGGCTAGTTAAGATCATCCCCGCCCTCGAGCCTTCGATGCCTGGTCGCCATGACATTCAAGTAGGCTTGCTTGGTTGCTTCACCCTCCTCCTGTCATAGATATCGCTCTACCCTTTCTTTCAGCTCAGCTCGTGTTAAGGGCTTCTTTCCCATGAGTTTCTGTGACAAGGGGCCTGGCAGGAGTCCCCACGTGAAGGCACCGGCTATAAGGCCTTCGTCGTGCCCTGGTACATCTAACGTGGCATTTGTGAGTCTCGTAAAGTATTCTCGCACAGTTTCCCCCTCTTTTTGCTTACAACCTATAATGGAATGAGAGTCCCCCTTGTATTTGCGTAACTGCATGAAGTTGGTGAGGAAAAGGTACTTGAGTTGAGCAAAGTTTGAAATGTTGCCCGGTTGTAACGTTTTGAACCACGTGTCGGCGTTGCCGTCGAGTGTCGTTGGGAAGTATGTGCACCATAACTTCTCGTTAAGCTTTAGAAACGTCATCGTCCATTCATATGTGTTTATGTGACTGTCCGGGTCGGTGGTTCCATTGTACGTTTTGAGTGTCGGGAGCTTTGCGGTATTTGGTATTTCATAATCCAACAGCTCTTTGACGAACGAAGACGTTACGCTTCGGGAAAGACCATCCTAGCATGGGATAGTCGACGTCCCCTACTGGTATTAGGAGTTCATACCATGCGGTGGTGGCGTAAGGTAGCCCGGACTTGGTCCATAAAAGGGGTATGGCTGGAATGGTAACTGGAGGGGATAGCTAGTGGAGAAAGGGTGTATGGATGCAGCGGGGTTGATCATTATCGGTTGTTGTAGGCTGTTGTTGGCAGGGATAGTCGGTCTGGTCCATGTACCGGCCGTTTGGTAAATGGGTGGTGAGTGGTTCATCATGGTTTGTGCCAATGGTGGTAATAGGGTTGCAGAACTCTATCCACCCGTCGTCTGAAATAGCGATGGGGTTGCAAACGATGACGAAATGTTGAAAATGTGGCTTGACGGGGGTGTTGTCGAGTGGATTGCTCGTGCCTGTTGCAGCGGCGGCGCGAAGAACGGTGGCATCTAAAGCTGTGTAGACGGAAGTAGCTCCACCAGAGTTATTCCTTGCTAAGGAAATGACGGTTGTGAAACGTTTCCGGCGGCTGTTGTAGAACTTCCTTCTCCCAAAACGGCCCTGTTGGTCGCTGTAGGCGGTGGTGTTTCGTCCAACATCGTCATGGGACGTATGGGACTAGTTGGTTGTCCCTCGCTACCGTTGGACGCCATTGATGTGTGTTTTTGTGCTTTTGCTTGTGTTCTTCGTCTCACAAACGGATGACGCCAAATGATGGAACAATGTCCCTGATAAGGTCTTGCTTCTGCTTCACGGGTAAACATTTCTTGGTTGCCTGGTTATCACTGCAAGATCACAGAGAACAAGGGTCGTCAGCTGCTTTCCGGGAGGGGCTCCCGGAAGAACGCTCCAACGGTCAAGTTAGAGGATGATTTAGGGTTTGTGTATGCGTTCTCTAGAAGGGTCAGAGAACTTACCTCGCTAGTCTGAGAGTGCATCCTTTTATACCTAGCGCTCCTGGTCCGTACCAGACAGGATCGCTTTTTGGGGAGATAGGATCAGAGGCGCTGATTGGAGGGTCATGCGCCCTCAACCGCTAGAGCTTCTCATTGTCTCTGACGGTAATGCTTTGATCCCACTGTTTGTCTCATGACCGTACCTTTTGTCTTGGAGCAAGGAGTGTCACTTGGCGGGCGCGAGCCTTCCGCCTGGGCGTTCCGCTCCCGGGGGCGCCAGCGGGCGCTGAGCCTGCTGGGTTGGGCCTGGCTGGTGTGCCCGGCTCTAGGGCTTGGACGCAGCTCTGTTGTGCTTCCCTAGGCACATCATCACCCGGTTTTTGAGAAAACATCCCAGTTTCATCGAAAAAGATTGTTTTAAAGAACGAAGTGTTGTCCAATCACCGTCTTATCAGGTGAGTGTATAGTCACTTTCATCTTACACATTGATATGAAATATTTTATATAAAATACGTGCTATGTGAATATATATTGTTTATTTATTTAAGATGGATGTTGAATGAATGATTTATACATGTTTTAAATGATTTTAATTGTATATATATTTTATATCTACAAAAATGTTGGGTAAAACATGAGTAGATGAAATAGTTGGTATGTGATGAAAGATGAGTTGGATAAATGAGATGATCAGTGATATAGATCATGAGATGAGGGTGAGGGGTAAAATATGAGAGAAGCCCTTACCCAAACGTTGGCCCCCGTCATCTAGCAGAGTATGGATGACAACCATGAACTATTCTAGACGGTCTGTAGAACACTAGCAGACTCATAACCTATAGGTGTTGTGAATGATATGTTCACCCGGTGTACTCTAAAAACCCTGGCAACTATGGACTTAGTGCCTTATATACGTACAATGGTAGTTATGGATTTAGTACCGAATAGACGAACATTGGTAGCTATGGACTTAGTACCTTGGCAACTATGGATTTAGTGCTTGTTGTATAAACCTCGGGCAGCAATGGACTTTGTGTCTATTCCTTAGGTCAATCCTTAGAAATGAATGAATGAAGGATAAATGATTCTTAGGGTTGATCCTTAAGAAATAAAGGAGATTATGGGGATGGGTAATTGGGTTGATTGTTTGATGATTAAACATAATAATTATATTATTGTTGGTTTAAACCCTATGTACTCACCATATTTTCCCAACCTGACCCACTCAATATATTTGTATCACAGGTGTCGATACGAAGACACATTACACTGAGAGATTAAAGGAGATGTAAATCACTAGTGTAAATAAATATAAGTTCTGTTTATGCTTATGTTTCTATATTGACAATGACATCCCAAATGTTTTAAAACGAATAAAATACATTTCTTCGGAAATGCTTTGTTAAAGTATTTATCATGTTTTCTGGGTACAAATTCCACGACATTTTTAATAAAATGAGTATTCTGATTTTTATAAAGCATAAACAAAGGTTCCTAAAAAGTTTGGTAGAGAGAGAGAGAGTTTATTAATTTTTAACTATTTAAATAGATAAAGAATAAAAGAAAAATAAAAAATAAATACATAAGGGTATTATGGTAATTTCAACTTTTAGAGGGACTAAAACCACATAGAAACTAAACCAAAAGGACCATGAAAAAAAATCAAAGTTTGGACTTAACTCTTGAAGAAATGCATACCATAGGAGCATTTTTGCAATTTTGTCTTATAAATAACCAAATCATTAAAATTATAAGTTAAAATATTAAATTAATTCCTTTATATATATATATATATATATATATATATATATATATATATATATATATATATATATATATATTTGAATATAAAATATGTTAATATCACTATGAAATAATATATGTATTTAAAATAAAATATGTTAGTATCATCTAGGAATTTTTGATTTTGAATCTATATACTATATAGTCATTAATCCAAAAAGCCATTATTGGAAAGGTTAAGAAGATAGTATGTCATGATTTCTTTCACAATCATGACCAGCGTCATACATCGTACTTCACTCAAGAGGCATTATCCCATGGTGCAAAACTATAAAATTGGTCCCTGTGGTATTCAAAAAACTTTGGATGGGGTCTAAAAAGCAGCTTGCATGGAAGGTCCAAAATCAAAGTTTATCTGGGTTTTTGGTCCTTGATACACTTAAAAAGACGATTTTACCCTTTTCATTTCTTTTCTCTATTTTCTATATTTATTTTGATATATAAATAATTAAAAATAAAAACAAAACTAAAATCTCACCCAACCCTCCTCTTTCTCTCTCTATCACACACACACAAACACACTTACTCTCTCTCTCTCTCTCTCTCTCTCTCTCTCGGACGTCATTCAACCACCATCACCACCACCATATACTTGCCGGAACCCTACATCATAAACCATTGATTACCTCATCATCAACATCCAGTCACAGCAAAAATCCACCATAAACCCACCATTTAACATCTGTTTTGATTATTATCTCCGATGAAAAATTTCATCAAAAGATCAGAATAGATCATTATCTCCGATGACAATTTTCATCAAAAGATCTTTGATGTCGTAGCAATTCCAAACTGGTTTCCGGTGATCATTTTCCTTACTAGACACCTAAGAGCTCATATATCAGGAGCTGATTCCTGTTTATTTTTCCTAATTTATCACCTGTACATTCTAATTTCGTTCATGAATTCCTAATTTCAATAACTTGTGTGTAGTAGATTAAAGAGATTTGTTTTTAATTTGTGTTTCAGGTTAAAGAGATGGTGCAACGAAACAGGAGATGGAAATGATGAAACCCCTGAAATTGAACCTTGGAAACCCTAAAATCGAACTTTTAAAACCCTAAAATAGGGCCTTGAAATCCCTCCTGTTGTTCGGGGATAATAATTAACTCGCTAGAGAGCCATATCACCACCACCATCTTTCATCAGAATATATGAACTGAAACTGATGGTCTTACCTTCATCACATGGAAATACAAATACAGGGGAAGACGCAGAGAAGGAGGATACTACAAGCTCTTCATCAAGAAATCTAGACATTACATAGCTGATGTCATACACATTTCCGGTTGTCTTCACGCTTCCATATCACAACCCAACACCACCACCAACAATTGCAATAACAGGGAAAAAAGAAAACTAATATAGAGAAAGAGGTGAGAGAGAAAATGAGAGTGAAAGTGGGAAGGGGGGTTACGGGTAGGGAGGGGTAAGTGATTTTCTTTTTCTTTTTAATAATTATTTAAGGGGATGAGATTTTTTATAATTATTTAAATACTAAACAAATACAGAAAATTTAAAAAGAAATGATAAGGGGTAAAATCATCCTTTCAATTTTTTTTAGGACCAAAACTAAAGGAAATTATTGATTTTGGACCTTCCATGCAAGTTGAAAACTTTTTGAACCCTATCCAAAGTTTTTTGAATACCACAAGGACCAATTTTATAGTTTTGTCTGATAACTTAATATCCACATGGCTTTTCTCTATAGTTTATTACAAGAGCATCTCCGATTAGGGCTTTTTTTTTTTTTAGTTTATTAATTTTGACTTTTTTTATTATTTTTTATTTTATAAAAGAGCATTAATTCTTATTGGAGCATCACTTTTTTACTTATTTTTATTGACCACTCAATATATATTGAGTGGTCAATATGGTTTAACCTTTTGTATATTTTACCCCTATCTTCCAATTAATATTTTAATTTACCCCTTTATTATATTTTGGTTTCTATTTTATTCATTTATTTAGTAGTTAATGTGTCAATTTATTTAATTTATCTATAAAATATTTTGTGACATTTTACGAACTTTAAGAGGTATCATAAATATACGTTTAAACAATACGTGTTTAAAACTGACTAACTAAATAGAGGGGGTTATACAGTACATTTTAAATAGATAAGGATAGCTTAGTTAAATTTAAAGAAAAAGCTAGTGGAAGAGGTTAACCATTAGAGAGACCATTTATTTAGAGGTTAAAGTTAATAGAATAATAAGGTGTCATTAATTTTAAGCTATAACATAACTCAACCACTGGAGATGCTCTTATTGCGTGGTCTTAAAAAAAACCTGGGTTTGGTTTTCATTCTTAATTTTTCGAACTTGTCCAATCAATCAGTTTAATGTAATCTTTTTAATTTTAACTAGAAAGGTTACCCCCGCTACGCGGAGGTCAGAAGCTTTCAATATTGTTTCCGAATCGATAAATATGACAGACGTAGAAAATGCAAGGATGAAAAGCCCGGGCTTTGCACGGACCGTTTTTTTTCATGTTTTTATGAAAAAATGTAAAACTTTTGATTGCAAGGACCAGAAGTGTCAAAATGGCTAAAGAATTAAAAGGGTAGAAATTAACAACTTTTTCGAAAAGGGATCAAAGTTGTCAAACCATTAAAGTTTTATGACCAAACTTTAAATATTAAAAGGTTCCTAAAAAGTGTAAAATTGTTGATTGTAAGGACCAAAAGTGTTAAAATGGCCAAAGAATGAGGAACAAAGTTGTCAAAAAATGACAAGTTTACTATTACTAAGATTCATTTCTTTAATATATATATATATATATATATATATATATATATATATATATATATATATATATTAATTTCTTAATATTTATATTATTATTTATGAGTATTAGTTTTATTCTTAATTATTTAATTATTTAATATTTATATTATCATATTGTGATTTCTATATATATTTTATATATATTTTTTCAGATAACTTTCTGCAAAGATTAAAATTTAAGTCCATTAATGAATTAAAACCTACAAATCCATTTAAAAGACAAGAATTGAAGCCCAAGTTTTAAAATTTGGAAAATTATTACTTTGTGCGTTGTAAATATAGTAATGGTGGTAAATTATCAATAACTAAAAATCTTTTATTTTGTTTTGTAAGTATCAACTATACAGTTTTTATATCTTTTAAAAGTGGTAATACATATAGTTTTTTATAACCATTTTGTCTCATTTATGTAGAAAAGACACTTCCAAATTTGGCCATTCTCTTGTAACTACAATTCCTAATCCTAATAAAAATCTCTCTAAAATGCCACTTGTCCCTCTTATAAACACTAACATTCCACATGTCGTTTTTTCCCATATTCTTAGAAAATTATTCCCGCCCAAATCAATACCTATTATTCCCGTTCATTCAAGAATTTAACCAGCTTATTTGCCTAATTTTTCTCCCCATTCGGTTTCCTTTTATCCTAAAAGCATATTCAAATCGATGTTGATCCAAATCTCATAAAATTAGGAACAAATCTTTAGCAATTTTAAATCTTCTCGGCTTGATATATTCGTTGATTCCTTATCTACAATTTTACAACTGGAATTGATTTTCTTCATCGCCTTCTATAGAAAATGATTTCATTTGTGGTGGGTTAATTTTTTCATGTTACTTTCCAATTATAAGATAACCCTTTTTTTCACTATTATTGTCGCTTATGGTTTCTTTTTCAGAAATCATCAATTGAATATCGGCTAATACCACCGTTGTTCCCATTCTCTCACATTCATCTCTGTTCTCCATCTTAAATTAACGTTGACACCATCGAATTCTAGGGATTTTATTGACGAAATGTTGATTTGGAATAATGAAATGATACATCAGATTATGGGGATTTTATGTAACGGCATTAAGTGTTTTATTGCTTGAACAGTTGATTACGAGTAAATTGCTTACAAATATTTATGATTCCATTTAACTCTCTCTCTCTCTCTCTCTCTCTCTTATCTCTCTCTCTCTCTCTTGAGGATGAATGTGTCACTTGATTACGGTATTAAGTTTATTTATTTATTATTATTTTTATTTTTTTATATTTTGCAGTTAATCATCGAATTTGTAGGTTGTTATCTGTGTGTAAAATCGGATGCAGATCATGTCTAAAGAAAAATGACTAAAATCCGGTGTGTCAATGTACAAAATTGATGCAGTTAATCATATTCTTTATCCAGATTTGTGGAGCAAAAGGTAAAACATTTGATGGCATCAATATTATTTATCTTTGTTTCATTAGCAACCAATCCTATTTTTTAAAATTATATAACTCTGTTTCATCTAATTTTCTGCTATTCAGACCAGGTAAAACAATTTCTGCAGGCAATTACCTATTGTCACATCATTTGGTAAGTGGATTTTACTATATAAGGTCGGTTGACATTTCTATGTCAGGTTGGATGACACCATTAGGTAACATTATGTTTTTTTGGTCTCCAAGTTGATGATGTTGAAGCTATTGATGAAGGTAGTTTCAATCTTTCTTTTCTTTTAATGAATATGTTACTTTTATACAATTCTAATACTTGAGTACTATTTGTTTATTTCTTTTTTAAAGTATGTTTAAATTGACAAGTATATGGATTGGAGAGGACATAGATAATGAGTTGGATAGATCGGGAAAAAGTAGTAGTAAGTGTTTCAAATCCCGGAATAAGAGTGGATGATGCAGAGATCGAGGAGAATGAAGATTATGCAATTGATATAGTCACAGGGCACAGTAGATGGCAAAGGTTTTCTTTCTTTTTTATTTTTTTTATTTATTTTTTATTTTTTTGCTTCCAAAGGAATTGGAATTCAATATTCCATTCCATACCATCTTTGGTTACTAATTGCCATGACCCTTTACATCCATACCCTATTCTTCATGAAAATCCTGGTAAATCAACTCATCAAACTTTACCCCATAAATAACCCAATTATAAGGGCATTTATGTCTTTTTTTGTGGGACAAGAGTTCAATTTTTATCCATGGTGTAGTTATTTTACGGTGCGTATAAAATTAATGGTTGTTTTGATGTCAAATGGATCCGATTGAATAACCTCTCATACACTTTTAAGAGTTGTAACCAACTAAAACGGTTGATGACCCAGAAATCAAAGCATGGTTAGATTTATTTGTGAAGACGAAAAATAATAAAGGTAACGTAAAAACAACTTGTTATATAAAGTTTCAAATTTGTTTTAATCATTATTTATTAATTTTTTGTTTTGAATATTTTTTGTTTCAGGAAAGCAAGCGGAAAGGAGAAGGTGAGAAAAGATCCAATGTAGGAAGCAACATCAAATGGTGGCCAAATGGTGGCCAGGATTGAAGATTTTGATATGTAATTTAATAGTTGAAATACAACATTGGATTACGAGGAATGTAAACTCAATATTGATTTGGGATAAACTTTTCAATAATAGTATTCATCAAATCTGAAAAAGTTAGAATATTACGTTGTTTATTTGCAAAACTTTACACTGATTCTGCATTTTTACTTTAAGGATGTATGGGTATTTTGGTCATAATCAAATTTTAAAGGCTTTCACGTTTATATTCCATTTATTCACACCTATATTGAATGGTATAGATGAACTTGCTTTAATAGTTGCAAGTATAATTGGATTGCCCTCTTCAGGAGATGATTGGGAGATTTGATGATTGAGGGTATTTGTGGCAATTCTGGAAAAAAAAAAGAAAGAAATGTATTTTTCTGGGTATTGCATTGGTTTGGTTATTTTTTCCTGGAGATTGATATTCTGTAAAGGTCAAGGGTATTTTGGTCCTCTTATAACCGATTTGGATTCTTATGGAAAAGAAAAAAGAATAGAAGGTATGGTTATTGGTAAAGTTTTGAAAACAAGAATGCAAAACAAATAACCAAAATAACTCTTTGATTAATTGGAAAATCACTCAAAACCAATGTTTTTACAATCTGTTCTCATAATCATAAACTCGATTATAGATAGGTATATATAGCCTAACAAACCAACTTGTATTAGACTAGGAAACTTATGACCAACTTGCCATAAACTAAACTTTCCATAAATTAGATTGTTTGGTCTCCAAGTCCTTATCGACTTAGGATTCCAACAATCACCCCCGAATCTCTAAGTCCTTCTAGAGAATTCTTCAACCAAATCCGTATTTAGAATACGGATTCGTCGCTGTCGTCACGTTCCGAAAAATCACCGTCTTGTAATTTTTGGAGTCGTTCCGGACATTCAGAAGCAAAGTGACCCGGTTTGTCACACCGAAAACAAATCACCTTAGATCGATCATTTTCCCTATTTTTCCGATTCTTGCCACAACAACAATTACAATTTTTGCAATCAGAATTAGAATTGGACAGTTTATTGGGCCGATTGCTTTGAGAAACCCTATTATTCCCTTTGGGCCCGCTTGACCCATGTGACCCTCCAGACCCGGATCCACTCAACCCATTAGTCCCATTAAACTCATTCGCTTTATTAGACCCATTCGATCCTTTCCAGTTTCCCTTCGTTCCCAATGAGTTACCCCCACCAGTCGACGACCCACCTCCATCTCCGGTCGATTTTTCGGCAAATAGAACCCTCGATTGTCCGTCTCCAAGATCGACTTCCCTTATTCTTTCTTCATATGCCTTCAATCGACCCACTACGTCTTCAAACCCTACCGATTTTAAATCTAGTACTTGTTCAAGAGATGCAACGATGTGAATGAAGTTTCTGGGTAATGATTTGAGGAATTTCTTCACCAATTTTGATTCCTCAATCGTTTCTCCTAATGCCGACGATGTAGACGCGATTCCGGACAGCTTTCCGGCAAAGCTGTCGATTGTTTCTGACTCGAGCATCTTTAGGCGATCGAATTCCGACATCAAGGTTTGTAATCTCGCTTCTTTGACTCTATCTGCGCCCACATTACGTGCTCTAATCGCATCCCACAATTTCTTGGCCGAATCCTGATCTCCAATCTGCATTATGAGGTTTTCTGGTAGGGCTTGATATAGTAAACCCATGGCAAGGCAGTCTTTTTCTTCATTGACGTCGGTTCCTGGATCAATCACAATCTAGGCTTTGTGGATGCGTAAGACAACCTTCATACGCATTGCCCACACGGTGTAGTTAGTGGATCTGAGCATCGGACACAAAACTGAGGTTGTCCCAACCTCCTTCACTCTCACCGGAGCTTCTCCTTCTCCCCTTATATCTGTCATGTTGACCTGACTCGTCAACATGTACAAATCGATCTCACAGCTTCTCAACCTAAGCTCTGATACCAATTAAAGTTTTGAAAACAAGAATGCAAAACAAATAACCAAAATAACTCTTTGATTAATTGGAAAATCACTCAAAACCAATGTTTTTACAATCTGTTCTCATAATCATAAACTCGATTATAGATAGGTATATATAGCCTAACAAACCAACTTGTATTAGACTAGGAAACTTATGACCAACTTGCCATAAACTAAACTTTCCATAAATTAGATTGCTTGGTCTCCAAGTCCTTATCGACTTAGGATTCCAACAATTGGAAGGGTATAAGGTCGTGGGGTGTGGCAGAAATAGCAATATTTCATTTTTTTTAATTTCTATAACATATTTTACATAGAATTAGTATCAACATTTCATATAAATTTTATTAACACGTGGACTATTATGTAATTTATTTAATTTAAATAATATTTTTTAATGGTTTGCAACTTACTGTCAATCCGTCAGGTGATTATGCTTATAAAATGCAAGACTATATTAATAACAATCCGCACATCTTCATATCATTGTCATTCTCCAATTTGCAAAGCTTAATATGTTTGGAGATGTTTTCTTATTAAGTTTTATGTAATAATAATAAAAATAATGTTTATACAAGTATTTTATACAACGTCTGATGTTAATACCTATTTTAAAGTTTTACAGTTGTTTATTAACAGTGACAATGATGAAATCAATATTTTCAAGAAAAGGTAATTATTTTTATCATTATATTTTTGTATAAAAGAGTTTGATTTATAAATACTTTTTATAATTTTAATATTTATATTTTTATTTATTATTAGTATATGACCACTATTTCCATTTGAATACATAATTGTTTTCTTCTATGTATTTCTCTTATATTACAATATAGTTTAAATTTCATATAATATCATTGCATGAATATTTCTGTTTTTTAAAACTATATATTCATAATTTTAAGAGTAAATTACACGAATGGTCCCTATGGTTTAGGGTAATTTGCGCGTTTGGTCCCTAACTTATTTTTTTAACTCGGAAGGTCCCTACTTTTTACTTTTGTTACGTGCTTGGTCCCTGTCTTACTTAAAAAGACTATTTTTGCCATTAATTTTTTAATTTATTTAAATAAGCACACCTCCAACCTCACCCCCTCACCTTACCTTACATAACCCACAATTTTTCCCTATTTAAATAATAATGTTTTTAGTTAAGCCATGGACCAAATACGTAACAAAAACAAACAGTAGAGACCAAGTGTGTAACAAAAACAAATAGTAGGGACCTTCCGAGTTAAAAAAATAAGTTAGGGACCAAACGCGCAAATTACCCCAAACCATAGGGACCATTCGTGTAATTTACTCTAATTTTAATGCATTATACAAAATCATAATTTTCTAACATATCTACAAATACATATTCTCGATGGGATATTCAAACAATTATAATTTCATAGTTTCAACATATCATTATATCATTATCAAATTACAGACAAAACAACTATACTTATAATTTTTTTTTTTATTACCATTGGTCAATAATTCACTTATAATTTAATTAATATTAATTTTACATTGCAACCCGTGATGTCCACAGATTATAACCTAGTTTATTTTATAGAAACAAAAAACGAATACGTGTGGCTTTTGTTATGAAATTCTCCGTATATCATAATTGTTAGTGGGTGCTGTTAAAAAAACTTCTTTTTAAAAGGTTTAAAACATTGTTTTCCATACATGTCTAAATATATTTTATTTATGTTTTTTTTCCTAATTTTCTTTAAATTTTTTTATAACAATTCAAACATTTTATTTATGCTTCCTTTCATGTTTAACATTTTTTTACGTAATAACATTCCTAAGCTATAATTTTATTTACGAATATGGATGATCCAACTTTTTAAAAGCCGGTTTAGGATTAAACATTTAAACTATATAAAATAAAGTAGTTTAACGTAAAAAAAATAATAATATTAATTTATAACATTATGTATTATAAACAAACAAAACATCAAAAAACAACAAATTTATATACGATAAAATGTAAAAAAAAAGAAACACAAATAATAAGATTATAATAGACATTTTAAATAAATGAAATAAAAAAACAAAAAGCATTATTTAAAAGAAAAAAAAAAGAAATTTATTACTTAATTTGTTTTAACATAAAAAAAATGAATATTAAAAGTTTGATGGGAAAGAAGTGACATAAGGGGGTTTTTAAGATTCTATAGGTTTTTTTTTAAGAAACATTTATTTATTGGGATTCCCTTATTTATTTTATAAATCTTAAAATTATTATTATTATTATTATTATTATTATTATTATTATTATTTGTAACATACCTATTTCGGTACCTATTTCGGGTTAGAGTTTTTATAACTTTTTAAATTAAACTATTTTGGAAATTTTAAATTATATAAAATTGATTAAAAATAAAATAAAATATAGAAAATGTTAAGTTTAGTTTAATTACTAAAGACTACAGTGTGTTGCAATATTTGTAATTGAAATCTGTAAAGTTAATTAATAGTGTTATGTAAATGTTTAGCCTGAGGGAACTTTGGTAATGGGAAGTTATTCATACACAACAATTTTTTGTTATATACAATAATTTATAATTTATGCTTCATACCATTATATAATATAACATTTTAAAACACTTATTGTTTATTGTTCTGTATGGAAAAAAAATATTAAAATTTGTTCTGTATGGAAAAAAAAATATTAAAATTTTTTCTTGCTCTTTTCACTTGGACGATGCACATGTAATTTCATAGTGAAAGAAAGATACAGATGATACATGTGTTTCTGATGGTGATGGCGACTGTAAGTGACTAGATCTGCTCCGGTGTATGTTCTGTGTGAGCTCCAATTGAGAGAGATAGACGATGGTAGGAGCAATGATGAACTCCAGCTCAAGAGAATAGCAGACTGAAGCCTTGAGTTGTTTTCTAAGGAATCAAATGGATAAAACGAATTGGTTTCTGTGTATGATTTTATTTGGACAATTAAGGCTTCGTCCTCATGAAGGTTTGGCGAGCAGCATCGATCAGTTTATATGTTTATTGTTAGGTTAGAGATCTGATTCTCATTTGAAAGATAATTTGAACTGGAGATCAACACTTTATATTCGGATATATGCTCGTTGGTAGCATAGGAATAGTAGAGCATCGGTTTTAGAAAGAAGCTAAGTAGGTTAGTTGGTTTATAATCGAGCATGGTAATCGGAGACTGGAGTTGAATTGAGAGGCTAATTTCGTAGATTGAAGAATAGAATTAATGAATGTTTGGTGGAGATTCAGATAGCTTGTGATTCACTTTTCTGAAAAAATGCTAATAATTTGGAGAAGACGGGTAAAGGCACCAATGTGCAGCACTAGGGTAAACAATTTAGCTAATGGACCGGTGCAACTGAATTGGGCTTACATTTATAAATAGATTTTATTGTATTAGACAACTAGTAACAGTCAAGCAAATTTAAGTCATGGAAATTAATTTGAAGCATTTTGGTTAGTACAGTTAAGTTCTAATTAGCTTGGAATATTAATAGGCTAATAGTGTTTAATTAACATGTAAAAAAAATCTTAATTCGTAAGACCTATAATTTAATTTAAGATGAAATATAGATAACATTTAAAATTTGTATTTACATGTTACATTTATTACATAGGAACATGTTAATAATAAGATGATATTAATAGGCTAATAATGTTTCATATTAACAAGCGATCAATTTTGGTCAATGTGAAATAAATTAAATTATCAAATACATGAAAAAATCTTAATAGTAAGACCTATAATTTAATTTAAGTTGAAATATAGATAACATTTATCAAGGAAAAGTTGTGCGTAGATAAAACTCTTCTAGTAAATGTTTTGTGATGGATTTCTAAGGAAAAAACCCATCTAGAAAATGTTTCGTGATGAATTTCTAAGGAACTTTCCAATGCATTTCCTAGGAAAAGGTTTTATGAAGGATTGAGGCTTTTCTTAGACATCATTTTTGTTGTTATATGTGAGGGTTTGCCTAGGAAATTTATTTTCTTGGAATCTCTTAGAAAAGTTTTTCTGAGGCATTACATATGAATATTTTTCTTAGGAATTTCCTAGAACCATATTCCGAGATATTTCCTTTTACCATACTTTGTTGACAACTTTTTGCGACACAATGTTTCTAGGAATTTCTAGGAAATTGTGTAACTATAAAAAAATAGAAAAAACCAAAGAAAAAAAAAGCCTAAAATGAAAAAAAAAAAAAAACCTAATACAAATAACAAAATTATATTATAAATTCATACACACAATAACATAAATCTAAAATTCTACAAACGTTTACACATTAGAACACAAGCTGAACAACCGTGTAAACCAACAACATAATATAGAAGTCTTAAATATGTATAAACGTTTACAATAAATAACCTAAGGAGCATTCGATGAAGTATTTGATGGATGAGGTCTAAACATCCTCCCCTATAAACACGTCAGCATTTACCTCGCATTTCTTGTTCTCAAACCCACAAGTAAACATCACCCTCCAGATGTTGAGTTACATCCTCCCCGTACTTTTCAACCATGACACTAGTATATCTCTCCAACATTTTATCAAAACAAAACGATTGTTATTATTGCTCTATTTGAAGTTGTAGCACTAATATCTAAAAATAAAAAAAGATAAATTACACATATTTCTCTAGCAATAGGTGTACAAAACTCCAACTCTTGAATTTTTTCTCGCCCTTTGGAGTAAGGTGGGTAATAAGAAAAAGTTCCAAAAATGTAGAGATGCGCTTCAATTCTTTTTGCTACATAAAACACATAGTATAATTAGTGGAATATGTGATTAAGTAAAACCAATTACTAAATTATATGAATATTTATTAGTATAATTTCG
This sequence comes from Lactuca serriola, assembly GCF_051521515.1. Lineage (NCBI taxonomy): Eukaryota > Viridiplantae > Streptophyta > Magnoliopsida > Asterales > Asteraceae > Lactuca > Lactuca serriola. The sequence continues at coordinate 92,023,710 of NC_136410.1, forward strand.
AATTCAAGTTGATACTGATCGCAACCCCTCGATCCCCCTTATATATCTCGAAACTATATCGGTGTTATCATCGCTCATATGGTTGGTCCTCCCGGCCGTCGACTTCTTTCTCCAAGCATCTGTGTCCCAATACTATAAAAAATGTACGTAAGATAATATACAAAATGCAAAAAAAAAAAAAAAACAATAATATATTAATTAGCTTACTTTACACAAATCATGCTATACGTCCTCATTGAATGTACTAGGATCAAAATCATTCATGATTGCAAAGTCATCATTTGGGGATGTTGTGACCGGCCGCTCGAGCTCTATTTACATATTAACATTGATATTCCTTCATTAGGTCTGAGTAACGATCTTCCACCGCACTTTTAAATCTTAGTTTTGATCATGCCTTCATTTTGCGAATCCCATCGATAGTATTTCTATAAAACAAAAAAAGTAGAAACTAAAGCTAAAATTGCAAACATAAAACAAATCAACTTAAGGTATAGAAATTATTAATTGATATATTATCCCAAAAGCACGCAAAATCTGTTGAAATACTGTAGGTGGAAGCATAGTAAATGTGGGTCATGCTCCATCCAAAAATTTATCAAAATTAAGCCTAATTTGATGATGTACCGATGCAAACCTTCAACATTAAAATATAACCAAATAAGTATTTTTATAATATGAATAAACAACATAAATTTAACTGTTAAAATGATATACTTTTTCCCGAACTTCTCAAGATGTGGCATGTTGGTTCCATATCTATGAGGTGTATCAGCGACATTCGAGTCGTGCTGCGTACCATCATCATTATCATCTTCAAAGTCATTTCCAGGGTCAATTCCATATTTGCGGTAAGGCTGACAATTCTCGACACGGCACGCGATACAACCCGCAACACGACACGAAATAAATGGGTTTGGGTTGAGTTTTTCAACCCACCAACCCGCTAACCTGCCAACCCGCCAACCCGTTTATTAAACGGGTCATATATGGGTTTATCAAAAAATAAACGGGTTGACCCGCCAACCCGTTTATATTCTTAATAAAAAAATTATTTTATTTTTAAATGTATTTATGTATCAAGTATTAATATTTAATAAGTATTACAAAAAAATACCATTTATTCATAGACCATTTGACTGTTTTGACATTATGACTCGTGGTGAATGGTCTAATGTCATAAGTCCTAACCTATAAGACTAAGTTTGTAACATGTTTCTATGAATGTTTTTAATTTTCATTTGGATGTTTAAGACTTAAATATGTAAAATTCGGACCTATGAACCCAAATCTGACCCACGAACCCGCCAACCTGTGAACCCGTTTAAATAAATGGGTTGGTGGGTCATATATGGGTTTATGTTCCAAACCCGCCAACCCATGACCTGTATATTTAAATGGGTTGTTTTTGGGTTGACATATTTTGACACGCCAACCCGCCAACCCGCGACACGCCAACCCGAACACGACACGATTGCCAGGCCTAATTTGCGGGCCTCATGTACACGACAACATTTAATTATCCCATGTATATCGCCTATTTGATCAACTATACGAACATCGCTAGTAGTCCCGGTGTATCGACCCAAATTTTCTAACATCTAATCTATGGGAGTTATCAGAGTTTTATCTACAATATGTCGAATTTTACTTTAATTAAAACACTTAAATTGCAGGTAAATCATGGGTTTACAATAAAATCATACATACAATTTGGAACAACGAGGAAAATACATAAATAGTATCATACACTCTAACTCTTGTATAATTTTCTAGTACCACGGTTGCTGTCATCTGAACATACAAAAAATAAATCTAAATCTCTACTATATAAGACATTATGTCTGGTGAGTTATTCTTTATGTCTTTTCTTATCTTTATCTTCCTTTTCTTTCTCATACTCTGTCCTCCAACTCTTTCTTTCATAGCATACATTGCTATTCTTTCTCTTCTTTCATTTATCTCTTGTATATTTCTTCTGTAATCTTTCTTTCTACTCTTTCACATCCCATTTATCTCTTTCTTTGTCATCTAATCTGTTCCTGAAACTCTTCTCTAAGCTTTTTCAAAGTCTCTTCTCGTACTCTACCCATACTCCATCTTTGTCTCCAACCCTGTCAAATTTTCAAATGTTGACTGAAAGTGCGAATTTGATCAAACCATATGGACAAAAATTGTAATTTACTCATATAATAATGATTTCCAAATACAAAATTTAATAAAAAGTTAGAAGTTTAAATAATGGTGTAGTAAAATGAAATGTTTTAATAGAAAAAGGAGTTGCATGTAAAATGTAAAAACTAAAATAAGAAAAAATAATTACAAATTTAGCCATTTTTCTCTAATCACTTTTTATTTAGTAGCCAAAAACTAATTTTTTCAGAAACTAACCACTAAAGCCGTAGATGAGGCTACCTCGTTTGTGGTTTCGTCAGCTTGTCTTTGGTTTCCTAATTTGTGACAAAACATGCCTTCAGTTTTGTCTCTTCGTCTACGGTTTCGTTACCTCGTCTTTGATTTTGTATTCCACTATAAAAAAAATCATATTGTTTAATTGAAATCGCAGATGAAGCTACCCAGTGGATCTAGAATTTTTTTTGTTGGAGGCACTAGATTAACTATTGGTAAGAATAATCGGGTCAAATAAAAAAGACCTACTATTATTCAATTCCTATAAAAAAACAAAATCTATATGTAATTTACAAGCGGTTTAATGAACCTAATATATGTAAAAAGGTAACATAAAACTGTCAAATTTAAAGACTTTTATTTCATTTGACTACAATGTTCACAATCATAATTAGTTATATACCACATATTACATTATCATAAATAAGAACATAATTTCACAATCACATATATTTATATAAAAACATTAAACATGACAAAATGTTAAGTGATACAAAAAAAATTGGGTTTTTAAAATTACCAAACAAAACTAGTTTAAAATTTAAACACTTATTTGATTTATATTGGATTGTAGGACGATAGAGACAAAGAGATTAGAGAAATCATGGGGGAATATGTTTCGTTGATAATTTTTAACAAAAAATCTTTTGGTTTGATGCATTTTAGCTAGGCCAACTAAATGGGATTTGTCTATTTTCCTATTTTAGACTTTTAGCCTTAGTTTAGTCCTTTATTCATTAACCAAAGAAGCTGCCTATCACCCCAAATCTCATGCAGCCTAGCCCAAATTTGAATAGGGAATTTCTTCATAAAAAAATATTCAAATTTTTTTAATACTATTATGAGTAAATTACACGAATAGTCCTTATGGTTTGGGGTAATTTGCACGCTTAGTCTGTAACTTATTTTTTTTAACTCGGAAGGTCCCTATTGTTTGTTTTTGTTACGCGTTTGATCCATACAGTTTGTTTTTGTTATCTGTTTGGTCATTGTCTTACCTAAAAAGACTGTTATTTAAATAGGAAAAAAAATAGTGAAGTAGGTAAGATAAGGTGAGGGGTGGGTTTAGGGGTGTGTTTATTTAATATAAATTAAAAAATCAAGGCCAAAATAGTCTTTATAGGTAAGACAGGGACCAAACTCGTAACAAAAACAAACAATAGGGACCTTTCGAGTTAAAAAAATAAGTTAGGGACTAAATGCGCAAATTACACTAAACCATAGGGACCATTCGTGTAATTTACTCTACTATTATATCATTATATGTGCAAATTGGCAGGTCGTTCGGGGCACAACCCCCCACTCTCAATGCCTTAGATTTACCCACTCTTAATGCCTTAGATTTGCCCCTGTGGCTACCACATATGCGGTTTCCTCTTCATTCGTCTTCAATTTCGTTCATGTTTTTTCGTTTATTGTTCTTGGGTTTCAGTGATGAAACCTCACATTGGTATATGCCTTATCTTTGGTTTCATACACTCGTCTAAGGTTTGGTTCTTCATATTGATTTTTTTCAAGACAAATTAACCTTGTAATTAACCTAGTAGTACATGTTCAAGGATCACACACACCAATGAAAAACCGGATAAACAACAACAAAATCGAACATGTAATTTGCATGTTCAGTTACATGTTCGATTGCTTAGTTTATTTGAGAAAGCCTTTTAAAAGATTTTAAACTGTTGTAGACCACTATAAATATGAGAAGACACACATAAGGTATCACATTTAAATTTGAAAAATCATATTTCTTGTCATTAAGATATAACATTTTATTTCTCTGATAATGTATTTTCACCGAATCTCAAAATAAGAGATTTACATAAATATTAATAGTAAATTAGATGGTCGAATATGTTGTTACTCCTTTAGCGGTTTTACGTATTACCAATTTAATTTGTCTTGAAAAAAAATCAACTCGAAGACAGGGCCGGTCCTGAGGATTCAGATGCCTAGGACGAACCGAAAAAAAAGGCCCTTAACCCTAACATGTAACGAATTAAAATACATAAAGTATTTTAAAAGAACGACAATAAACTCTATAACCATAAACAAAGCAAAATCATAGTATTTTAATGAGTAATTACATATGGTATATCTAACTAATGACCTGTGAAGCTCTCTTAACATTAACATTACTAATAGCAAATAGGTTGATCAAGTTTTCGTAGTCTATACTCTAAGATTTTGTTCTCAGTAGATAAGTTTATGTTTTACTTTATTGACAATGAGTTAAATGTGCGATAAAAAAAAACCACAAAAGCATACAAGTCCAATACTTTTAAGTTTGAAAATAACATTAAGTTTATTAAAATACAAATAGTGATGTTTAAAAAAAACTTAATTGCAATTTTAATAATATAGTTTTTAACCTTTTCTAATTAATTTTATTATTATAAAATTACAACAAATGTTGATGAATTAATTAATCGGATCTGTTTGAGTTTTGATTTACGATCAAATGTTCGTCATTTTTAACAAAGTGTTATCAGTTTTAACTATTTCCAATTGAGAACTCATAACTTAAAGTAAAATCAGTTGCTTTTATTTAAAGAGACAAATTATATTCGTTTGTTAAATCCAGGAACCTCACATTCATAGTATTTGTTGGACTACGGATATGAGATAATAGAAAAAAAATAAAAAAAAAGTTGGGCCCCATAAAAAATTGGGCCCTATGCACAAGCCCCTGTTGCCCACCCTTATAATCGGTCATGCTCGAAGAATGAAATTTAAGACGGGTCAATGAATCTGAAGATGAAGCATATACCAATCTTTCGACGTTGAAACCTATGAAAAATGAACAAAAAAACACGAAGGAAACCAAAGACGAGTGGAGAGGTGACCGCAAATAAGGTAAAGTCATCTGTAATTTCAATTAAAAAATGATTTTTTTTAGTGGAAGACGAAACAGAAGGCGAGATGACGAAACCACAAATAAGGAGACGGAACCAAATGCGTATTTTACCACCTACGAAGAAACCGAAAATAAAATAGCCTCATCAATAGTTTTAACTATCAAATAAAAATTCTTTAAATAAATTTGATTAAATTTTGTAATTATCTCAACTAAAACCACTTCAAAAGCAAAGGGTTTATAAACACTCATGATTGGTTTACGCTGTTGACACCAAAACTTCGCCTCCATCCCATCCGTCCTGGTTTACTTTTCGGTATAAAGGCCATCGACATCGACAGACGACACAACTAAGGCTGGCTTCCCCTTCCTCGTTGCTGTCGTTTTTCTACTTCTTTTACCCACAACACATCTAGTCTTCTGAACTTGTCTTTGCTAAATGACTCTATCTCCCAATCCTCCATTCTCGTGCGGTAAGTATACAAAATTCTAACTTTTTTTTTTTTTTTTTTTTTTTTAAATCTAATTAGTGTATTGAGAACCCAATGTACGAATTGTGATTGTGAATTTGTTTGAACAAAGTTTATGGCTGCATTATTAACCTAATTTGTGATTTTGTTAATTGTTGGAACAGAGGAAACTTGGATTTCTTTGTTAGATACCTAATTGTGTAGAAGTCAGTTAGCTGACTAATTGTTAGTCAATTTAGTGATTTTTTCAATGTTAGTTTTCGTCAAGGAAAACACATATCTTGTAGATATAATTCATTATGGGAATTTTGTTGTTACAGTGGAGAAGTACCAACCTTATGGGGAATTGTAGAATTTGGTTGGTTTGTTTTGTATGTCCTTATTGTTGCATTATATTCCATTGCAGGTATTATGGAGATAATACGAATGCTTAATGATCTTTTCATATCTACAAGAAAAGATGCAGCTGATGTAGAACGCGACAGATTAAGCAGCTTGCCAGATGAACTAATCCATAAAATCCTATCTTTCATTAACATCAAAGATGCTATTAGCACTAGTGTATTGTCATCTAGATGGAGGTTTATCTGGACTTCAATGCCCTCTCTGAAGTTCGAGAATCTCAATAATGAGCGCTACTTTTCCAGTTTTATTTATAATGTTCTCTCACACCGTAATAATCAAGTAAATTATTCAGTCAATCTCGTTCTTGGGAGAACAGTTAGGGACAATGAATCTGGTACAAGAATTCTCAGCTGCAAATTCTCTCACAATCTCCAACAACTAAGTGTTACACGTTTGCCTGGAGGGAATATAGTTGAATGCCCATATTCCATTATTGCGACACCAAAGTGGGACCTCCCAGCTTTAACGACTTTGCATCTTCACCAAGTCGAACTGTCTGATTATGATGATATCGGTCTTTTCTCCAAGTGCACCAACTTGAAGAACCTCTCCTTGAACCGGTGCAGAATGACGGAAACCAAAGTTTTAAATATCTGTCTTCCTCGACTTTCTGATCTTACACTTGTATCTACACCCCCGGATATGGAATTAGAGGACGTTGTGAATGTGGTTGCACCTCAACTCAAGAATCTCACAATTATAAGGTGCGAAGGGGAGCATCTGATTTCTGCACCTGGGCTTACCTCCTTGGTCATAGAAGGTTCTCAGCCTTGGTATGTTTCTACACCATCAGGTTTCCATTCTTTGGAGAAGGTTGAACTCTTTATGTACGATCCATTCAAAGCAGATATTCATAGAATAGTTTGTTTGCTTCAACAACTCCAAAGTGTCAAGTTTCTTACACTTAATTTGGGGATTCTCAAGGTATTTGTCATTGATATTGTTTATCTTCTGCATCTTACCAAGATCTTTAATCTGGAGTATGGAAAATACTCTTGTATATACACACACATGGTTACGAAGATTGCATTAAACTATATCTAATTTCCTTTTGTGTTATCTTTTGCAGCGTCTCTTTTCACAAAGGAAGGTATATCAAGAGTTCTTGCACCCCCTCCATAGTTTTATGTTGTCTCTCTCTCTCTCTCTCTCTCTCTCTCTCTGTGTGTACACACACATGGGTAGTTTATTTTGATAATCACAAATATTGTGTGAGTGTAAGAATGAATATAGAGCATAGATCAAAAGAATCAATGGTTTTGATGAGAATCGCAATTACTTAGCCATAACTAAATCTATTTAATTTAGGAAGGTCCGCAATACTCAAAGCTTTTGCGTTTACTAACACTGATCTATATGCCTATATGTAATTTTCTGCAGAGTCTATCTTCATCGATGAAACTAGTCCCACATAAAGCTTTTGCGTTTACTAACACAAAGATTTTGAAGTTTACAACAAAACCTGTAGAAAAGGTATACCTGGAGGTGCAAGCACAAGAGAGGGTAACTACTTGTACTGAAGTAAAAAACGATGATGATGTTTCTCCAAGTGCCATCTTCCCAATGATCTCATGTGAGGTATTTACACAGTGCCAATATAATATTCGGTTCATCCTTTTTCCTAGTTTATGCAGTACGACAAGCATAACCATACCAAAATATGCAACATTGTAACATGAACCGGTTACATTACAAAAACATGAAGTTTATGTGATCATGAAAACGTTGCAGGAGATTACAGCAATGGAGGATATGGCATCAGCACAAGTATTTGTGAAACAATTGGGGATATTGGTAAAGGAGTGTAAAGAAAATAGAAATAGCGATATTGACAAGGCTCGGATGGATGTACATAGCAAACCATACGTTGAGATGCACTGGGCGTGGGAATTACAATGGAACCTTGGGACATTGATGGCTGTGTTTAGGCATGAGAAAATTAATGCAAAAGTAGATAATTTTCTCATGATGGCACAAATTAAGCAAAAGTATACTAATATGCATGGTTGCACAGCATGCATGATCCACCCCATTATTACATGGTTGCACGAAATGCGTGCATTGTTTGATCGCATTGAAGAATTGATAACTCAGCTGTCTGCATCAAAGAGGGCTGTAATGCTACCATTTTTTTTGAGTTTGTGTGAAGATGCCGCCATGCTCACGATTAATATGTTGGGATGGATTAAGACCATAAAGTAAACTTGAGACGAATGCACTTAGTATTTAGTATTAATTTGTATGTTGGTATTATACTGTGCTGCTAAAAATCAAGATTCATGGGTGATTGGTTTCAATTATTTTCCTGGATGTTATTTGAAAATTTAATTTAAACATCAAGTATTGTTTTTATTAGAAATTAATTTCATCATTAGTGAGAATGAGAAAATTTTATATAATATTGCATCATAAGTGAAAATTAAATACCAAAAAAAATAATAAACAATATGATAAAACCAATTTCATCATTAGTGAGGATGAGATGTCTCATGCCAACCGAGATTTTGTTCTTTGAGGGTTTCTCCCCCAAAACGTAGTGGCCTCCATTTTTGTTTGTGTTTAGTTTTATGGAAAACTATATATATATATATATATATATATATATATATATATATATATATATATATATATATATATATATATATATATATATATATATATGTATTCAATTAAATCCTAAAAATCGGAAATTGTATTCATTTTGACAATTAACCTGGTCAACAAATCATCACACTTTCAAAAGTTGCACTTTTGGCCTACATTTTAAATTTTATTACAAATTTGGTTCAAAATTTATATTTTTGGCATAAATTTCAAACTTTATTACAAATTTGGTCTAAAATTTACATTTTTAGCCTTGATTTCAGAATTTTGCTTAGAATTAACAGATGTCTCTTTCTTAGCGGAAACCCTGGCACGCTTAAATATGTCAAACAAAACATCCCTAACCATATCGTGCCTGTGTTTGAACCACGAGAGTTTTTTTTACAGTGAACTAGATGCTCTCTAAAAGAGTCAAAACATGCCTTGCGACACACAGGACATATGTCGTCAGCTGGGAATATGGGAATCATGAGTCGATATTTGAGAATAGTACGATACTCCACGGGAGACATGTGTTGGCCAAGCCCATCTATAGGGATAGCCGGAAGAAAATCTTGAGCATGTGGTGCACGTAAGCACTGAAAAACCGCTTTCTGCCGAGCTGTCATGTCGAGATGCACTCAGGGGTGGATTTAGGGGGGGTCACCGGTGGCACCGGCAACCCCTAAGTTTTTCGGCCGCAATGGAAAACTTTTCGAAATTTTTAAAAAATTTTATTTTTTCTGCTATTGTGCAACCCCCTAACTTTCCCGTGCACCCCCTACTATGAAATCCTGCGTCCGCCCCTGGATGCACTTCCATATCTTGGACAATTTTACGAAAAAGGGCACTCGCCAGTGTATTCTAGGATTTAGGGGGGGGGGGTGTCTTTAGTAGTAAAATTGTTAAGGTCAAAATCTGGAAGCTTGTTGCGAAGGGATGCCAAGGCACAATCATAATCAGAATCCATACCATGTATACCGCTATCCCGTAAGATGTGGTCTTGCAATACCCAAGATTGGGCCCTTGAGACAACAAAAGCATATGAGGTAGCCTCTACTGCCGATTATAAACCCAAACCCCCAAACCTAATGGGTAAGGAATCAATTCGCCATTGTATGTCACCAAAGAAAGGGCCCCTACAAACCACAATGTCCTCAATCGCCCCGCGCAATCCATTGTCAAAGAATATTTTCGCCTCCTCCATGTGAACGGGTTGGCAAGTCCTCAACCCAAAGAAAAGCTTAGCAATACCCATACAAGACCGAAGAAGAATGAGCTCACTCTAGGGGTCAGACAATTGTGGAAGGAGGCGCATCAAATTCACAGCGTTTTCGACTCTCTTAATGGCTAAGCTGCAAATGAAACTAGCATCTCTACTAACAGCTCCCCCAAGAAGTTTCACCCTTAAAGGCGGCCTCCCGATGTCCGCCGGAAATAGCCCATACCGTAACTTCCTACCATTACACGAGGACCAAAAGAGCTCGGTTTTCTTGATATTCAGCTGAAGGCCCAATTTTGGGCTAATCACCGAAATGATGTCCAATGCTTTGGCCACCTCCTCCGAATCTCCGATAAGTGTGCCATCATCCAAGTACCATGCATGGAGAAGAAGCTTGCAATTGTCTCTAATCTTATGCAAGAGCAGGTGCAACACAATGGCAAAGAGAAGTGGTCTCAAGGGGTCTCCTTGCTGAACCCCAGTAGAAGACTGAATATGTGTGTTGCCTAGATATAACTTTGTTGCTTGACCATAAAGGAATTCTACCCATAAGGAAATAGAGGGACACCTCAATCTGACCTCATGAAGTAATGCGGATCTGTCAACAAAGTTAATGGTATTAGAGAAGTCCACGGTAAGCATAGAGAGAGATTTATAATCATGGCGCTCACTCAACAACCTATTGGCGCTATGTAAAACGGCCTCAGCGCCACCTGACACCCCAACTCTGAACTGAAAATCATTGAGATATTTGGAAATTTCTTTACCAATCCCTTTCATGGCCAACTTGGAAACCAAACGTCTCCATATAGTATCTACTGCAATAGGTTGTATTCCCTTGTCAGGTTTTAAGAGCGGCGTGAGAGGAGCAGAGGCAACAAATTCTGCCAAGCTTGAAGGGCATCTTCCCCTAGCTATAGATTAACCACAGAAGTGATAGCATGTAGGAGGTCTTTAGCTATCGCTGAACCTTCTCCACAAAGGGCATCTAAAATGTGTTGAGCTCTCAACCCGTCCCTCCCACACGAGGTACCTTTAGGGAAGGATTTAATTCCCCCAAAGACATTGTCAACATCCACTACCAGGGGAGGTTCTGAAAATATGGTGTTGGGCATGGAAGGCGGTGGCTTGTATGGATGCTTATCCTCCAATGCCTTCGTGGTATCACCCCCAAATGGAGCAACCCCCGAAGAACATAAAACTTTCACTGCTGCTGTAAAATATCCATCGTCAACCTTACGAAGACATTGTCTGACATTGGTGCCGCCCGGTGTTCTTTTCTCCTGAATGTACTCTTCTTTTTTATCTTGTTGCTCCAGTCTTGCATTGTCAACTAAATTTTTAACTAGCTTGGCGATACCGTCTTCAATCCCCCAAGTAGCTAAAGCGCTCAAGATATTACGATGCTGCAAAGACTTCCTGTTGCCAGACCTACTTTCTTGCCTATTCTTGGGCCTGAACACCTTAAGAGTACACCTAGGAAGAATTAACAAAGCAACCCACGCTTCAACGGATCCGGGATGAGCAACCACCTTGGAAAGGGCTGCTTTCAAAGCCCGAGAGAAAGCCATACGACAGTTATGAGGGATGCTTTTGACAGTGGTGATAGGCAGCTTAAAAACACGATCAAGTAGTTGAGCATCCATCACCAACCCATCATTGAGGTCGGCTTTCGGTTCATTGGGTAGCGGCTTTGGAATGCCAACAATATGCATGCTCATGTCATCAGCCTCGTCAATAAACTTAATCAAGCCACCCGGGTGGTGATATGAACGACTCAGGGCATGAAGCTTCATGCAATCCCCACATATCCATTGACCAAACTCCTTCAAAGTTTCCGCCACATACATAAACAATCCAATGTCAGAAGTAATAGCCTCCCATAACACTGCTCTGCGTTCATCTGTATGGAGGTGCAAGCTCTTGAGATGAGATATCATACGGGAAATCCCTTTACTTCCAACGATACCATTTGGGCAATAGTGAAACCCCTGAAAAGGACACGGCCAAGCCCCGCTCTCAAATGAATGAGAGGATGCCATAAACGAGCAAATAAAGTTTATTTAAGCCTCAAGGTGAGACCTGAAATTAGAAGCACTAACCCAAAAGAAACAGTGACACTCCAACAAAAGTCTGGAGTGCGCACAATGGAACCCACGCCGGATAGAATCCCTACACCAGCTTGAGTCGAAAATTGGCAACAACACTTGAAAAACTCATTTAGGCATTTTATCAAACACTTGGCGGGCAGAAAAAGAAACACCTTGTTTTCATCACCAAGCCTTAAATTTTTTTTGCCCAAATGCAATCTTGAAGCGGGAATCATATAGCACAAACTTATTAATTCAAAATATTTTTGCATTCCTATCAACTGTGAGGTTATCATTCCTTCCTGGTGGCAATAATGGTTGTTGTGGTTTGATCGTCATGGAGAATCAATCAATCTGTAATTTCTTTCTTCAGGCAGAGTCAACCATGAAACGAATAACGTTGAAAAATCAAAGGCTTCTACAATTGGAAATGCGAAATTGATTGAAGAAAACGGTCGAGAGGGATTCTCCTGAATGATTCAAGTACTTATCATGCGTTTTGATGATCCAATCTACAGTGGATCGTATCTATGGATATAAAATTGATATACAACGAGAATGTTCAAAATCCTAAAAAATTGAATGGTAATCGAAGATGATAATAGGGTTTTTGGAAGGGCAATTGATATTTGGGGATACAATAGGGGATTTTGGGGTGTTCATTTCGTCATTGGATTTCTAAGGAAAAACCCATCTAGAAAATGTTTTTTTTGGAAAGAGGTTTCTAAGGAACTTTCCAACGCATTTCCTAGGAAAAGTTTTTATCAGAAGTATTGAGGCTTTTCTTAGACATCATTTTTGTTGTTATCTGTGAGGGTTTGCCTAGGAAATTTATTTTTTTGGAATCTCTTAGGAAAGTTTTTCTGAGGAATTACATATGAATATTTTTCTGAGGAATTTCCTAGAACCATATTTCGAGATATTTCCTTTTACCGTACTTTGTTGACAACTTTTTGCGACAGAATGTTTCTAGGAATTTCCGGGAAATTGTGTAACTATAAAAAAATAGAAAAAACGAATACAAATAACAAAATTATATTATAAATTCATACACACAATAACATAAATCTAAAATCCTACAAATGTTTACACATTAGAACACAAGTTAAACAACCGAGTAAACCAACAACATAATATAGAAGTCGTAAATATGTATAAACGTTTACAACAAATAACCTAAGGAGCATTCGATGGAGTATTTGATGGATCGGGTGGATTGTCGGGACAATTATATCGTCTCATGAATTCGACCATTTCCGCCATTTGTTTTCCATCTGTGCTTGTCTTTCAGCAATTTCTACATTTTGTTGGGCCAATTCGGCATCAGCTTTTTCCAACTCTCTAACCTAAAAAAATGTTAAAAGAAACATACATACATTAGTAATATAAAAAAAGAACAAATTATTGAAACTGATGGTTTAGTAAAAACTACTAGTTTGGTGCCTAAGATTTTTTTTGCACTTGGACCGTCTCTACATTTTCGTTTTATTACGTCTTTCATCTCTAGGTTATGGTTTTATTATGTCTTCCATCCCTGTTACATATAAAAAGACTATGCTGCTCTTTTTTATTTTCTTTTCATTTATTTATTTTATAAGATTTATTTATATTGTTAATTGATGTGACATGGATCTCCGAACGCTTGCTCTCTGAGAGTATGCTTCGACGTTGGAGATGATATGCGAGGTCACAACAGAGAAGGTCGTTAGAGCCACCCGACCGGAGTATAGTGAGGCGGCTGAGCCAAGGGGGGAAGGTTTAGTGGCGGCTTAGCCATTTGGGGAAAAGTCCCCCCCCTCCAAGGAGGAGACACTATTCTTGTTGGATTAGGTTTTTAAGCTCATAACTATAATTGGTATGTACTTGACCCGATAGTAGCATGGTCTTTTTTGGGTTGCCTTCACCATAGCAACTTGACTGGATGAATTATGAGCAAATGAGATTAATTATGATTTATTAATATATTATAATAAGAATATATATTAATTCAGAAATTATATTTTTTAATTAGTATTGATCAAGAATTAATTGGGAATTAATTTAGTGATCAAAAGAGACTTATTAAATTAAGGGGATTGATATTGTAATTAATTGTTAATTACAAGATGGGTTGTGGACTCCTAATAGAAGGGATAGACAAATTCTATGGAAGCCCATAGAAGAATTCGTCCATATGGGGCCTTCTGGAAGGATCCATTGGACTGCTTAAGGCTTAAGCAACCATATTAGGGTTTTAACTGAAACCCTATTATCTCAGCTATATAAGGAGCCCCTAGCACTCCCTAAATCGGCCTATGCTTCTATGGAGAAAACCGTAGGCGATTTTTAGTGCTTCCTAACCTCTCTCTCATAATCCTCCATTGCTCTTGGTGGTTGTGACTTATTAGTGGTATCACATTTGAGGTACTAAGCTCTCAAAGGTTGAAGATCGCTAGCTACAAGAAAAAGGCATTCATCTAATCTTTGTTTTATGTTATAAATCAACATTGTATGCTAGTTAGGGTTCATGCTTTGGTTAATTTATTGTTGCATAATAACTTGAGAAAAATCCTAGATCCAAAACATTGGGGTTGCATGTACACCATAAGAATTATGTTATGCTCAAAACCCATCAGTGGTATCAGAGCTTAGGGTAGTTTTTCTATTATATGATGCAAAAATTAAGTTTCCAAAGCTAGAAAATTTTCGATTTTGGTTATGCACCAGGTTCATGACGTGACAAAGCTTATCACGACGTGAAGTCGGTTCTGACAGAAAAATTCGATTTTTTTGCTCTAATTTATTTTGGATAATTACCATAAATTGTTTTGCAAATTAAAATTTGATTCTATTATGGTAATGGATATCCTAATAAAATTAAAAGATAATGGTCAAATTTTAAAATAATTACAAGGTTATAAGATAAGATAATTATTTGTAAAATTTGAATTGTGTTTATCTTGCCAAATTAATTGGATTAGGTCAGATTATGTGATAAAGATAAATTATATGATTAATTTAACTGTTTTTCAAATTTGATCTAAATATTTTGAAAAGTTTCAAAATTTACCCTCAACTTTTGGAATTTACATTTTAATTAAAAAGTTTTAATTTTGAAATATTTAAATTCTAAACCCTAGAGTTTTAAAAGTTTAAAATTCGACCCTTATACTATTATAATATTAAAAGATTAATACTTATATATATATATATATATATATATATATGTATGTATGTATAAGACGAGTCAGTCTAACCCTTAGTAGGTCTCATTCATTAAGCTGGTCTATAAGGGGGGTATAAGGAAATTACCTGTAAAAACAAAGTATATATTAACATTTTTATCTATTATATATACATATATTATACTAATAAATGGAATGAACTTATATTTTCTTATTCGAACATATTATCATTTTTGATATATAATAGCAACATACTTTTATTTTCTATCCACTATAGCATATTACCCTTTTTCATAATACCAATGTACTTTAATTGTTATTTATTACCAAAGACCATATACTTCTATGTTTCTTAAATAATAGCAACAACTTTATTTTATCCATTATAGCATTCTACTTTTTGTTCATAATAGCAACAAACTTGATTTTTTTATCTATAATGACAACGTACTTTATATACTTCACATTTTTTATTTATCTATCATAGAAAGTTGTGACTACTAGTAGCCTGAAGAGGTCAGTTTGTTCTTATTGGATGATGTCCCAATGACAACAAAATGCAGATCTGAACATCCTACCCCATAAATACGTCTGCATTTACCTCACATTTCTTGTTCTCGCACCCACAAGTAAACATCACCCTCCAAATGTTTAGTTAGGTCCTCCCCGTACTTTTCAACCATGACACTAGTATATCTCTCCATCATTTTATCAAAACAAAACGACTGTTATTATTGCTCTATTGGAAGTTGAAGCACTAATATCTAAAAATAAAAAAAAAAAAAGATAAATTACACATATTTCTCTAGCAGTGGGTGTACAAAACTCCAACTCTTGAATTTTTTCTCGCCCTTTGGAGTAAGGTGGGTAATAAGAAAAAGTTCCAAAAATGTAGGGATGCGCTTCAATTCTTTTTGCTACATAAAACAGATAGTATACTTAGTGGAATATTTATTAGTATAATTACTAAATTATAACCAATTACTAAATTATATGAATATTTATTAGTATAATTCCGAATTCAAGTCGATACTCATCGCTCATACGGTTGGTCCTCCCGGCCGCCGACTTCTTAAAATTGCAGGTTAATCTTGGGTTTACAATAAAATCATACATACAAATTGGAACAACGAGGAAAATACATAAATAATATCATACACTCTAACTATTGTATTATCTTCTAGTACCACGGTTGCTGTCATCTGAACCTACAAAAAAATAAATCTAAATTCCTACGATATCAGACATTATGTTTAGTGAGTTATTCTTTATGTCTTTTCTTATCTTTATCTTCCTTTTCTTTCTCATACTCTGTCATCCAACTCTTTCTTTCATAGCATACATTGCTATTCTTTCTCTTCTTTCATTTATCTATTGCATATTTCTTCTGTAATCTTTCTTTCTACTCTTTCACATCCCATTTATCTGTTTCTTTGTCATCTACTATGCTCCTCAAGCTCTTCTCTAAGCTTTTTCAAAGTCTCTTCTCGTACTCTACTCATACTCCATCTTTGTCTCTAACTCTGTCAAATTTTCAAATGTTGACTGAAAGTGCAAATTTGATCAAACCATATGGACAAAAACTGTAATTTACTCATATAATAATGATTTCCAAATATAAATTTTAATAAAAAATTAGAAGTTTAAATAATGGTGTAGTAAAATGAAATGTTTTAATAGAAAAAGGAGTTGCATGTAAAATGTAAAAGCTAAAATTAAGAAGAAATAATTACAAATTTAGCTATTTTTCTCTAATCACTTTTTATTTAGTAGCCAAAAACTATTTTTTTTTTCAAAATTTACCACTGAAGCCATAGATGAGGCTACCTCATTTGTGGTTTCGTCAGCTTGTCTTTGGTTTCCTAATTTGTGACAAAACATGCCTTCAGTTTCGTCTCTTCATCTATGGTTTCGTTACCTCATCTTCGATTTTGTATTCCACTGTAAAAAAATTCATATTTTTTAGTTGAAATCGCAGATGAAGCTACCCAGTGGATCTAGAATTTTTTTGTTGGGGGCACTAGATTAACTATTGGTAAAAATAATCGGGTCAAATAAAAAAGATCTACTATTATTCCATTCCTATAAAAAAACAAAATCTATATGTAATTTACAAAATATATGTAGAAGGGTAACATATTTTTGTCAAATTTAAAGACTTCTATTTCATTTGACTACAATGTTCACAATCATAATTAGTTATATACAATCACATATTACATTATCATATATAAGAACATAATTTTACAAGCACATATATTTATATAAAAACATTAAACATGACAAAATGTTAAGTGATACAAAAAAATTGGGTTTTTAAAATTACCAAAAAAACTAGTTTAAAATTTAAACACTTATTTTATTTATATTGGATTGTAGGACGATAGAGACAAAGAGATTAGAGAAATCGTGGGGGAATATGTTTCGTTGATAATTTTTAACAAAAAATCTTTTCGTTTGATGCATTTTAGCTAGAGAAGCCAACTAAATGGGATTTGTCTATTTTCCTATTTTAAACTTTTAGGTGCTGTTTGTTTTTTCGAAGTGAAAATTCATGAAGTCTGCGGACCACCTCTGCAATCCTCTGTAGTAGAAGAGGTGGAACAAACGGTTGCAGCCTATAATAAGAAGTATGTTTGTTTTTAACATCTACAGACTGCTGTAGTAAACTGAAATTTAAATAAACTGACTTTATAAACTGAAAATAATTCTCAACACCAAAATTTAATAATTCTAGTCTTAAAACATTGAAAGGATACTAAAAATAACATGTAAAAAACGAAAATATAAAACTTAAAAAAAAAAATTTAAAAATATAAAACAAGCTATTAGTTTTATTCTAGAAAGAAAAACTAAAAATAGCATAGTAGATTGCGCGTGTGCTATGCCACGCAGCAGTAAGTGTTTTGAAGAGGTTTAAAAAAAAACAAACTGCACCTTAGCCTTAGTTTAGTCCTTTATTCATTAACCAAAGAAGTTGCCATCACCCCAAATCTCATGCAGCCTAGCCCAAATTTGAATGAGGGTATTTCTTCATAAAAAACTATTCAAAAATTTTTAATATTATTATATGTGCAAATTAGTAGGTCGTTGGGGGCACAGCCCCCCACTCTCAATGCCTTAGATTTGCCCCTGTGGCTACCACATATGCGGGTTCCTCTTCACTCGTCTTCAATTTCGTTCATGTTTTTTTCGTTTATTGTTCTTGGGTTTCAGTGATGAAACCGCACATTGGTATATGCCTCATCTTTGGTTTCATACACTCGTCTAAGGTTTGGTTCTTCATATTGATATTTTTCAAGACAAATTAACCTAGTAGTACATGTTCAAGGATAACACACACCAATGAAAAACCGGATAAACAACAACAAAATCGAACATGTAATTTGCATGTTCAATTACATGTTCGATTGCTTAGTTTATTTGAGAAAGCCTTTTAAAAGATTTTAAACTTATGTAGACCACTATAAATACCACTATAAATATGAGAAGACACACATAAGGTATCACATTTAAGTTTGAAAAATCGTATTTCTTGTCATTAAGATATAACATTTTATTTCTCTGATAATGTATTTTCACCAAATCTCAAAATAAGAGATTTACATAAATATTAATAGTAAATTAGATGGTCGAATATGTTGTTACTCCTTTAGCGGTTTTACGTATTACCATGTTAATTTGTCTTGAAAAAAAATCAACTCGAAGAACGGAATTTAAGATGGGTCAATGAAACCGAAGATGAAGCATATACCAATCTTTCGGCGTTGAAACCTATGAAAAATGAACAAAAAAACATGAACGAAACCAAAGACGAGTGGAGAGGTGACCGCAAATAAGGTAGAGTCATCTGTGATTTCAACTAAAAAAAATGACCGCAAACAGAAGGCGAGATGACAAAACCACAAAAAAGGAGACGGAACCGAATGCATATTTTGCCACCTATGAAGAAACCCTAAATAAAATAGCCTCATAAATAGTTTTAACTATTAAATAAAAATTCTTTAAATAAATTTGACTAAATTTTGTAACTTCCTCAATTAAAACCACTTCAAAAGCAAAGGGCTTATAAACACTCATGCTTGGTTTACGCTGCTGACACCAAAACTTCGCCTCCATCCCAACCGTACTGGTTTACTTTTCGGTGTAAAGGCCATCGACATCGACAGACGACACAACACAGGCTCTGGCTTCCCCTTCCTCGTTGCTCTCGTTTTTCTACTTCTTTTACCCACATCACATCTAGTCTTCTGATCTTGTCTTCGCTAAATGATTCTATCTCCCAATCCCCCATTCTCTTGCGGTGAGTATACTAAATTCTAACATTTTTCTTTAAATCTAATTAATGTATTGAGAACCCAGTGTACTAATTGTGATTGTGAATTTGTTTGAACAAGTTTATAGCTGCATTATTAACCTAATTTGTGATTTTGTTGATTGCTGGAACAGAGGAAACTTGGGATTTCTTTGTAAGATACGTAATTGTATAGAATGAAATCAGCCGACTAATTGTTGGTTAATATAGTGATTTTTTCAATGTTAATTTTCGTCCTGGTTTTGACTAATTAACAGCAACACACATATCTTGTAGATATAATTCATTGTGAGAATTTTTGTGTTACAGTGGAGAAGTACCAACCTTATGTTAGTATTTTAGAATTTGGTTGGTTTGTTTTGTATGCAGGGGCGGAGCTTGAAGTTTCGATTAGGGGGGCCGAAAATAAAATATGTACAAAAATTGAAGAACAGGGGGCCAAAGTAAAATTTTAGAGATTTGGGCATAATATGTAACTTTTTTAATTCATAAAGGCTATATATATAAAAAAAATAGGGGGGGCCACAGCCCCCCTGGCCCTATATAACCTCCGCCCCTGTTTGTATGTCCTTAATGTTGCATTGTATTCCATTGCAGGGATTATGGAGCTAATAAGAATGCTTAATGATCTTTTCATATCTACAAGAAAAGATACAGTGGATGTAGAACGCGATAGTTAAGCAGCTTGCCAGATAAACTAATCCATGAAATCCTTTCTTTGCTTAACATCAAAGATGCTATTAGCACTGGTGTATTGTCATCTAGATGGAGGTTTATCTGGACTTCAATGCCCTATTTGAATTTGGAGAATCTCAATAATGAGCGCCACTTTTCCAATTTTATTTCTAATGTTCTCTTACACCGTGATAATCAAGTAAATTATTCAGTCAATCTCGTTCTTGGGAGAACAGTAAGGGACGATGAATCTGTCACAAGAATTCTCAGCTGCAAATTCTCTCACAATCTCCAACGACTGAGTGTTACACGTTTGCCTGGAGGGAATATAGTTGAATGCCCATATTCCATTATTGCGACACCAAAGTGGGACCTCCCAGCTTTAACGACTTTGCATCTTCACCAAGTCGAACTGTCTGATTATGATGATATCGGTCTTTTCTCTAAGTGCACCAACTTGAAGAACCTCTCCTTGAACAGGTGCAGAATGAAAGAAACCAAAGTTTTAAATATCTATCATCCTCAACTTTCTGATCTTACACTTGTATCTACACCCCCTGATATGGCATCAGAGGAGGTTGTGAATGTGGTTGCACCTCAACTCAAGAATCTCACAATTATAAGGTGCGAAGGGGAGCATCTGATTTCTGCACCTGGGCTTACCTCCTTGGTCATAGAAGGTTTTCACCCTTGGCAGGTTTCTACACCATCAGGCTTCCATTCTCTGGAGAAGGTTGACCTCTTTATGTACGATCCACACAAAGCAGATGCTCAT
This sequence comes from Lactuca serriola, assembly GCF_051521515.1. NCBI lineage: Eukaryota > Viridiplantae > Streptophyta > Magnoliopsida > Asterales > Asteraceae > Lactuca > Lactuca serriola. The sequence continues at coordinate 92,044,675 of NC_136410.1, forward strand.
AGAATAGTTTATTTGCTTCAACAGCTCAATAGTGTCAAGTTTCTTACACTTAACTTGGGGATTCTCAAGGTATTGGTCATTGATATTGTTTGTCTTCTGCATCTTACCAGGATTTTTAATCTGGAGTATGGCAAATACTCTTGTATACACACACACATGGTTATGAAACTTGCATTAATCTATATCTAATTTCCTTTTGTTTTATCTTTTGCAGCGTCTCTTTTCACAAAGGAAGGTATATCAAGAGTTCTTGCACCCCCCATAGTTTTATGTTGTGTGTGTCTGTGTGTGTGTGTGTGTATACACACACACATGGGTAGTTTATTTTGATAATCATAAATATTGTGTGAGTATAAGAATCAATCTGGAGCATAGATTAAAAGAATCAATGGTTTTGATGAGAATCACAATTACTTATCTATAACTAAATCCATTTAATTTTTGAAGGTTTTCAATACTCAAGAATCAATTAGAATCATTTATTTTTTCAATTTGACACTCTCGAATTTTTCTTACATTTCATTCTCACACACATACATGGTTATTAAGATCACATTGATCTATATGTAATTTTCTGCAGAGTCTATCTTCGTCCATGAAACTAGTCCCACATAAAGCTTGTGCGTTTGCTAACACAAAGATTCTGAAGTTTACAATAAAACCGGTAGTAAAGGTATACTTGGAGGTGCTGGCACAAGAGAAAGTAACTACACGTACTAAAATAAACAACGATGATGATTGTGCCATCTTCCCAATGGTCTCATTTGAGGTATTTACACAGTGCCAATATAATATTTGGGTTATCCTTTTTTCTAGTTTATGCAGTACGACATACATAACCATACAAAAATATGCAACATTGTAACATGAACCGGTTACATTGCAAAAACATGAAATTTATGATGATCATGAAAACGTTGCAGGAGATTACAGTTATGGAGAATATGGCATCAGCACAAGTATTTGTAAAACACTTGGGGATATTGCTAGAGGAGGTTAAACAAAATAGAAATAGTGAGGATTACCAGCCTCAGAGGGATGTACATAGCAAACCATATGTTGAGATGCATTGGGCGTGGAAATTACAATGGAACCTTGGGGCAATTATGGGAGTGTTTAAGCATAAGAAAATGAAAGCAAAATTAGATAATTATCTCATGATGGCACAAATTACGAAAAAGTATACTAAAAGGCTTGATTGCACGAAATCCATGAATCACCCCATTCTTGGATGGTTGGACGAAATGCGTGGATTGTTTCAGTACACTGGAGACTTGATAACTCAGTTGTCTGCATCAAAGAAGGCAGTGATGCTACCATTTTTTTTTGAGTTTGTGCGAAGATGCCACAATTCTCACGATTAATATTTTGGGATGGATTAACACCTTAAAGTAAACTCAAGTGACCAATGCGCTTATTTTTTAGTATTAATTTTTATGTCAGTTTTATACTGTTATGCTAAAAGTCAAGATTCATGGGTGATTGTGCTCACTTATTTTTTGTGGATGTTATTTGCAAATTTAATTTAAACATCAAGTATTTAAAATAATAAAAATAAGAGCAAACTGTAGAAATGGCATTTGGTTCGTCATTTTCTTTGGAATGGATCCTTTTTTTTTTCGTTTTGCAAAAAGGTATTATGAAAAGGTTTCATTGTGAGTTTTGCAAAAAATGTATTATGAAAAGGTTTCATTGTGATTTTGGTAACTTACCAAAATGAAATGTGAAATGATTAATTTGGGCTTTTCATATACTTCTTACAATTTATTTGATTTTATTTAATCGTTTATTATTAGTAATTACCCCACCCCTCTCCCTTATAACCTATATGTGCCTTTCTCCACTTCTCATCTTTGTCTAATCTAGATCATGTTTATTTACCACTTCTCACCCTCCGAAAATCTCCAAAAAACAATCTACCTTATGCTATCTCTTACCGCGACATACTCTTTCCTTTCTCATAAATCATCCCCAAAAAAGTCTACCTTAGGTTACCGAATCAATTGTATGGACAACAGAAGGGGATTTACATTCAAATCTATTTTCTTCTTCAAGGAGAATGGGCTCCTTATTGTAATATATAAGGCATACTTATAAAATACTAATAGAAAGAAGGTGTGATGTTGAGAAACATGCCTCCAAAAGTCTTTAATAACGATGTTATCTTCTTTGCTTAATAAAGAAGATTTTATTATTTACTTAGCTAGGAAGAGTTTCTTTACAAGATAACCTTGGTGCCTAAGTATTTTCCATAGTGCATATCTCACTGACAATCCTCTCTTTAAATAGAGGATTAGCTTTCTTATTTTCATTATCTCTTTTCTCAAAGGCATTGTAACCTTAATAAATATTATAGTAAACCAAGAGGGTAAGATGAACTAAAACAAAAAGCCCTAATGCATCAAACAACCTAGAAATCGAAATCACGAGAACCATATTAGTTCAAACAGAATAGGACTAAAATATCAAACTATAATCAATCACATGCAATGAAAAATACCAATCAAAAAGCAAATCAAAGAGGCACAGAGATTTACGTGGAAAACCCAAATCGGGAAAAAACCATGGGCAGATAAAACCGAGAACCAATCCACTAAAATATTGAAATGTTTACAGAGCTTGATCAAAGATATTATAATGAGCTATAACGATTTGGTGATAAAGGGTTGAAACATTAGAAAATGTCAATCCTAAAAGGGGGAAGAAGAAGTCTTCAAAACACTTTCTCTCTCTCAAAAATCCAGCGTTCAATTGAGGTTAAAAGCAAAAAGGTGTTAGCAATTTGGGTATTTTGGTCCTTCAAGAATGGAATATTTGTATTTTAGGAACAATCCCTTTTTAGACCTGAAAACACCCATTTTAGACATGGTGCCCTTTTTAGACATGAAACAACCATTTTAGACCTGTTGAAATTTTTAAACCTGAAACACTCATTTTAGAACTGACGCCCTTTTTAGACCCAAAACAATCAATCTAGAACTGGATTGATGAAAAGACAATATAGCCCTTGAAGTAAAACTTGTCAATTTTAGAAGACATACATTTCTGGACCATTGTGAGTATAAAGTTCCAGTCTTTCTATCTACTTTATTAGATCTTGTGATTTCAGTTTATTTTTTTTGGCACTTTTGCTCCATTTTATGGGTGATCTTGGAGTTGAGTGGCCTCGAAGATCTCTTTATGTATTTAGAATGATTCTTGGACCTCATGGACTAGGAAAGTTGTGATCTTTTACCTTCCCTTTTAGCAATGCTAGTTATCTTGGCCCTTTTGGTCATTTTGGTGTATTAAAGTTTAGATCTTGAAAGATTGTGGCATTATTCGGGATAAATTTGGAAACTTAATCCGTATAGACATCTTGTTGATTTAGATCTGGAAGTTGGAGACTTGGACTTAATGGATTAAGTTGAGAATAGGAACAAAATCAAACAGCTACCGCTTACTAAATAACTCTAGAGTACATCCCTGGTGAACCCTCAACACTCGCACAAGACGATCTTTGGCAATATCCACCTCTAACGGATAATATATCTCCCACGGAACACAGTCAAAGCTCAAGCTAAGCACAACAGATACAAAGGATCGGGTAGCCCCCGAATCAAACATACCGACGTAGGAAAACCGTTCACAAGGAACGATCCAAAACAAAAGAACAGACATATAAGCATGATAAGCAACATAGATAAAGAGATAAGAAGAAGATACATACACATAACCACATCAGGTGCCGCACGCACCTCATCGGATGTCAGCTGATACCAACGTAGGAAAACCGCTCACAAGGAACGACCCAAAACAAAAGAACAAACATATAAGCATGATAAGCAACATAGATAACGAGATAAGAAGAAGATACATACACATAACCACATCAGGTGCCGCATGTGCCTCCTCGGATGTCAGCTGAAAAGCCCTACTCTTCACTACAGGGGCCGCCTCCTTGCCCTCCCGGCCATTAGTGATCCTCAATGTCACCGGAGCAGGTGTTGAAACCACTCCTCCAACTAAACTCGAGCAATCAGCCTTATTGCGGCCCGTCTGATTGCAATGAAAGTTGACCATACCTGAAACATTGGTGGTGGTGGTAGCAGTGTAATCCCTGCTGAAGTGCCCCATCTTGCCACACTTATAACAGCCCGAACCACCCGTCCTGCAAACTCCGTCATGCTTCTTGCCACACTTGCCACAGAGGCCCCTCGATCTAGATTCAAAACCCTTAGGTTTCTTCGCTAAATCCCCAGTCATCTGTATCTGCTTTGCCTTTCTCTTCCTGATGTGCTCCAAATCAATTTCCTGTTCCTAGGACGTAGATATCATGTCATCCTATGTCGGACAGACTGAAAAGCTAACAAACTCCATGATATATGATATCAACATGTCATGGTACCAAGTCTTCCTCATCTCCTCGTCTGTAATATATTGTGGTATCAATAGAGCTCTCTCTCGGAACTTGGTAGTGATCTCCGCCACAGCCTCAGTCTCCTGTTGCATATCCAGGAACTCCCTCACCAACTGTAGCACCTCAACAGCCGGTGTAAACTCCGCTTGGAACTAGGTCACAAAATCTGACCAGGTCATGGCCTTAATGGTTTGGGCTCCCACAGCATAACCAACCTCCTCCCACAAATCCTGGGCTCGCTCCCTAAGACAACTTGCAGCGAACCTCACATTAGACCCCTCGGGTAGAAGCTAGTCTTCTGAACACACTCCATATTTGCTATCCATCATCTGGCACAGTAGGGTCCTTCACCCTAAAGAATTTTGCCCCCCCCCCCCCCCCACATCCCTTGAAATCCTTAAAGGGGAGAGTGTGGGCTCTGTACTGACCAACAACTAGATCGGCTCTAAAGATCTAGAGATGACCCTCCATTAACTCGATGACATCCTCCTTGATCGACCTGAACATCACCGGGGTCGCAATAAGGATGCCTCTCATAATCTCAGATACAATGAACTAGCATAAACCCTCATCAATTGGTTCGGTGCCTGAGCCCGAACCAGATCCAGATCCTGAACCTTCTGCTCCGCCATTTGTCACCTCCATGCTAAAACATAATACATAAACAATTAGTATACATGTGAAGAGGTTCACACTTATGAAAATTCTCGAATTCATCAAGGCCTTCCTCAAGGACTGACTCAAATCCTCGAAGCCACTTCCCTACTATCAGATACTTTACTTACATTATAGGGTAGCTTACGCACTAAGACGTTACCTAGGCTTTCCTAGGGTTCCTTTCCACACCACTCTCTGCTATCAGCTGCAGAAGAGACTCCCCTCCAATGTCTTCTAACTATCTCACAAATACAATAACATGTTACCAACACCAGATATTTTTCGATTACTAGGTCCCACTCTACAACAGTTGGACTTAAACAAGTGTTGCGCAATAGAGTTGAACCTAAACTTCAAGAATTATTTAATCCCCACAACGTGTAATTTGAAATATTCTCTTAATGATTAACAGAAACCAATGGAGTCCCCAAAAGCACAAAGTAAGCATCATTCTAGCTTTGAGTTCTAACCTAGATCGCTTCCTAACTAGGTCACTCTATCTAATCATCTAAAATCTATACTATCACGAAATTCTAAGGATTCATAAAACTGGCATAGAAAGGCATCTCTCCTAGCATCCTACTGTGCAATTTTGAGTAGATCCTTAGCCCTAATCTAGCATGCTATATACATATACATATACTCATAGAATAACATGTATGGGTATTTTGGGAATACTTCACACATCGAACCCTTTTTCTTTATAAAAATTTATTTATAAAACTCTTTTCTTTCAAAAAGATTATCAATTCCTCAGTTTGAGTTTAGACTTGCCTGGAAGTGTGCCCGAATCCCTCAAACCAAGGCTCTTATACCAACTTGTAGCATCCCAAAAGTTATAGGTAAAAATTTCATTTTTAATTCAACCCAAACCAAAAAATATTCATGTAAAAACATCCAAATGTATGTCATAGTAAAATAATCATCAGAGTACAATTCCCAAAGTCATAAAAATGCGGAAAACATGGGTGGATGCGGTACGATCATCCCGAACCCTTCCTTTTCGAACTGGAAGTACCTAAAACCACAAACATAGAACTGTAAGCACAAAGCTTAGTGAGTTTCCCCAAAATACCCTATACCATACATATATATAACAGTCAAAATATATATGGGTCTATTCCACCCCCTTTGGTCTCTTTCAACCGATACTAGGTCTATTTCACCCCTTAAGTCTCTTTCAACCGGTATTGAGTCTATTTCATCCCCTTCAACCTCTTTCAACTGGTATCGGGTTTATTTCACCCTTACAGCTAGCTAAGTATAAAATCATATCAACAAGAGTCACAAAGACAACAAGCACATACATGCATAACAGTAAGTGTCATAAAGACAACTATCATTTTACACATATAATCTAGTGGGCCGACATTGGTGCCTTCAACCCACGACTACAATAAAGGAACTCACATCGATCCGCTGATAAACAAATAACACTCAAGCTGCTGAACCGGAAAATCTCCGCACTAAATCATAAATAATAAAATCCTAATTACCAATTAGGCCATAAACCATAACCGAGATTCTAAATCCTTAACTCTGACTCCTAGGGTAAAAGACCATTTTACCCTTACCTTACTGGGCCTATCTAATCATGGCCCAAGACTCAAAATAGCCCAAGGCCTAGATATGACCCAAATCCATATAGATCTAAGTCCTAACAATGTTCTAAACCCAAAAAGACTTTTGGCCTAACAATGGCCCAAACTATTTCAAGGCCTAAAAGCCTAGTTGGTGAGTATGTCGTGTGTACCATTAGATTACACCTAATGTAGAAGTCCAAACAACGAGGAGAAAATGGGACTCAAACCCAATACGTGCAACGTACTCAGAAGTACGCCCAATGTACTTGTCAGTGGCTCATTCTCATGACCTAATACCTTAATACCTTACCATCCAAACCTCGGATCTACTTCGAAATAAAGTCTTAATCCATAAATTTGGAAGCTTTAAGACTTTGCATGGCGCCAAGACGTCCAAATCCTAGATCTAACATTCTTTCTTCTTAAAAAACCATAAACTTTTGCATGGTTAGTCGTTAGCCATCAACATGAAAACTTTATCATCATGGAACCTCAGAAATATCAAAAGAGCAACACAAGACCTCTAGAGTAGCATTTACTCACAAGAATAATCTTATAGGACCAAAGAGCATAAGATTTTACCTACATACAAGATCTATACTAAAGATTCATAGAGTTCAGAGATTTATACCTTCTGAGGCTTACAAAGATGTTGAAGATTCTGGATCTTCAGTATCCAACTCAACTAATGCTTCACCACCAAGCTTCTTCTTCTTCAAGGCACCCAAAACACCACAAGATCACAATAAAGGCTCAAGAACACGCAAATGGAGGCTACGGTTTCCTGGGGATATTTTTAGGGTAAGGAGGTTGATGAGGGGGCAGCCTCAAGGTCCATAATGTTTCTTAAATAGGGGCCAAACCCTTAAAACTAGGGTTTGTTGTCAAAGCGAGTACACCCAACGTATGCTAAGGTACACCTAACATACTAAAGAATCCACATGTCCGACTTAAAGAGAGTACGCCATGCATACTCCAAGTTACGCCTAGCATAACAAGGAACAAAATGTAACTTTTAAAACATTACTACCAAACTGAAAAGATATCTAATAATCAAGTGTTACATGATGGCATATCATGTCACTTGGTGGCATGTCAAGTCACTTCGTGGCATATCAAGTTTCATTAGTGGCGCACCTTGAATTCTAAGCAACGCTTCTTCCTCAAGAATGACATATCAAGACAACAAGTGACATTTCCACATTATGGATGGAACATATAGAATGGCGCTTCAAGCATAGATGGCACATATATGCACCGGGATTCTCTATTCCACTTCTAGGTGCTCCATACCCACTTTTAGAAGATCCGTTCCTTTGTCACTTTATATATTCCTTTTTCAGGAGATCCATCCCTTTTTCAGATGATCCGTTCCATTGTCACATACTTCATGAACCCCAAGTGCTTCATTGAGTTCCAAGTTCTCCATTGAGCTCAAATGCTTCATGCGAATGCTCTAAATGTCACATTTAACAATCTCCCCCTTGACTTGATCATCCTCTAAAGTCCACCTTAAACATGAACTTCCTCTCCTTTAGTGTCATTAATCCCCAAAGGGGCTTACCTCCTACAAACATCAACCAAGTCCAAGAAAGACTTGAACTTCTTTCTAGGTAATGAACTTGTTACTATGTCTTCTAGATTCTCCTTGGCACCAAAATCTTGAATGCATACCCTATCATAGAACATAACATGTTTCTCCACCTTTAAAAGAAGACTCTGAACCGCTAATGATCTACTTATCATGAGATCACGTTCATAGTCCGAGTCTATCAATCCAACCAACTTCGTATGTTGTGCATTGACACCATACACCAGACAAACATCAAACATTCCTTTCAAGTGGCGCAAGATACACTTGACCACTTCCCAATGAGCTTTCCCCTGATTTCCTCGAACCACCAAAGAAGTACAAAAATGTTTGGACTGGTTACAATAGAATGACCAAAAGACTTTCTCTATATAATGAGAAATGAATAACCATCCTACTCTTCTATCACCCAAATCTCCATCCTAGTGACAACAAAATGCAGATCTAAACATCCTACCGTGTAAATACATCTGCATTTACCTCACCCTTCTTGTTCTTCAACCCACAAGTCAAAATCATCCTCCGGATGTTGAGTTAGGTCCTCCCCATACTTTTCAACCACGTCACTAGTGTGTCTCTCTTATATTTTATCAAAACAAAACGATTGTTATCGTTATACTATTTGAAGTAAATGCACTAATAACAAAAAATAAAAAGATAAATTACACATATTTCTCTAGCAGTTGGTGTACAAAAAAACAACTCTAGAATTTTTTCTGGTCTCTGTAGTAAGGTGGGTAATAAGAAAACCTTCTAGAAATGCAGGGATATGCTTCAATTCATTTTGCTACATAAACATATAGTATAATTAGTGGAATATGTGATTAAGTAAAACCAATTACTAAATTTTATGAATATTGATTAGCATAATTATGAATTCATGTCGATACTAATCGCAACCCCTTGACCCCCCTATATGTCTGAAATCGTACCGTGTTATCATCGCTCATACGGTTGGCCCTCCCGGACGCCGACTTCTTTCTCCAAGCATCGGTGTCCTAATACTATAAAAAGTATATGTAAGATAATATATAAAATTCAAAAATATAACAAAAAAACAATAATATATTAATTAGCTTCTTTACACATATCCTGCCATACGTCCTCATTGAACGTACTAGGCTCAAAATCACGTATGATTGCAAAGTCATCATCTGTGACGAGGATGTGGCGACCGGTCACTCGAGGTTTATTTGCATATTCATGTCGATATTCCTTCATAATATTTGAGTAACGATCTTGCACCACACTTATAAATCAAGTTTCGATCATGCCTTCATTTTGAGAATCCTACGGATTGTATTTCTATTAAAAAAATAGAAACTAAAGCTACAAATGCAAACATAAAACAAGTCAACTTAAGTTATATAAATTATTAATTGATATGTTACCCCAAAAGCACGAAAAATCTATTGAAATATTGTAGGGGAAGGTTAGTAAATGTGGGCTATGCTCTATCCAAAAAATGATCAAAATTAAGCTTGATCTAATGATGTATTGATGCTAACCTACAACACTGAAATATAAACAAATAAGTATATTTATAATATGAATAAACAACAAAAATTTAACTGTTAAAATGATATACTTTTCCCTAAGCTTCTCAAGATATGGCATGTTGTCGCCATATCTATGAGGTGTATCTGTGGCATTCGAGTCGCGTTGTGTACCATCATCATTATCATCTTCAGAATCATTTCCAGGGTCGATGCCAGAATTACAGGCCTCATGTACACGACAACGTTTAATTATCCTATGCATATCGCCTATTTGATTAGCTATACCAAAATCGCTAGTACTGCTAGTGTATTGACCTAGATTTTCTAACATCCAATCTATGAGAGTTATTAGAGTTATATCTACAGTATGCGAAATTCTACTCTAATTAAAACACTTAAAATCCCAGGTTAATCATGGTTTTACAATAAAATCTTACATACAAATTGGAACAACGAGGAAAATACATAAATAACATCCTACTCTCTAAGTCTTGTCTTTATGTTGTTGTCTTATCTTTTAGTACCACAGTTGCTGCTACTTAAACCTATGAAAAATAAATCTCTACTACATCAGACATTATGTCTGTGAGTTATTCCTATATATTTTCTTATCTTTCTCTTCCGTTTCTTTCTCATACTCTGTCATCTAAATCTTTCTTTCATAGCATACACTACTATTCTTTCTCTTCTTTCATTTATCTCTTGTATCTTTCTTCTGTAATCTTTCTTTCTACTCTTTCTCATCCCATCTATCTCTTTCTTTGTAATCTACTATGTTCCTCAAACTCTTCTCTAATTGTTTTCTAAGTCTCTTCTCATACTCTACTCATATTCATACTCTGTCTCTAACTATGTCTCTTTTCATACTCTACTCATAATCTATCTCTATCTCTAACTTTGTTTCTTTAAATGTGCTAAAGAGCTTTTAGGAGTTTTAAGTTAAGTTTATGACATGATCTACATTTTTAATTGATTAAACATTATTTCTTATCATAAATTTAACTTAAATTTTTCATGATATTCATGTTTGGTAATGATCTAATGCTCATTTTGAAGTTACAACTCACTTTAAAACGCCCAAGTAGTCCATATGGATCTTAAACATATTTTTTATGTTATCATGCCTGTCGGTCTAGACATATTTTTGGACAGTGGCAAAAAGAAAAAAAAAGGTCTTTAATTATTAATTAAAAGAAAAATGTATTGTCAAAACTTGGAAAGTGATTTCGGGGTTGTTAGCTAAATATCAAAACCAATACAGTAATAAAAAAACAAAAAACAAAACAAAAAACAAAAAAAAAAAACAAAAAACAAAAAAACAAAAACCAAAACAAAAAAAAAAAACAAAAACCAAAACACAAAAAAAAAACCCAAAGTTGGACCCTAATGAAAATAAACATTTGGTTTTCGGGTTTTAAAAATATTGATTTTTAGATTTAACTTGGTTTTCCTTTAAATAATATACCCAGGAAAACAATAATAAAGGAGAATATTGATGTCGTTGTATGTATAGTTTAGAATATTAAGTATATTAAAAATTAAAAAAACTTGTTTGTTTTTAGAGTATTTGAGTGTACTTTAAATATAATTAACATTTAATAAAAAAAAGTATATTATAGTTCTAGAAAATTAAAAAGTATATCTAAACATATATTCTATATTTTGTTTAAATCTAGTAAATTACTTAATAAAATATAATAATGACCACCAAATATATAATTAATTAATAAGATATAATAATGATTTCCAAATACAAAATTTTAATAAAAACTTAGAAGTTTAAATAAAGGTGTAGTAAAATGAGATGTTTTAATAGAAAAAAGAATTGCATGTAAAATGTTAAAACTTAAATTAAGAAGAGATAATTACAAATTTAGTCATTTTTTCTAATCATTTTTTTATTTAGTAGCAAAAAACTTATTTTTTTTTTCAAATAATAGCGATTGAAACCGTAGATGGGGCTACCTCATTTGCGGTTCCGTCACCTTGTTTTTGGTTTCTTAATTGGTGTCAAAACATGCTTTCAGTTTCGTCTCCTAATCTGCGGTTCGTCACCTCGTTTTCGGTTTTGTGATTTAAACTAAAAGAATGAACAAAAAAACTCATGAATGATGAACAAAAAACATGAACGAAACCGAAGACGAGCGAAGAGGTGACCGCAAATGAGGTAGAGTCATTCGTGATTTAAACTTAAAAAAATGACTTCTTTTAATTATTTTTTTTTTATTATAGTGGAAGATGAAACAAACCGAAGGCGTATTTTGCCACCTATGACGAAACTGAAAATGAAAAGGAGAAAATGAGAAGACGAAATCGAAAATAAAATAGCCTGGTCAATAGTTTTAACTATTAAATAAAAATTCTTTAAAAAAATTTGCCTAAGTTTTCTAATTATCTCAACTAAAACCACTTCAAAAGCGAAGGGCTTATAATATAAACACTCATGATTGGTTTACGCTGCTGACTCCAAAACTTCGCCTCCATCGCAGCCGTACTGGTTTACTTTTCGGTGTAAAGGCCATCGACATCGACAGACGACACAACAGAGACTGGCTTCCCCTTCCTCGTTGCTCTCGTTTTTCTACTTCTTTTACCCACAACACATCTAGTCTTCTGATCTTGTCTTCGCTAAATGATTCTATCTCCCAATCCCCCATTCTCTTGCGGTGAGTATACTAAATTCTAACTTTTTTTTAATCTAATTTGTGATTTTGTTGATTGTTGGAACAGAGGAAACTTGGGATTTCTTTGTTAGATACGTAATTGTGTAGAATGAAATCAGCCGACTAACTGTTGGTTAATATAGTGATTTTTTTAATGTTAATTTCCGTCCTGTTTTTGCGTACTTAAAAGCAACACACATATCTTGTAGATATAATGCATTGTGAGAATTTTTGTGTTACAGTGGAGAAGTACCAACGTTATGTTAGTATTTTAGAATTTGGTTGGTTTGTTTTTTATGTCCTTAATGTTGCATTGTATTCCATTGCAGGGATTATGGAGCTAATAAGAATGCTTAATGATCTTTTCATATCTACAAGAAAAGATACAGTGGATGTAGAACGCGATAGATTAAGCAACTTGCCAGATAAACTAATCCATAAAGTCCTTTCTTTGCTTAACATCAAAGATGCTATTAGCACTAGTGTATTGTCATCTAGATGGAGGTTTATCTGGACTTCAATGCCCTATTTGAATTTCAAGAATCTCAATAATGAGCGCCACTTTTCCAATTTTATTTCTAATGTTCTCTCACACCGTGATAATCAAATAAATTATTCAGTCAATCTCGTTCTTGGGAGAGCAGTTAGGGACGATGAATCTGTCTCAAGAATTCTCAGCTGCAAATTCTCTCACAATCTCCAACAACTGAGTGTTACACGTTTGCCTGGAGGGAATATAGTTGAATGCCCATATTCCTTTATTGCGACACCAAAGTGGGACCTCCCAGCTTTAACGACTTTGCATCTTCACCAAGTCGAACTGTCTGATTATGATGACATTGGTCTTTTCTCTAAGTGCACCAACTTGAAGAACCTCTCCTTGAACAGGTGCAGAATGAAAGAAACCAAAGTTTTAAATATCTTTCATCCTCGACTTTATGATCTTACACTTGTATCTACACCCCCTGATATGGCATCAGAGGAGGTTGTGAATGTGGTTGCACCTCAACTCAAGAATCTAACAATTATAAGGTGCGAAGGGAAGCATCTGATTTCTGCACCTGAACTTACCTCCTTGGTCATAGAAGGTTTTCAACCTTGGCAGGTTTCTACACCATCAGGCTTCCATTCTTTGGAGAAGGTTGACCTCTTTATGTACGATCCACACAAAGCAGATGCTCATAGAATAGATTATTTGCTTCAACAGCTCAATAGTGTCAAGTTTCTTATACTGAACTTGGGGATTCTCAAGGTATTGGTCATTGATATTGTTTATCTTCTGTACCTTACCAAGATTTTTAATCTGGAGTATAGCAAATACTCTTGTATATACACACATGGTTATGAAGATTGCATTAATCTATATCTAATTTCCTTTTGTTTTATCTTTTGCAGCGTCTCTTTTCACAAAGGAAGGTATATCAAGAGTTCTTGCACTGTCCATAGTTTTATGGTGTACATGTGTGTGTGTGTGTGTATACGCACACACATGGGTAGTTTATTTTGATAATCACAAATATTGTGTGTAAGAACCAATCTGGAGTATAGATCAAAAGAACCAATGGTTTTTGATGAGAATCACAATTACTTATCCATAACTAGATCCATTTAATTTAATTAGGAAGGTTTTCAATATTCAAGAATCAATTAGAATCATTGATTTTTTAAATTTGACACTCTCGAATTTGTCTTATATTTCATTCTCACACACATACACAGTTATTAAGATCACATTAATCTATATGTAATTTTCTGCAGAGTCTATCTTCATCCATGAAACTAGTCCCACATAAAGCTTGTGCGTTTGCTAACACAAAGATTCTGAAGTTTACAATAAAACCGGTAGTAAAGGTATACTTGGAGGTGCAGGCACAAGAGAAAGTAACTACGTGTACTGAAATAAAGAACGAGGATGATTGTGCCATCTTCCCAATGGTCTCATGTGAGGTATTTACACAGCGCCAATATAATATTTGGTTTATCCTTTTTTCTGGTTTATGCACATGCTTAACCATACCAAAATATGTAACATTGTAACATGAACCGCTTACATTGCAAAAACATGAAATTTATGATGATCATGAAAACGTTGCAGGAGATTACAGTTATGGAGAATATGGCATCAGCACAAGTATTTGTAAAACACTTGGGGATATTGCTAGAGGAGGTTAAACAAAATAGAAATAGCGACGATTACAAGGCTCAGAGGGATGTACATAGCAAACCGTACGTTGAGATGCATTGGGCGTGGACATTACAATGGAACCTTGGGGCAATTATGGGAGTGTTTAAGCATAAGAAAATTAAAGCAAAATTAGATAATTTTCTCATGATGGCACAAATTACGAAAAAGTATATTAATAGGCGTGATTGCACGAAATCCATGAATCACCCCATTCATGGATGGTTGGACGAAATGCGTGGATTGTTTCAGCACACTCAAAACTTGATAACTCAGTTGTCTGCATCAAAGAAGGCTGTGATGCTTCCAATTTTTTTGAGTTTGTGCGAAGATGCCGCAATTCTCACAGTTAATATTTTGGGATGGATTAACACCATAAAGTAAACCCAAGAGACCAATGCACTTAATTTTTAGCATTAGTTTTTATTTCGGTTTTGTACTGTTATGCTACAAGTCAAGATTCATGGGTGATTGTGCTCACTTATTTTCATGGATGTTAGTTGAGATTTTAATTTAAACATCAAGTATTTAAAATAATAAAAATAAGAGCAAAATGTAGAAATGGTATTTGGTTCGTCATTTTCTTTGGATTGGATCTTTTTTTTTTTTCGTTTTGCAAAAAATGTATTATGAAAAGGTTTCATTGTGATTTTGGTAACTTACCAAAATGAAATGTGAAATGTTTAATTGGGCTTTTGATATATTTCTTACAATTTATTTGATTTTATTTAATCTTTTATTATTAGTAAATACCCTACCCCTCTCCTTTAAAACCTATATGTGTGTAACGCCCCAATTCTCATGTATTGATTTAAATAAGAATTTATTTGGTTTTAAGTCCTACTCGTCGAGTAGCAGCGGGGTGGGATCGTGAGTTTAGTGACCTACTAGCCGAGTCCATGAAAGGACTCGACGAGTAGGAGATGGCAGATGAAACCCTTAATCCCGGGGTTTTGCACCCTAATTTAAGAAACGTAAGCCTTCTTTGGCCTCTTTACTGTTCTAGAGAGCTCTTAAGAAACCCTAATTCGTAAGGTGTCTTATTGTGTGTGTATTAAGCTTGGAAGGGAGATCTTTGGAGTGAAGGAACTTTGAAGGTAAGGGAATTGGAGCAAGGAAAGTGTGGGAATCAGAATCTACCTCAGTTAGCATCTTCTAGAGGTAACAAATCGCCATCTCTACTTCCTTTCCCTTCTAGGTCTCTTTTGGTTGAAGTTTTGGAGGTTTTTAGGGATTTTGAGTTGATAAGGTGGGCTATGGGCTAGATCTGAAGTTGTAACTTCAGATCTGGACCCTTCGTAAGTTCTAAAGTCATAAAGCTTCTGTTTTGGTCATGAATGAAGCCTCCCTTGGGTAGGAAATCCCATTGTGGGCTTGGATTGGAAATTAAGATCCCTTGTAGCTATAAATGCACGTAAAGTTTTCAACTTTATGTGAAAAACATGCCCTAGGAGTTTGGATCTGGAGTTTGGAAGCTTTGCATGGCTTGATAAGCTTCTGTATTGATGAAGAACTGTGGGTACTCGACAAGTCACAACGTCATCTCGACGAGTCATATAAAGATGGCCAAGAACTCGATGGGTATATTCGTACTATGGTAATAGGTGGTGGAGCCTTTGTCAAGTGATCCGAGAGTTGGAGTTTATCTACCGAGTCGACATCTGCGAGGTGAGTTATCCTCACTATATCAATAGGGTCTAAGGCACCAAGGCCGATCCTTTAGTTGCTATTGCTATGTTATGCTACATGTGGTTATGATCTGTTAGATTGGAATCAGGATAGACAGTATGTTATGTCCTTAAGATCCATAGGGATTGGTATGTTTGTGACCTGCTAGGTCAGTGCTCTAGTTGTGAGAGATGGCTATGATTGATGATCAGTGAGATAATTATGTGATATGTGTATATGTCGGTATGCTAGTATGCGCAAATGTTTACTTGTTGATGGTTGGATTGAGGCGGTCCTGCTTTGTGCTGAAAGCTCACGTGGCGGTCCAGTCATGCCGAAGGCTTGGTATAAATCCAGTTAGACTGTAGGCCCTGCAGGGCGGCCCAGTCAGGACGATGGCCAGTATGCATGTTAATGATTGATTGTTACTGATTTGGTATTTCAGTGTGGTATTGGTATTTTGGGGGTAGCTCATTAAGCCCTTGGGCTTACAGTTTTCAGTTATTGTTTTAGGTACTTCAGGAGATCGTGGAAAGGCGAAGGTGTGACCGTACCGCTCCTCATCCTTATGATCTGGTTTTGGGACACTCTGATGAATAACAATTTGAAAACATTTTGTAAACAAATACTATTTGGTTTTTACTCATGATTGAAAAAGTTTAAATTTGGCGTAAAATTTATGGATGTTACAAGTTGGTATCATAGCCTTGGTTTGAGTCAATTGGAGGAACATTCATGTGAATCAGTCTCAAATCAAGGGAATTTCGAAATAAAGTTTAAAATGGTTTTCAAAATAAATGATGGAGGATGCAGAGGGTATGATCAGTCGGAGACTGTAAGTAAACCCCAAAATACCATACAGTTATTTGCTACTATGATATGTTAGAGCAACATGCTAGTGCTAGGCTAGGGATCTTCAAGAATCGCATGATAGACTTGCCTGATTATACGATGCCTATTAGCCTAGGGTTTCTTGAATATGGAATTGACATCATAATTGTAGATGTTTAGTGTATGCATCACGACTGTGCATAATCAAGATCTTATAGCCTGAGAATGTTGATTTGGCCTTTGGGTAGGATTGGGTATTCGAAAGTCTATTGGCTCCAGCGTTATGTGCGGCTAGCATGCACTAGCGCTGCAGGGGCTGATGAAAGTTCATGAATGCGCGAGTTATAAGGAGCTGTGAGATCAGTTGCAAGATAGGCGTTGTTCCTCTAGAAGTGAGGGTTGAGCGCATATGATGTGGTAGTAGTGTTAGGGCGTTGTGGTGATACTTGAGACAAATATGGGTAGGTGTGGAAGGTAGTATGGGCCTGTACTACTGAAAGCATAGGACCCATACGTGTAGCAAGGAAGTCACAACCCCTAGGGTTGTAGGAATTGGTCTCCCGATATTATGTTGTTTATCTGGCGTCTTGGGCATATTTTCAGCATGGTGGTGACGAGACGTTTTGCTATTGGATTCGGGTCGGGATCAGGGTCAAGATCGGGGTCAGGAGACGGAGGGTCGGAGGTGCCAGTAGCACCTGAGCCCGTGGTACAGATAAGGACAAAGGAGTTGGATGCCAAGATCCGGGAGATTCTGCACGATGAGATTGCTGCGGCGTTCCGAGATTAGCTGCCAGAGATATTTGGGTTGATTAAGACCGCGATGGTTGATTATTTTGATGAGCGATACACATCTCTAGCAGAGACAGCGGGCGCTGCAGCCACATCGGCTGTAACCGTGGGAGGGGTTGGAGGAGGAGCCGGCAGGGCTTTCCAGTACTGGGACTTCGATGACACAAAGCCCCCTACGTTTGATGGTACACAGGATGCGATTAGGGCTAAAATGTGGTTATCTGACATGGAGGGCTGTTTCTTCACGTGCTCATGTCCTGCTGACCAGAAGATCAGGTGTACCCTGAACCTGTTGAGGCTTGGGGCAAAGGATTGGTGGAGATTGACGATTGGGTCGTACACTGATGATCAGCGAGCTGCTGTTACTTGGGACCAGTTCCGGGATATGTTCCGCACCAGCTACGTTCCACGCGTTGAGCGGGAGCGGCTTGCTCAGGAGCTTTTGATAATGAGACAGGATGGGGAGTCTGTGATGGAGATTACCCGTATGTTCACGGAGAGGGCTATGTTTTGCCCAGAGTTTGCTTTAGAGTAGTCTCAGATGACTCGTTATCTGAGTATGCTCAAGACTGACATTCGACAGTTTGTGTCTACACAACGTTGTGATACCCTCCTGGATCTTCAGGAAGCCGCGAGGCGACGTGAGTTGGAGATAGAGCTGCAGTTGCAGGAGCAGCGTTAGGCACCGGCACAGTCTCAGTCGACGCCTAAGCGGTCTAAGACCGCTGATACTCGGACGGGGGTCAGCAGAGCCGCACTTGTGGAAAGTGTGGCAGGGGTCATTCTGGGGTTTGTCGAGCAGGAGATGGGTGCCACAAATGTGTCAAGGAGGGGCACTATGCCAGAGACTGCCGTCAGTCCGCCCCTCCAGCAGATATGAGGATTTGTTACCTTTGTCATCATGTTGGTCATGTGAAGACCAATTGTCCGTAGCTCGTCGCCAAGCCGACGCAGGGTTCTGCACCAGCTGCTGTGAGGATTGGGGATGGGAGGCGAGTCAAGGTGGAGCCACCGAAGGCTCAGGGGCACGCCTTCCAGCTCATGGCCTAGGAGGCCAACGCAGCACCGGATGTGGTTGCTGGTATGTTTCTATTTCTGTTTCAGTTATTATATCTGTGATATGCTTATTGGTTGTACCTGTGTTTAGGTATGTTTTTAGTAAACTCTTTCCTGCTTTGGTTTTATTCGACTCGGGTGCGAGTCGGTCATTTGTATCTCAGACTTTTAGTAGAGGGTTTAGTGTTCCTGTAGATGAGCTTGAGTGTTCGTTGCGAGTTTCGATCGTCAACAAGCACAGGGTTTCTGCTTCTTCGATCTACCGGGGATGTGAGTTGGAGATCTTCGAGGTATCTTTCCCGATAGATCTGATTCCTATTCCCATGGGGGAAGTATGTGTGATCGTAAGGATGGATTGGCTCAGTTGATTTGGCGCCATGATCGACTGTGAGGGACAGCGAGTGGTGGTTCGAACCCCAAGTAGGGGAGAACTGGTGGTATATGGTGAGGGCACCAGGATGGGATCAGGGTTTTGTTCGGCGGCCAGAGCTCGACGGTAAATTCATCACGGGTGGGCCGATTATTTAGCGTATGTGGTGGATACGCGGGTTAGGGATCAGCCCTCAGTTTCGGAGGTCCCAGTAGTTAGAGAGTTTGCTGACGTTTTTCCGGAGGAGTTACCTGGAGTGCCTCCGGAGAGCCAGGTTGAGTTCAGGATTGATCTAGTGCTGGGTGCGGCCCCTATCGCAAAGGCGCCATACCATCTGGCACCGCCTGAGATGCAGGAGTTGTCATCTTAGTTGCAAGAGCTACTGGGAAAGCAGTTTTTCCGTCCGAGTAGCTCACCTTGGGGAGCACCGATCCTTTTGTCAGGAAGAAGGACGGTTCACACATGATGTGCATTGATTATAGGGAGTTGAACAAGTTAACGGTGAAGAACCGTACCCACTCCCGAGGATAGATGATCTCTTCGACCAGCTGCAGGGTGCATCTTGGTTTTCCAAGCTCGATTTGAGATCCGGTTATGACCAAGTCAGGGTGAGGGAGGAAGACGTGGAGAAGACTGCATTTCGGACTCGTTATGGTCATTACGAGTTCGTGGTAATGCCGTTTGGGCTCACCAACGCACCGGCAGTGTTCATGGATTTGATGAATCGAGTCTGTAGACCGATGCTCGATCGCTCGGTCATTGTGTTCATAGATGATATATTGGTGTATTCCAAGACCCGAGAGCAGCACGAGGAACATCTCAGGGAATTGTTGGAGGTTCTTCGGTGAGAACGGTTGTATGCCAAGTCTCGAAGTGTGAGTTTTGGTTACGAGAGGTTCAGTTCCTCGGACATCTCGTTAACCAGGAGGGGATTTTGGTCGATCCGGCCAAGGTTGAGGCGGTTATGCAGTGGAAGATTCCGAAATCTCCCTCATACATCAGGAGTTTCTTGGGGCTACTAGGGTACTATCGGAGATTTATTCGAGATTTCTCCAAGATTACAGTACCCCTCACTCATCTAACGAGGAAGGGGGTGGATTTCTGGTGGGGCCCTGAGCAGCAGAGGGCATTTGAGACCCTCTGACAGTGTTTATGCGATGCGCCGATGTTGGCACTCCCCGAGGGAGTCGAGGATTTTGTAGTATTTTGTGATGCATCCATCTCGGGCTTGGGGGCGGTCCTCATGCAGAGGGGACGAGTAATAGCTTATGCATCGCGGTAGCTTAAGCTGCATGAGACGAGACACCCTACGCATGATCTTGAGTTGGGTGCAGTGGTCTTCTCTCTCAAGATTTTGAGGCATTATTTGTACGGGGTCTGTTGCACTATATATACGGATCACAAGAATTTGAGACACATCATGGATCAACCAAACCTGAACATGAGGCAGCGCAGGTGGCTGGATGTGGTCAAGGACTATGATTTTGAGATCCTTTACCATCCTGGTAAGGCGAATGTGGTAGCGGACGCTTTGAGCCGCAAGTCAGCTGGGTCTTCTACCCCAGCAAGGTGTATGAGGATAGTGGTGGATTCCCCGCTTGTGAGCTTGATTAGGATGCTCAGGTTGAGGGTATGAGACCGGAGAACCGGAAGTTAGAGAGAATTAAGGGCGAGAGTGCCCGGTTTGTTTAGGATAGCCGCGGGTTATTGACCCGATACAGTCGGGTTTGGGTTCCGATGTCCGGAGGGGTTCGACAGACAGTGATGGAGGAGGCTCATAAGTCTCACTTTTCTATTCACCCGGGGGCCACCAAGATGTACCGTGATTAGAGTTTGAGTTATTGGTGGCCTGGTATGAAGCGAGAAATCGCATGGTATGTTGAGAGGTGCTTGACCTGTAGGATGGTCAAGGCCAAGCATCAGAGGCCGCATGGTAAGATGCAGCCTCTGGAGATTCCCATGTGGAAATGGGAGCAGATCACGATGGACTTCATTACAAAGTTGCCAAGGACGGCGAAAGGGTTTGATGCTATATGGGTCATCATGGATCGATTAACCAAGAGTGCCCATTTCTTGGCCATACGAGAGAGTTCGTCGGCTGAGAAATTGGTCAACATGTATGTCAGCGAGATTGTCTCTCGCCATGGGGTTCCAGTCTCCATCGTTTGCAATCGTGATGTCAGGTTTACTTCTCGTTTTTGGTAGAGGTTCCATGAGGAACTGGGTACGCGGCTGCATTTCAGTTCAACATTCCATCCGCAGACCGATGGGCAAAGTGAGCGGACCATTCAGACCCTCGAGGATATGTTGAGGGCATGCGTCATTGACTTCGGTGGAAGTTGGGATTCCCACCTACCTCTTGCAGAGTTTGCCTACAACAACAGCTACCATTCCAGTATTGGCGCCCCGCCTTTTGAGCTGTTGTATGGTCGGAGGTGTAGGACCCCAATTTGCTATGGTGAGGTTGGGTACAGGGTGATGGTTCGGACAGAGGTAGTTCTGCAAACTACCGAAAATATACAGCAGATTAGACAGCGATTGCAGACCGCTCAGAGTCGGTAGAAAAGCTATGCTGACCCACGCCGATCTGAGTTGGAATTTCAAGTGGGTGACATCGTACTTCTGAAGGTCTCGCCCTGGAAGGGTGTGATTTGCTTTAGGAAGATGGGGAAATTGGGTCCTTGTTATATTGGGCCATTCAGGATCATTGCTAGGGTTGGCAAGGTGGCTTATAGGCTAGAGCTTTTGGAGGAGCTTAACCGGATCCACAGCACATTCCATGTTTTGCAGTTGCGAAAGTGCATTATGGAACAGGAGGCAGTAGTATCATTGGATGATATTCAAGTCGATAAGCGCCTGAATTACGTGGAGAGGCCTGTGGCCATTTTGGAGAGAAAGAAGAAGATTCTTCGGAACAAGGAAATACCTTTGGTGAAGGTGCAGTGGGAACATCGGAGGGGATCCGAGTGGACATGGGAGCCAGAGGCGGAGATACGCAAGCATTACCCAACATTGTTTATTCCAGAGGACTTCGAGGACGAAGACTAGTTCAATTGGGGGAGAATTGTAATGCCCCGATTCCTAGGTATTGATTTAAATAAGAATTTCTTTGGTTTTTAAGTCCTACTCGACGAGTTGGTTGCCCTACTCGTCGAGTAGCAGCGGGGTCAGATCGCGAGTTTAGTGACCTACTCGCCCAATCCATGAAAGGACTCGACGAGTAGGAGCTGGCAGATGAAACCTTAAATCCTGGGGTTTTGTACCCTATTTAAAGAAACCTAAGCCTCCTTTGGCCTCTTTACTGTTCTGGAGAGCTCTTAAGAAACCCTAATTCGTGTGGTGCCTTATTGTGTGTGTATTAAGCTTGGAAGGGAGATCTTTGGAGTGAAGGAACTTGGAAGGCAAGGGAATTGGAGCAAGGAAAGTGTGGGAATCAGAATCTACCTCAGTTAGCATCTTCTAGAGGTAACAAATCGCCATCTCTACTTCCTTTCCCTTCTAGGTCTTTTTTGGTTGAAGTTTTTGGGGTTTTTAGGGATTTTGAGTTGATAAGGTGGGCTATGGGCTAGATCTGAAGTTATCCAAAGTTTTAACTTCAGATCTAGACCCTTCTTAAGATCTAAAGTCATAAAGCTTCTGTTTTTGTCATGAATGAAGCCTCCCTTGGGTAGGAAATCCCATTGTGGGCTTGGATTGGACATTAAGAGCCCTTGTAGCTATGAATACACATAAAGTTTTCAACTTTATGTGAAAAACATGCCCTAAGAGTTTGGATCTGGAGTTTGGAAGCTTTGCATGGCTTGATAAGCTTCTGTATGGATGAAGAACTGTGGGTACTCGACGAGTCATATAAAGATGGCCAAGAACTCGATGAGTTAGATTAACAACTCGGCAAGCACGATGATGATCGCCATAGACTCGACAAGTTGTATGAACAACTCGGCGAGTCAGATGAGGTTTCCCTAATTTGTGTATGCATGGGTAGCCGTCGAGTGGCAAGAAGGAAACTCGACCAGTAGCCGTAGAGTTTGATTGTAAGCCAAAGAAACTCGACGAGTCACTCAGGTGACTCGGCGATTGGACAAGTACTTTACGGAACTTGGCGAGTAGCCGATGGTACTCGATGAGTAGGGTCAACATGGACTGTTGACCTTAGCTGTTGATCTTGACTTTGACCAGGGGTGGATTAGTTGGTTTATGGGATACCTTGTAAGGTTAAGGACTTATAGGTATATTCGTACTATGGTAATAGGTGGTGGAGCCTTTGTCAAGTGATCCGAGAGTTGGAGTTTATCTACCGAGTCGACATCTGTGAGGTGAGTAATCCTCACTATATCATTAGGGTCTAAGGCACCAAGGCCGACCCTTTTGTTGTTGTTGCTATGGTATGCTACATGTGGTTAAGATCTGTTAGATTGGAATCAGGATAGACAGTATGTTATGTCCTTAAGATCCGTAGGGATTAGTATGTTAGTGATCTGCTAGGTCAGTGCTCTAGTAATGAGAGATGGCTATGATTGATGATTAGTGAGATAGTTATGTGATATTTGTATATGTCGGTATGGTAGTATGTGCACATGTTTACTTGTTGATGGTTGGGTTGAGGCGGTCCTGCTTTGTGCTGAAGGCCAACATACACTAAGGGCGGTCCAGGGAGACTGAAGGCCCATGTGGCGGTCCAGTCATGCCGAAGGCTCGATATAAATCCAGTTTGACTGTAGGCCCTGCAGGGCGGTACAGTCAGGTCGATGGCCAGTATGCATGTTATTGATTGATTGTTACTGATTTGGTATTTCAGTGTGGTATTGGTATTTTGGGGGTAGCTCACTAAGCCCTTGGGCTTACAGTTTTAAGTTATTGTTTCAAATACTTCAGGAGATCGTGGCTAGGCGAAGGCATGACCGTACCGCTCCTCATCCTTATGATCTGGTTTTGGGACCCTCTGATGAATAACAATTTGAAAACATTTTGAAAACATTTTGAAAACAAATACTATTTGGTTTTTACTCATGATTGAAAAAGTTTAAATTTAGCGTAAAATTTATGGATGGCACAATGTGCCTTTCTCCTCTCATCTTTGTCTAATTTTCCATTTCTCACCCTCCGAAAATCTCCAAAAACAATCTACCTTATGCTATCTCTTACCGTCACATACCCTTTCCTTTCTCATAAATGATCCCTAAAAAAGTCTACTTAGGTTACCGAATCAATTGTATGGAAAACAGAAGGGGTTTACATTGAAATCTATTTTCTTCTTCTTGGAGAATGGGCTTCTTATTGTATAATAATATATTATAAGTTACTATAACAAAAATATGTAAGACATACTTATAAAAAACTAATAAAAAGAAGGTGTGATCTTGAGAAACATGCCTCCAAAAGTCTTTAATAACGATGTTATCTTCTTTTCTTAATAAAGAAGATTTTATTATTTACTTATCAAGGAAGAGTTTCATTACAAGATAACTTTGGTGCCAAAGTATTATCCATTGTGCATATCTCACTGACAATCCTCTCTTTAAATAGAGGATTAGCTTTCTTATTTTCATCATCTCTTTTTCTCAAAGGCATTGTAATTTGAACAGATATTGTAGTAAACAAAGAGGGTAAGATGCACTAAAACGAAAAAGACTTAATGCATCAAACAACCCCTAAATCTAAATTACGAGAACCATATTGGTTCAAACAGAATAGGACTAAAATATCAAACCACAATCAATCACATGCAATGAAAAATACCATTCAAAAAGAGAATCAAATAGGCATAGAGATTTACGTGGAAAACCAATTCAGGGAAAAAAAACAATGGGCGGATAAAGCTGAGAACCAAACCACTAAAATATTGAAGTGTTTACAGAGCTTGATCAAAGAGATTATAATGAGCTATAATGAGTTAGTGATAAATGGTTGAAACCCTAGAAAATGTCAATCATAAAAGGGAGAATAAGAAAAATCCAGCGTTCAATTGAGGTTAAAAGCAAAAAGGTTTTCGCAATTTGGCTAATTTGGTCCTTCAAGAATGGAATATTTGCAGTTCAGAAACAAGTCCTTTTTAGACCTGAAAACACCCATTTTAGACTTGGTGCCCTTTTTAGACGTGAAATAACCATTTTAGACCTACTACCCTTTTTAGACCTGAAACACTCATTTTAGAACTGGCGCCCTTTTTAGACCAAAAACCATCAATTTAGAAGTGGATTGCTGAAAAGACAATGTAGCCCTTGAAGTGCAACTTGTCATCCTAGAAGACATACAATTATGGACCTTTGTGAGTATAAAGTTCCAGTCTTGCTATCTAGTTTATTAGATCTTGTCATTTGGGTTTTTTTGCACTTTTGGTTCATTTTATGGGTGATCTTGGAGTTGAGTGGACTCCGATATCTCTTTATGTGTTTAGAATGCTTCTTGGACCTCATGGACTAGGAAAGTTGTGATCTTTTGCCTTCCCCTTTAGCCATGCTAGTTATCTTGACCCTTTAGGTCATTTTGGTGTATTAGTGTTTAGATCTTGGAAGATTGTGGCATTATTATGGATAAAGTTGGAAACTTTATCCATCTAGACATCTTGTTGATTCAGATCTGGAAGTTGGTGACTTGGACTTAATGGATTAAGTTGAGAAAGATGCATTTTGGGTCCCTTTCAGATTTAAAGTCTAGATTTTGGTGACTTGGACCTTCCTAATGGATAAATTTAAAATCTTTATACATTAAGACCTTGGAAAGGATCATATCTGAGCTTTGGAGCTCTTGGAATCAAAAGAAAATGGATT
This sequence comes from Lactuca serriola, assembly GCF_051521515.1. NCBI lineage: Eukaryota > Viridiplantae > Streptophyta > Magnoliopsida > Asterales > Asteraceae > Lactuca > Lactuca serriola. The sequence continues at coordinate 92,070,736 of NC_136410.1, forward strand.
AAGCTCATTTGAGTTGTCCAGACCAGTCCCCACGGCATGGCCTTAGGCTGCCACAACGTGGAGAATGGGGGATTAACGACTGTATTGGCATTTTTTTCCCACGACGTCGACAAGGAAGGCCACGACGTGGAGGGCTACTGATTGATAATTTTGACTTTGACTTTGACCGTTGACTTGTTGACATGTTTAAATCTTGGTCAACCTTGAGTAGAATTGAGCATTTGGCGAAGGATTAGTTTCAGTTTGGATTTAGGAAGCTTGGGCTAGATGTTTTGTTGCTGAGGTAGCTGTTGGGATTTTGTTGAATAGTTCTAGTGAGTCTCTTCATTATACTCATGGGTTGAAAGCACCAATGCCGACCCACTACACTATGTTTGTAGGATGATAATTGTTTTTGTGAAACCTGCTGATATCATTGTATGTGCATGTTGTCTTTGTGACTCTTGTTGATATGATTGTATGTTTAGCTGTAGGGGTGAAATAGACCTAGTATTGGTTGAAAGAGACCGAAGGGGGTGAAATAGATCCAATTCCAGTTAAAAGAGACCGGAGGGGGTGAAATAGACCTAGTACTGGTTGAAAGAGACCAAAGGGGGTGAAATATACTCAATTTAGTTTTGAACTATTATATATGTATGGTATGGGGTATTTTGGGGGAACTCACTAAGCTTTGTGTTTATAGTTTTATGTTTATGGTTCTAGGTACTTCTGTTTTTAAATGAAGCCCTGCTTAATTGCACTGCATCCCCTGAAGATTATTTCCACACTAAATGTTTATGAATTATTCGAATGTTTTTTGAATACTTTGACTCTAATCGTCTTCTGGAAAAATGAATGAATGGTCTAAACTTATTTAAAAGCGAAATTTTTACTCAGAAATTTTGGGACGTTACAAGTTGGTATCAAAGCCTTGGTTTGAGGGATTTGGGCACACTCTCTGGTGTTTCTGAACTCAAACTGAGGATTTCTAAAGTCTCTTAAAAGAAAATGATTTTCTAAATAGGTTTTCTAAGAAAAAGGGTGCGATGCATGCAATCAGTCGAGCTCAAGTAAGTTTTCCCAAAATACCCATACATATGATATGGTTATTGTTTTGGTAGGAGTATGTGAGAATTTCATGCTAGATTAGGGCTAAATATCTAATCAAGATTTGCATGATAGAATGCTAGAAGAGATGCCTTTATATGCTTGTTGATTGAGCTTTTGGAACTGCATATGCTAGTTTTGATTTCATATTGTTTGATAGAATGGCCTGATTTAAGTGAGGCACTAGTTTAGATTACTCGATGTTTGAATTTTTCTTTCTTTGTGTTCTTAAGGACCTCCAATAATATCGACTAACTATTAAGAAAATACGTTATGTTACATATTGCAGGGATTAGATAATGTTAGAAGGTTAGGTTCAACTTTATTGCGCAGGTCTTGCTTGAGACCAACTATTATAGTGTGAGACCTTATAGTTGAAGAATTATCTAGTACATGTGGCATTTAATTGTATTCGTGAGGTAGTTAGAAGGTATTAGAGGGCGTCTCTTATGCAACTGATGGCGGAGAGTGGTGTGAAGGGAGCCCTAGGAAAGCCTATGAAGAATGTTAATTAGAATGTGCTTGTGTGAGCATTTTCGAAAGAGAGATTCTAGAAGCAGAATCTACGAAGATTAGCAATGATGGTAGAAGTTCGTAGCATCGCAAAAGAAAGTTAGTTGGAGGATGTCTTTTCATTTTTTATGGCCTATAGAATATTACTGCCCAAATGTTGCTTGCTTTGTGCTTTGTGGGACCCATACTGATGTGAGCTAACTATTAAATGAATATGTTAAGCTACATGCTACAAAGATTAAATAATTCTAGAATGATTGATTTGGCCCTATTGTGCAGCTCTCGTTTAAGTCTAACCGTTGTAGGGTTGGGTCTTTTATTTGAAAGATTATTTAAGTTTTGTTGCATGTAATTGTATTCAAGAAGTAGTTAGCTGATATTAGTAGCCGTTCTTTAGCAGTTGATCGTTGGGTGAGGTAGGAATCCAAGGAGAGTCTAGGAAGTGCCTTAGAGGAATTGGTGCACTGTTTAGCGGTGCATATTCGTTTGATGGCGAGTTATGTGATTGGATCGGACGATAGTGGACATGAGTAGTTACTTATAGGATTCGGAACGATTCTTGAGGAAAGTACGGATAGGTGTCCAAGATAGTGGACATGAGTATATTGATCATATTTTTGTAGAGTGTTATGATTTGATTGCTTTATGGTCTTGTATTGTTGTTTGGTGGGGTGTTAATCTTCCTTTTCAGATTACAACGGACTCTCTTATCAATTGGGCAACGTCTTTTTCTAGGATAATTGGTCAACGTAAAGATTTCGATGCAATGATCTTAATCTCGTTTTGGTGCATTTGGAATTTAAGAAATGCAATGATTTTTGGAGCGCTAATCCCATGAAATCCTTGATTTTTGATGATGTTGTTTATAAGTCTTTTTATTGGATTTCGAATATGTGTACAAAAGGAAATCTTAGTTGGTCTTCTTGGCTTCATAATCCTATTTCAGCAACTATTTTGATGTAATTTGTTTCTAGCTTCTTGGTAAATTTAATAATATTCCGCGTTCAAAACAAAAGTATATCTTAAAAAAATTGACTAAATTTGTAATTATCTCAATTAAAACCACTTCAAAAGTGAAGGGCTTATAATATAAACACTAATGATTGGTTTACGCTACTGACACCAAAATTTCGCCTCCATCCCACCCGTACCGATTTACCTTTCGGTGCCATTGACATCGACAGACGACATAACACAGGTTGGTTTCCCCTTCCTCGTTGCTCTCGTTTTTCTACTTCTTTTACCCACAACACATCTAGTCTTCTGATCTTGTCTTCGCTAAATGATTCTACCTCCCAATCCTCCATTCTCTTGCGGTGAGTATACAAAATTCTAACTTTCATTTTTTTATTTTTTTTATTTTTTATTTTTAAATCTAATTAGTGTATTGTGAACCTAATGTACTAACTGTGATTGTGAATTTGTTTGAGCGAGTTTATAGCGGCATTATTAACTGAATTTGTGATTTTCTTAATTGTTGGAACAGAGGACACTTGGAATTTCTTAGTTACATACCTAATTGTTTAGAATGAAATTAGGCGACTAATTGTTGGTTAATATAGTGATTTTTTCAATGTTAATTTTCTTCCTGTTTTTTACTACTTAAAAGCAACATACATATCTTGTAGATATAATTCATTAAGAGAATTTTTGTCTTAGAGTGGAGAAGAATGAACCTTATGATAGTATTTTAGAATTTGGTTGGTTTGTTTAGTATGTCCTTATTGTTGTATTATATTCCATTGCAGGGATTATGGAGCTAACAAGAATGCTTAATGATCTTTTCATATCTATAAGAAAAAAAGCAGTGGATGTAGAACGTGATAGATTAAGCAGCTTGCCAGATAAACTAATCCATAAAATCCTTTCTTTGCTTAACATCAAAGATGTTATTAGCACTAGTGTATTGTCATCTAGATGGAGGTTTAAATATCTGTCATCCTCGACTTTCTGATCTTACACTTGTATCTACACCCCCTAATATGGAATTAGAGGAGGTTGTGACTATGGTTACACCTCAACTCCAGAATCTCACTATTAAATGGTGTGAAGGGAAACATCTGATTTCTGCACCTGGGCTTATCTCCTTGGTTATAGAAGGTTTTCATCCTTGGCAGGTTTCTACACCATGAAGATTCCATTCTTTGGAGAAGGTTGACTTGTTTATGTACGATCCACACAAAGCAGATGCTCATAGTATAGTTTTTTTGCCTCAACAACTCCAAAGTGTCAAGTTTCTTACACTTAACTTGGGGATTCTCATGGTATTGGTCATTGATATTGTTTATCTTCTACATCTTACCAGGATTTTTAATCTTGAGTTTGGCAAATACTCTTGTATACACACAAACATGGTTATGAAGATTGCATTAATCTATACCTAATTTCCTTTTCTTTTATCTTTTGCAGCGTCTCTTTTCACAATGGAAGGTATATCTAGATTTCTTGCACCCCTCCATTGTTTTATGTTGTGTGTGTCTCTATGTGTGTATACACACATGGGTAGTTTATTTTGATAATCATAAATATTTTGTGAGTGTAAGAACCAATCTAGAGCATAGATTAAAAGAATCAATGGTTTTGATGAGAATCACAATTACTTATCCATAACTAAATCCATTTAGTTTAGGAAGGTTTTCAATACTCAAGATTCAATTAGAATCATTGATTTTTTTCAATTTGACACTCTCAAAATTTTCTTACTTTTCATTCTCACACACATACACAGTTATTAAGATCACATTCATCTGTTTGTAATTTTCTGCAGAGTCTATCTTCATCCATGAAACTAGTCCCACATAAAGGTTGTGTGTTTGCTAACTCAAAGATTCTGAAGTTTACAATAAAACTGGTAGTAAAGGTATACCTGGAGGTGCGGGTATTAGTGTAATCTAAAAATAAGTTCAAGGTGCATTTTGTCATTTTATATATATTTTTTTGGTGTTTGATTTAATCAAGGCCATGTTAGCTAGGTGTCCGATTGTTTAGCAACAGTAGAGTAGTGGTTAGTTCCTATCTTCCAGGATAGCAAGTAGATAAGAATGTTTGCTTCTGTTTTGTTTTTGATGCGAATAAGAAACACAGAAAATTGCCCCAGATACTCTCTCTTTTAATCTTGTTTCATTTTCTTTGTACCTCTGTTTTTTGCTGTGTTAAATAGGTGCTGAACCATCATCTGGTATCAGAGCTCAGAGCACACAATATAGTGCATGCCAAAGTATCAACCTCGAACAACAGAAATAAGTGAGAGAAACCATGAGAAAGAGAGACAGGTAACCTTACACTGCCCCATGTTGACGAGAAGCAACTATGCGGCTTGGGAAATAAAGATGAAGGTGTTTATGCAAGCAAAAGGGGTCTGGGATGCTGTTGAGCCCAAAACAGCAAACACCATTGTTGAAGTGAAGAAAGATAAGATGGCTCTGGCAGCCATTTACCAAGGTATACCCAAAGAACTGTGGTTGTCGATTGCTGAGAAACAAACTGCAAAGGATGCGTGGGAAACGCTCAAAGTCATGTGTATGGGGGCAGACCTCATTAAGAATGCAAAAGTCCAGACTCTCAAGGTTGAATTTAAAGCTCTCAACATGAAAGAAATGGAGCATGTAGATGACTTCGCCATGAAGGTGAATAACATTGTAAGAAACATACGTGCATTGGGTGATTTAGTAGAGGAACCCTATGTTGTAAAGAAAATATTACGAGTTGTTCTTGGAAAGTTCATGCAGATAGCTTCGACCATAGAGCAATTTGAAGACATAAACAAGATGATAGTAGAAGAAGTGATTGGTTGATTAAAAACGTATGAAGAAAGAATTCGTGGGCATGCTGATATAGAAGATAGGAAGCTATTACTTACACACCAAGAATGGGCTGAGAGAAGTAAGAAGCAAAGTGAAGAAGAACATAAGTCATCAAAAAAACTGTACCGGGGAAACCCAAACAACTCACGAGGCTGAGGAAGAGGTAGGGGTAGAGGTGGAAGCCAAAGCAATCGCGGACGAGGTAGAGGAGGAGGTTATCATCAAAGAGAAGGAAACTAAGGAGGCTGTGGAAACTCAAACAACTGAGACAAACTTACTATATAGTGCTATAACTATCAGGATATGGGGAACTATGCTTTTGAATGCAAAAATCCTCAGCGATAACGTAAACAGGAGGCAAATATGACTCTAGAACACCATGATAATGAACCTGCACTACTACTTGCTAGTCACAACCCATATGAAGTCATTGAAGAGGTGTTTCTCAATGAGAAGAACCTAGTCCCAACACTGAAAAAGACAAATGAGCCACCTACCCTTTCAAATATGTGGTACCTCGACAACGGAGCGAGTAACCATATGACTGGACAGAAGGATAAGTTTCATACACTGAATAAATCAATCCACGGCTTTGTTAAATTTGGAGATGGGTCAAAAGTTCGTATAGAGGGTCGAGGATCTATTGTTTTTCAGTGCAAAAATGGAGATGAATGGTGCTAAAGGAAGTATATCACATACCAAGATTATGTAGTAATATCATAAACTTGGGTCAACTAGCAGAAGATGGGTATCAAACTGTGATTCTTGGCTCTTTCTTGTGGGTTCATGACTGCACAGGAAGTCTTTTGATGAAGTTAGAACGCTCCCCGAACAGACTTTACAAGATAGGTCTGAATGAAGTAAGAGGCAAGTGTTTACTTGGAAAGGTTGATGAACCAACGTGGTTGTGGCATAAGCGCCTAGGCCAATATTAATTTCAGAGCGTTGAAACTGATGTCAAACAAAGAACTTGCTTATGGTCTTCCAAAAATCGATACTCCTACACTAATATGTGGAGGGTGCCTAGTAGCTAAGCAATCGAATATACCCTACCCAAATCAAGCACTTTACAAGGCTAAAGAGAAACTAGAGCTCGTGCATGGTGACCTCTGTGGATCTATTTCACCTCTATCACCCTCCGGTAACAGGTACCTTTTCTTGTTGGTAGATGATTCCACTCGTGTAATGTGGGTGTACACAATGAGAACAAAAAATTGAGAATTTTGAGACTTTCAAAAGGTTTTGAAAATTGGTTGAAAATGAAACAGGAAAGAAAATGAAGACTTTCAGAATGGACCGAGGAGGTGAATTCATGTCAAGACAATTCACTAGTTACTGTGAGCAAATAGGGTTGCAAAGGCACTTCACTGCACGGTTCTCGCCGCAGCAAAATGGTGTAGTGGAGAGGCATAAGAAAACTGTAGTAGAGATGGAAAAGAGCATTCTAAAGGGGATGAAGATGCCAAATACCTTGTGGGATGAAGCAGTGACACATGCCGTCTATATGTTGAATCGGTTGACAACAAAAGCACTACACACAAGCACTCCTTATGAGGCCTAGTCTAGAAGAAAACCAAATATCCAACACCTGAGAATATTTGGATGTGTTGCCCACATGAAAATAGCAAAAAGTCTGTAACGACCCCACTTTTACAAATATATATATTTTTTTCATTTTAATAAATCAAACCATTGCATAATTCATGAAATCCCAACAAAATTGTTTGAATCCAAAATCTTTACATTCTTATCTTTGTTAAAACATCAGAGTGTTCCAAAATCATAACAAAATAAGAGATAGAGTGCACGCCACGCCATAACGCCTTGCCCTTGCCCTTAGGCTCAGATGTAACTAAAACAATCAACAACCTGTAAGCTAAATGCTTAGTGAGTTCCCCAGAGCATACCACACACAATCGCATACACATTACCTGTTAAAACATATCATATAGCAATGAATGCACAGATCCTGAGAGACTTCCATGGGCTACCCACATGGTCTTACATCTAATGCCTCGGGCTCCCCCCGGGGTCTTTCATGCAAAGCACAGAATCACATATCACATCAAATCACATAATGACACACACACACACACACACATATATATATATATATATATATATATATATATATATATATATATAACCACATAATGACCAACACATATAACACAATCTCATAATGGGTCGACATTGGTGCCTTAGACCCATAGGTATGGTGAGAAGACTCACCTCTGTCCGTTGAATACCAAAAGTTGCTCTCCTAACAGTCTAAAATCTCCCGTGATGAATAATAATAAATTAATGTCAAGACCTTAGTTAGTCAAAAGAAATCCAACTCCAACTCCTTCATGAGGCCCAATTATCTGTCCCTTGCTAATGGGCTAAACATCTAAATCCAAAATCATTAATGGGCCTCTTGGTGCATTAAAGCCCAATCATTATATCTAAGGCCCATAATAGATGAAATGGCCCCTAATTCATAGAATGCAACCAAGTCTAATAACCAAATGAGACCCCAAGGCTCAAAGGACCAAAACAGAATCGGGCCCAACTGCATTGCGTACGCTCAGCGTACCATCCTAGTATGCGCAACGTACTAGGAGTGTCGGGACTATGCTCAGTGTACACTAGGTTACGCCCCACATACTACCAGATTAAGCACTTCCTGCATTAAGTGCTCAATACTTGATTCCTTTACGTCCAAAAGCCAAATATGAGTTGTTTAAGACGTCCTAAGGCGTAAAGTTGGCAACTTTATGCCTTTGCATGTTTCATAAATACCCACCACCTCCATTAAGACCTTTCCAAGGTCTTTAACCCATGCATGAGGCCAATACCTCCACCAAGACTCCATTTTTATGTTGAAAAAGGACTAAGGGACCTCATATCTATCATCTCCATCCTCTAGAGTTGCTTAACTCATAAGAAAATGGTTCAAGATCAACTAAAGGGACAAGACTAGAAACCCTAGCTAGATCTAGTGATTGAGATGGAAAGGTACAAACTTTATACCTCCAGAAGCTCCTCAGGGTCGACACTAAGCAGCTTCTTGAAGCCAAGTGACACCCCAAGCTCGCTTGGAAACTTTTTCTTCTTGGATGACACTAAAAGAACCACAAATGCACTCTTAAAGCTCAAGACATACTCACAAATGATATTAGAGTTTTCAGGGACGCTTGAAGGTGAAGGAGGATGTGAAAGGTGAGGTTCAAAGGAGTTAAGGGTGTTTATATAGGTCTCAAGTCCGGATTTTAGGGTTTGAACATACTAGAACGTAAGCCTAGAGTAATCCTACTACGCCCAACGTACGTGTTGCTCCTCCGCGTTCCTCCTTGCCAAATACGCTAAGCGTACTCATAAGTACACCCAACGTACCTAAGGGTCTATTTTATCAATATATAGATACTTCAAGGGCTATAAGATCATACCTGATTTGGGGTGTTGCAACTCTCCCCCACTTGAACTAGACTTTGTCCTCAAAGTACGCAGCTGCAAACAAATCAGCAGTTTCACCTCCTTGTTTCGAAGACCCTTCGTCTTCCATTCTAATATGGCGATCGGCCTCTCCACATAATTCAGGCTCCCATCCACCTGAATATCATCTAACGAAATGATTGCTGACTCATCAGCAACACACTTATGAAGTTGAGACACATGGAAGGTGTTGTGAATCTGACTAAGCTCCTCCGGTAGTTCTAAACGATATGCCACCTTGCCCACTCGAGCCGTGATCCTGAACGGGCCTATAAACCGAGGTCCCAACTTGCCCCTCTTTCGGAACCTAAAAATCCCTTTCCAGGGTGACACCTTCAGCAGTACAAATTCCCACATGTGGAAGTCAAGATCTGATCGCCGCCGATCTGCATAACTCTTTTGGCGACTCTGCGCAACACGCAACTGGTCGCGCACCTGCTGAATCAATCTGGTAGTCTTGAGCACTACCTCAGTGCTCCCAATGACCCGATGCCCAACCTCGTCCCAACTCACCAGGGTCCTGCACCTCCGTCCATATAACATCTCGAATGTAACTCGATCGATACTGGCATGATAACTGTTATTGTATGAAAACTCCGCCAGTGGGAGGTATGTAACGCCCACAGATCTGGGCTAGTCAATTAAGAGACAATAAATGTCAAAAACAACTTTTGATAGAAGATTATTTTGAATGAATAATCTTAAATAAGTTGTATTATATGTTACAATGATTTCATACATATAAAGAACGCCGAAATCCAAGTTATAACGAAGAAGTTATGACATGTCGAAGTTTCGCGACAGAACCGGCATGACACTGAATGACGTAAAAAGTGAATTTACGTTAGAGCAATATTTAGCCTTAGCGATCTAAACAAACGTCGTAGTGTTCGTTAAACCGAGAGTGTACAAAAAAGAACACCCAAATCTGACTTCGTATGAGGAAGTTAAGATTTTTCTAAGTTTCAGCTTAGCGGTATGCAGCTCGAAACTCAAATATGAGATCAATTGATTTTTAGGCGAAACGATCTAAACGAGAATTGAATATCTCATTGATAGTAGTCCAACGGAAGAAAGACAGACGAAAACGGACGTCGGATGAAGAAGTTATGAATTTATAACGAAGTTTTCCTGTCCCGACCTACTAAAAATAAATAATAAAAATAAATTCAAAATTAGCCGACGAAGTCTAAAAGAAAGTTGTAGAGCATAGTCTCACCTACGTGTGGATATAAATAACGTCGAAAACGGAGTTCGTATGAGGAAGATATGAATTTCTGAAGTTTTTAAATAATTAAAATATATTTATTTAATTATAAAATCGGATAATACCGAACCCATGACTCACCCGGCTCTATCCACCCGGTATGCCCAGCGTACCTAGATGTACGCCCAACGTACAAGTCGACGGAGGATTACGCCCAACATAATTTTGGGTTATGCCAGCGTAACTCGGGGTTTCAGCCCCTATAAATAGAAGTCGAGGGCAGCCGAGTTCTTTGCTCATTGTCTTTCCTTCTCTCTCGTTTTTGCACCGTTTTACGTGCAAGAAATATCCCGAAGCCCCATTATCATTCCCGAGCCCCGAAGCGAGTCCCGAAGCCCCAAAGATCCCGAGAAGTAAAAATTCCCGAGCCAAAGCTTTGCCCGCGTGAAGCCTGGTTTTGGAGAAAACATCTCGGTTTCGTCACAAAAGATTATTCCAAGAGCCGTAGTGCTGTCCGATCATCATTTAATCAAGTGAGTGTATAGTTACTTTCTTTTAACACATACGAAGTATTTACTATGAAATACATGTTATGTGTTTATATATTGTTTGTTTATTTGAGATAGGTGGAGTTAACGATTTATATAGGTTTTTTTATGAGTTAACCTGTATATATATTTTATATCTACAAATATGTTGGGTAGAACATGGGAAGATGGAATAGTTGGTGTGTGATGAAAGATGCATGTTGAGTAAACCTTGGCGACTATGGAGTTAGCACTTGTTGAGTAAACCTTGACGACTATGGAGTTAGCGTTAGTTGAGTAAACCTTGGCGACTATGGAGTTAGTGCCTGTTAAGTGATTCTTGGTGACTATGGAGTTAGCGCCTGATAACTATGGGCTTAGTACCCGATAGATAAACTCTAGCAGCAATGGACTTCGTGCCAATTCCTTAGGTCAATCCTTAGGAATGAATGAATGAAGGATAGTTAATTCTTAGGGTAAAACCTTAAGAGTAAAGAAGATAATGGGGGTGGGTAATTGGTTTTTTATTTAATGATTAAAATTATATTATTGTGCGTTGAAAACCCTATATGCTCACTAGGCTCCCAAGCCTGACCCACTCAGTTTCCTTTGTATCACATGTATCGATGCGAAGATATATTTCATGGAGAGATTAAAGGAGGTGTAAAATCTTTAGTGTAAATAATGTAAATTATATTTATGCTTATGTGTCTGTATCAGAACATGACATCCCGAGAATTTGTTATTTACCAAAAATACATTTCTTTAAAGAAATGCTTTGATAAATTCTTATCATAACTTGTTTTGGGAACAAATTCCGCAACTGTTTTCTTTAAACGATTATTCTGATTTTAAAAACAAAGCATAAACAAATCGGTCTTTTCTGGCCGTGAAATTGGGGATGTCACAAGGTACGTATTCCAACTCCCTCCAAAATCCAGCACGCATGCCTGAAGCATGTCCTCCAACATCTGGATCGTCCTCGCACTCTGACCGTCAGTCTGAGGGTGATATGCCATGCTGAAATGTAGCTGAGTACCCAGTTCCTCGTGGAACTTCTTCCAAAATCTAGATGTAAACCGAACATCCCTATCAGAAACCACCGACACAGGCACCCCGTGCCTAGCCACTACCTCTCGAACATAAATATCTGCCAACTTTTCTGCGGATATACTCTCAAATATTGGAATGAAGTGGGCACTCTTCGTCGGTCTGTCCACGATAACCCATATGTCATCCACGCCCCTCGCTGTTCTTGGTAACTTTGTGATGAAGTCCATAGTGATCTCTTCCCATTTCCACATAGGGATAGAAAACTTGGACTTATGCGCCTCCTCTACTAGCCTTCGCCTCACACCCCCTGCCACTGGTACCCATACTTTGCCGCATTGCGTCAAAAGGTCGAGACCATCCTTAACAAATAACGGATACTGACCGCAAATCTTCTCAACCCTCCAATTCTATTTCTTCGCCTCCTCAACCAGGGCCTCCCTAATCATGTCCAACAAATTTGAAATTAATGTCAACCTCATACAAATGTCCCTAATCGGGGATCCCTCTGTCTTAAGGCTCAGTGCATCGGCCACCACGTTGGCCTTCCCTGGATGGTATAGGATCTCACAATCATAATCCTTCAGTACATCCAACCATCTCCTCTGCCGCATATTGAGGTTCTGATGATCCATCAATTACTTTATACTCTTGTGATCGGTATAAATAGTGAACCGCACTCCATACAAGTAGTGCCTCCAAATCTTAAGGGAAAACACCACCGCCCCCAGCTCCAGATCATGTATGGGGTAATTCGCCTCGTGAGGCTTCAACGACCTCGAAGCGTAAGCGATCACATGCCCCTTCTGCATCAATACCGCACCTAACCCTAAAATCGATGCGTCACAGCACACCACTAGATCATCCAACCCCTCAGTTAGTACTAGAATCGGAGCCTCGCATAACCTCCGTCTCAGGGTCTCAAAAGCCGTCTGTTGATCGGCACCCCACCGAAAAGTCACATTCTTCGTGGTCAAACGGGTCAAAGGCACAACAATCTTTGAGAAATCCTTGATAAATCTCCGGTAATAGCCCGCTAAACCTAAGAATCTGTGAACATCTAATGCATTCTATGGTACTTCCCACCGCATCACGGCTTCCACCTTAGCTGGATCAACCGAAATACCCTCCTGATTGATGACGTGCCCCAAGAACTGTACTTCCCTTAGCCAGAATTCACATTTTGAGAACTTTGCATAAAGTTTCTCAGCCCTCACGGTCTCCGGTACCTCCATCAAATGCTGCTCATGCTACTCCTTGGCCTTAGAATAGACCAGGATATCATCAATAAAAATGATCACTGACCGATCCAGCATCGGCCTACACACCCAATTCATGAGATCCATGAACACTATTGGGGAATTGGTGAGTCCAAACGGCATCACCACAAACTCATAATGCCCATGCCGAGTCCTGAAAGTCGTCTTTGGTATATCCTCATCCCGAATCCTCATTTGATTGTACCTGGACCGAAGATCAGTCTTGGAGAACCAAGACGCACCTTGAAGCTGATCAAATAAATCATCGATCCTCGGCAACGGAAAATGGTTCTTCATCGTTAGCTTGTTCATTTCCCTGTAATCAATGCACATCATGTGCGATCCATCTAGACCTGTCAATGGTGCGGGTTTTGACCCTGATTCGCTCCAAACCCTTAAGAATTTCACAGGTTTGGATATTATTTTTTGATTCGTTTACCCGTTTACGACCCATACCCTTTTACCCTTTTATTAAATGGGTTGGGTATGGATCATTGTTGATTCGCTCCATTTATAACCCGCCCCACTTATATATATATATATATACATATATATATATATATATATATATATATATATATATATATATATATATGCTTAGGTTATTTTGTTTTTACTAAGTATTGTGTGCCAGAATGCACAGATCTAGACCAATGGACATCATTTGAGAGTGTATGATATTACAATGGGGTAACATGTACCATATAATCACACAAATTTAAGCAAAAAGGTATTTTGGACAATTAACTACATTTATAAAAGGAAATTTTTGGATTTTTAGGGATGATTAATTCTCCTAATTTAAAAATAAATCTGAATTTTTTAATTAATTCAATTTCAATTTTTACCGATTTTATTCTGTTAGAATATTTTTTGTTAGAATGATGCTCTTTCAGAATTTTATTCTAATAGAATATTATTTTGTTAGAATGATGTTCTTTCAGAATTTTATTCTAATAGAATATTATTGAAGAAAAACAAAAGTTTTGAATCAGAAGTTTAAAAATAACAAACAATCTAATATATTCTTATACATCCGAACTTAAATACAAATTCATACATATTCTTACAGACTAAAATCTTTATACATTTTAATATAATTATATATATTCAAAAAGAATATCAAGGTCTTCAATGCCTACTTCCAACCATTCTTATCACAAATACAACAAAAACTAATAATTGTTAAAAACATGTTACTTGCAATTAACTACCACTTAATATATTCTGGTAGAATACATAGAATATGACAGAATACATATAATACATTCTGGCAGAATACATCGATTTTATTTTGGTAGAATACATTCTGATAGAATATATAGAATACATTCAAAAGTATTGTATTTACTGCTAATATAATTTTAGATTTCAAATATACAATAATGAGGGACAATAGAAATTAGAATTCAAAATCACAAATTGAAACACATAATACACAGACAAATTAATTATCTTTTTAAACAATTACATAAAACATGTGTTGCTAGTAATTCTGACAGAATGCATACCACAAGGTTAAATTCTTTAAATTCTCTTTCAGGCATTTCAACAAACATTTGTTACACATTATCATCAAACAAGCCAAAAACCATATTTTATTTACTTGCAATAGTTTACCTATAAACTTAATCTCTAGGAACATATTTGGTTTAGAATGCATACCCCTAGGTTCAAAGAGTAAATTAATTTGTGTTTATGAAAAATAAAAAGGCACAAACAACCTAGAATTGTATTCCATAACCGAAAGAAAAAAAAATATATGGCATACCCAATAAAGCATAGAAACGTGGTTTTCATATAAGATTTGAAAACATTAATTTGTAAGAAAGAAGAGCATCCACATAAGAGAAATTGAAACTCATCAATTTGAACACATGAATAAAGAATGTTACTTACATTATAAGGCCCTGATACAAGAGCTGGAACCATACGAACTTACATCTTTTTCTATGCTTCCTTCTAACTGAAAGTGACTCATTAAGCAAGAAAGAACCAATTTTGGAATAAGTAACTGAAGTTCACTGAAACATATTAACAAACAGTTGGTGTGCAAATCGGAATATTTTCAATTCCACCAACAGCGATTCCACCACAAACAGCTCGGAATCTTAATGGGTATATCTCGGAATTGATTACAGTTTTGTTCCTCAAAAGGTTTTCTTGTAGATTTTGAAAAAATTGAATGATTCATACGAGTTATGGAGTTAAAGATTAGTTAGTTTGAATAAAAAGTCAATAACAAGTATGGTTTTTACCTTATCAGTTTGTGAAGCACAAAATTCGCAATCAGAACCCTTTAAGCGTCTCATACAGCTCCAGGTAGCAGAAGGTTCGACGGAAGTGAAAGTTGGGCAGGTGATGTTGCCGAAGTGGGAGGTCTCCACCGCACTAACAGGCGGCGAATGTGATGTCGTCTCATGAAACACGTCGGAAAGAATCCCTAACAAGAGCACACAACCGAATCCCTTCCTCTTCAAGATTCGTGTTGAAGCTATCTCTAATCAAACATCCATCTGTGTTGAAACTGAAACAAAAATCTGGAAGATGAAGGCTGATTGAAATGGTTTAGATCGATGACAGTAGATGGAAATGATGGCAAGAAACAAAGGTGAAGGACTAGGTCAAATATATTTACTATATTTCTATAATTGTAGGATTCCAATTAAATGATTTCCTTAATTAAAAGTACAAAAGGTCCAAAATTCCCTTTCATGATTTATTTAATTATTTATTATTTCTTGAATTCTCATTAGTGCATTTAGGCACACAATATTTGTTGGCAACATTTGAACCTCTCTCTCTCTCTCTGTATATATATATATATATATATATATATATATATAACTAAAGTATCCAACTCTATGTCTAAGTAAAATGTAATTCTTATTTTATTGGATATTAAGTATTATGTAATGTATATACTATTTAAGTAGACATTGTATATTTTTTGATAAATATTAGTTTGTGGCACATATAAAAATTGTGAATTGTAATATTGAAAAAGGGTCGGGTATTCGTTGATTCGGTGGATATGGGTATGGATTCGATTATTCAAAACTCTGAGGGTTATTGGAGCGGGATGGGCCATATTTTTAAATTTTTTAAAGGGTTTGGATCAAAAGTGATTCGCTCCAAACCCGCCCCATTGACAGGTCTAGATCCATCCTTCTTCTTCACGAAGAGGATCGGTGCTTCCCACGGAGAACTTCTCGGACAGATGAATCCTCGGTCTAGTAGTTCCTGAAGCTGCATAGATAACTCCTGCATCTCGGGTGGTGCCAACCGGTACACTACCTTTGCTATAGGAGCAGCACCCGACACCAAGTCAATGAGAAACTCCACCTGCCTCTCCGGAGGCACTTCTGGTAGCTTTTCGGGGAAGACATCCTGGAATTCTCGCACAACTGACACACTTCCTATATCCGTCGTGGTCTCAACCATCGTATCTGAGATATAAGCCAGATATCCTGTATAGCCCTGCTATAGAAACCTCCTCGCTCTCGCAGCCGAACAAAGAGTTGGTCCCTACGAGGCTCTCTCACCAACTATCACCAGTTCTCCCCCACTTGGGGTTCGAACCCTCACCAACTGGCGCTCGCAATCAATCATGGCCCCATTGGCCCCTAACCAATCCATCCCAATTATCACCTTCAATCCTCGCAACGGTATAGGGACTAAATCAAAGCGAAACCTATCACCAAGTACATTCAGGACACAGTCCCGATATACCCTCGCAGCACTTACAGTGCGATCATCTAAGATCTCTACCACTAGCGGGGACACCAGAGTCCCTGGCGCATCCCGGAACTTCTTGCTAAGTGCAAGAGACACAAAAGATCGGGTAGCACCCGAATCGAACATAATATGTGCTGACATACCATTGACCAAAAAGGTCCCTATACGAGCATAATACAAATATGTAAGCACTATAAGTAAACAAAAAGCAGGAAAGAATAAACACATACTAGTCACAATGTCCAGTACTGCCCAAGCCTCCTCGGTAGTCAGCTGAAATGCGCGGCTCTTCACCGCTAGGGCCTCTACCTTAACAGGGCGGCTGTCAGTGATCCTCATAGTAGCGGGCGCAGGCGCCGCCACTACTCCTCCTCCTCCCTGCAACCTAGGGCAATCAACCTTCTTATGACCAGTCTGGTTGCAGTGAAAACATTTCAAGCCCTTCTTGGGGTAGTCCCTGCTCATGTGGCCCTGCTGGCCACATGAATAACATCCCGACACCCCAGCGGTCCGACAAGTCCCACTATGAACGCTCCCACACTTGGCACACCGGCCTAGGCCCTGATGGCCCCTGCTGGAAGAGTTGGAAGTCTTAGGCTTCTTAGCCTGACCCACTGTTGTCTGTTCCTGCTCCAGCTTCCGCTTGGTGCGGAAGTCCAACTCCATTTCCCGTTCCCAGGCGTTCTCTACCATCTCATTTGGGGGTTTTCACCCTGTAAAGCTCAGAAACTCTCGGATATCATCCCTCAACATGGAATGATATCGATTCCTCCTCATCTCCTCATCGGTAGCGTACTGTGGGATCAACAGGGCTCGTTCCTGAAACTTGGCGGTGATCTCCGCCACAGTCTCGGTGGTCTGCTGCAAATCATGGAACTCCCTCACCAATCGTTGCACCTCAATAGGTGGTGCAAACTCCAAATCAAAACGCTGAACAAACTCGGCCCACGTCATCTCAGCCACACCGGCTTCCCCCACCTGTCTCGTAACCTCACCCCACCAATCCCGAGACCTATCTCTGAGCATACAAGAAGCAAATCCCACCTTTTCCGCATCCGGGCAGGAACTCGTGCGCTGTGCGTTCTCAATATCAGCCACCCAACATCGGCTAACAATGGGGTCCCTGAACTCGGAGAACTCTGGAGCTCCACATGCCTTGAACTCCCGAAACAAGGGAGTTTGGGTCCCAACCTGACCCGCAACAATCTCAGCCCTGACTGTCCTCAATCTCTCGTCCATAATCTCCATCATGCCCTTGTTGACCGTCCTAAAGATGACTGGGGTAGCGTCAAGGATGCCCCTCATGACCTCGTCCGCAATCAGCTCGCGCAGCCTCTCATCAATACCATCAGTAGTGTCGCCTAATGCTGCCCCAGATCTTGATCCCGATCCTGATCCCCCTGCTCCAAACCGTGTCACCACCATGCTGAATTGACATATCATAAATCATAACGATCAAGATTTTCCATATATGGGATCTTCCCCACTGGTCCTTCTTGAAGTCGTCAGATCTAACATTGGTTCGGGTCCTGTGCTTCTAATAGTACGGGCCCAATACTACCTTCCACACCTACCCATACCTTCGCCACTGCCCTACCTGATAACTCCAATTCATCCCAAAACCAAACCACATTCCACAACTACCGCATACACCAACCTCAGGTTGCCTTAAGATTTACTCTACTCATATCAATTAGGCCGATCATAATAGGTTGCCTTCGTGCGTGCAAATTATACACAAAAATGATCAAATAGACTTTCGAATAAAAGATTCTACCCTAGGACCACAACCATACCAGGAACAGGAAATAAGGCCAAATCAATCATTCTGAGGAGATAAGCTCCTAACCGTATTTATTTTAAAAGCATACATATAGCAAGTTCCATATACTCAACAAAACTCAAGTATCAATATGACATGGCTAACATATTGGGAAACTACTTACTTGGCTCGACTGATCACGCACGTTACACTCTCATCTTTTCATTTCCTTTTGAAAACCCCTTTTAAATTATTTTTGAAAACAATTTTACCATTTCCTTAGTTTGAGTGCTGACACACTCAAGAGTGTGCCCGAATCCATCAAACCAAGGCTGTGATACCAACTTGTAACGACCCTACTTTTACAAAATTTTTTTTTTATTTTAATATATCAAACCATTGCATAATTCATGAAATCCCAACACAATTGTTTCAATCCAAAATCTTTACAATCTTATCTTTACTAAAACATTAGAGTGCTCCAAAACAATAACATAGTAAGAGATAGAGTGCACGCCGCACCATCACGCCTTGCCCTTTCCCTTAGGCTCAAATGTACCTGAAACAATCAACAGCCTGTAAGCGAATTGCTTAGTGAGTTCCCTAGGGCATACCACACACAATCACATACACATAACCTGTTAACACATATCACATAGCAATGAATGCACAGATCCTGAGAGAATGCCATGGGCTACCCTACATGGTCTTACATCTGATGCCATGGGCTACCCCACATGGTCTTTACCTGGGAATGCATGGGCTACCCCACATGGTCTTACATCCAATTCCTCGGGCTCCCCCCGGGGTCTTTCATGCAAAGCACAGAATCACATATCGCATAAAATCACATAACGACTAACACACACATACACACACATATATATATATATATATATACACATACATACATACATATATATATATATATGCATATATATATATATATATATATATATATATATATATATATATATATATATATATATATAACCACATAATGACCAACACATATAACACAATCTCATAATGGGTCGGCCTTGGTGCCTTAGACCCATGGATATGGTGAGAAGACTCAACTCTGTCCGCTGAATACCAAAAGCTGCTCTCCTAACAGTCTGAAATCTCCCGTGCTAAATAATAATAAATTAATGTCAGGACCTTACTTAGTCAAAATGTCACACCCCCAAACCAAGGATGGCAGAAACGTCCGGGGGTGGAGGACTTCATGCATAGTATCACAACAATGAGTGTAATACTGCTCAAAGTAAATACAACCAATCATAAATATAATCGGAAAAGAATTACATGGTTTCAAGTGATACATATTTCAATGATTGCTTACAACATGATATAAAAATAGTTGTTCAATGCCGTAGTGTTCCATCCTCAAAAGCTTGTGGTTACCTGGTTTCGTTGATTTCCTGAGAATACAAGTAGTTTTGGAAACGTGTCAACAATTAAGTTGGTGAGTTCATAAGCTTTTTAGATGAAGATTTTAGAAACCGATCTTTGTAATGAGTTGTGTGTTACCAAGAAAAAATCCAATATTTTCCTTACAAGAGTGATGTGTAGTATTAAATACCAAGACCGAAATGTACAAGTAATATCCATAATTATTGATATAAAAAGTGATTTTAAATCGACATAAAACCCTTTTTGATTTATGAAAGTCCCCGTAAACTTTATGTGTTGTTAACTCCCTATGTGAGTCGCTATAACCATACTATCACTAATGAACCTGCCACGAAGCTTCTCAGGCGTCGAAAAAGATAATGACACTTGTCACCTCAAACCTGCCGGTCTAGCTGTTGCATGCAGCTCAGGTGTGGTTTGTCAAACCCAATATAGATCTATACACAACTATCACGTTCTCCCTACAAGAGACTCTGGTTATAACTACCAGGAATTTTAACATGTACTCTAGGAGTACTAAGAAGAATGTCTCACAATTTAAGTTAACAAGTTTACGTGTAGTGTGTGTGAGTGTAAAACCTTTTTCTGTAAAAATATAACCTTCTGAAATGTGTTTGTTGTGTCAATGGAAACATGTTTATAATGTATATGAAACATAAGCTATATTTACCATAGTTTATCATAAATGCTTGTAATGTATACGAAACCTAAACTATACCTACTATAGCTTATTAAACACGTTTTGTAATGGTAGAAATTCTTTTTACATATGATGTAAAGCTCTGTAATGAGGTAAAAGACATGTAATATAACCAACATGTATTTATATATGATCATACACACCTTGCTCAGCGAGTTACACGGTGTAAAATAGTTAATAACAATTTGCTAGTTTTATCCTTTTTGTTCTTGTACTTTGAATAATTATAGAAAATTCATACAGAGTCAAAAACTGATTTTGTAAATTCTAAGAGTTTATAAATTTTGTATAGTTTGTTTATAATTTTCTCATGATTTTTAGAATTCTAGAACTGATGTGAAAACGTTCATATTCACAGACTGGTTCGAAGTCGTAGCTACAGTGATAGACAATTTTGTAAAAATCACCATACATTGTAGAAAAATCATATGGTGATGTGCAAGTAGTCATTTTAAATGTATGAACCTGAACTATTTGCATCTAATACAGTTTTGAAAACTAAAATGTTTAAGTTGACCAAAACAGTCCGTGAATGGAGTTAAACTTTTCCGATGAAAGTTGTTGGATGAGTTTAGTTGTGTTCTTGGTGTTTTAACTTGTATTCCCCCCCTCTTAAAACTTAGGTAAAACATGAAAATATAGGGGTATGAACTCACCTTGTGTGATTTTAGTGGATGGATGTTGAAGAAGGGAAGTGTTCAACTCAAGAACACTTAGAAGATTGCTTGAAGATTCGAAGTTCTAACATAAATATGATGAAGTTTGTGTAAGAAATCTATGATTGAAGTAGAAGGAGGTGAAATAATCATATGAAGGATGATTTCACTTACCAAAGGTAGATGAAGAACTTGAAAATCAGCCTTGAAATCTCGAAATCTTTAGTGAGAGAAGAGAGAGAATGGAGTTTGTTTTTTGGTGGAGGAGTAGTGAAGTGAAAGGAGAGATAAGGACTTCCAACTTTTGATCAAGAGTATGGTTGGATAAATGAGTGTAGAAAGGACAATGATTGACTGAATAGTGATGAATAGCGGTTGGGTATGGCCATGGAGTGGGCGTGGGAGGTTGCTTGTGTTCTTGTACAAAGGATAAGTCAACACTCCACCCACATAACTTACCTACTATATTTTATTCTTAAATAAAGATTCCCATAAAAATGTGTTTAAATTATGGAAATATAGGGTCCTATATGTTAAAATATAAGTTTGGGTGAAAATCCCGCGTTAAAATCATGAAAAACGGGCTTAAAACATGAAAATGGTCAAAAACCGGGAAAATCATGCGAAAATCCGAAGTCTGGTCAGAGGTTCGGTTCCTGATGCTTAGAACCGAAAGTAGGAGGGAACCGAGGGGAAGGATCGGTCATTGGAGAGGAACCGAGAGAGAGAGAGAGAGAGGGGTTCGACTGGGAGGTGAGAACCGAGAGGGAGGTTCGGTCGGGTAAGTTCGCAGGCGAAGGGAAGGGGCGAAGGTCAGGTTCGGTTCTTACTGTTTCAACTTCGGCTCTTTCCTGCTTCGGTTTCTTAGGGGCTTCGGCTCCTTAGGGGGCTTCGGCTCCATAAGGGATGTTTTCGCGTTAACTCTCCATTTCGCGTAGTTTTTGGCTAAGATAAGGGTCGGGATGACACGGATGACTATAAAATTTTGAGAGAGATTTCTCATACATAGAGAGATTTGGGAGAGATTTCACATACTTAGGGAGAGGTTTCACATACTTAGAGAGATTTTTGATGTTTTTGATATTTCAAAAATAAAGTGACTATAACAATTAAAAGTACTCGTTGCAAACATACGAAGTTTTACCAAACTAAAAAAAATAACAATCATATGAATTCGAAGCGTTCGAAGAGTTGACTATGAACAGTAACCTCTGAATGATGAATGATTTTGCTTTGTCTTTTATTCAGCGCCTCTGACTCATTTTCTCGTGATCACTATTTGTCTTTTTCACATGGAATTTAATTTCCATTAATCATTCCCAGTCCTTCGAAAATCCGTACAAACAATTTTTCATCCAAAGCTTTCGTGAAAATATCAGCCAACTGATCAGTTGTTTTCACGAAGTGTACTTCAATATTTTCATCCTCCACATGATCTTTGATGAAGTGATAACGAAGAGCTATATGTTTAGTCTTTGAATGCTGCACGGGATTATGACAAATTCTTATTGCACTTTGTGAATCACAATATAAAGGAATATTTTTCATGTTAATTGCATAATCACGTAATTGACTTTGGATCCATATAATCTGCGAAGTGCATGCAACAACAGCAACGTATTCAGCTTCAACCGTTGAGATTGAAACGCATGTTTGCTTTTTCGATTGCCAACTCACCAACTTGCCATCGAGCAATTGACATCCACCACTTGTGCTTTTCCTATTAAGGTTACAACCTCCCAAATCTGCATCCAAATATGCTTGAACAAAGAACCCAGTATTCGAAGGATACCACAATCCTAGCGAAATAGTTCCTTTGAGATACCGAAAGATATTCTTTACAGCAATAAGATGTGGTTCTCGTGGATTTGATTGATACCTAGCACAATTACATACAGAAAACATGATATCAGGTCTACTAGCAGTTAAATATAGTAAAGATCCAATCATGCTTCTGTATAAAGTGAGGTCAAATGCAGGTTTATCTTATGAAGGAATTAGCTTGATGCCAGTTGCCATTGGAACTCGTAATTTGTGCTATTCGTTAACCCAAACTTCTCTAGCAAATTCTTCGTATATTTTTCTTGATTAATGAAGATTCCTTCTCTGCTTTGACTAATGTTTAAACCAAGAAAATTATTAATTTTTCCCATCATGCTCATTTCGAACTTACTTTTCATCAAGTCTTCAAATTCTTTAGACAAAGCAGGGTCAGTTGAGCCAAAAATAATATCATCAACATAAATTTGAACAAGCATAAGATGATTCCTAACTTTCTTACGAAATAATGTGGGGTCAACAGATCCTTGTTTAAATTTAGATTGCTTTAAAAATGAAGTAAGAGTTACATACTAGGCTCGCGGAGGTTGTTTTAAACCATAAACTGCCTTATCTAAAATATAAACATGATTAGTACATTCTTCATTAACA
The DNA here is from genome assembly GCF_051521515.1 of Lactuca serriola. Lineage (NCBI taxonomy): Eukaryota > Viridiplantae > Streptophyta > Magnoliopsida > Asterales > Asteraceae > Lactuca > Lactuca serriola. Next base: position 92,094,360 of record NC_136410.1, read on the forward strand.
AAACCTGGGGATTGTTCCACATAGACAGTTTCTTCGAGTTCTCCATTCAGAAATGCACACTTCACATCCATTTGATAAACATCAAAGTCTTTGTGAGCTGCATAAAACAAAAATATACGAACCGCCTCGAGTCTTGCGTCAGGGGCAAAAATTTCTTCGTAATCAATTCCTTCTTGTTGAGAGTATTCCTTAACAAAAAGTATGGCTTTGTTTCGAATGATATTTCCATCCTTGTCGGTTTTATTTTTGAAAATCCATTTTAACCTGACAATTGAAACATCTTTAGGTTTGGGAATTAATCTCCAAACCTTGTTTCTTTCAAATTCAGATAACTTAGATTGCATTGCAACAACCCAATTAGAGTGTTCCATTGCAATCTTCACAGTCTTTGGTTCAATTTTAGAGATGAAAACATTAAACATGCAAAATTCTTGATGAGTATTTAATACCTCATTCTTTGCACGAATTTGAGCTCTTGTCAATACTCCTTCTTGTGGACTTCCAATTATTTGATCCTTCGATGATCTCTTGTCCATTTTTCCATAGGTGGATAAGCTAGATCGAAGTCTAGAGGTGCGTCTTCATACAATTCATCATTATCTGATCCTGTAATTGAACAAACATCATTAACATCATGATAATTTTCATTATTTTGTAATAGCTCCCCCTCAATATTAGCATTTAATTGCTCCCCCTCAACATCAACATTTTCTCTCTCATTCTCCCCCTTGAAAGAATGATCCCCCTCCATCATAGTGCTCGAATCCAAGTGTTCCCCCTCCACTGGATCATTTTGCATACTTTCGCCTATCTCTTGACGAGATGATGTTGAATCGTCAGTTAGCTTCGAAAGTTCAGTGATATGATTATCAGGAGCTTTTTGTTCAACATTTCCAGCATGATCTAAAATTCCAAATATCAAGTCATTGTAACACCGTGAATTTCAAAATAAGTTTTTGCATAATATAAAAACATTTTCATTTAATTTTCATAAAAACATCAATGTTTTAAAACTCCAATCCATATCATACAAAAATCCCAAGATCACATGTCGTAAAAATCCCATGCATGTGTACAGATCAAGCCGACGCCTTCCCACGGTCATCACTAGTACCTGAAACAAACAACACTAACACTGTAAGCACAAAGCTTAGTGAGTTCCCCAAAATACCACACATAACACATACTAGCCACTCGAGGCTATAACTCTGTGGGTCCGTAGACCCTACTCTGTGAACCCACTGGTTCTAACTCTGGGAACCTTCCGGTTCCAACTCTATAAACATGCACAGCATAAATCACATAGAAATAATAAAGTACAACACATAACATACATATAGCATACAAATACTCTGTCACATAACTCTGATTACCTACTCAAGGTAAAGTATAGTGACAAGACTCACCTCGCGTATCTCGATAACTCCCAAATCCCGGAAATCACTCGTGCTTGATCCTCCGAGCTGTAATCCTCCTATAACACAATATATCTCTAATTAACACTTTCTCAACTAAGGTTGACTACCCCTATCAAGTCAACACTGGTCAACTCTGGTCATAGGTCAACGGTCAACTTTGACCGGACTCGGCGAGTGCACTAGAGCGACTCGGCGAGTCTATACGTGTTCACTGACTCCTTAGGATCCTCTTTGACACGTCGAGTACTTCCCTGACTCGACGAGTTCCACCTGGCATGAATCGCGGGGCCACCACGACTCAACTCGCCGAGTCTCAAGAATAACTCGGCGAGTTCCAGCTCGACTTAGTCCACCTGTCAACCCTCTCTAACTCTCCCTGACTCACTGAGTCAACCCATAACTCGACTAGACCACTCGCTGAGTGGCTAAGGACAATCTTCATGCTACTCGCCGAGTCTGTTCTTCGGACTCGGCGAGTCCATGCCATACATCAACTCAATCTCGCTTCTGAGGTCAGATCTGCTCTAACAACTCATAGATCTAGCCCTCCCTAGCACATTCATCACGTAAAGTTACCATCTTGGCTACCATGCAACGCCTACAAGGCTTCTTTTGATGAAATGGCATCTAAAATGGTAACCTAAGTCCCCAACTCAAAAGGAAAGGCATAAAGCAGTGCATTCGGGACTCTCTGGACCCACTAAGGTCTAGATCTAGGTACCATTTCCCCAAGGGACCTCTCATACTCCAAATACAAGGCAAACAAGGCATGAAGAAACCCTAGATTTGGCCATATCAACAAAAACACGAGAATAAGCTCTGAATGTTACCTCAAGTAGCTTCCTCTGTCGAAATGGAAGTAGATCCAAGCTCCCCAACTCTCCTAGCTTGACCTTCCTCTTCCTTTCTTGCAAACACACACAAAATTGGTGAATAATGGCCTCTTATCTCACTCACAAGAACTCTCAGCTGCTCTGGTGCTCTCAAGGTCAAGGTAGTCGCAATGAAGGGCCATAAGGTCCTTTAAATAGGGCTCAGGACCGGGAAATTAGGGTTTCATTAAACATCGCAGAATCGCCGAGTCCATTCCTTGGACTCGCCGAGTCTAGGCGCGAACCCGCGTCCAAAACCGCAATCCTACTCGGCGAGTTTGAGCTCCAACTCGCCGAGTCCCCTCACAAATCACCAAAAATATAAAAATAAATAATACCTGGGAATCCGGGCTGTTACAATTCTCCCCCACTAGAACTAGACTTCGCGCTCGAAGTCTCGCTCTGCAAATAACTCTGGATGCTGCTCACGCATCTCACACTCCGGCTCCCAGGTCATCTCGGACCCCTTCTGATGCTGCTACTGAACCAAAACCAGGGGTACCTCCTTGTTCCTCAGAACCTTGATTTTCCGATCTCTGATGGCCACTGGTCTCTCAGCATAATTCAGGCTCGCATCCACCTGAATATCCTCTAATGGAACCACTGCCGACTCATCGGCTACACACTTCCTCAGCTGCGACACCTGAAAAGTGTCGTGAATCTTCCCCAACTCTGCTGGCAAATCCAAACGATAGGCTACCCGGCCTACCCTTGCGATCACTAGGAAAGGACCAATATATCGGGGCCCCAACTTGCCCCTCTTCCCGAATCGAATCACTCCTTTCCAAGGAGAGACCTTCAGAAGTACAAGGTCGCTGACCTGAAACTCAAGCTCGGACTGGTGTCTGTCTGCATAACTCTTCTGTTGGCTCTGAGCGGTCAACAACCTCTGTCTGACCTATTGGATCTGCTCTGTCGTCTGAAGCACTATCTCTGTACTGCCCATCACCCGCTGTCCAACCTCTCCCCAACAAATGGGGGTCCGACACCTCCTCCCATACAACAGCTCAAAGGGCGGCATACCAATGCTCGGATGATGGTTGTTGTTGTATGAAAACTCTGCCAAGGGCAAATATGTATCCCAACTATCCCCGAAATCCAACACACATGCCCGGAGCATGTCCTCGAGCGTCTGAATCGTCCGGTCACTCTGACCGTCTGTCTGGGGATGATATGCGGTACTAAAATGCAGTCTAGTACCCAACTCCTCATGAAACTTCTTCCAGAATCTGGAAGTGCAGCGCACATCACGGTCTGAAACAATCGAGATCGGCACCCCATGCCGAGATACCACTTCCCTCACATACACCTCCGCCAATTTGTCTGCTGAAGAACTCTCGCTGATAGCAAGGAAGTGAGCGCTCTTCGTCAATCTGTCCACAATCACCCAAATTACATCAACTCCTCTGGCAGTCCTTGGCAATTTGGTGATGAAATCCATAGTGATCTGTTCCCACTTCCATTCGGGAACCTCCAATGGCTGCAACTTACCATGCGGCCTCTGGTGCTCGGCCTTAACCCTACGGCAGGTCAAGCACCTCTCAACAAACCACACGACATCCCTCTTCATACAGGGCCACCAATACTCCTTTCTCAGATCCAAATACATCTTAGTGGCCCCCGGATGGATCGAAAATTTCGACCGATGAGCCTCCTCCATCAAAATGGTACGCGTTCCTCCCACAAACGGCACCCAGATACGCCGCTGAAATGTCATAAGCCCCCGACCATCGGTAACGAACTCTGAAACCAAACCAACAACCCGTTCCCTCTTCTGCATCTCAGGTTGCACAGCCTCGGCCTGTGCCCTACGAATGGCGTCCTACACTGGAGCTATCATGGTCAATCTCAAACATACATCCCGCAGCGGGGTGCTCTCCGCCCTGCGGCTTAATGCATCGGCTACCACATTAGCCTTGCCTGCGTGGTAAAGGATCTCACAATCATAATCCTTGACCACATCCAACCACCTTCTCTGACACATATTTAGGTTGGGCTAATCCATCAAATACTTCAAACTCTTATGGTCCGTGTATATCGTACACCGAACCCCATACAAGTAGTGACGCCAAATCTTGAGGGCGAACACCACTGCCCCCAATTCTAGATCATGGGTGGGATATCTCGTCTCATGAGGCTTCAACTTCCTCGATGCATATGCTATCACATGCCCTCTCTGCATCAGCACCGCTCCCAACCCCAAAATCGATGCATCACAGTATACCACAAAGTCCTCCATCCCTTCCGGGAGGGCTAACACCGGGGCTTCGCACAACCTTTGGTGAAGTGTCTCAAATGAGGCCTGCTGCTCGGGGCCCCATGAAAAAGCAACACCCTTTCGGGTCAACCTGGTGAGTGGCACTGCGATCTTAGAGAAATCCTTGATAAATCTCCGATAATACCCTGCCAACCTTAGGAAACTGCTGATCTCGGAGGGTGACCTCGGCACCTCCCAACTCATCACCGCATCAACCTTGGCCGGATCGACCAATATCCCTTCCTGGTTAACGAGATGTCCAAGGAACTGGACCTCTCGCAACCAGAAATCACACTTGGAGAATTTGGCATAAAGCCTCTCCGATCTCAGAACTCCGAGAACCTCTCTCAAATGCTCCTCATGCTGCTCTTTAGATCTCGAATATACCAGAATGTCGTCGATAAATACAATCACCGACCGATCCAGCATCGGCCTGCACACTCGGTTCATGAGATCCATGCACATTGCCGGGGCATTGGTGAGCCCGAAAGGCATCACCACAAACTCATAATGCCCATAACGCGTCCTGAACGCTGTCTTCTGGACGTCCTCATCCCGCACCCTCACCTGTTGATATCCAGACCTCAAATCGATCTTGGAGAACCAAGATGCTCCCTGCAACTGATCGAATAAATCGTCGATCCTCGGCAACGGGTAACGGTTCTTGACCGTCAGCTTGTTCAACTCCCGGTAATCAATGCACATCCGGTGTGAACCATCCTTCTTCTTGACGAACAGGATAGGCGCTCCCCACGGCGAGCTGCTCGGCCGAATAAACCCCTTCCCCAGCAGCCCCTGAAGCTGCGAAGATAATTCTTGCATCTCTGGAGGTGCAAGGCGATAAGGCACCTTAGCGATAGGCGTGGCCCCCGGAACCAAATCGATATTGAACTCCACTTGCCTCACAGGAGGCACACCCGACAACTCCTCGGGAAATACATCCGGGAACTCACGCACTACCGGAACCTCCTCAACTGACTTCGGTCTCTCGGAATCCACCCGCGTATCCATCACATACGCCATAAAACCCTTACAGCCCTGCTGTAGACACTACCTCGCCCTAGCGGCCGAACAAAACGCTGATGCTGAACGTGTACCCTCACCGTACACCAAAAGAACTCCCCCACTAGAGTCTCGTATGGTCACCAGCTGTCGCTCGCAGTCGATAACCGCACCAAATCTGCTCAACCAGTCCATGCCCAGAATGACACAGACATCACCCATCACAATAGGAACCAGATCAATCGGGAACTCAACTCCGAAAATCTCGACTAGGAACCCTCGGAGAACCTTCGTGGCATATATCACCCTCTCATCAGCTATGGAAACTCTCAGAGGCCGACTCAACGCCTCACGACTAACACTGATATGCTGACTAAAAGCCAAAGATACAAAAGACCGACTCGCACCCGAGTCAAATAACACCAAGGCAGGTACATAATTCACAAGAAAAGTACATACGCATAACATAATATAAGCATAATATCTTAACATCAAAATAAATACACGAAAGAATACATACCAGCCATGACATCGGGCGCTGCATGAACCTCCTCCGCGGTCAGGTGAAAAGCTCTCCCTCGTGCCCTCGGCGCCTCGACCTTCACTGGCCGACTCTCGGTAGCTCTGATGGCGGCAGGGGCAGATCCCTGAGGTGCTTCCTAAGATGATCCTCGCAACTGCGGACACTCTGCCTTCCAGTGTCCGGTCTGATTGCAGTGAAAACACACCGCAAACCCCTTGGGGCAGTCCTTGGCCATGTGCCCCTCCTTGACACACTTGTAGCAAGATCCCGCTCTACAGACTCCATCATGACCCTTGCCACACTTCCCACAAGTACGGCCCTTCTGGCTCCCTGGTTTGGGATCAATGGGCTTGGCCCGCTTGGCTGCCGGCTGAGACTGTGCCGGTCGCCGATCCCTCCCCCGAGACTCCGCCTCGTCCCTGGCCTGAGTCTCTAGCTCAATCTCCCTCTTTCGGGCATTTGCCTGAAGCTCGGAAAATGTCTGGTACGAGGAGTTCACCGCGAACTCCCGAATGTCTCTCCTCAAAATACTCAGATATCGGCTCATACGTGCCTGCTCGGTGGACACGTACTCAGGGCAGAACATCGTCCTCTCATGGAACATCCTGGTAATCGTCGTAACAGACTCAGTACCCTGCTTGAGGGTCAGAAACTCCTGGGCCAAACGCTCCCTCTCCACCTGGGGAACGTACTCATCTCAGAACATGGCAGTGAACCTCTCCCAGGTCACTGCCGCAAGCTCAGCAGGCGTAAAGTGCACCGTCACAAACTTCCACCAGTCCTTCGCTCCCAAGCAAAGCTGGTTCAGCGCGAACCGAATCTTCAAATGCTCAGGAGATGAGCAAGTGAAGAAACACCCCTCTATGTCAGAAATCCACCTCATAGCTGCCACCAGGTCCTGGGTCCCATCAAACTCTGGCGGTTTTGTGTTGCTGAACTCCCAGAACAGCAACGCATCACCAGCTTGCGGCCTCGCGGCAGCAATAGCTACGGTGGCCGCTGCAACAGCAGCCTTAAAAAGAGCGGCATAACGCTCGTCAAAGGTCTCAATCAACGTGGTCTTAATAGACCCGAACATCTCTGGTATCTCTACCCTGATTGCCGCAGCCACCTCCTCGTGGATGATCCGACGGATCTCCTCATCACTGGTCTCACTGCTCTCAGGCATCAGACGTGTCCTCACCATGATCTACCTCTTAAATACAACATACGATAAATTAGAATCCAATCGAGCATACTCACTCTCGACAACTCATCCCTCCTTGACCCTTGGTATTCCAAAGCTTCTTACTTGGGCTGTACACCGCTCCGGTGCTTTCAGTAGTACAGGCCCAATACTACTGTCCGCACCGTACCAGAATACACCCCAAGTCCTCCTCTTCGGATCCCAAATTCCAAGTAATCTATCATGCACAAACCACTCTCTAACAAATCTCTAATAAGCCCATCGGTGCTACCTACTCACTCTCAAGCATCTCATAGCAGCTCACCTCTCCCTAGGCTAAGGCATCACAAATCAGGCCACTCTAGTCCTAATAGGAGTACCTAGCCTACTCTAGCATGAGAATACATCATATCAATATTAATATCACATAATATGAGGGTATTTTGGGAAATCACCGTTCGAGCACGGACTGATCGTACACACAACTCTGCTCTGCATTTTTCCAAAAATCTTTTACACTTTTTGAAAATACTTCTCAAATCCTCAGTTTGAGTTCAAATACGCCCGAAGGTGTACTCAAATCCCTCAAACCAAGGCTCTGATCCCAACTTGTAACACCGTGAATTTCAAAATAATTTTTCGCATAATATAAAAACATTTTCATTTAATTTTCATAAAAACATCAATGTTTTAAGACTCCAATCCATATCATACAAAAATCCCAAGATCACATATCGTAAAAATCCCATGCGTGTGTATAGATCAAGCTGACTCCTTCCCACGGTCATCACTAGTACCTGAAACAAACAACACTAACACTGTAAGCACAAAGCTTAGTGAGTTCCCCAAAATACCACACATAACACATACTAGCCACTCGAGGCTATATCTTTGTGGGTCCGTAGACCCTACTCTGTGAACCCACTGGTTCTAACTCTGGGAACCTTCCGGTTCCAACTCTATAAACATGCACAACATAAATCACATAGAAATAATGCAGTACAACACATAACATACATATAGCATACAAATACTCTGTCACATAACTCTGATTACCTACTCAAGGTAAAGTATAGTGACAAGACTCACCTCGCGTATCTCGATAACTCCCAAATCCCGGAAATCACTCGCGCTTGATCCTCCGAGCTGTAATCCTCCTATAACACAATATATCTCTAATTAACACTTTCTCAACTAAGGTTGACTACCCCTATCAAGTCAACACTGGTCAACTCTGGTCATAGGTCAACGGTCAACTTTGACCGGACTCGGCGAGTGCACTAGAGCGACTCGGCGAGTCTATACGTGTTCACTGACTCCTTAGGATCCTCTTTGACACGTCGAGTACTTCCCTGACTCGACGAGTTCCACCTGGCATGAATCGCGGGGCCACCACGACTCAACTCGCCGAGTCTCAAGAATAACTCGGCGAGTTCCAGCTCGACTTAGTCCACCTGTCAACCCTCTCTAACTCTCCCTGACTCACTGAGTCAACCCATAACTCGACTAGACCACTCGCTGAGTGGCTAAGGACAATCTTCATGCTACTCGCCGAGTCTGTTCTTCGGACTCGGCGAGTCCATGCCATACATCAACTCAATCTCGCTTCTGAGGTCAGATCTGCTCTAACAACTCATAGATCTAGCCCTCCCTAGCACATTCATCACGTAAAGTTACCATCTTGGCTACCATGCAACGCCTACAAGGCTTCTTTTGATGAAATGACATGTAAAATGGTAACGTAAGTCCCCAACTCAAAAGGAAAGGCATAAAGCAGGGCATTTGGGACTCTCTGGACCCACTAAGGTCCAGATCTAGGTACCATTTCCCCAAGGGACCTCTCATACTCCAAATACAAGGCAAACAAGACATGAAGAAAACCTAGATTTGGCCATATCAACAAAAACACGAGAATAAGCTCTGAATGTTACCTCAAGTAGCTTCCTCTGTCGAAATGGAAGTAGATCCAAGCTCCCCAACTCTCCTTGCTTGACCTTCCTCTTCCTTTCTTTTAAACGCACACAAAATTGGTGAATAATGGCCTCTTATCTCACTCACAAGAACTCTTAGCTGCTTTGGTGCTCTCAAGGTCAAGGTAGCCACAATGAAGGGCCATAAGGTCCTTTAAATAGGGCTCAGGACCGGGAAATTAGGGTTTCATTAAACAGCGCGGACTCGGCGAGTCCATTCCTTGGACTCGCCGAGTCCAGGCGCGAACCCGCGTCCAAAACCGCGATCCTACTCGGCGAGTTTGAGCTCCAACTCGCCGAGTCCCCTCACAAATCACCAAAAATATAAGAATAAATAATACTTGGGAATCTGGGTTGTTACAGTCATAATCAATATCCAACATTTGCATTGGTTTAGATTCATCTTGTGTTTCTTTCAAAATTGGATGATTTTCAAATTGTTGTTCTGATTGGTTTATATAATAATCATCAAACGTAAGGTTAAAAGTTTCTTCCACTTTTCATGTACGCTTGTTCAACACACGATATGCCACTGAATTATGCGAATACCCCAGGAAAATCCCTTCATCAGCTTTTGCTTGAAACTTCGAAAGGGTATCCCTGAGATTCATAATAAAGCACCTGCATCCGAAAACGTGGAAGAATTTCACATTAGGTTTCCAGTTATTTAGAATTTTGTATGGTGTAATATTAAAACGCCGATGAATGAAAGATTTGTTCTAAGTAAAACATGCAGTGGATACTGCCTCAGCCCAAAGATATTGTGGTAAATTCGCATATGCCAACATAGTCCTTGCAGCTTCGCATAGTGAGCGATTTCGTCGTTCAACAACTCCGTTTTGCTGCGGAGTGTATGGAGAACAGAAATTATGCGAAATGTCTTTTTCCACCAAAAACGAATCAAGAACATTGTTCTTAAATTCAGTTGCATGATCACTCTTGATTTTGCGAACAGTCTTTTTCAATGTTATATCCATTTTCTTGATAAAATCAATCATGATTTGTGTCACTTCGAATTTTAATCTGAGAAAATAAACCCATGTGAATCTGGAAAAATCATCAACAATAACTAAGATATACCGTTTGTTGTTGAGTGTTGAACTTGTCGAAGGACCATATAAATCAATATGTAAAAGCTCTAGTGGTTTGACAATCTTCGAATCAATTGTGATCGGATGACCTTGTTTATGTTGCTTGCCAACTTCACAAGCTGCACATAAAGAATCATTATCGAATTTAAGTACGGGTAAACCTCTTACCAGATCTTGAACAACAAGTTTGTTGATGTTGCGAAAGTTGAGATGTGAAAGTCTTCGATGCCAGAGCCAGCTTAAATCAGATGTGGCTTTCGAAAGAAGACATACTGCTGGTTTGCCTACAATCGAATTGATATCCAATGTAAACATATCACCTTTTCTCTTTGATTTGATCAAAACCTCTTTAGTTTTGACATTCGAAATTATGCTGCCCTCTTCATTAAAAAGTACTTGATTGCCGGTGCCCACAACAAGTTGAGAGACACTTATCAAGTTATGTTGCAAACCTTCAACATACACAACTCGATTCACCGTGAATTGACCATTCGTAATCTTCCCTTATCCTTTGACTTGGCACTTCTGATTGTTTCCAAATTTAACAAATCCAACATTTTTCAAGCTTCGAAAGTCTCTAAGATTCTCCTTCTTCTCAGTCATGTGACGAGAGCAACGACTATCAATGTACCATTTGTTATCATATTGCTCGTCACAAAGTACCTGCGATCATTGAAAGAATTTAGGTACCCAAGGCTTTTTGGGTCCTTGGAAATTAGATTGCAACAAAGAGTTTAAAGAAGAACTTTTGACCCAATCACAAACTTTAGTTTTGAGACTATTAATAATGTCCACATCTTCATTTGTAAGGATCGAAACATAAGATTTTGTTGGTTTTGTATGTATAATGATATTACCCTTCGTATTCTGAGTTTGTGATTGAACTGTCTTCGCTTTTGTGATTGGTTTCCATGCTTTCACTGAGATATTCGAATCCTTTATCGACGAACTTCCATTTGAAGAAGTATTCACATACTTCTCATAAGCTTCGTTGATTTGTTCTTTTGAGTATTTACTCGATTGATAAATTTTTCCTCTTCCTTCGAGCCAGTGATCAATATTCTTTCTTGAAGTTATCCCTTTTTCATGTGAAGCTTTCAATGTGTGTTTCTTCGTATGATTAGGAAATTTTGGCTTTCGAGGAACAAAATCAATTTTTGGTTTTGAAACAAAAGATTCAGCATAGGAAGTATCAACTGTTGATTTAAAATGTTAACGTTGAGAAACGATCTTTGGTGAATTAGAATTGTCTGAAATTTTCCTTGAAATGTTAGGTTTTGACACTTTCGAAAACTTTGGTGTTGTTTTCACTTGAAAATTAGAATGAGTTGATTGACGATAAGTTTGTTTTTCTTTTGAAAAAGATGAATTTTTCACTTTGAAAATATATTTTGGTGATTTTAATTCAGACACATTTTTGTTTGAATGAGCGGAATTTTTCTTTTTGTCTGAATATTTTTCTAAATTCACAGTCTTAACTGGTTTTGACGGTTCATTTGACGTCTTTTGAGACTCGATTGTTTGCCAAAATATTTTCTTTTTTGCATGTCTTTTTGAAACATTATTTTCTTTCGAAAATTTGTCAATTTGTTCTTTGAATTCTTGTGAATTTAATTTGACACCACTTTTCGTTTCCTCAATAACTGGTTTGGTGACTTCTTTCTCAAGTTTTGATTTTTCAATCCATTTTCTCTGTGGTTTTTGTATATGAAAAACATATGAATTCTTCGTTAGGTTGTTTTCAACTGTGCTTTGATTTTCGAAGAACCCGTCATCTGATGTTCTCAAATTGTCTCGTTCCACCAATTTCTTGAATTCTGGTTTGACATTTTCAACGTTTCCAGTTGTTACGAACACTTGGTTTGGGAAAACGACATCATCTGTACACTCGAAAATCGGATAAACCACAGTATTTGTTTCAAGGTAATGAGCACCTTGTTCATTCAACACTTTTTCGAACTTTTGTGTATCACCATACACCTGGGCAACTACAATTCGAGGAATTTCTTCTTCCTTTGAAAATTCCTTTTTCTTCGAAAGTTTCTCATCTTCTTTATTATCACTATCATCTGTTTGACTGTCTCTGATTTCCACGAAGTCCAAATCACAAACTTTCGAAGTTGAGGGTTGAATAGTATCAATCTTAACCAACAAATCGTTAACTTTTTCTTTCCCTTTAGATGATGATGCAACATTAATAATAGACAACTGGGAACAATCGACATCCTAAAGTTCACTAATTTCACTAATATTGTCAGAATTATCCTCAATATCAGCAAAATTAGATTGAGAACCAAATGTTGAATTCTCAGTCTTTTTCAAAATGTGAATTTGTTCAGACTTAGTCAAAGTATCATTTACAATATTAACTAATTTAGTTGTATCAAGACATTCATCTACTTTTACTATTCCATATCTATATCTATCATTAGGAACTTGGTCAAATTCATTTATTTCTTTCTCACAATCATATGAAATATTATCTACCTTAGCTCTTTCGTAAGCTAAAAAAGGAAATAATTTGCTATGTTGTTCTTTGCTTATTTCACAAGAATGATGTAATTCTGCTAATTTCCCATACAATATCTTAGCTGAATTACCGTAAATGTTTCTTTGAGCTAACAATAGTTTTATTTCACTTGACAAATTATCCCTATCAACCATAATGTTTCTAATCTGAAGTTCTAAACAATCTACTTTAGTATTTTTCGAATCTAACTTCTTCTCTGTCTCTAACAACTGCATAGAAAGCTTCTTAGCCTCATTGCTAGCAGATACCACAATTGAATCAAAATAAGTAACAGTTTCATCGAAAGATACCAATTCAGAATTATAAGCATGTACTGGAATATTAAAAGATTCAAGAATATTACATACCTTTGTTGTCATTGGAGATCTGTCTACAACCTTTGATACGAAGCATCTTCCTTTTACTTCGTATGCTTCTTCATCAGATTCCTTCCTTTTACTTTGTATGCTTCTTCATTGGATTCCTCCCCCATCTTTGCAAACATTTCTCCGTGTGTCGAACTTCGCATCTCCTCATCATCTGATCCAGATGACCAGACCTGATAAGTTCCATCTTCTTCTTGTTCACCCATGGCAACCAATGACAAGTTTTTCTCCTTCGCACGAACTTCCTCTAGTCTTTCAGCATAATATGCTTCATCTTTTATCTTATTCTTCTTCTTCTCATCCTTCTTCCTCAACATGCAATCATTGGCTAGATGATTAGCCCCATTACAGTAGTGACAGTCTAATCTGGCATCTCCCTTCAACTTCTTCTCACTCTTCCCCTCAACAAGCTTTGCATCCTTCTTCTCATCACTTGCAGTTATATTCACAAAACTTCCTTTTATCTCAGCTGACTTAATCTTCGGATTGAATGGCTTTTTGAAGAACTTTTTGACACGATTGTTCGAATAAGATGCTATCGCTTCATCATCAGAATTCATGACGAATCCCTCTTCTTCATCAGAATCACTTTTCTCATGAATTTGTTTCTCACTCATTGTTGAAACCAAAGCCAGTGGACCTCCCAAACTCACCTTCGTTTCTTCAACAATTTCGTTCACTTCATTTTCGTGTGATTTTAACTGATTGTACAAGTCATTCAAAGTTGACGTATCAAAGCTCTGTTGATTCTTAACCATCATGCTTACACTTCATCACTCCTTTCTAAGACCCATAACGAAGATAAGATTGAACTCCATGACTGATCTGGCGATTCCATATCGGTTGCATCGATAGATTAATTCATTCAGACGATCATAGTATGCCTCAATTGTTTCAGCGTCTTTCTGTCGGAAGTCTTTCAGTTCAACCAAGCATTGTTTCACTGAGTTAACTCTCGTCTTCTCACTTCCTAGAAATTTCTCCTTTAGATTGTTCCAGATCTCCTTTGCAGTTGTACAACTCCTCACATAGTTGTACACAACTGGAGGCAAAGCTCCTTGCAGCTCTCTCATGCATCTCTTCTCTAGCTTTTTCAGACGATCAGATTGATTCTCTACTACAGAACTTCTAGAAGAAGATCCAATTGGTTAAACATACGATGGAGGATTGAGATTACCAAAAATACAAGTCCACAATTCTTCATCCAAACCATTGAGATAATCTTCCTTAGGATCAGCCCACTAATCGTAATACTCAGGGATTAGCATTGGAATTTTGGTTGATGATCCTAACAAATGAGAAAATGAAGTCATGGAATTAAGATTGAATGACGCCATTGTTGTATGGAAGAAAACTTTGAGAATTTTGAAGAAACTTTGAGAATTTGACAGCAAACTAGTTGATTCAAATAGAAATCACTAGATGAACACTCGATTCAACAATTCAAGTGCAGAATCGAATCACAAACTTGGATCCAATGAATTTTTCACTTTTCAAAAAGTGTTGAAACTTTTAAACCAAAAAAATTGATTTAAAAACTTTTGAAAAGATGAAAATCAGATCAGAGATATGATTCATGCTCTAATACCAAATGAAGAATCAAAGAATCAAGTATGAATATTAATCAGAGTTTGAAATCAAAAATGTATGTAAGATTGAACATCGATGTAAATAAGATCTTGTTTCAGCTCAATATTACGCTTTTAGGTTTACAGAGTGCAAAATAGACAAGATTGTAAAAAACCTTATCTAACTCTAGTAAAGACTCCTATTTATAGGAGAAGAAAAGCGTACAAAAAATATACTAAGGACAAGACAATTAAGCTTCGAATAATGTGCCCTAATAAAATAGATTACAGAGAATATGAAGACTGTACTATATACCAAGACCTATGACACTTCGACTAATTACAACCAATTTAGCACTTACATGCCCCTTCGGGATCAAGTACTCGTTTCACAGTTTAACATTATAATACTTATACTTTTCACCAATTTGTGATGGTTTATGTTTGTATATGTATATTTATAAATGAATGAGTTGTGGTATATGTGTACGTGTATATGTGTATGTATACGTGTTTGTGAGATGTATGTGAACGTATTTATAAGCATTATTGTGTTAAACCACTAAACGAGCAATCGATCCCGTATGTGCACACGGCTTTATAAATGATATTAATAGCTATAAATTGGTGAAAATATAGATAATCATGTATAATAGAGGTGAGAAAAAAAAATGGAGCGAAAAAAAAACGATGTTTGGTTCCCAAAAAATCAAAAATAAGAAAAATCTGTAGCTAATACGTAGCTAATTAGCTACGGATTTTTCTTATTTTCGATTTTTCGGGCACCAAACGTGGTTTTTTCGGTTCGTTTTTTTCACACCTCTACTATACATGATTATCTATATATTCACTAACTTATAGCTATTAATATCATTCATAAAGCCATGTGCACATACAAGATCCATTACTCGTCTAATTGTTTAACACTATAATGCTTATGAATGCGTTCACATAAATCTCACAAACACGTATACCTACATGATTATGATGATGATGATGATGGTGATGATGATGATGATGATCATCATCATCATCCTCATCACCATCATCATCACCATCACCATCACCACCACAACCACCACCACCATCATCATCACCATCATCATCAGCATCAACAACATCATCATCACCACCACCACCACCACCATCATCATCATCATCATCATCATCATCATGACCATCATCATCATCACCACCATCGTCATCACCATCATCATCATCATCATCATAATCATCATCACTACCACCACCACCATCATAATCATCATCATCATCACCATCACCATCACCATCACCATCACCATCACCATCATCATCATCACCATCACCATCATCATCATCACCAACACCATCACCATCACCGTCATCAACATCACCATCATCAACATCATCATCATCATCACCACCACCACCACCACCATCATCATCATTATCATCATCATCATCACCATCATCATCACCATCATCATCACCATCATCATCATCATCATCACCATCATCATCATCATCATCATCACCACCACCATCACCCCATTATAATCATCACCATCATCACCATCATCATCATCATCATCATGATCACCATCACCATCCCCATCACCATCACCATCACTATCACCATCACCATCACCATCACTAGCATCACCATCACCATCACCATCATCAACATCATCATCACCATCACCATCACCATCACCATCACCATCACCATCACCATCACCATCACTGTGAGCACCAAAACCTCCCTTAAAGCCTCCACAAATTATAGTCGTCTTCCCCAAACCCTTGCCTTTCCCTTACATGTTTAAGCTTATTGAGTGTCTTCTTGAGTGCTTTAAAAGGAAGGTAATGCATCAAACAGTTAGAGAAGAAGATCAATCTTGTAGATCTGAAGTTAGCTTGTGCCCAAGATGCTCCAAAACCAAAAACCAAAGGTCGTTTTTTCTTCGTTTTTTTCACACTTCTATTAACTGTTCATGTCTTAAATATGTAAGAAAATTTATCTAAAAAAAATTAAGACTCGAATAATGAATAATAATAATAATAATAATAATAATAATAATAATAATAATAATAATAATAATGGAAATAATAATAATAATAATAATGATAAGTTATAAAACAAACTTGAAGATCGATTAGATCTTTGTAACAGGTATTGCGATGAACACAAAATCAATAAATAAGACAAGTGTGGATCAAAATATGTTGAATGATTAGATCAAACAATCCTCAGCAGAGCTCGACTATGAACTTCCACTGTAGAGGACTTTAGGGTTACAGGAACGATAATAATAAACTTGCTAGATAATACTCTGATCGTTCTATTCTATCGTTTTTCTTCTAAGATGCATGCAAGCACCTATATTTATACTAAACCCTACTAAACTCACGGATGGACAGGCCCATACCGGAGATACAAAATGAACTAGCTGACGAGCCCAATAGACGCAATAATTTATACAAAACACGACCCAACAATCTCCCTCTTTGCGTCAAATTGGAGCGAGACTACTTCTTCTTGCTTGGGCCAGCAGCGGGAACTTTCTTCGTAGTATCAAACAGACGTGAGATTAGCGCAAGAATAGTCTGTCTGAACCGAATGTACCATTGAATCATGTCATCAAAGTACTTGACATCATCCGCTGTGTTCTGCTTGCATCTGTGGATGATCCCCAAAACGTGCTCTAAACAGGAAGTGGTATAGAGGTGTTTGTCAGCCAAGGCGAAAAGACATTTCTGTCCTTCATTCCTAGTAAACATGACCGAATTCCTTCTCGAATCAATTTTACCCATCTGCATTTGGTTGAGATCACTGGCAGAGCCAACAGGAGAAATTGTAGGTTTCTTCTTAAATACGCTCGCAATCTCCTGATCCATCAGTGCAACTTCCATGATGTAGCACACGAGCATCCTCTTGAAATGGTCGATGATCGGACCGTATTCAGCTTCGTTGGTGAGTAGGATGTTGTGCAAAATAATTCAATCATGGGTATTAAGGTTGGGAAGATCTGCAAGGGAAATAGCATGTTCGGTTTTGGCAGATCCCCGAAGTACCTTGAACCGAATGTTGATGAATTTCCCTTCACTATACGGCTTCAAGACCCGAACGTTGATAATTTTATGAGCGCTCCAAGTCTGATATTGGGGTTGAGCAGCCTTCAGATAAAAATTGATTAAGTCCCGATCAACCTGTGGATGAGAATGAGGGAACTCTGCAACGTTGGAGAAGGCATGAAAGATAAACGCCTTTCGGGTCAGTGGCATGTCGAACTGTGAGTCGACAGTGTTGGAACAATCTAGAGAGATTACAGGTTCCAGCCACAAGATACTCGGTGTGTCAATTGCTTCTTTAATCATCCTCTCGAGAGTCCAAGCAGGAAAAAGAGTTTTCCTACTCTCAAGAAGGTCGTGGGCTTCCTTCTGTTTTCGTTCGGCTTCTTCAGCCTCTCTAGCCACACGAGCACTGATATCAGCATCATTGTTTCGACATTTTCGCTTCAACAAGTCAGCGATTGTCTCTTTATCTTCATCTTCTTCTTCCTCAACAATCTTTTTGCCTTTGTCTTTCACACCGGAACCGGAGGCTTGGCCTACTGGAGGAGGTTCGGTTGTGTGAGTTGCTTTTGAGGAAGGAGGTGGTTGAGACATTGATTCCTTCTCTCCCCCTTGTTTCGGAATGGACACGAAATCAAGTAGCCCTTCGATTTTGCTGAGTAGGGCAAGGGCGGGAGCGAGCTTCTCTGCAAGGTCACGCCTCACAGTGTAATTAAGAATTGGATCATGTGCTTCTAGGATGTTGGAGATGGCAGAGTGGACATCCGAAACACACGACTTTATCACCTCCCTTTCAGACCGAAGAGAGTCAATCTCCTGTTGAGAGTTGGAGAGTTGAACACTCTTGACCTTCAGAGCGGTGGTCTTCCTGGCTAGAACATCCATAAGAGAGTTCTCGGCAGCCAAATCTTCTTGAAGCTTGGAGAGATGCTCGTCAATGGTTGTGCGAAAGGCTGAGTTGTCGTCAGAAATTGTTTGACGAAGAGAAGCGAAGGACTTCAACTCAGTTTCGACTGACGTTGCCAGCTGCTGGACAATAGGTTCCAACATAGTCTTGGCAGCATTGACACTCTCATGTAAAGACTTTAACAGAGAAGAGGCATCAGTAAATAGTTTATCGACTTTTTCGGTCGCAGCCTGACAGGCTTTTGTAGAGGCATCTATGGCGGTGGTTGCAGAAGCAAGGGAATCTTGCTGAGCTTTGGAGAAAGCTTCAACAATCTTCTGAACTGCATCTTCAGAAAGGGATGACTGAGAAGTGGAAGAGGAGGCGATGAGCGAGTCAATTTTGTCATGGAGCTCCTTGAGATGTCTTTTGGTGACAGGAGCGTCGTCATCGTAATCACTCTGTACTTGAAACGGGCTATAGTAGACCGAGTCAAACGTCATATTGTCCCCGCCAAGGAGTGGTTCTTCTCCCTATGAAGCATGACTAGGAGAAGGTGGTGGTGGTGAAGCTGGTGGTTCAGTAGTATGGGTAGGTTCGGGTTGGGTTGTTTCGGGTGTAGGTGTAGGTTCGGGTGTTGGGGTGGTTTCGAGTGCTAGAGTGGATTTTGGTGCGTCAGTATGAACCCCCGTATCAGATATGTTGGCTCTAACATCTGCAGTGGTTGTTGTGGTTGCATCGGTGAATATTGGTGGTGGTATTGGGATGGAAGTGGGTGGTATTGGAGTAGTGGAAGTTATGGGGGAATATAAATAGGAATGGTTTTAGGTGGAGAGGAAATTGGAGAGGTAGAGACATGAAGTTCAAGAGTTGGAGATCTGGGTGGAGTGTTGCCACGTGGAGAGTCATCAGAATCTGAACTGTCACCCTCAGATTCGCTTGAGGAGGAAGCGATAACTAGCTTTCGCCTCGGCTAAGTTTTTCTTCTCTTCTGCTGCGGAGACTGAGCAGCCTTGGTGGGTTTCCTCTTCTTTGGAGACGGGCATTTTTCCCTTTGGCCACCTATTTCCCTTTATCAGCCTTCTTGCCTCTTGGAGCAGGCTTGTCGGCGTCATGTATTGACTTCAGCATCTCCGGAGTAAGATCCCTCGGACCAGAACGCTTGAATTCCTTGTACGTCCTGATAATCCGGCTATCTGCAGGAACATCCCCATACATGGTTTCCAGAATAGAACTATTGAATGGAAACTTTGAAGCGTCCGACACAATGATCTTCGTGGTATGGAAGGTACCAATCGAAGACATTGGAGCACCAGCGGCAATGGGGACGTGGTACTTGTCCATCACCCATTTTGTGATAAGAGTCCAGAACCTAGCATACGAAATCTATGAATGTCTGGAAGTAGAGGAGAGACTCTGGATGAGTTGTTGCCATAGAACAGACCCATAATCCATGTTGATGCCATTGTAGATACCATACAATATGGAGAGAAATAAACGGCTGGCTCCATCAGACCCGGCACTTCGTTCAGATAAACCTTTGAACAAAACCGTGAACATCCCATTCCACTGTGGGGGTAGACATGACTTCTTGAACTTCGTGACCGTAGTAAGCACCTCCGTGTAGCCCATGTTGTAGAACATGTTGAACAAGTGACCCATTGGAATCGTTTCAGGGTTAACCCTCGAAGAATCAGGTTCAAACCCTAACAACGAGCAAAACCACTGCTTTGAAATTGATGCCTTGTGCTCAAAGACATCAAAGAAGATTCAGTCGAAGACCTTGTCGTAGTGAGCGGTCGCAAAGATCTGTGACAAGAACTCCATCGGAACAGTTTCAGCCCTGGTAAGTGCAGGAGCGATTGGAGAAAACTTTAGCACTCAATGATGGGGAACATGAATGCGTCGTAAGCATGAGGGGTTAAATCGATGATTAAGCTTTGTTGTGGGCGAATGGGCAAAATGTGGGATGTTGCGTGAACTGAGGAAGAATCTGCCATTGCTTGAAGAAAGTGAATAAGATGATGAACAGTGAAGGATTAAGGATTTCTTGCTCTCTGGGAATTTTAATTGCAGTAAAGAGGTAAACGGTGGATTATGTTGCCTTTTATACTGGGGGTTAAGGAGAGAGAAAGATCTTCCCAAATCTTCGATTGAAAAACGAAGAGTTTTTCGGAGTTGACTGATGCGTGACAGTTGGGGTTGCCGATGATCACGCATGAGAGAGAATGTCAGACCCCTAATATCACGCCTTCCCATCAGGCGCCGTTTGGAGACGAAACGGTTCACATTCTCACGCTTCCCTCTTGCGCCGTTTGAAATCAAATCGATTAGACTCCCGCCTGAGTCATCATGTCGTCATCTTATCCCTTTAAATTGTAACGACATCTTTTTAGAAATTCGTCCACGTGGATGAAAATCAACCACAACCTTTAATCAACCGCTAATCCAATTAAAATGCCTTGTAATTAATAGAACCTGAATTTTGGAAAATCAAAGATTTTCGTGCTTAGGGTGTAAAAGAAAAGGAATAAAGCAACACTTTTTGGGAAAAAATGTGATGTCAATAAAGACACGAAACAAATGATCCCGGGCACGAATCTCTTCCTTCAAAGTCAAGAGAGACCTTAAAGTGTTTGTGTGGTTTCCCGTTGAATAACGATCAAACACTTATTAAGAAGTGTTGAAAGGCTTCTTTTAATTAGGCTTATTAGGGTGGCTTTCGCTTCGATTCAAAATTCCTAATCTTGATATAAGATAGAAATCGAAGGAAGTACTTGTGAGACCAGTGTAGTCTGTTAAACAAGTAGGTTTGAGATAATTTAATTTGGCTAGGAAATATATATATATATATATATATATATATATATATATATATATATATATATATATATATATATAATCTCAACAAAAATTTAAAACTGGATCCCAAGGGAAGAAATGTTATTGGTTTTAACAATTTCATAGGAATCACTCAAAAGAAAATTTTGAGATTTCATGGAGGTACGTCCGTCAATTCATTAGTGAAAACTTAAGCAAAATAATTGTTCACCGTCAATTCGTATTAGGTATTGAATTTTGGGTTTCACTTAGCTCGTAGTGGCACGAAACTAAGATCATGAACTCAGAAATTGTGTAACCATAAACCTCAGTGGTAATTTCTGAGAGTCTCAAGGGTTACGTTTGTGAAATGAAGAGGATGGAGAAATGTAATGTAGATGTTGTAAAGAAACCAAAGTATCTCTGCTGTGAAGAGAAGGACCAAGCAGAAAACTTTTATCTCATGTGAAAAGAGAGTTAGGTAGCTCGTGATTAGAATAAATATGAGAGCCTAATTGAGAAGACAAGGTTTGTGTATACCAATTCATTAAGGCTTTTATTCAAAATCAGGTGAGGCTTTGGACACATACAGCAGCATGCTTCTAGGGACACTTAGCTAAGTAAACGAATTCCCCATAAACAAACATAAAAAAATAGAACCAAAAAGAAAATAAATAACAAAATATTTTTGGAGTTTTTGAATTTATAAGAAAAATATTTTTGGAATTTTTGATAAAAATAATAAATAAAAAAAATTAAGACATAAAAAAAATGAATACAAAAAAAAAATGTTGGAACCGAACCCGAGCGTTCGGTTTATTTCGGTTGTTAAAAAAAAACTTTGGAACCGAACCCGAGCGTTCGGTCTATTTCGGGTGAGAAAATTTTTTGGAACCGAACCCGAACGTTCGGTTGATTTCGGTTGGAAAAGAAAATAGGTTTTAAAAAAAGAGAATAACTTTGACAATAAGATAAACGCATTTGGAAAAATTATACATAAGATCTACAACCAAGAAAACTACCTTTGACTGATGAGCGAAAAGCAGATTATGCAACCGAACCCGAGCGTTCGGTTCATTTCGGTAAATTAGCACAAGACCCGAACCCGAACGTTCGGTCTATTTCGCTTCTTGCTTTTGAGTTTGAGAGGTAATTTTTGGTACTGACTCCGATTCCATCATACCTAGCCCTTGTAGTATTTTGTTAAAAGATGCTTCAAGAAGAGCTTTGGTGAAGATGTCAGCCAGTTGATCAGTGGTTCGAACAAAGTGTATTTTGACGTTCCCATCTTCCACATGATCCTTAATGAAGTGATACCTCAGTGCTATGTGCTTAGTCTTGGAGTGTTGCACTGGGTTACGACAGATCCTAATTGCACTTTCAGAGTCGCAATATAGTGGGATCTTTTTCATATTGAGTCCATAGTCCCGGAGTTGGCTTTGGATCCAAATCACTTGAGAAGTACAGGAGGCAGCTGCGATGTATTTTGCTTCAGCGGTAGACAGAGACACACAAGTCTGTTTCTTTGATTGCCAGCTAACCAACTTCCCGTCAAGGAATTGGCAGCCTCCTGTGGTGCTTTTCCTGTCTAGTCCACAACCTCCAAGGTCTGCATCTGAGTAGGCTTGAACGAAGAAGCCTGAGTTGGATGGATACCATAGGCCTAAAGAGGTAGTTCGCTTCAGATACCAGAGAATGTTCTTTACTGCAAGCATATGAGGTTCACGAGGATTCGCCTAAAATCTAGCACAGTAACAAACAGAGAACATTATATTAGGTCTGCTAGCAGTAAGGTACATTAGAGAGCCGATCATCTGTCGATATAGCGTAATATCAACAGCTGGCTTATCCAAGGATGGAGTGAGCTTGGTGCCGAACGCCATTGGAACTTTAACCTTTAAGTCTCCCATCATGCCAAACTTTACAAGGAGAGTCTTCGTGTAAGCTTCCTGGTTAATAAAGATGCCTTCGGGTCCCTCTCTAATATTTAAACCAAGGAAAAAGTTAATTGGACCCATTGAGCTCATTTCAAATTTAGTCTCCATCAGCTTTCTGAATTCAGCCGTTAAGCTAGGATTCGTTGAGCCAAAGATGATATCATTGACATAAATTTGAACAATCATAAGGTAGTTACCTTCCTTCTTACGAAAGAAGGTTGGTCAACCGAACCTTGTTTGAATTTGGACATCTTTAAAAACTTGGTTAGCGTTTCATACCAGGCCCTCGGAGCTTGTTTCAGTCCATATACCGCTTTGTCAAAAATATAACAGTGATTGGGGTACCTTTCATTGACGAATCCAGGAGGTTGCTCCACATACACAGTTTCTTCAAGTTCTCCATTTAGAAATGCGCACTTGACATCTATTTGGTAGACCTCAAAGTTCTTGTGTGCAGCATAGGCAAGAAATATTCTAACGGATTCCAGCCTAGCTACAGGAGCAAAAGTTTCTTCATAGTCGATTCCTTCCTCCTGACAGTATCCTTTCACCACCAGACGGGCTTTGTTTCGTATCACGTTGCCTTCCTTGTCCATCTTATTTCTGAAGACCCATTTGAGACCAACAACCGAGGCATCTTGAGGAGTTGGAATTGATGAGATTTGTAATCGAGTTTAAAGATCAATTCACGTAAGAATTAAGAAAGAAGAAACACGATGAACACGAGAGTAAATATAATATTTGTTCAGCTCATATTATGCTTTCGATTTTACAGAGTACAAAGGAATTCTCTGTAAAGAATATGTGAAAGTTAAGTTCTCACTCAGTACAGTCTCCTATTTATAGGCGTACAAAAGCATAACAAAATACTAAGGACTAGACATTAAGACAATTCAATAAAATGCCTTAGTAAATATAACATTACATCCGAAGACTCTACGTACGAAGACTAGAAATCCTTCGTAACAACAAAACTAACACTTCGACCTATTACAACATTTATACCCTAACAATCTCCCCCTTTGGAATAAAGGTCGAAGTCTTCATGAAGTTAGTAGTTGAACAGCATACATCAACACTCTTCGGATTTCCATGTACCAAGAGATAACTTTCTTTATCTCCTTCTTGTCTCCTTCTGAATTCTTCTTGCAATGATTCATACGAACAATTAAGTTCGTATATTGCGAATTTGTATATCTTTCCACTTCAGAGGTTTGAAACAAGAATCTCTTGGCTCTTCCAGCTTTATCTTTTCCTACGAAGACTATTCCCAATGGCTTTAAACATATTTCTCCATCTTCGTACTTTTTCAACTCAACCTACTTCTTCGTAGGAGCCATTGGTGCTGTAATGTCGATGTCTTTAACAGTAGCAAGCTCGACATCAGTTTGAGCTAGGCATTCGAAATAATTCTCCAAGAAAATTTTTATGTGCCTACACCCAAGACTGAAGACATCTGGTTCTGTTTCTTGGAGAAAAGAGAAGGACTTGTCTTTAAGAATAAGAGCAACATTGATGAGATAGTAAGTGTTCATCAATGGAAAGTCCGCCACAGTGAACTCTTGTATCTTTCCACTTGCTCTTGTCACAATATATTTCAAATTCTGAAATTTTCCTTCGAAAATAACATCCCTTTTTATGGATATCACCTACTTAATCTTCTCCAAGTACCAAACTTCTTCTTGAGCCTTTGCTAACACAGCATGAAATCTTATCGTCATCTTCTTTCCCTCTTTGACATCCATAGAATTTGTCTCTGCTTTAAACTGTGGCATGACGAACATCATCTCGTTGATCGGAAAGTCAAGTTGACCATAATCAGTATTTGTCACCACAAAACTCTTCTTCGGAATCTTTTCAAACGAATACATATGATCGAACATCACCCTTGATTCAATAGTTTCGTAGTTGAAAAATTTCGAAGGATCTCCCTTATCAACATTCAAACGATCAAGAGCTCTTTGTCGCATAATACTTTCCACATGCCTCATTCTTTCAACTTCAGCTGCCACCTCAGCTTTCTTCTCTTTGTTAGTCTTCTCAATCATGACTCCTTTTCCTTTGTCTTTAACATTCGAAGGAGCTGCATTCTTTGACGAAGATACATTCGAAGGAACTACATTCTCAATTACAATACCTTTTGTAATAGGTCTTGAAATTGGAACAGTTGTAGTCACAGTCGAAATGACTGGAGCAGCTGAAACTATTGTTGGTTTAACCACAGCTTTCGAAGGATAAACTTTTCCTACCACCTTCGAATCTTCAGATATCTTCTCATGTTCCCCAGCCTTTTCTTGACCAACCTTTTCTCCCCCATGCACCCCTGTGACAGCAGGTGGGGCATCTGATACATTCGGCAAAAGGCTTGAAATTCTGAGTAATGGAGCAAGGTGTTTTTGTAAGATGGCTTCGAAATGAATGAATTTCTGGGAAAGAAATTCTTGAGAGATAATCGGAGAAGATGATTTCGAAGAAATTTCTTTGAGTTCATTCAGCAGCTTCATCAACTCTCCAAAATGTTGTGCGTCTGCGGTTGAAAGAGAGATCATCTGTGGATTTAGTTGTTCGAACATCTTAACACACTGAACAACCGCATCACAAATGATATCATACCCCTGTTGAATATGTTGAACTTCCTTCGTCATTTCTTCACAAAGTTCACGAATCTGCAAATTAACGTCTTCTCGAACCTTCTTCACTTCCTGTACGAAGAGCACATGACGCTCCTTCGTAACCGTCTTTAAATCCTTCACCTCTTTCAGAAAATCAGATCTCAGAGAATTGATTATGTTCTCTGTAGAACTATCCGTCTGATCATTCTTCTCAAGAATACGGCTTTCAGAATCACGTATTAACCTTGAAGCCTTCGAAATCAATATGCTTTCCATTTCCTTCATAACATAATCGACTTCCATGATATTAACTCCAGCACTTCCCGCATCCGCTTGAGATTGCAAGATAGAATTCAATATCTTGAACTGCTTCATCGTCATCAGCATATGGTCAGGAAAATCTTCTTCAGCTTTATCAAAGGAAAGAGCTTCGAATGTTCCTCCAAACCCTTCATTGTCTGTTTCCTCATCAATCGCCATTGTTTCAGCAACAGGTGATGATGGATTTGGTGGATCGGTTGATTGTGTAGAGAATATGGTGGTGAAATGTAACGCCCGGGTTTCAGGGCTAAGCATTTTTGTCAATGTAATAGTCTAGGTCAACTCTTGTAACTCTTTTTGAAGTAATAAAGATGAAATATTTGAGTATTATGTGAATTATATGTGTTTATTATTTAATTATAAATGTATAATTAATAAAGAATAACAATGAGCGTCAAAATTAAAGTGTGAGATAATCCCGATATCTCTACATAAAGTTGTAGAATATGTCTCAAGGTTTCTGTGCATATAAGGAACGCCGAAATCCGAGTTATAACGAAGAAGTTATGACCCGTCGAAGTTTCACGACAGAACCGACACGATACCGGGAAGCGTGAATAGTGAATTTACGATAGAGCGAGATTTAGCCTTAGTGATCTAAACGAAAGTCGTAGAATATGTTAAACTAAGAACATCGATAAAAAGAACGCCCAAATCTGACCTCGTATGAAGAAGTTATGAGATTTTAAACAGACCAATCCTGTCCCGGCTTGTTAAAAATATAACTTTAAAAATAAAGTCAAAATTAGCCGACGGAGTCTAAACGAAAGTTGTAGAGTACGTCTTCACCTACGCGTGGATATAAAGAACGTCAAAAACGGAGTTCGTATGAACGAGTTACAAATTATAATAGTATATTTACGTATTAAAATAAAGTATAAATCATGTATACGTACACATATATATACATATGTATATATCATTAGAAAGGTAACGACGATGCGGTCATTATAAGACTAATGTTGAGTTCTTTCGACATTAGTTTAGTACAAATATCATTAAATCCATTTATAATAGTATTATAGAGGGGTGTTTAGTTGTTTATATAACTAAAACGTCATTAAGTAATTATGGAGGGTAGTTTTTGAAAATTCAATTAGTATAAATAAGAGCCTTGGGCTCTCATATTTCTTGCACCATTCTCTTGATTCAAGAGTCTTTCTCTCCTTATCCCCCGAGCATTTCGGTCCCTCGTGATTCGACTTCTCTTTCTGTAGCTTAGTATAGTAAGGTGAGCGCTGAAGCGCTGCACGAATCTTTCTTAGAAAGATTCAGCGACGAAGTTCTGCCCCTGCAGAGCCCGACTCCTAGCTAAAACCCCCTTGTAAGTAAGTTATGCTTACCTTATTTTAATATAGCTTATATTTAAAATTAGTATTGTTATTATGAACTTATAATAAATATTTGAGCTATTATTATAACTTATATAAGTGTCGTTATAATATTTTTTTTAACTACTCGCGGTACGGGGAATCTGGTTTAAAGGGCCGCATAGGGTTGTTGGATTTCAGAAGTGCTATATGCCAAAATGGTCTTGCCCTCCGGTGTTTTATGTCTGGCCCCTGTCTGTACATAGTGGTTGGAAAATATTGTTTAACGCTTATATAATAATAATAATACTAAGACTAATAGTTGGTCACGGTAAATATTAGACTAAAATTTAGCGATAATAATGCTAGGTTTCGTCGAAGGAAAATAGAATCGTTAGAAGCAAGCGCTGCCCGATTTTGGAATCATCACCTTAACAAGTGAGTGCATAGTTACTTTCAACTTACACATAGATATGAAGTATTTTATATAAATTACGTGCTATGTGTGCATATTATCTGAATACTTGCTATCTATGCTAGATGAACGTTGTTATACATGTTTTCAATGATTTAAACTGTATATGTATTTTATATCTACGGAAATGTTGGGGTAAAAAATGGGTAGATGCAATAGGTGATGTGTGATAAAATGATGAGAGGCCTCGATGTTGATGTTGTTGATTCTGTCATCTAGCGGAGTATGGATGACGACCACGGACTCTTCTAGACAGTCCAGTGGAACGCTAGCAGGCTCGCAACCTGTAGGTGTTTGTGAACGATATGTTCACCGGTGTACTCCATCCCCCACATGGTTGCCTTTAGGACATTTATTGCTGAGGAATCCCCTTAGCAGTAGTGTCCGTCCCGATGATGATCCTTAGGCTAGGTCCCTTATGATAGGTGTTTAGGGACGTAAAGTGAGGATAACGGGAACGGGTAATCGGGTTATTGTTGATCGATGAAATTAATAAACTTATTTATTGTGGGTTGAAAACCCTATGTGCTCACCAGGCTCCCAAGCCTGACCCACTCAGTGTTATGTATTACAGGTAGTGGCGCATGAGCGTAGGTGTGATGTTTTGGATGAGGGATTACGGATATAGGCCTGTAGATATGAAATAATGTAGTAAGGCTTATATTGTACTGTTTATCCTTTTGATCTGTACGAACATGACATCCTGAGTCTTTTAATGAAATACATTTCTATGGAAATGCTTTTGATAAATCTTTATCATATTTTTGTTTTGGGACAAATTCCGCAACACTTTCATTTAAAATGTAACTCTGATTTTTAAACAAAGCATAAACAAACCGGTCTTTTCTGGCCGTGATTTTGGGGATGTCATAGTTGGTATCAGAGCATTAGTTTAAGCGAACTAGGAATTTGTAGGATTTCTAGACTTAAACTTAGAATGCTAAGCGATGATTGTGATGTGTGAGCACTAGCTTATTTTAGGAATTGTGCCTAAAATGCTTTTATGTGCTAAATGCTTTGTGCATAATATGCTGTTAATTGTTCGGATCTATGGTCTGTTGCCGACCGGATCTGGAAACCTTATGTGTTTAGGATTCTAAACGTACGACTACGATATTAGAACTAGCATGTAAACGTTTCGGAGTGATAAGGACGATTTAAAACGTCTATCCTAAATAAAGATCTAAATTCACCTTATCCGGTGTATAGATCAAGATGGCAAGGACCCGTAGCGGAAACGTGAACGCAAATGGAGGTAGGAACCAACCCCCAGTGGTTCAGCAAATACCTGTTGTTGAAGAAGTTGCACCTAAGCCAGTCACCATGGCTGGAGTTCAAGCCATGATTCAGGCTATGCTAGCTGAACAAAGGGAAGAAATGAGACGGATGCTCCACGAAAATAGGGACGAACCTACCATACATGTTGAACCGACGGAGCCAGTTCCCGAGCCATCTGAGGAAGGGAACTATAGTCGCCAAGTGAGTCAAGTAGGGACTCAAGGTGAGCAAAAGGATGGCCCAGAAGGGAGAAACAACAAGGATGGGCGGATGTACAAAAATTTCTTGGGTGCGAAACCACCAAGTCTCTCAGGAAGCCCAAAGCCTGTTGAGATTATGGACTGGATCTCCGAGATAGAGATGGTGTTTGAGAGCTGCGACTGCAGCGAGAAGCAGAAGACTGTCTTCGCTATGAGACAATTGAAAACTGGAGTCTTGAGCTGGTGGAAGCTATTGGCAGATACAATGCCACGGGGAGAAGCTTTGAAAATGTCATGGGATGAGTTCTTGGAACAACTGAAGGCGCAGTACTGTTCAGAGATAGACCTGATTGATCTGAACAATGAGTTCCAAAATTTGAAGAAGGGGAGAATGAGCATCGATGACTATGCTGCTGCATTTACGGAAAAGATGAAGTTGTTTCCATACCTAGTGCCAACCGAACTTTCCAAAATTGAGAAATTCGCAAACGGACTGCCGGCTGACTTTGGCCCAACAGTCAAGATGGCAACCACTCTGAAATCAGCTGTTCGAGCAGCTAAGAACGTGGAGACCCAACAAAAGGAAAGAGGTCTGGAGAGGGCTGAGGTTGGTGAGAAACGGAAGTTCAATGGATCCTCGAAGTCCAACAAGAAGAGTAGATTCTCGAAGTCTGGTTCGAGGGGAGGAGGATCATAAGCGAAGTGGTGTGACAAGTGCAAGAAGAAGCACTCTGGGAAGTGTGACGGAGGGGTCACTTGTTACAAGTGCGGAAAGCCTGGACACTACGCCAATGAATGCACCCTCAACCAGAAAGCCTGTTATGGGTGCAATGAAGAAGGGCACATTTTGAAGGACCGCCCGAAGAAGAAGGAGACAGGAAGACCCAACATACCACCGAAGCCGAAGGCGAGAGCCTTCCAGATGACACTCGAGGCTGCAAAGGAGACAGCAGACGTCGCTTCAGGTACCTTTCTTGTAAATGGTTTGCCTGCAAATATACTATTTGATTCCGGAGCCAACTACTCCTTTGTGTCGCATAAATTTGGTGGGAAATTAGCATTGCCTGTAGAAAAACTAGATAATGCCCTGATTGTAGAAGTTGCCAGTGGCAAATTCGTACCTATTAGTAATCGTATTAGGAACATCGTCATTGACCTAAACGGAAACGAATTCCACGAAGAGCTATTACCCATAGAGTTAAACGGTTTCGACATCGTTTTGGGTATGGATTGGCTTAGCGCCAACGATGCTGAGATTCAATGCCGAAAGAAGATAGTAAAGGTAAACCCACCCGGAAAAGAATCATTTATGGTGTATGGGGACAAACGCAGAGTGAATTCTGGAATCATCTCCCTGATGAAAGCCAGGAAATGTTTGTCCAAAGGATGTGCATCATACTTGGCATTCGTAATCGATGCCAAGAAGGAGAAGAAAGAGGTGCAGAATATACCGGTTGTGTGTGATTATCCGGAAGTCTTTCCCGAAGATCTTCCCGGATTACCACCTGATAGGCAAGTGGAGTTTCGTATAGACTTGTTACCAGGAACAACACCGATAGCAAAGGCACCTTACCGATTAGCACTGGCGGAGATGAAGGAGCTCATGACGCAACTTCAGGAGCTGTTGGACAACGGTTTTATTCGACCTAGTTCATCACCCTGGGGAGCTCCGGTGTTATTCGTGAAGAAGAAGGACGGAAGTATGAGAATGTGTATAGACTACCGAGAGCTGAATAAGGCAACGATGAAGAACAAGTATCCATTGCCGAGGATTGATGACCTATTCGATCAGCTGCAAGGTTCGAGCTACTTCTCAAAGATCGATCTTAGGTCAGGATATCATCAGCTAAAGGTGAGAAAGCAGGATATTGAGAAGACTGCATTCAGAACGAGATATGGACACTACGAGTTCTTGTTTATGTCATTCGGGCTAACCAATGCTCCCGCAACATTCATGGATTTGATGCATAGGGTTTGTAAACCATTCCTCGATAAATCCGTGATAGTGTTCATCGACGATATTCTCATCTACTCGAAAAGCCAAGAGGAGCATGGCAAGCATCTACGGGAAGTATTAGAAGTGTTGAAGAAGGAGAAGCTTTTTGCAAAGTTCTCCAAATGCGACTTTTGGATACGGGAAGTCCAATTCTTGGGTCATGTTGTTAACCAGGAGGGAATAATGGTTGACCCCGCAAAGATCGAGGCTGTAATGAAGTGGGAACGTCCAAAGAGTCCCACGGAGATTCGAAGCTTTCTAGGATTAGCCGGATATTATCGACGATTTATCCAAGGCTTTTCTTCGATAGCTGCTCCATTAACAGCTTTGACTCATAAAGGAGCTACGTATACGTGGAGTGAGAAACACGATGAGGCATTCGAGAAGCTAAAGAAGAAGTTATGTGAAGCACCGATACTTTCTCTACCCGATGGAGTCGAAGATTTCGCGGTTTATAGTGACGCTTCTGGAGTCGGGTTGGGTTGTGTTCTGACCCAAAGAGAAAAGGTGATAGCATACACATCTCGACAATTGAAAGAGCACGAAAAGAACTACCCCACTCATGATCTGGAGTTGGCAGCGGTAGTTTTTGCCTTAAAGATATGGAGGCATTACCTCTACGGCACGAAGTGCAAGCTCTTCACTAATCATAAGAGTCTCCAGTATCTCTTTAATCAGAAGGAGTTGAACATGAGGCAACGATGCTGGCTAGAACTTCTCAAGGACTACGACTGTGAGATACTTTACCACCCAGGTAAAGCAAATATTGTTGCTGATGCTTTCAGTCGGAAAGTCAATCTGGAAAGGAAAAGGCCAAGAGCGTTAAGAATTGAAGTCGTCTCGACGATTGTGGAAAGTATCAGGAAAGCTCAAGAAGAAGCTTTAGAGAAAAATGACCGAAAGGAAGAACGTTTGGGAAGAACGTTAGTGTTTGGTACAAACAGTCGAGGACTGAAGGTATTCCAAGATCGAATTTGGGTACCTAAGACGGGAGGAATAAGAGATCTTCTGATGGAAGAAGCACACAAGACCATGTACTCGATTCATCCCGGTAGCACTACTGGTGGCCGACGATGAAGCTCGATGTTGCGAAGTATGTTGCCGAGTGCGTAACATGTGCGAGGGTTAAGGCACAACATCAGAAACCGTATGGGAGTTTGGAACCTTTACCTGTACCCATGGGTAAATGGGAAGACATCACCATGGATTTTGTGACTAAACTGCCCAGGACGAAGAACGGTCATGACATGATTTGGGTAGTCGTGGATCGTTTCACCAAGAGTGCACACTTCATAGCAGCCAACGAGAAGTGGTCTATGGAAAAGCTCGCAAATGCTTACGTGAAGGAAATTGTAAGACTTCACGGTGTCCCTCTTACGATTGTATCAGATCGTGATAGTCGTTTCACGTCAAGGTTTTGGAGGAGTCTACAAGAGGAGTTAGGTACAAAGTTGTGTTTGAGTACTGCTTATCATCCGCAAACTGATGGTCAGAGCGAAAGAACGATTCAGACGCTGGAAGATATGCTGAGAGCATGTACCCTCGAATTCCAAGGGAATTGGGATGAGCACTTACCTCTGGTAGAATTTTCCTACAACAATAGTTTTCACTCGAGCATCAAGATGGCTCCTTATCAAGCCTTGTATGGGCAGAAGTGTCGTACGCCGTCTTGTTGGCTTGAAGCCGGAGAGAAGCAGTTTATGGGCCCCGAGATAGTCCATGAGACTGCTGAGAAGTTGAAGGTGATTAGGGAAAGGATGTTAGCAGCCCAGGATCGTCAGAAGAGCTATGCTGACAAGAAAAGACGACCGATAACTTTCGAAGTTGGGGATTCCGTTTTGCTTAAAGTCTCACCGTGGAAGGGACTTATACAATTTGGGAAACGAGGAAAGTTGAGTCCAAGGTTTATTGGATCGTTCAAAGTTCTTCAGAAGATAGGGAACCAAGCTTACAAGCTGGAATTGCCCGAAGAACTCAATGGTATTCATAACACCTTCCATGTGTGTTATTTGAGGAAATTCATGGGAGATGTTCCCGACATAATTCCCATCTCAGAGTTAAGGATGGATGAAAATAAAAGGTTGATCGAAGAGCCTGAGGCAATTGTTGACCGTAAGACTAAGAAGTTACGACGCAAGATGGTCGACTTGGTGCTAGTCCGATGGAAACATTCGAATGGGCCGAATCTCACTTGGGAAACAGAGGATGACATGATGAGTCGCTATCCACATCTGTTTGCTGATGTATGATTCCGGGACGGAATCATCCTAAGTTGGAGAGAATTGTAACGCCCGGGTTTCAGGGCTAAGCATTTTTGTCAATGTAATAGTCTAGGTCAACTCTTGTAACTCTTTTTGAAGTAATAAAGATGAAATATTTGAGTATTATGTGAATTATATGTGTTTATTATTTAATTATAAATGTATAATTAATAAAGAATAACAATGAGCGTCAAAATTAAAGTGTGAGATAATCCCGATATCTATACATAAAGTTGTAGAATATGTCTCAAGGTTTCCGTGCATATAAGGAACGCCGAAATCCGAGTTATAACGAAGAAGTTATGACCCGTCGAAGTTTCACGACAGAACCGGCACGATACCGGGAAGCGTGAATAGTGAATTTATGATAGAGCGAGATTTAGCCTTAGTGATCTAAACGAAAGTCGTAGAATATGTTAAACTAAGAACATCGATAAAAAGAACGCCCAAATCTGACCTCGTATGAAGAAGTTATGAGATTTTAAACAGACCAATCCTGTCCCGGCTTGTTAAAAATATAACTTTAAAAATAAAGTCAAAATTAGCCGACGGAGTCTAAACGAAAGTTGTAGAGTACGTCTTCACCTACGCGTGGATATAAAGAACGTCAAAAATGGAGTTCGTATTAACGAGTTACAAATTATAATAGCATATTTACGTATTAAAATAAAGTATAAATCATGTATACGTACACATATATATACATATGTATATATCATTAGAAAGGTATCGACGATGCGGTCATTATAAGACTAATGTTGAGTTCTTTCGACATTAGTTTAGTACAAATATCATTAAATCCATTTATAATAGTATTATAGAGGGGTGTTTAGTTGTTTATATAACTAAAACGTCATTAAGTAATTATGGAGGGTAGTTTTTGAAAATTCAATTAGTATAAATAAGAGCCTTGGGCTCTCATATTTCTTGCACCATTCTCTTGATTCAAGAGTCTTTCTCTCCTTATCCCCCGAGCATTTCGGTCCCTCGTGATTCGACTTCTCTTTCTGTAGCTTAGTATAGTAAGGTGAGCGCTGAAGCGCTGCACGAATCTTTCTTAGAAAGATTCAGCGACGAAGTTCTGCCCCTGCAGAGCCCGACTCCTAGCTAAAACCCCCTTGTAAGTAAGTTATGCTTACCTTATTTTAATATAGCTTATATTTAAAATTAGTATTGTTATTATGAACTTATAATAAATATTTGAGCTATTATTATAACTTATATAAGTGTCGTTATAATATTTTTTTAACTACTCGGGGTACGGGGAATCTGGTTTAAAGGGCCGCATAGGGTTGTTGGATTTCAGAAGTGCTATATGCCAAAATGGTCCTGCCCTCCGGTGTTTTATGTCTGGCCCCTGTCTGTACATAGTGGTTGGAAAATATTGTTTAACGCTTATATAATAATAATAATACTAAGACTAATAGTTGGTCACGGTAAATATTAGACTAAAATTTAGCGATAATAATGCTAGGTTTCGTCGAAGGAAAATAGAATCGTTAGAAGCAAGTGCTGCCCGATTTTGGAATCAGCACCTTAACAAGTGAGTGCATAGTTACTTTCAACTTACACATAGATATGAAGTATTTTATAAAAATTACGTGTTATGTGTGCATATTATCTGAATACTTGCTATCTATGCTAGATGAACGTTGTTATACATGTTTTCAATGATTTAAACTATATATGTATTTTATATCTACGGAAATGTTGGGGTAAAAAATGGGTAGATGCAATAGGTGATGTGTGATAAAATGATGAGAGGCCTCGATGTTGATGTTGTTGATTCTGTCATCTAGCGGAGTATGGATGACGACCACGGACTCTTCTAGACAGTCCAGTGGAACACTAGCAGGCTCGCAACCTGTAGGTGTTTGTGAATGATATGTTCACCGGTGTACTCCATCCCCCACATGGTTGCCTTTAGGACATTTATTGCTGAGGAATCCCCTTAGCAGTAGTGTCCGTCCCGATGATGATCCTTAGGCTAGGTCCCTTATGATAGGTGTTTAGGGACGTAAAGTGAGGATAACGGGAACGGGGAATCGGGTTATTGTTGATCGATGAAATTAATAAACTTATTTATTGTGGGTTGAAAACCCTATGTGCTCACCAGGCTCCCAAGCCTGACCCACTCAGTTTTATGTATTACAGGTAGTGGCGCATGAGCGTAGGTGTGATGTTTTGGACGAGGGATTACGGATATAGGCCTGTAGATATGAAATAATGTAGTAAGGCTTATATTGTACTGTTTATGCTTTTGATCTGTACGAACATGACATCCCGAGTCTTTTAATGAAATACATTTCTATGGAAATGCTTTTGATAAATCTTTATCATATTTTTGTTTTGGGACAAATTCCGCAACACTTTCATTTAAAATGTAACTCTGATTTTTAAACAAAGCATAAACAAACCGGTCTTTTCTGGCCGTGATTTTGGGGATGTCACATGAAAGGTTGATCCATTATAGATTGGAATGTTGGAGAATCAGTTGTTGAAGTAACCTGTGGTAAGGACGTTGGTTCAAGGATCTTTATGTCAGCAGGCTTCGAAATCTCAGTAGACTGAAGGATTTCTACTTCTTTTGGAACGTCATCTTCAGGAGTCTCAGGCACTTGATCCACTTCTTCGATTCGTTGGGTTTTCGTCAAAAATTTCGCCATATCTTCAGCCCTTCGCTTTTTAGAAGATGGAGACACCGGAGCTGGAATTTCTCGAACAGTAACCCCTTGATGAGTAACCTGAGTTTTCTTTACCAACTGAGATTTTCTTTTGATCTTTATTCTTTGAAAAACCCCGTCTTCGAAGGAATCGTTTCTTTAGATGGAGAGGCTTCGATAACCGGTGTATCAGCCACTGAGGTTAACACAGGACACACCTCTTCGACAGTTTGAGATGTAACGATTAGCTCCTGATTCTTTTGTGCTTCTTTCACCCCTTTTTTCCGAAGAGTCACCCTCTGTCTTCTTTGAATTCTTCGACTTCTTCTTCTCTTCTTGTTGAAATATTCTAGTCATAACGGTTGTGTCAATGGATTGTAAGTATGACACCAACACATTATTCGTGGGATCCACCTTCTTTAGCATTGCATCCGGAATGCGAGCAACTGTGGTAAAGATAGCCGGATCATCATGTACCTTCTTCGGACTCCCGTACATGTGGAAAACGGCTTTCTCTTCGTAATCAGGAACTTCGATCTTCTCCTTCTGATAGACATATTGGACTATCAGACTCCAATATCTTGCACAAGAAATTCCCTGCTTGGCACTGGTCTTCGAAATACTTGTGATAAACTCTGTCCATAACTGCTCAGAATAATCAACCTGCAAATCGTAGTATAGCCCAGCTACCATTGCATAGACCTCCATCCTTCCTTTATCCAACCCCACAGTTCTTCCAGTAAGACATCTAAGAAAGTTGCCAAACAAAAAGTTCCAAATTGTTGGTAACCCCAACTTCTTGAAATCACTAATACGTGTCAATGGAGGTTGGTGACCCATCTCATTGAACATATACACCACTTGCGAAGAAGTAAGTTCATCATACGGGCCAGAATTCGGAATTCCCAAAATCTTGCAAAACAACCTCTTTGAGACCCTAATTCTTGTATCTGTGACCATTGTGAATTCAACACATCCAGTCTCCTTGTTGTATGATGCCGTAGAACCTGCTTTTGACAACCAGGACATTGGAGCAGCAAAGGATTCAAACATTGCTTTAGACAGAACAGAATTCTGTAAAGCAACCACAAGCATTTGTAGTTCTTCCGGATATTTTGACAAATCCGATTCTACTTGATAGTTGGAACCCTGGATCTTCAGAATCGAAACACTGATGATCTCGTCTGTTGTTGGTGATGAAGTAGTCGCCATTGAAGATGATTTTGAGAAAAGAACTTATGAAGAAGATGAATTGCACAAAGAGTTTTTGTGTTTCAGAAAGTTTGATCGCGTAAAGAGTTATGGAGTTCTGATTTGCCCTTTTATATGTAACCCTAGAATTTTGAATTTGAAGTGGGATGCATTAAATGCTTGCTGACATGGCACCTTGAAAAACGGAACGTACTCATCAAAAAGTAACAATCGTAACTGTCAACACGCCTTACACACTTATCATACACCATGCGTCATCAAGAGATAGGACTGTTTGGTATTCCCCAAAAGAATTGTAACCGTCGGATGCCTTCGGAATTGAGGTCAGGCTCTTTCACTTTGGGGTTTAAAAAGCGAAGTCATTTGTCAGAATTTCGAAATCGTCAGTTTAAGTTGGTGTTACTCAAACCTCAAGGATTTCGTGTGTGCTGTGTTCCAAAAGAAATTAGATGAGAAACAAAATAAAAAAACTTTTGAAAACTTGTGATGTCAACAATTTCTTTGTGACACAAAAACAATTTTATCCCAGGCAAAGATATCTTCGAAAATTATCAAGAGAGATAATTAACAGCTTGTGTGGTTTCCCGTGAATTACAATCGATAACTTGTAAAGAAGTTTCGAAGGGTTTCTTTTATTGGACACATGGGGTGGCTTCGAAAATTTTGTTACATATCAACCTTAAAATAAGGTGAGGAATTGTAAACAAAATTAGTTGTATGACCAATGTAGTCAGTGACAACTTGGTTGCGAATGATATTCAAAGTAACTATGATTTTGAAAATATACTCACACGGAAATCATATTCATAAAAACATTTATGCTGGATCTTGTTGGGAACAAACATCGTAGTTTTCGAATGTTTGATTAAGATCACTCAAAAGAAATGAATAGGATTTGGAGTATAAAAGGTACTGAAGCAAAAGCTTCGTAAGATCTGGAACATGGTTCCCCATCAATTCCTTAAGGTTTATGGTATTTTGGGTTTCACTACTATCAC
Source organism: Lactuca serriola (assembly GCF_051521515.1). NCBI lineage: Eukaryota > Viridiplantae > Streptophyta > Magnoliopsida > Asterales > Asteraceae > Lactuca > Lactuca serriola. The sequence continues at coordinate 92,133,147 of NC_136410.1, forward strand.
GGACTCATGATATTAGATCATAAACACAGATTTGTGATTTGTCTAGGTTTTGATTGGTTTGATCAAATACCTCAAGGACAAATCTTCGAATATTTGGAATGTAACAATTGTTTGGTTTAAAAAGATTGGTTAAGAATCGAAGGGTACCTCTGTTATATTTGGACAAAACAGAAAACTCTTAACTCATTTGAGAAGAGTAAGGTAGCTCTTGTTGATTTATGCAAATACAAGCCTTGTTGGGAAGAAATTTTCATGAGATAATTTCATCAAGGCTTTCATCTCTCACACATAGAATCATTAGAGGCTTGAGACAACATGCAGCAGCATGCTTCTAGGGACATCCTAACTAATCCAAAATGTATAGAGATCATACCTTTCCTTCAAATCCAAACGCATGAATCCTTCGTATTTGAAACTTGACAAAACTCACAATACACATGTTAAAACTAAAAAATGAAAAATATTTTTGGTATTTTTGTAATTTTTCAAAAAAAAATTAAAGACAAACTAAAACAAAATCTTTTTGGATTTTTAATTTTTCAATAAAAGAAAATATTTTTGATTTTTCAGGTTTTTCAAAAAAAATTAACAAAATAAAAATCTAACCTTAGTTGAAATGTGTACAAATACGAAGCATTCGAACCGTTGACTTGAACAGTAACCTCTGATTATCTATTTCAAAACATCCGAATGTGAAGCGTTCGAAGCGTTGACCATGAACAGTAACCTCTGAATACTGAATCATTCTTTCCGTCCATAGACCAAATGATTCAGACCCATCACTCTTTGCTTTTATCAGTTTGAAGAGAATTTCCATCAATCATTCCCAATCCATCTAAGATCCGAAGAAACGATTTTTCATCCAAAGCCTTTGTAAAAATATCTGCCAATTGGTCCGTTGCTTTTAGAAAATGAACTTCAATATTTCCTTCTTCAACATGATCTTTGATGAAATGATATCGAAGAGCAATGTGCTTGGTCTTCGAATGCTGCACAGGATTATGACAAATTCTTATTGCACTTTGTGAATCACAATATAAAGGAATCTTTTTCATATTAATTGCATAATCTCTTAATTGACTTTTGAATCCAAATTATTTGTGATGTACACGCAGCTGCGGCAACATATTCAGCTTCAGCGGTTGATATTGAAACACATGTTTGCTTCTTCGATTGCCAGTTGACCAGCTTTCCATCTAGCAATTGACACCCACCAGTTGTGCTTTTACGATCAAGACTGCATCCTCCAAGATCCGTATCCGAATAAGCTTGTACAAAGAACCCTGTTTTCGAAGGATACCACAATCCTAACGAAGTAGTACCTTTCAAATATCGGAAAATATTCTTTACTGCTGTGAGATGTGGTTCACGTGGATTTGATTGATACCTTGCAAAATTACAAACAGAATACATAATATCAGGTCTACTTGCAGTTCAATACAATAAAGACCCAATCATGCTTCGATATAAAGTAATATCAACAGCAGATTTATCTAACGAAGGAGTTAGCTTTATGCCCGTATCCATTGGTATTCGTAACCTTGTGCTATTTGTCATTCCAAACTTTTCCAACAAATTCTTCGTATATTTCTCTTGATTAATGAATATGCCTTCCCTGTTTTGTCTAATATTCAAACCCAAAAAGTTATTAATTTTGCCCATCATACTCATTTCAAATTTGCTTTTCATCAAATCTTCGAATTCTTTCGATAAAGCAGGGTCAGTTGAGCCAAAAATTATATCATCAACATAAATTTGAACAAGCATCAGATGATTTCCAATTTTCTTTCGAAATAAAGTGGGATCAACTGAACCTTGTTTAAATTTAGATTGTTTCAAAAATGATGTTAGAGTTGCATACCATGCTCTTGGTGCTTGTTTTAACCCATATACAGCTTTATCTAAAATATAAACATGATCAGGATGCTCTGAGTTTATAAAACCTGGAGGTTGTTCAACATATACTGTTTCTTCGAGTTCTCCATTTAAGAATGCACATTTGACATCCATTTGATAGACATCAAAATCTTTATGAGCTGCAAAAGCCAGAAAAATACGAACAGCCTCGAGTCTTGCGACAGGGGCAAATGTTTCTTCGTAATCAATTCCTTCTTGTTGAGAATATCCTTTAACAACAAGTCTGGCCTTATTTCGAATAATGTTTCCATCTTTGTCAGTTTTGTTTTTATAAATCCATTTAAGTCCAACAACTGACACATCATCAGGTTTTGGAATTAATCTCCAAACCTTGTTTCTTTCAAATTCAGACAATTCAACTTGCATTGCAACAACCCAATCAGAGTGTTCCATTGCAGTCTTCACTGTCTTTGGTTCAATTTTGGAAATAAAAACATGAAACATGCAGAACTCTTGATGATTGTTCAGTACCTCATTTCGTGCATGAAGTTGTGCTCTTGTCATGATTCCTGCTTGTGGATCACCAAGAATTTGATCTTTTGGATGATTTCTTGTCCATTTATCCAATGGTGGATAATTAGGATCAAAATCCAAAAGTGCATCTTCGAACATTACATCTGTTTCTGATCCATTTATAGAAATAGAATCATCAGCATCATCAAAATGTTCTTCTTCAAGAATTGGATCATTCTCTAGTATGAGCTCCCCCTCGATGATTGACTCCGTTTCGATATTTTGCTCTGGTTCACTGATCGGTTCTTCTTCAAGAATTTTCTCCTCTTCGACACTAACATTTGTTGACATGTTATCTCATTCACTATCACGCTCCCCCTCAACAAAAGTATTTGAATCCAAGTGCTCCCCCTCCACTGGATCACCAGCTTGTTCATTTGGGTTTTGATTCAAATTCGAAGTTGAATCATTGTTATACTTCGAATTTTCTGATGTTTGATTATCAGTTGCATTTCTTTCTGCATCAATTGCTTGATCTGAAATATCGAAAATCAAATCATAATCAACATCATTCATTTCAATTGAATCATCTATATGTGAAGAATTTTGCAAAATAGGATAATTCACAAATTTATGATTAGACTTTTTAATGTAATGATCATCAAATGTCAAATTAAAAGTTTCTTCCACTTTGCGAGTTCGCTTATTTAACACTCTATAAGCAACTGAATTGTGTGAATATCCCCAAAAAATTCCTTCATCTGCTTTTGTTTGAAACTTCGAAAGATTATCCTTGAGATTCATTATGAAACACCTGCATCCAAAAACATGGAAAAATTTGACATTAGGTTTTCGATTATTGATGATTTCATAAGGAGTAACATTAAACCGTCTATGAATAAATGATCGATTTTGAGTAAAACACGCAGTTGAAACAGCTTCAGCCCAAAGATATTGAGGTAAATTCGAAAATGCCAACATTGTTCTTGCAGCTTCACATAATGATCGATTTCTTCTCTCAACTACACCATTTTGTTGTGGTGTATAAGGAGATGAAAAATTATGCGAAATTCCTTTTTCCACCAGAAATGTATCGAAGACATGATTTTTGAATTCAGTTCCATGATCAGTTTTAATTTTTCGAACTGTCTTCTTCAATGAAACTTCCATCTTTTTGATAAAATCAATCATCATTTGTGGAACTTCGGATTTTAACCTGAGAAAATAAACCCACGTGAATCTTGAAAAATCATCTACTATTACCAAAATGTACCTTTTCTTGTTAAGAGTAGCAACTGTTGAAGGACCACATAAATCTATATGCAGGAGTTCAAGGGGTTCAACAATCTTCGAATCTATTGTGATTGGATGACCTTGTTTGTGTTGTTTCCCTACTTCGCAAGCTGCACACAAACTGTCATTATCATATTTAAGAATGGGTAAACCTCTTACCAGGTCTTGTATGACAAGTTTGTTGATGTTTCGAAAATTGAGATGTGATAATCTCTTGTGCCATAACCAACTAACATCAGCAGCATCCTTTGAAAGTAGACACACAGCAGGTTTGCCTACAATAGGAACAATATCCAATGTAAACATATCACCTTTTCTTTTTGACTTAAGTAAAACTTCCTTAGTCTTGAAATAAAGTGAGGAATTGTAAACAAAATTAGTTGTATGACCAATGTAGTCAGTGACAACTTGGTTGCGAATGATATTCAAAGTAACTATGATTTTGAAAATATACTCACACGGAAATCATATTCATAAAAACATTTATGCTGGATCTTGTTGGGAACAAACATCGTAGTTTTCGAATGTTTGATTAAGATCACTCAAAAGAAATGAATAGGATTTGGAGTATAAAAGGTACTGAAGCAAAAGCTTCGTAAGATCTGGAACATGGTTCCCCGTCAATTCCTTAAGGTTTATGGTATTTTGGGTTTCACTACTATCACGGACTCATGATATTAGATCATAAACACAAATTTGTGATTTGTCTAGGTTTTGATTGGTTTGATCAAATACCTCAAGGACAAATCTTCGAATATTTGGAATGTAACAATTGTTTGGTTTAAAAAGATTGGTTAAGAATCGAAGGGTACCTCTGTTATATTTGGACAAAACAGAAAACTCTTAACTCATTTGAGAAGAGTAAGGTAGCTCTTGTTGATTTATGCAAATACAAGCCTTGTTGGGAAGAAATTTTCATGAGATAATTTCATCAAGGCTTTCATCTCTCACACATAGAATCATTAGAGGCTTGAGACAACATGCAGCAGCATGCTTCTAGGGACATCCTAACTAATCCAAAATGTATAGAGATCATACCTTTCCTTCAAATCCAAACGCATGAATCCTTCGTATTTGAAACTTGACAAAACTCACAATACACATGTTAAAACTAAAAAATGAAAAATATTTTTGGTATTTTTGTAATTTTTCAAAAAAAAATTAAAGACAAACTAAAACAAAATCTTTTTGGATTTTTAATTTTTCAATAAAAGAAAATATTTTTGATTTTTCAGGTTTTTCAAAAAAAATTAACAAAATAAAAATCTAACCTTAGTTGAAATGTGTACAAATACGAAGCATTCGAACCGTTGACTTGAACAGTAACCTCTGATTATCTATTTCAAAACATCCGAATGTGAAGCGTTCGAAGCGTTGACCATGAACAATAACCTCTGAATACTGAATCATTCTTTCCGTCCATAGACCAAATGATTCAGACCCATCACTCTTCGCTTTTATCAGTTTGAAGAGAATTTCCATCAGTCATTCCCAATCCATCTAAGATCCGAAGAAACGATTTTTCATCCAAAGCCTTTGTAAAAATATCTGCCAATTGGTCCGTTGCTTTTAGAAAATGAACTTCAATATTTCCTTCTTCAACATGATCTTTGATGAAATGATATCGAAGAGCAATGTGCTTGGTCTTCGAATGCTGCACAGGATTATGACAAATTCTTATTGCACTTTGTGAATCACAATATAAAGGAATCTTTTTCCTATTAATTGCATAATCTCTTAATTGACTTTGAATCCAAATTATTTGTGATGTACACGCAGCTGCGGCAACATATTCAGCTTCAGCGGTTGATATTGAAACACATGTTTTCTTCTTCGATTGCCAGCTGACCAGCTTTCCATCTAGCAATTGACACCCACCAGTTGTGCTTTTACGATCAAGACTGCATCCTCCAAGATCCGTATCCGAATAAGCTTGTACAAAGAACCCTGTTTTCGAAGGATACCACAATCCTAACGAAGTAGTACCTTTCAAATATCGGAAAATATTCTTTACTGCTGTGAGATGTGGTTCACGTGGATTTGATTGATACCTTGCACAATTACAAACAGAATACATAATATCAGGTCTACTTGCAGTTAAATACAATAAAGACCCAATCATGCTTCGATATAAAGTAATATCAACAACAGATTTATCTAACGAAGGAGTTAGCTTTATGCCCGTAGCCATTGGTATTCGTAACCTTGTGCTATTTGTCATTCCAAACTTTTCCAACAAATTCTTCGTATATTTCTCTTGATTAATGAATATGCCTTCCTGTTTTGTCTAATATTCAAACCCAAAAAGTTATTAATTTTGCCCATCATACTCATTTCAAATTTGCTTTTCATCAAATCTTCGAATTCTTTAGATAAAGCAGGGTCAGTTGAGCCAAAAATTATATCATCAACATAAATTTGAACAAGCATCAGATGATTTCCAATTTTCTTTCGAAATAAAGTGGGATCAACTGAACCTTGTTTAAATTTAGATTGTTTCAAAAATGATGTTAGAGTTGCATACCATGCTCTTGGTGCTTGTTTTAACCCATATACAACTTTATCTAAAATATAAACATGATCAGGATGCTCTGAGTTTATAAAACCTGGAGGTTGTTCAACATATACCGTTTCTTCGAGTTCTCCATTTAAGAATGCACATTTGACATCCATTTGATAGACATCAAAATCTTTATGAGCTGCAAAAGCCAGAAAAATACGAACAGCCTCGAGTCTTGCGACAGGGGCAAATGTTTCTTCGTAATCAATTCCTTCTTGTTGAGAATATCCTTTAACAACAAGTCTGGCCTTATTTCGAATAATGTTTCCATCTTTGTCAGTTTTGTTTTTATAAATCCATTTAAGTCCAACAACTGACACATCATCAGGTTTTGGAATTAATCTCCAAACCTTGTTTCTTTCAAATTCAGACAATTCAGCTTGCATTGCAACAACCCAATCAGAGTGTTCCATTGCAGTCTTCACTGTCTTTGGTTCAATTTTGGAAATAAAAACATGAAACATGCAGAACTCTTGATGATTGTTCAGTACCTCATTTCGTGCATGAAGTTGTGCTCTTGTCATGATTCCTGCTTGTGGATCACCAAGAATTTGATCTTTTGGATGATTTCTTGTCCATTTATCCAATGGTGGATAATTAGGATCAAAATCCAAAAGTGCATCTTCGAACATTACATCTGTTTCTGATCCATTTATAGAAATAGAATCATCAGCATCATCAAAATGTTCTTCTTCAAGAATTGGATCATTCTCTAGTATGAGCTCCCCCTCGATGATTGACTCCGTTTCGATATTTTGCTCTGGTTCACTGATCGGTTCTTCTTCAAGAATTTGCTCCTCTTCGACACTAACATTTGTTGACATGTTATCTCATTCACTATCACGCTCCCCCTCAACAAAAGTATTTGAATCCAAGTGCTCCCCCTCCACTGGATCACCAGCTTGTTCATTTGGGTTTTGATTCAAATTCGAAGTTGAATCATTGTTATACTTCGAATTTTCTGATGTTTGATTATCAGTTGCATTTCTTTCTGCATCAATTGCTTGATCTGAAATACCGAAAATCAAATCATAATCAACATCATTCATTTCAATTGAATCATCTATATGTGAAGAATTTTGCAAAATAGGATAATTCACAAATTTATGATTAGACTTTTTAATGTAATGATCATCAAATGTCAAATTAAAAGTTTCTTCCACTTTGCGAGTTCGCTTATTTAACACTCTATAAGCAACTGAATTGTGTGAATATCCCCAAAAAATTCCTTCATCTGCTTTTGTTTGAAACTTCGAAAGATTATCCTTGAGATTCATTATGAAACACCTGCATCCAAAAACATGGAAAAATTTGACATTAGGTTTTCGATTATTGATGATTTCATAAGGAGTAACATTAAACCGTCTATGAATAAATGATCGATTTTGAGTAAAACACGCAGTTGAAACAGCTTCAGCCCAAAGATATTGAGGTAAATTCGAAAATGCCAACATTGTTCTTGCAGCTTCACATAATGATCGATTTCTTCTCTCAACTACACCATTTTGTTGTGGTGTATAAGGAGATGAAAAATTATGCGAAATTCCTTTTTCCACCAGAAATGTATCGAAGACATGATTTTTGAATTCAGTTCCATGATCAGTTTTAATTTTTCGAACTGTCTTCTTCAATGAAACTTCCATCTTTTTGATAAAATCAATCATCATTTGTGGAACTTCGGATTTTAACCTGAGAAAATAAACCCATGTGAATCTTGAAAAATCATCTACTATTACCAAAATGTACCTTTTCTTGTTAAGAGTAGCAACTGTTGAAGGACCACATAAATCTATATGCAGGAGTTCAAGGGGTTCAACAATCTTCGAATCTATTGTGATTGGATGACCTTGTTTGTGTTGTTTCCCTACTTCGCAAGCTGCACACAAACTGTCATTATCATATTTAAGAATGGGTAAACCTCTTACCAGGTCTTGTATGACAAGTTTGTTGATGTTTCGAAAATTGAGATGTGATAATCTCTTGTGCCATAACCAGCTAACATCAGCAGCATCCTTTGAAAGTAGACACACAGCAGGTTTGCCTACAATAGGAACAATATCCAATGTAAACATATCACCTTTTCTTTTTGACTTAAGTAAAACTTCCTTAGTCTTGAAATAAGGTGAGGAATTGTAAACAAAATTAGTTGTATGACCAATGTAGTCAGTGACAACTTGGTTGCGAATGATATTCAAAGTAACTATGATTTTGAAAATATACTCACACGGAAATCATATTCATAAAAACATTTATGCTGGATCTTGTTGGGAACAAACATCGTAGTTTTCGAATGTTTGATTAAGATCACTCAAAAGAAATGAATAGGATTTGGAGTATAAAAGGTACTGAAGCAAAAGCTTCGTAAGATCTGGAACATGGTTCCCCGTCAATTCCTTAAGGTTTATGGTATTTTGGGTTTCACTACTATCACGGACTCATGATATTAGATCATAAACACAAATTTGTGATTTGTCTAGGTTTTGATTGGTTTGATCAAATACCTCAAGGACAAATCTTCGAATATTTGGAATGTAACAATTGTTTGGTTTAAAAAGATTGGTTAAGAATCGAAGGGTACCTCTGTTATATTTGGACAAAACAGAAAACTCTTAACTCATTTGAGAAGAGTAAGGTAGCTCTTGTTGATTTATGCAAATACAAGCCTTGTTGGGAAGAAATTTTCATGAGATAATTTCATCAAGGCTTTCATCTCTCACACATAGAATCATTAGAGGCTTGAGACAACATGCAGCAGCATGCTTCTAGGGACATCCTAACTAATCCAAAATGTATAGAGATCATACCTTTCCTTCAAATCCAAACGCATGAATCCTTCGTATTTGAAACTTGACAAAACTCACAATACACATGTTAAAACTAAAAAATGAAAAATATTTTTGGTATTTTTGTAATTTTTCAAAAAAAAATTAAAGACAAACTAAAACAAAATCTTTTTGGATTTTTAATTTTTCAATAAAAGAAAATATTTTTGATTTTTCAGGTTTTCCAAAAAAAATTAACAAAATAAAAATCTAACCTTAGTTGAAATGTGTACAAATACGAAGCATTCGAACCGTTGACTTGAACAGTAACCTCTGATTATCTATTTCAAAACATCCGAATGTGAAGCGTTCGAAGCGTTGACCATGAACAATAACCTCTGAATACTGAATCATTCTTTCCGTCCATAGACCAAATGATTCAGACCCATCACTCTTCGCTTTTATCAGTTTGAAGAGAATTTCCATCAATCATTCCCAATCCATCTAAGATCCGAAGAAACGATTTTTCATCCAAAGCCTTTGTAAAAATATCTGCCAATTGGTCCGTTGCTTTTAGAAAATGAACTTCAATATTTCCTTCTTCAACATGATCTTTGATGAAATGATATCGAAGAGCAATGTGCTTGGTCTTCGAATGCTGCACAGGATTATGACAAATTCTTATTGCACTTTGTGAATCACAATATAAAGGAATCTTTTTCATATTAATTGCATAATCTCTTAATTGACTTTGAATCCAAATTATTTGTGATGTACACGCAGCTGCGGCAACATATTCAGCTTCAGCGGTTGATATTGAATCACATGTTTTGAAACTGTCAATAAACCTAACATTTTCATTCGAAGGGTCAGATATATGAGTTTTTATTATTTTCAAATTTTCACTAATTTCTCCCTTCGCATCTTGAGTTTGTGATTTTTCACTTTTTGCTCTTGTGACCGGCTGCCAAACTTTAACTGATATATTTGACTCTTTGGATGATGAACTACCATTCGTTGAAGGATTAGCATATTTGCCATACGCCTCATGTATCTGTTCTTTCGAAAACTTACTTGATTGGTATATCTTTCCTTTTCCTTCCAACCAATGATCAATATTTCTCTTTGTTGTTATTCCCTTTGCATATGATACTTTGTCAGCTTGTTTCTTCAAAGGATTATAACATTTTGCTGAATTTGGAACATAATCAACTTTTGGTTTTGAAAGATATGATTCATGATAAGATGTCTTGTTTTGAAACTTTGAAGTTTGATTTCCAACCTTTTTCTGAAAAAAAATTCTTGGTTTTGTAGATTTTATTTCATTTGAAACTTTTGAATTTTTATTTGAAAACAAAGCACTTTTCTCTTCAAAAATTTGAGATTTTGATTTTTCTTTAAAAACTTTTCTTCTTTTTGAAAAATTTGTTGATCTCATTTTTGATGGTTCAACAGTTTGCCAAAAAATTGTTTTCCTTGCTTCATGTTTCGAAATATTATTTTCCTTTGAAAAAATTTCAACTTGAGCTTTAAATTCTTTTGAATTTAATTTTATCACTTAGTTAATTGTTTTAACATCTTTGTGCTTTGTGACCACATTTGCAGTTGGGACAACTTCCTTCTTTTCAACTTTTGATTTTTCAATCCATACTCTTTTTGGTTTATGATGTTGAAATTTATATGTATTCTTTGTAAGATTATTTTCAACTGTACTTTGATTTGAAAAGAATCCTTCATTTGATGTTTGCCTATTGTCTTCGTCAACCATCTTTTTGAATTCAGGTTTTATATTTTAAACATTACCTGTTGTTACAAAGACTTGATTTGGGAACACAATATCATCAGTGCATTTGAAGATTGGATAAACAACATTATTCGATTCAAGATAATGAGCACCTTTTTCACTAAGAATTTTCTCAAATTCTTGTGTATCCAAATAGACTTGATCAACAACCACTCGAGGAATTTCAATTTCTTTCGACCTTTGATTTGACTTTATATTTGAATTTTCTTCCTCATTGTCACTATCATCAGTTTGACTCTCATGTATTTCTACAAACTCCATATCACAAACTTTCGAAGTTGAGGGTTTATCAGTTTCAATTTTCATTAATAAATCGTCACATTTTTCTTTCCCTTTAAATGAATTTGCAACATTTATGACAGACAACTGTGAACAATCTACATCTTCTAAATCACTAATTTCACTAATATTATCAGAATTATCTTCAATATCAGCAATATTAGTTTCACTATTAGATGTAGAATTCTCAGTCTTTTTCAAAATTCGAAGTTGTTCTGATTTAGTTAAGGTTTCATTTACAATTTTTACTAAATCATCAGCATCAAGATAATTTTCGACTTTTGCAATTCCATATCTAAACCTATCATCTGGGACTTTGTTAAAATCAGAAATTTCTTTTTCACAATCATATGAAATACTATCAACCTTAGATCTATCATAAGCTAAAAAAGGAAGTAATTTTCTATGTTGTTCCTTACTAATTTCACATGAATGATGTAACTCAGTTAATTTTCCATACAATCTTTTTGCTGAATTACAAAAAATATTTCTTTGAGCTAACAACAGGTTTATTTCTTTTCCTAATTTTTCTCTATCCTCCATGATATTTGAAACTTGCAATTCTAAGTAATCAATCCTAGTGACTTTTGAATCCAACATTTTTCTCGTCTCTAGTAATTGATCACTTAACTTTTTCGCTTCATTGCTAGCAGACACAATGATTGAATCAAAGTAAGTAACAATTTCATCAAAAGATACTAGCTCAGAATTATATGCAGAAACTGGAATGTTAAAAGATTCAAGAATGTTACGTACCTTGGTAGTCATGAGCGACTTGTCAGTAGACTTCGAAACGAAGCATTGCCCACATTCTTTGTCAGTCTGTTCATCATCTGAATCCTCTTCCATTTTTGCATACATAGCTCCATGAGTTGGATTTTTCATCTCTTCATCATCTGAACCCGAAGACCATATTTGATATGTGCCATCCGATTCAGTTTCTCCATGAGCCACCAATGACAAATTCTTCGCTTTCTTCTTTACTTCCTCCAGTTTCTCAGTGTAGTAAACTTCATCCTTTGTTTTACTCTTCTTTTCTTCCTTCTTCCTCAACAGGCAATCTACTGCCAAATGATTTGCTCCATAGCAATAATGACAATTGATCCCTGTATCACCTTTCAATAGCATCTTCATTTGCTCCATCTCATTCTTCGAATTTGACTTCATTTCTATTTTCTTTTCATCCAGTTTGTTTTTGTTCTCAAAGCTACCCTTCGAATCTGATGACTTCTTTGGATTAAAAGGTTTCTTAAAAAATTTCTTTACTCTATTGTTTGAGTAAAAAGCAACAGCCTCATCATCAGAATTCATCAAAAAACCTTCTTCTTCATCAGACTTCAATTTTTCACTTTCTCTTTTAGAAACCTTCGAAACTAGAGCCAAAGGACCACCAAGACTTGCTATAGCTTCTTCAGCTATTTCATTAACTTCATTTTTCATGAGATTTCAATTGATTGTACAAGTCATTCAAAGTCGAAGTATCAAAACTCTGTTGATTTTTCACCATCATGCTCACACTTCTCCACTCCTTTCGAAGTCCCATTACAAATATCAAATTGTACTCCATTGGTGACCTTATTATACTATAACGATTACAACGATAGATTAACTCGTTGAACCTATCATAGTATGCTTCAATAGACTCATTTTCTTTTTGTCTGAAATCTTTGAGTTCTACCAGGCATTGTTTCACAGATGTAATCTTCGTCTTTTCACTCCCTTGAAATTTGTCTTTGAGATTGTTCCAGATTTCTTTAGCTGTTTTGCATGTTCTGACATAATTGTACACAACAGGAGGCAACGCACCTCTTAATTCCCTCATGCATTTCTTCTCCAGACGTTTTAAACGATCGGTTTGATTATCAACTTCTGAACTGCTTGAAGACATGCCGATTGGCTGAACTTGTGTAGGTTGATTGATTTCTCCTGAGATGCATTTTCATAATTCTTCATCCAATCCGTTCAAGTAATCTTCCATACGATCTGCCCACTGATCATAATATTCTGGAATAAGCATTGGAATTTTTGTGGATGATCCAAGCAAATGAGAAAATGATGTCATCGAAATCAGATTGAATGACGCCATTGTTGTACGAACAAAAACTTCAAGATGATACTAAAATTATGAGAATTTTGAAAATCAAATTGTATAATTCAATTTAGAATTACACAACGAACACTCGATTAACAAATATTTTTGCAGAATCAAATCCTAGATTGAGATCTAGATGAAATTTTCAAATTCCAAAAGGACGGAAACTTTTTGAATCAAACAGTAGATTCAAAAACCTTTTTGATCGAATGAAAATAAGATCACAGAAAGGATTCCTGCTCTGATACCAATTGATGAGATTTGTAATCGAGTTTACAGATCAATTCACGTAAGAATTAAGAAAGAAGAAACACGATGAACACGAGAGTAAATATAATATTTGTTCAGCTCATATTATGCTTTCGATTTTACAGAGTACAAAGGAATTCTCTGTAAAGAATATGTGAAAGTTAAGTTCTCACTCAGTACAGTCTCTTATTTATAGGCGTACAAAAGCATAACAAAATACTAAGGACTAGACATTAAGACAATTCAATAAAATGCCTTAGTAAATATAACATTACATCCGAAGACTCTACTTACGAAGACTAGAAATCCTTCGTAACAACAAAACTAACACTTCGACCTATTACAACATTTATACCCTAACAGGAATGAGGCGCCAAACTTTATTCCTTTCGAATTCATTGAGTTCGTCTTGCATGGCTTGAACCCAATCAGAGTGATCAAGAGCAGTGTTAACTGTCTTTGGTTCAACTTTTGAGACGAAGGAGTTAAACATACAGAACTCTAATTTTGAAAATAAGGAAGTTAGTTTTGCCTTTAGTTGTGATCGGGTCAGGACCTTTTCAGAGACATTACCGACAACCTGTGAAACAGGATGATCTCTGGTCCATCTGACAAGAGGAGGGTAATTTGGATCATAAGATGGATCTAATTCAGCATTTACCATCTCTTCTAGTTCAGATTGAATATCATCGTCATAAATCATATCGTCATTCTCCCCCTCGACAGATAATCTTTCAGGTGTGTCTTGAGTTTCCGGAGCTACAGGAGTTTCGGGTGGTGTCGAGCTTTCGGGTGTTGTCGCACCTTCGGGTGTTGTAGCACCTTCGGGTACTTTAGGACTTTCGGGTACAGCTGGGCTTTCAGGAGCAACTGGAGAACCGTTCTCCCCCTCAACATGTGAGCTCGGCTGTGATGAAGAAGATGGATCCTCCCCCTCAACTGAAGCTTCGTGCTGTGGAGGTTTGTTTGGACATGATCCTCCTTCATTCATTTGCTTGGCAGCATCTTCGATGAGTCGCTTCAGATGATCTACTTTGTTGTCCGCTGCACTGACTTCCGAGAGAGTAGCCTTCTCTGGTTCATCGAATAACTCGACAAACTTCTCAAATAGGTTTGCGATCGAGGCTATGACTTGGCCTGTTTGAGAAAAAATTTCTCCAACTATGTCTTCGGTGGCCTTCAGCTTTTTGACATAGCTATCATCAAAAGTCACATAATAAGTTTCTTCTATCTTCCTCGAGCGCTTGTTTAATACCCTATAGGCTTTCGAAGTGAGAGAATATCCTAGGAAAATCCCTTCATCGGCTTTGACGTCGAACTTGTTACGATGTTCTTTAGAATTGAAGATGAAGCACCATGAGCCGAATACATGGAAGAATTTGACGTTTGGGTTCCTGTTCTTGATGATCTCATAAGGAGTGAGAGTGAAGCGCTTAATGAGATATGACCTGTTCTGCGTAAAACATGCTGCAGCAATAGCATCAGCCCAAAAATATAGAGGTAAAGAAGCAAAATTTAGCATGGTTCGGGCCGCCTCACACAAAGATCGGTTTCGCCTTTCGACAATTTCATTTTGTTGAGGGGTGTAGGGAGCTGAGAAGTTGTGACTGGTTCCTTTTTCGGCCAAGAAATCTTCGAATTCTTTATTTTTGAACTCCAGCCCGTTGTCGCTTCTGATATTGCGAACGATTTTCTTCAGATGTACTTCAACCTGCTTGATAAACATCTTTAGCTTGAGAGTTGCTTCATATTTGTGCTTCATAAAAAACACCCATGTAAAACGCGAAAATTCATCAACAATGACAAGAATATACTTGCTACCGCCGATGCTTTCGATAGATGATGGACCACACAAATCAATGTGAATTAATTCTAGTGGTTCAACAACCTTAGTGTTTACAATTGATGGGTGACTTTGACGACTCTACTTCCCCATTTCACACGCAACACATAAATGTTCTCGATCATACTTGAGCAATGGAAGACCTCGAACATGACCTCCGGTGACAAGTTTGTTGATATCCTTGAAGTTGAGATGAGAGAGCCTTCGGTGCCACAGCCAGCTTTCGTCAGATTGTGCTTTGGATAGGAGACAGATAGCTGGATTTCCTTTGATGGGTTTGAGATTCATGGGAAACATCTCGCCTTTGCGCTCTGATTTGAGAATTACTCTTTTCGTTTTCTTTTCAATTATCTTCGAACCCTCATCGTCGAATGAGACCTTGAGACCGGTACCTCCAACAAGCTGAGATACACTGATGAGGTTGTGCTGTAGTCCTTCAACGTATGCGACCTTTCTAATCGTAAATCACCATTTGTTATCATTCCATAGCCTTTTATTGTGCCGAATGAGTTGTTTCCGAACTTGACATTTCCACCGTTTGAAAGAGACCGAAATTCCCTCAGCTCTTCCTTCCTTCCTGTCATGTGAGGTGAGCAGCCACTGTCAATATACCATTCTTCGTCAAACTTCTCGTCACTGATAACCTGCAAAAATTAAGCAGATTTAGGAACCCAAAGTTTCTTGGGTCCACGTGAGCCTTTCACAGGAACATGAATAGTAAGAGAGATGTCAACAAGATATGTTCTTTTTATTAACGTTTTCTCATCTTTCTTTTTAATGGTGAAAACCTTAATTTTATTGAGATTTGTTACTGTCAGTTTGGATTCTGGTTTAGGTATTTGGACTGATGAAACCTTCGATTTTCCTTTCAAATCTGTTGAAGATTTAGGTTTTTGAGTGCGAACAGAATTGAATTTAGAATGAGGTTGAGAGGAATTAGAAGAATTAGAAGAAGTAGAACGAGAGAATTTAGACTGAGATGTTTTCTTGACTTGAGGTTCTAAGTGACCCTTTTGTTTTTGATCATTAGTGGGACCGAACCTAGAACTTTGGTTGCTTTTGCTTTTGGAACCGAACTTATGCTTTCGGTAGCTTGTGTTCTCTGAACCGAACCTTTGTCTTCGGTTGTCATATTTTTCAGAACCGAACTTGTCCTTTCGGTTGTTATGACCCTCAGAACCGAACCTCTCCTTTCGGTTGTTATTACCCTCAGAACCGAACCTCTCCTTTCGGTTGTTATTATTTTCTTGCGATCTAACAGTACTTTTCTCTGACTTTGAGTTTCTGTCATGATAAGAGAAATGGGCGTTTTGAGATTGCCAAAACTGTTTTCTTTCAGAGAGATTCTTCTTGTATCTCTGATTCCTTTGCTGTTTTTGATTTTTCACTTGCTTCGGCTGACGATGGATATTTGTTTTTTGCTTTTGCTTTTTGTCAGCTGGTTCACTTTGAGCTGATGTTGTTTCGCTTGAAGGAGTGACTTCTTTTGCAGAAACTCCTTTTTCTTCAGGAACATCTTTTGTACCACTAGTACTTGCCACGTTGAAGCTATCAGGCTTGTTCAAAGGCTCTGGCACATATATGCCTTTGGTTTTCCAGGATGTTCTTTCTGACAGACCAACGGTTTTGTCAGCATTGTCGATAGGGGCGGACCAGAAGAACTCATCACAACCATCAGCATTATCTTCGTTTACAATGGCTGTGAGTTCGGCTGTCTGATGTTCGGTTACACCTGTGACCTTATACACCTGATTTGGAGTCGTCCTTACCTTTTGGTATACAATAGCTTTTTCTTCAAGGATCGGGGACTTTTGTTGGGACAGACGAGCAAACTCCACAGAATTTTCTGAAATAAGATTTTTGTGGTTTTCGGGTTCGCTCTTGACAAACTCAGAACAGTCAACTACATCCTCTACAGAAATTTCACTCATATCATCGTCCTCATTAAGCTCAGATGCATTTTCAACATCAATTTTATTTTCTGAGCTCAAGTTGGCATTCAATGAATCAAACTTTTGTATGGTTTCGGTCCTTAGTTTCAGTTTATCATTTTCATCCAAAAGATTTTTCAACATGTCCTTATGGTCCTTGGACTTTATGAAAGATTCGATTTTGTCCAGACCATACATATATGTTGGATTTACATCCTCAGACGAAACTACACTTTCGCAATTATATGCTTCAGCGTCAATTTCATCCTCCTTAAACTCAAGGAAGGGAAAAATCATGCGATGAATTTTCTGCCCTATTTCACAGTTCAAATGAAGTTGAGTGATATTAGTGTAAAGACGCTTAGCAATTAAACAAAAGACATTTCTCTGTTTTAAAAGTTTCAAAAGACATTTCTCTGTTTTAAAAGTTTCAAATTGTCTCCGTTCCTCACTCTTTGAAGACACCCTGCTTATTTGGTCAGTCATGTTAGAATTGGTGACCCGTGTTTGAGTTAAACTGTTGTCTAGATGAGAGATTCTTGAATTTACATTCTTTAATTCTTTTTCATATGAGTTTTGTGGGACTTTGAATGAAACAAAAATAGATTGTACCTTCTTGATTAATTCATCAAGCTCATTAAACTGCACACTGAGAGGTTTTGCTGTGAAGCACAAGTCCTCTCGCTCCTTCGTGTCTTCATTCCCACCATCTGTGTTGTATCCCTTCATATGACATACATCCGACACCATCAAGCACTTTCCACCGCTTCCTTCATCTTTTGCAACATAAGACTTTCCATGAGATGGCTTCCTAACTTCATCATTCTCAGAGTCGGTTGACCAGACCTCCACGCCACCAAACTCATCATCTGCTACCGAACCCTGCACAATTAAAGCATTCATTGAAGGGTTAGTGACAGTTTTCTTTCTCTTGATCTCTTCCAGCTTTTTCATTAACATCGCTTCTTCATCTTTGTCCTCATCCTTTTCTTCCATTTTCTTTAGGACACAGTCTTTGGCATAGTGGTTCTTTCCTCCACAATAGTAGCAGTTCACACCCGATTCTCCTTCAGCCTTCGGTTCTTTCTTTGGTTCTTCTGCCTTCGGTTCTTCCCTGACCTTTTCAGAACTATAACTTCCCTGTCAATTTCGGTTCTTATTGGTAGGAAACCTTTTCTTGATGAACCTCTTCGGTTTTGATACCATCATTGCATAGTCTTCTGAGGTAAGGTCATAGTCTTCCAAGTTAAGGTCTTCATCTTCCACTACACCTTTGCTTTTGGACAGAAGGGCCAATGATCCCAAGCTTGAAACCACATTTTTCTCCTGCAAGACAATCTTTTCTTGGGATTTCAAAATCCCTACCAGCTTTGCCAATGAGTAAGATTTGAATTGCTCATGTGCTTTAACAGTATACACAACCGCTCTCCACTTAGATCTAAGACTGTTTAAAAACGTAACTTTTTGTTCAATCAACTTCCTTTCAATATCGTGTTTAATCATCTTACTAAGAAAATGATTGAAGCGATCGAACGTCTGAGTCACAGTTTCTTCAGGATTCTGCTTAAATTCACCAAACTCAGACAAAAGTAAGGTTTGAATGGAATGCTCAAGAACTTCGTCTGTGGAATATAGCTCTCGCAGCCTATCCCATATTTCTTTAGCAGTGCTGCACGAACTCACTAGCCTGAAAGTATCTGATTGAAGATTGAATCTGATTAGTCTCAATGCCTTAATATTGCATTGAAATTTATCCTTTTCGTCTTGGGCAATATCTTTTACGTCTTTCAACAGATCATTATACTCTTTCTGAGTTTTAATGATTCTTGACGTTGCTGAATGAGCGAATGGTCCAGACACGATTGCTTCCCAAATAAGATATCCATTGTCCTCAGATCCAATGACATAATCTTCAAAGTGATGTGCCCAGACTTCGTAATCGTGGGTGTAAAGGATGGGAATTTTCGTCGTTGATCCAATGCTATTTGAGATGTTAATGGGATTTGATTGTGACTCGTCCATGCTTGATCGAATAACCTGTTTGAAAGATCATACTTGTAATATATTAAATTAGGGTAAAACAAATAAATGCTGAGTTACATCAATTATGGGATGACAGCTCAATAAATATTAGTTAATGCGGAATAACCCTAATTGCAACCTTTTTCACAGAAAAGATGTGTATGAATTACACAGCCTACTGCTCTGATACCAATTGATAAGTTATAAAACAAACTTGAAGATCGATTAAAGTCCTCTCACGGATGGACAGGCCCATACCAGAGATACAAAATGAACTAGCTGACGAGCCCAATAGACGCAATACTTTATACAAAACACGACCCAACAAATAATAATAGAAATAATAATAGTAGTAATAATAATAATGGAAATAATAATAATAACGGAATTGAAAGTGGTTAAAAGCTATTGTAGACGAAGAAGGTATGGATATGGCATTCTCGGCCACTTGGTAGTCTCCTTGGTTCTATCTATGATACACACAAGTTCGAATCCCACAACCCTTTTTTTTCCATTTTTGATTTTAGGGTTTCCAATACTCTTACCCGCCTCCATTTAGCGGGATCCATCAAAAAAACATTATTCTCCCTTTTCTTTCTATCTCCCTCCCTGATTCATTTTCCCTCTTCTCTCTCATTGTTTCTACTCGCACCTCCCCCTTACACCCCCTCTCGTCTTCGTTTTCATCGTCGGAGTTCCATCTTGCCGCTGTTGTTGGCAATGTTGTACATAGAGATTGTTTTTAGCCCCGATCATCTCTCGTCACCATCACAAAATTCGTATATCTTCTTCACCAATTCATCGTCGCCCTTTTTAGCTTCGGTCATCTGCTTGTCGTCGCCGTCATCGGCTTGCCATCGCCACCTTCTGCTTGCCATCGCCATTGTCATCATTGTTTCAAGTAAGTTTTTTTTGGTTTAATTCCACTTAGGTTTTCGTTTTGGGTTAGGATTGATTTCAATTTAGACTTTGTTTTGATTTAGGGTGTGTTTTGATTTTTGGGTTTAGTTCGATGCCTTCTTCAAAGTCCTCTGCTCCATCTGTTATCCAGGCGACCAAGGTTATTACTCCAATTCTTCAAATCTTTTTGGAATTAGACTCAACCCATGGTTGTTTGAGTTATGTATGATGCTCCTAGGTTGATGCTTATAGTTTATTGTTTGATGCTCAAGCCATGATATTTTTCCATTTGAAGGTCTGCTATCATATTGTGTTTGATGTTGATAGTTTATTGTTTGAAAACCACCAGATTATTGCTTGATGCTTCAAAACTAATTTCATTTCATGCTTACATTTGAAAATCTGTCATCAGGTTCTTGTTCGATGCTTCAAGTCAACAGATTGTCATTGTATTTCATGCTTAAAATGCTATAAAATGTTCATCTTTTCCTCCCTGTTTATGGTTGTTTCAAAACCAACATAGAAAATAGTTTAGTAAAATGATATAATTAATCAATCGTTGTCCTAATAGATGTCCTACAAAAGAGAATTCACTACCCACAACACACCAAGAGACTAAAGTGAGCAACTTTTGAAAATGATACAAAATGATACAAGGGTTTCTATCAACATTTCCAAGTGAAAAACTCTCTCTTAAGCTTATAAATATCATTTCATTATATTTTTAACTCTTTACAAATAGTCTGTCTAGTTATATATAACTAAACATGTTTTCCAAAATTGCCACCATTGACCCTTCCTTATTTGTTTCCTTTTATTAGCTCATGTATTCATTATTTCTTTTTACTTTTATTTTTCCTTTTTTATTCTTTATTTAAAAAGATTATTTTCACTATAAATGTCCAAAATTTCTAGGCCTAAAAAATAGGTTTTCCTGAAGCTTTCAGATTTTGGGTTGTGTAAGCCTCTTGATTGTAGGACATTGTCTACATTGAATGAAAGTGAAGCCATGAGTGATGAAAATATAAGAGAAACAATGGATATTGATGGTTTTCCTGATGCTGTGAATGGACATAGATGGATGAGTGCTCATAAACAGCTTCAACATTGGCAGATGAACAGAAGAAAACTGGTCTGTTACTCTTTTATGAGTTTTTAATCAGAGATTTTTATATTATTGTTGATTAATTAATTTGATCTTTTTGGTTTTATGTGAGAGAAGGTGTTTTCAACAGTGGGGACACCGGACTATATTGCCCCTGAAGTGTTGTTGAAGAAAGGATATGGGATAGAGTGTGACTGGTTAGTGTCGTATTACTATTTTTGCTGAGGGTATTTTTGTCATTTTCTTTTATTTCATGAGTGTTTTTAAGTATTACTATTAATGCAGGTGGTCATTAGGTGCAATAATGTATGAGATGCTTGTTGGATATCCTCCATTTTACTCAGATGATCCAATAAGTACATGTAGGAAGGTATAAACAAATAAGTAAAAGTACATTGCTATATTTGTATTTTTCGTGATCATTGATTATGGTGTGTTGAAACAGGAACAATTGGCGGCCTTTGATTCAAAACTCAATTTGAAGAACACTTGTCACCCTCTACCGATTCAACATACTCGATAATTTGCCAAGTAATCCACCAAGTAATTCTCAATTTTACGTTTGTAAGCACTTAGACACATTTATTGTATTATTAGACAATGTTTATTAGTAATATGTATTTGTATTTGATACTTTTTTTAGGTTTATTAGTTTTGTTATAATAATATTTATTTTGTAGTTGAATTTCAATATTATTATAAGTTTAATGTAATGGGTTTTTTCAATATTTTTGGACAGAAAAAACTGGATATATTTATATATATTAATTTTTTACTGTTTTTTTAAATAAAAAGTAATTAGCTATGGATTACCTACAGAAAATCCGTAGCTATTTACTTCCGTAGCTTCTTATTTTCGTAGCTATTCCGTAGCTACTTAGTTTCGTAGTTATTTCGTAGCTATCCACTTCCGTAGCTATTTTGTAGCAAATCCATAGCTATTTATTTTTGTAGCTATTCTGTAGCGATTCAGTAGCTAATCCATAGCTATAATTTAGCCACAAACCATTATGCTACAGACATTTTTCTGTAGCAATTTTGTAGTTATTCACTTATAGCTATGGATTGTGTTGTAGTTATTGAATCGGTTTTCTAGTAGTGGTAAGTTTCTCTTTTTACCTTGCATTATTTAATTTGTCGCGTATTGACCCTTGAGTTGTACGCAGGGTGTATAAGCAATGAAGCGAGTATGCGGAGCGTACCAAGTGGTACGCTTAGCATACTCATGCGAGGTTAATGATCGGGGATTCATAGGTGTACGCTGGGCGTACAGAAAGTGTACGTGGGGCGTATGTTAAGACCTAGAAAACCCTAATTTTTGGGGTTGGCCACTATTTAAGCATTTTATGGACTTGAAACCCTCATTTTATCAGCCTCCTTGTCCTCCTTACCCTACACTCGAACCCTAATTCCATACTTGTGTGTTTTGAGATTAGAAGGTCATTTTGAGGTGTATTTTAGTGCTTTGTAGGAAGGTGATCATCTTTGAAGCTTCATTGGAGGAGTGAATTCAAACATCCCAAAAATATGGCCCAAAAATTTCATTTTTCAATCATTATAAAAGTCATAAACCATCTGATATCATAAGTAAAATCATGAGTCGTTTATCATAACATATCGTAAAATATATCTCATGTATAAATCTCCTAACAAACTATCAGAGTGAAACTCCCAGGCCGAAGATTGTGGTGTGTGCCATGCGATCATCCCGATCCCTTCTCTTTGCTAGTGAAAGTACCTGAAACCAAAACTGAAAACCGTAAGCACGAAGCTTACTGAGCTCCCCTAAACTACCACATACCAAACACATATAACATACAGCTAGGAGATACGGCCCCCACCCACACTCATGGAGATACGGGCCCCGCCCACACTCCACTAACTAGGAGATACGGGCCTCGCCCACACTCGAGGTATGAGCCCTGCCCACAACCGGCTACTATGAGATACGGGCCCTGCCCACACTCAACTACTATACTGAGAAACAAGTATCACACAGAAACAAGTATACTAAATCTATCATTCATTCATGTATCATATTGCATCCAAACTACTAGGAGATACAGGCCCCACCCACACTCAACTGACTAAGAGATACGGGCCCCGCCAAAACTATAATACTGATAAAATCATATTGTGGGCCAGCCTTGGTGCCTTAGACCCATTCCTACTGAAGGAACACTCACCTCGTGTGTCTGACTGCTGAAACCCTGAGTGAGAAATATCTGGCTGCTGCACCGGAGACTCCCCGGCTATAATTCCCACAATGACACTTAGTCAAAAATTGATAACAAATCTTAGGGTGAAAAGACCATCTCACCCTTGGTCAATATTCTGGTCAAAGTCAACGTTCCAATTGACCAGACACACTGACTCGCCGAGTCACTATTTTTCTATTTGTCCCTAACCCGACTCTACTCGTCGAGTTTAGCAAGAACTCGACGAGTTTACCTTCAACCGTAACATCGGGACAATCTTCATCTGACTCGCCGAGTTCCTCTTGAACTCGTCGATTTTATCTTCGTCTTATGACGTGTCTAGTCTGTGACTCGCCGAGTTGTATGAACAACTCGTCGAGTCCATCTTCAAAAGTTGGGAGATGGCCTTGGACTCGCCGAGTGCGTTCCTGCACTCGCCGAGCCCCATGGTTCCCAGATCCATGGCTATGTCCATTTTGTTGAGTCCCTTCTCTGGACTCTTCTATATCCCTTCTGAACTAAACTGTGTTCCCCTTAGTCACAACCGTTTTGGGAACCGACCCATGACTCGCTGTGTCCCAAGAATGACTCGTTGAGTCTATGCATGTCCAAGTCTTATAACTCAATTTCTTGTGTGAAAAACTCATCCAGAAGGTAGATCTAGGCTCCTAAGATCATTATGATACATAAAGTCATGAACTTTACGTTCATGCATGGGACTTTTATGCTCAAAAGGCCACAAATGAGGTTTATTTCATTCTTGGGGTTCTCATGGCCATAAAGATGGCACCTTTATGCCATGAGAACCCTCCGAGGTTCTAGATCTGAGGATCAATCGACTTGGGACGTCCAAGTCTCAAGGATCAAGCTTGTCGGACCCAAAACTCCATAAAAATGACAATAAGAAGATCTATAAAACTACAAGTCAAGTATGGATCTTGATTACCAGAAAGTGAAGAGACGCTGATGTTGTTCTTGGATCTACTCTTTCTCCCTTGAACCCTCTTCTTTCCAACTCTTTCACTAGCTTCAAGATACACCAATAACTCTCAAAATCACCAAGAAAGCTCAAGTTCACTTATGGGGGATTAGGGTTTCGGGATTAATGCTCTGGAGGTGATGGAGGCTGGACTTGAGGCCCATAATGTTGCTTAAATAGGGTGCAAACCCTAAATATTAGGGTTTCCCCTAGACTGGCCTACTCATCGAGTCAAGCGCGGACTCGACGAGTAGATGACTTAAAACCCGCGTCCAATCCTGGCATCTACTAGACAAGTTAGGGCTGCTACTCGTCGAGTCACTCTTATAAAAATGACATAAAATGGATTAAATACATACCAGGAATGGGGTGTTACAATTCTCCCCCACTTATCTTAGACTTCGTCCTTCAAGTTTGCTGTCTCTGAAAACAAATCTGGCTAGTTCTCTCTCATCTCCTCCTCGGGCTCCCACGTTCACTCCGAGCCTTTGCGGTGCTGCCACTACACCTTAATTAACTCTACCCTTTAGTTCCTCAGCTCCTTCGTCTTGCGATCCAAAATCACCACTGGTCTCTCGATATAGTTCAGGGTATCGTCAACCTGAATGTCCTCAAGGGGTACCACTGCTGACTCATCCACTAAGTACTTCCGCAACTGCCAAACGTGGAATGTGATGTGGGTCTGGATGAGCTCTGCTGGAAGATCAAGTTGATAAGCCACCCGGGCCAAAACCCTAAACGGACCAATGAACCTGGGGCCCAACTTGCCCTGCTTCCGAAATCTGATAACACCCTTCCGGGGTGTTACTTTCAGGAGCAGCATATCGCCCACCTGAAACTCCAAGTTCGAAGGCTGCTTGTCGGCGTAACTCTTCTGCCGACTCTGAGCAGTCTGGAGCCTGCTCTAGACTTGTTGAATCCGCTCTGAGGTCTTGAGTACCACCTCCGTACTCCCCATGACTCGCTGACCGACCTCACCCCGACATATTGGGGTCCTACACTTCCTCCCGTAGAGCATCTCGAAGGGAGGCCGATCTATACTGGAATGGTAGCTGTTGTTATATGAAAACTCCACTAACGGAAGATAAGCAGGGACTCGACAAGTTGGATGAAGATAAGCAGGGTCTAAGGAACCATGGCCGGCCCTTTTGTCGGATTGAGATCCGGGTATCATTGTTATGTTATAGCTTTGCTATGTTTGCATCTTGGTAGTTAGGATGGTATTTTGTTAGAGACCTGGTTAAGGTCGGTATCCTGGTTAGGAGGATGTTATGTTATGTGATCTACTAGATCGGCTTGATTGAATGGGTATTGTTATATTATTAAATGTTTATGTGCATATGGGTGTTGGACTGGGGTGGGGTTGAGGCGGGTCCTGCTTTGTGTTGTAAGCCAACATACCCAGGGCAGACCGGTTGTCCCGAAGGCCCAGCGAGTGGTCCGGATAGGCTGTAGGCCCCAAGAGGGCGGACCAGACGTGACGAGGCTCAGAGAGTGGACCAGGCCGACTGAAGGCCCGGTGCGGGCGGACCAGTCATATTGTAGACTCAGAGAGTGGACCAGGTGGATTGAAGGCCCGATGCGGGCGTACCAATCACACTGTAGACTCGATATGTATGGCTAGACTCGGAGGGTGGACCAGGTGGACTGAAGGCCGGTGCGGCGGACCAGTCACATAGTAGACCCAAAGTGCATGGTTGTTTTGTGTTCTGATATGATATGGCATGTTATGCGTAGTATGGTATATGTGGTTGGTATTTTGGGGGTATCTCACTAAGCTTTCGGGCTTACAGTTGTGGTTATATGTTTTTCAGGTTCTTCAGGAGACCGTGGCAACGCAAAGGTGTGATCGTACAGCTCCTCATGATTATGTTTTATGATGTGGTTCTGGGAAGACTCTGATAATAATTGTATTGAAAACCTTTTTGTAATAAAATTATGAAAATGGGTTGTTTTTGAAAAGTTAAAATTGTTTGGAATTTTTATAGCATTACTAGTTGGTATCAGAGCCTTGGTTTGAGTGAATTGGAGGAACATTCGTGTGAATCTAGTCTCAAATCAGGGAGAGTTTTTAAAAGAGAATTTAAAATGGTTTTCAAAATGAGTAAAAGGAGGACGCGGAGGTACGATCAGTCGGAGCCAGTAAGTAACCCCAAAATACCATACATGATTTTTGTTTTTGAGCTTTGAAAGAACAGCATGCTAGTACTAGGCTAGAGATATTCAGGATTTCATGATAATGTTGCCTGATTTATGATGCCTGCTAGCCTAGGGTTCCTCTATGGGAGATTTCCGGTGTTCCTCTAGGAGTGAGGGTTGAGCATTTGTTATGTATGTTTTCCACTAGGGTGTTTTGGTATACTTGATACAAATATGGGTAGGTCTGGAAGGTAGTATGGGCCCATACTACTGAAAGCATAGGACCCATACGTGTATCAAAGAAACCATGACCTCTAGGGTTGGGTTGGGAGTTGGCTCCCGGGTTTGTGGGGAGTCTCTGAGATCTTGTGGTGTTTTTTCAGTATGGTGGTTACGAGGCATGATGGGAGTGGATCCGAGTCAAGATCAGGAGCAAGAGAGGGAGGTCAGGGCGGGTCAGTACCGCCCAAGGTTATTGGTCAGATGAGCACAGGCGAGTTGGACGCTAGGATCCGTGAGATCCTGCACGATGAGGTTGCTGCGTTGTTCCGGGCCGAGTTGCCGGAACTGTTCGGGTCGATCAAGACCGCTATGATTGAGTATTTTGATGAGCGCTATGCAGCCCTCATAGAGACGGCTGTCGCGGTGGCTACAGCGGCTGTAGCAGCAGCAGGGGGAGGAGCCGGTCGAGGTTTTCAGTATCGCGACTTCGATAATACGAAGCCTCCTACCTTTGATGGAGTTCAGGACCCGATTGTTGCTATGAGATGGTTATCGCACGTGGAGGGGTGTTTCTTCACGTGTTCGTGCCCTGCTGATCAGAGAGTGAGGTGTGCTCTGAACCTGTTGAGGCTCGGGGCGAAGGATTGGTGGAGATTGACCACGGGGTCATATTCGGATGCGCAAAGAGCTGCGGTTTCATGGGATCAGTTCCAGGAGATGTTCAGCACTCGTTATGTTCCGCAGGTTGAGAGTGAGAGATTAGCTCAGGAGTTCCTGGAACTGAAGCAGGATTCGGAGTCGGTGACGGAGATCACCAGGATGTTCACTGAGAGGGCGATGTTTTGCCCTGAGTTCGCTTCGGAGCAGGCTCAGATGTCCCGATATATGAGTATGCTCAAGAAGGATATCAGGCAGTTTGTGTCTACGAAGAGGTGCGAGACCTTGTTGGAGTTGCAGGAGGCCGCCAGGCGGCGTGAGTTGGAGATTGAGTTGCAGTTGCGAGAGATGAAGCAGG
Organism: Lactuca serriola; assembly: GCF_051521515.1. Classification (NCBI taxonomy): domain Eukaryota; kingdom Viridiplantae; phylum Streptophyta; class Magnoliopsida; order Asterales; family Asteraceae; genus Lactuca; species Lactuca serriola. The sequence goes on from NC_136410.1 coordinate 92,160,910, forward strand.
CTCCGGTGCAGTCGCAGCCGGCGCCGAAACGGTCCAAGACCGTTGATTCTAGAGTGGGAGATCAGAGCAGCCACACTTGTGGAAACTGTGGGAAGGGTCATACCGGAGTTTGTAGGTCCGGTGGTGCATGCCGTAAGTGCGGAAAGGAGGGGCACTATGCGAGGGATTGTCAGCAGACAACCCCTGTTCGGGATTTGAGGATTTGTTATCATTGTCATCAGGTTGGACACTTGAGGGTCAACTGTCGACTGCTTGCTGCAGGTCCGGTGCAGGCTCCAGCACCGACCACATTGAGGATCACGGGTGGAGGTCAGGGTGGAGCGGAGCCCCCAAGGGCTCAGGGTCGTGCTTTTCAACTTACAGCAGAGGAGGTCAGGGCAGTGCCGGATGCAGCTGCGGGTATGTTTCTTTCTTGATGTCTTGTTATCTTGTGATTTTTGTGGAGTATTGTTTATCTGCTAGTCTCGTTGTGTGGTTTTCAGTATGGTATTCGTTGTTCTTTGAGGGTTATGGTATGGTTAAGGGTTTAGTGTTGGAAAATTCGTTAGTTATCATTCATGAGGGTTATTAGTGGAAATTTGGCGTTTGGTCTAAATGTCGGGTAGCATCTACAGTCTGAGGAGTAGTTAGCTGAAGATCGAGTTTCTTTCGAGCCCGGGATGATCATTGTTGATATGTGATTTTGTGAAGGTTGCTCGTTCTAGTAGGAATCAGTTCGTGTGTAAGTGTTTGTGTTGTGTAGGGTTGTTGAGGGAGGTCGGTGATGGCGACCGGTGGTTGATAGTCAGTTCTCTAAGTGGGGGAGAATTGGAAAATTCTCCAGAAGATCGATAAGCATGAGAGGTTGTTTAGCTGCTTGGGATTCAACAGTGTTTCTGTCCCCCAAGAGCGTAGGCTGGTATGAGTAAGTGGCAGGCATGCGGGGCGGGATACACACCAAGGGTGATTGATTGTGGAAGGCCTGGGATCGGGCCGGGTTTGAGTATGTAGGCTGGAGATAGAGTTCGGAACCCCTAGAGAGCTAGAACAGTATGGATGGGAGAGTTTCCCGAAGGGATGACTCGGAATGATGAATGCTAGTTGAGCGGTCCAGATAGACTGAAGGCCGGTAGGCGTACCAGTCAGGCCGAAGGCTCGGAGAATGGTCCAGCCAGGCTGAAAGCCCTGGAGGGCGGTCCAAATCTGCTGAAGGTTCTGAGAGTGGTCCAGATTGGCTGAAAGCCTGGTAAGGCAGTCCAGTCATGATGAAGACTCTGCATGTGTTGATATATCGATGCGAGGAAATGGATTGAGTATGTCGCGACATGTTAGCGTCAGAAGATCTGGCCCCGGGTATTGATCGTGGTGGGTGGAAGGTAGAGCATGGACTTCAGAGTCCTTGCGAGCGGATCCAGATCATGTATGGTGCATAGGATAGCGATTATGCTATAAGAGAATGGTGTAGTATTGAGTGAGCACCGTGGCACTTGTGGTAATCTCAAGGCAGCCAAGTGGATTTCCTTGGAAAGGGAAATGAAAGGAAGGTAGCTCCGAGAGGGAGTGTATGTTCATGGAAGTGAAAGCAGTAGTGCAGAGTGCTGATTGGGGTGTTCCAATCATGGTTGATGAGCAGTGTGTCTGCGGCTGTGGTATGGAATCACATATGGGTTGGATGTTTGCTGAGGCTCGGAAGGAATGCAGGGATGGAATCTTGGATTTCCAGTATGATTTTGATTTATGTGGTGGAAATTCATCCTGGGGGATGTTTGGAGGTGTTGGCAGTGTATCGGGTTTTCCCAACCCGAAGATGCTAGAGCCAGTTCGGCATGGGTATGAGATTGCGGTGGAGAACTCATGCGAGTTCCTCTGAGGCTGAAGGATGTGTCATCCTGTCAGCATGGAGTGGATAAAGTTGGGCTCATACCGGGAATTCCGGTGGTTCATGGTTATTTCTAGCTCGTATGAGTCGAGTGATTGTTGTGATTTGGAGCAAGTGAAGTATCATGGAGTGGTACTCAGTTGATAAGTGTGGTTATCATAGGATGAGGCCGGTGGCCGGCTTGAAGCGCTGGTCAGAACACCGCAGGAAGAAAAATTGGGTTTTGGGTTTCGGTGGTCGTGCGTTGAGGAACCTGGTCTAGTTAATGCCAGTTGGTGCATTGCGAGAGTACTTCTAGAGTTGTGTTGTCGCAGGCTTCGAGGACGAAGCCTAATTTAAGTGGGGGAGAATTGTAACATCCCAGAGTATCAGAAGTAGAGTTGAAGGGCTAAAACTGTAAGTGTGAAAGGGCAACTCAGCGAGTCCACGAGTGGACTCGGCGAGTAGGGTCGCGACTCTGGTCGCGTGTTAAGTGACCAACTCGGCGAGTAGCATGGGTGGACTCTCCGAGTTGGTGCTGAGTGGAGAAAACCCTAATTCTAGGGGTTGAGCCGTATATAAAGAACATAACACGTCTTCCCCAGCCTCTTTACCTTCCCTTTGAGTTCAGAAACCCTAAATTCGTGTGAGCTATCCTTGGTGAGAGATTAGAGCCTTGGAGGAGGTAACCTTGGAAGGAAATTGAAGAGCAAGAAGATTGGAGCAAGGGGCTTTGTAGAGAATTGGTTCATTCATCAGTGGGAGCCTTCATTTGAGGTAATAATCCTCTGTTTGAGCTTTTGTGCATCTAGATCTACCATTTGTGGGGGGTTTTTGGGCATAAATGAGGTCCATCTCAAGTTTGGTGTAAGATCTGAGGTTGCTACCTTAGATCTAGGTTGCTAATGATCCAGAAAGCCATAAAGTCTATGCTCAAGAGTTGTTGGTGAAGTTCTTTTGTCCCAAACCCAAACCCTAGAGTGTAACATGCTTAGATCTACTTGGATTCACGTAAAGTTTGCCACTTTACGTGATGGATGGCTTGTAGAAGGGTAGATCTATGGTTTAGAGCTTCTGCATGGCTTGGAAAGCCTCTGTATGGTTTCAGATCTAAGGGTACTCGGCGAGTCACAAGGGTGTACTCGGCGAGTTGCTTGAAGATAGGCTGGAACTCGACGAGTTGGAAGAACAACTCGGCGAGTTGGATGAAGATAAGTAGGGACTCAACGAGTTGGAAGAACAACTCGGAGAGCCTGTTGAAGATAGCCTTGGACTCGGCGAGTTTGTTCTTGGACTCAGCGAGTCTGGTCGTGAGGCCCTAACCTTTCTTCTGATTGAGCTATGAATCGGTGAGTCGAGTGTGAAAGGACTCAGGGTTGTGGAACTCGGCGAGTCTCGGGGTGACTCGGCGAGTTGAGTCGCGGATTGGGGAAGTTCTGTGCATGGGGACTCGGCGAGTCATTGGGTTGACTCAGCGAGTAGAGTTAGTCAGGGGTTGACTTTGACTTTGACTTTGACCAAGGGTTGACCAGTTGATTTCTAGGGGCATTTTGGTAATTGTTGACTTTTGTTTTGAGTTCAGCGTTTTGGTGTTGACCAGTGGTGGAGATCGCATTAGTGGTTGGAGCAGCTTGGGTTTATCTGTTCAGTCGGCAGTTGCGAGGTGAGTTATCCTCACTATATCAACAGGGTCTAAGGCACCAAAGCCGACCCTTTTATCGGATTGAGATCCGGGTATCGTTGCTATGTTATTGCTTTGCTATGTTTTCATCCTGGTAGTTAGGATGGTATTATGTTAGAGACCTGGTTAAGGTCGGTATCCTGGTTAGGATGATGTTATCTTATGTGATCTGCTAGATCGGCTTGATTGAATGTGAATTGTTATATGATTGAATGTTTATGTGCACATGGGTGTTGGACTGGGGTGGGGTTGAGGCGGGTCATGCTTTGTGCTGTAGGCCATCATACCCAGGGCGGACCGGTTGTCCCGAAGGCCCAGCGAACGGTCCGGATAGGCTGTAGGCCCCAAGAGGGCGGACCAGACGTGTCGAGGCTCGGAGAGTGGACCAGACCGACTGAAGGCCCGGTGTGGGCGGACCAGTCATACTGTAGACTTAGAGAGTGGATAAGGTGGATTGAAGGCCTGGTGCGGGCGGACCAATCACACTGTAGACTCGATATGTATGGCTAGACTCGGAGGGTGGAGCAGGTGGACTGAAGGCCGATGCGGCGGACCAGTCACACAGTAGACCCGAAGTGCGTTGTTGTTCTGTGTTCTGTTATGATGTGGCATATTATGTGTGTATGGTATATGTGGTTGGTATTTTCGGGGTATCTCACTAAGCTTTCGGGCTTACAGTTGTGGTTTAATGTTTTTCAGGTTCTTTAGGAGACCATGGCAAGGCAAAGGCGTGATCGTACCGCTCCTCATGATTATGTTTTATGATGTGGTTCTGGGAAGACTCTAATAATAATTGTATTGAAAACCTTTTTGTAATAACATTATGAAAATGGGTTGTTTTTGAAAAGTTAAAATTGTTTGGAATTTTTAGAGCGTTACATTGTAAGTGTTTGTAAAAGTTTGTAACTCCTAGAAAATCCTATATTTTCTACTAAAAGTAGCCTAATACCAAGGCACAACTATTTTGTATGCTTATTTCTTGTAAAAGTGTGTAATTTTCCCAGGTGTAACTATCATTATCAAAATATAGTTTGTACATTAATATTTAAGTGAAGTAATCACCAAATAAATGTAAAGGGTAAATTAATGTAGTATTGTAGTGTTGTATTATAGGAACTACTGTTGTACTAACTACCTTAAACCGGATTTATATCAAGGTATTATGTGATAAATTGTACCATACTATCGACTATGAAACACGACTATGTAAGTCGTCAAAAGGTATGACATTTGGCACCCGAAGACCTGCCAGTCTCACTGTAGCTAGCAACAATGTTTTGGATAGTCAATCTAGTATAGATCTATACACAAACTCATGCTCTCTTTCCAGGAGATTCTAGTTACAACTCGGGCCATGACAATGAAGGCATGAACCGATACAGTGGATCACATATGTGTTATAGTATACTTGTATATGTAATGTACGTACTTGTGTAATGAATGTATTGTTTCTCGTCATAGTATCGTTGTATATGTTCTCATCATAGTATAGTTGTATATGTTCTCATCATAGTATAGTTGTATATGTTCTCCTAGTAGTAAGTAATGACTCATGAATGAACTAACTCTTGTATGTTTCATTGGACTAGAAGTAGTAAGTAGTATAACCCTAAACTATACCTATTATAGTTTATTAGTAGACTTGTTTGTATGACTGAATATACGGAACTGAGATAAAAGTCTTTATATCTATACACATATACATAATATATAACTAAGGATTCAATGACACTCGGACAAACAACCGGGTACTTTAAGTCCACAACCAAACAAGGACAGGAAGTAAAGTGGGTTATCAGTTCTAAGTCCTTCAAACCTTATTTATATAACTATATATATGTAGTAGACATGGTTTTAACAATATATAAGTTTGAAAACTGTAAAATGAAGGTTTAGTATACAAAAGTGAATTTGATAAAGAGTTGTCATATAAAATGGTTTGATAAGCAGTTTGAAGTCATTTGTTTGGTAAAATAGTTTAAAGTATAGAAAATCCATTAGGATACTAGTTATTAATCACATGTGATTGATCCAATAACTAACATGGTTCAACTTGTATTCCCCCCCCCCCCATAAAAGCATTTAAAAACATTTAAAAGGTTAATTAAGGGGTATGAACTCACTTGTAGTGAGTGGTTTGGATGAACGGATTGTATAGGATGTTAAGTGTCAAGTGAAGACTTGAGCACACACACGGATCCTATATAACATATAATAACACATATATGTAACCAATTAATCATTTAACAATTAATTAACCAAGTTAAGACGCCCTAGGACATGGAAAACACTTTGATTCAAGTGCTAGAAGTACCAAGGGTTGCATCTAAGGGTTGTATAGCTACCAAACGGAACTTTCGGTCCAAGTGGTATTCGGTCCTAATGACCTTTCGGTCATGGAGGTTTTTGGTCATGGGGGTTTTCGGTCCAAATGATCTTTCGTTCATGGGGGTTTTCGGTCTAAGGAGATTCAACCGAAAGCTCCTCCAATCTTGTAAAAATGATGTTCTTCAAGGAGCCTTGATCAATGGGATCGGTCTCTAGGGTTCATGCTTAGCCTTAGGAAAGTTTTAAGACCATTTTGCACCCTTCATGAGGGTTTTCGGTCTAAGGAGATACACTAGACCGAAAACTCCTCTTTTTCATGGATGATTGCCGATTTCAAGTCCTAAATCAAGTATCCTTACTAGGTAACATGTATTAGAGATAGATACATACAATATAGAAGCAAAGAATGGTGTTTTTGGCCCAAAACACTACTGTGTGTTCTTGGTGTTCTTGAAGAATACTTGAAGATCTAAGAAAATGGAATGATTTCACAAATGAAATCATGTAAGATCACTAGATAATGGAAGAGATCGACTAAACAAGGAAGGAAACACTTACAATCTTGAAGATCTCGAAAAATATTTGGATGATACTTGAGAGAGAATTGTTCTTGACATGGAAATGGAAAAAGAATGGTAAAAATGACTAAGTGTCATTTATATACCCTTTAGGGTTTTCGGTCCAAACACTATTTGGGCCGAAAACTCCTAGCTCTTGTAGTTTTTTGACTTGAATGTTGTATAATTAATCCTAAATTATACTTCCTTTCGTTTATTCTTGTGAAGAATAAATATTTAAAAATACCCAAACGGACTTTAAACCGAGCTAAAAATTAGCAGAGTTGAATTTGACTTTTAATTGAAGTTATGGACTGTAGGGTTTGCACAAGTGAAAATTTCGGGTTGCCACAGTCAGGCACCTCTCAACATACCAGGCGACGTCCCACTTCATGCAGGGCCACCAATAATCTGGGCGAAGATCCCGATACATCTTCGTCGCCCATGGATGGATGGAGAACCTGGACTTGTGGGCCTCATCCATCAGTATCCACCTCACTCCGCCCCAGTACAGAACCTAGACCCTCCCATGTAGGGTCAAAAACCCTCAGTTGTCGTAATCAAACGAGGCCACTCGGCCTATAATCCGCTCACACTTTTGACGCTCTTCCTTCAGGCCCTCAACTTGTGCCTCACGGTTCTACTCCAGCAATGGAGTAACCACTGTCATCCGCAGACAGATATCTCGAATCAGAGTCATCACGCCTTGCGGCTCAGGGCATCGGCCACCACGTTGGCCTTGCCTAGGTGATAAAGAATCTCACAGTCACAATCCTTTACCACATATAACCACCGACGTTGCCTCATGTTCAGATTCGGTTGATCCATAAGGTACCTCAAACTCTTGTGGTCCATGTAGATCGTACACCGGACCCCGTAAAGGCAATGCCGCCAAATATTAAGGGCAAACACCACCGCCCTCAGCTCTAAATCATGCGTCGGGTAGTTAGCCTCGTGAGGCTTCAACTATCTTGATGCATACGCTATCATATGCCCCTGCTGCATTAAAACTGCTCCCATACCTGTGATTGAAGCATCACAGTAAACTACGAAGTCGTCTACTCCCTCTGGCAGGGTAAGAATTGGCGCCTCGCACAATCGATGCATGAGTGTCTCAAAGGCAATCTGCTACTCAGGACCCCAACGAAACACTACCGACTTCTTGGTCAGTCAGGTCAACGGAACTGCTATCTTGGAGAAGTCATGGATGAATCTCCTGTAATACCATGCCAGGCCCAGGAAGCTCCGAATCTCGGATGGAGACCTCGGAACCTCCTACTGCATCACGGCCTCTATCTTGGCCTCAACTAATACACCCCTCTGGTTGACAAGGTGCCCCAGAAACTGCACCTCACTTAACCAGAACTCACACTTGGAGAACTTGGTGAAAAGTCTCTCCCTCCTCAAAGTCTCTAACACCTCCCTAAGGTGTTCCTCGTGCTGCTCCTCTGTCTTGGAAATGACCAAGATGTCATCAATGAATACTATCACAGACCGATCCATCATCGGCCTACACACGCGGTTCATGAGGTCCATGAATGCGGCTGGAGCATTGGTGAGCCCAAACGGCATCACCACAAACTCATAATGACCATAGCGGGTCCTAAAAGCGGTCTTCTGCACATCATCATCCCTGACCCGCATTTAGTGGTATACGGACCGTAGATCGATCTTGGAAAACCAAGATGTTCCCTGCAGTTGATCAAACAAATCATCTATCCTCGGAAGTGGGTAACGGTTCTTTACCATTACTTTGTTCGGATTTGGGTAAACTATACACATACGGTGCGACCCCTCCTTCTTCTTCACAAACAGGATCGGGGCTCCCCAAGGTGAACTGCTCGGTCTGATAAATCCCTTGTCTAGCAGCTCCTGTAGCTGCGTAGACAACTCCTGCATCTTGGGAGGAGCCATCCGATACGGGGCCTTAGTTATTGGAGCCGCACCAATAACCAGGTCAATCTGAAATTCAACCTGCCTCTCCGGAGGTATCCCAGGCAAATCCTCCGGGATTACATCTGGGTACTCTCGTACGACCGCTACGTCATCAACCGTCTCCTTACCCATATCCCGGGTATCCATAACATAGGCGACGTACCCCGCGCAACCCTGCTGAAAGTAGTACCTCGCTCTCGCTGCTGAATATAGTGTTGGTCCGCGATGTGGCCTCTCGCCCTGAATCACTAACTCTCCCCCACTAGGAGTGCGAACTCTCACCAACTGTAGCTCACAATCGATCACTGCTCCATTGGAACTCAGCCAATCCATACCCACTATAACCTTATTCCCTCGCAGGGGAAATAGGAACAAAATCCACTGAGAATCGCTCATCAAATAACCGCAGTGTACATCCTCTATGAACTCTCGCGATCCTGACGCTCCTGTCATCTGCTATCTCTACGTCGAGTGGACAATCCAACTCACTCGGAGCTCTGCTAAATCGCTTGCTAAGGGCAAGCGACACAAATGATCGGGTAGCCCCCGAATCAAAAAGTACCATAGTTGAAATGTCGTTCACCAAGAACGACCCTGTACACTTACACATAACATAAGTAATAATGAAATAAAATGGCCATGAAAAGATGAAGAAGATACATACAAGTAACCACATCGGGCGTCGCTCGCGCCTCCTCTGCTGTCAACTGGAAGGCTCTGCTCTTCGCCACTGGTGCCTCAGCCACCACCTTTCCTGCTGATGCTAGAATCGAACACTGGTACTTCTTGTGTCCCCTCTGATTGCAATGGAAGAAAATCAGATCAGATGTTGTGGTGGTAGTAGTGGTCGAAGTAGCAGTACAATCTTTGCTCACATGCCCAGTTCGGCCGCATTTGAAGCAGCCCGAACTCCCCGCCCTGCACGTCCCCTCGTGTGACCTGCCACATTTGCCGCAGCGGCCTCGGCCCTACTGGCCCTTCCCTCAGGAATCTGTCTTAGGCTTCTTACCCGAGCCCTCCATGCCAGATAACGACGCTGGCTTCCTCTTCTTCTCCATCTTTAAATCTATCTCCCTCTCACGAGCCCTCACAATCATGTCCTCCAGCGTCTTGCAGCTTGAGAGGCTCACAAACTGACGTATATCACTCCGCAACATCTCATGATATCGGGCCTTTTTCATCTCCTCGTCCGCCACATACTGCGGAACAAGAAGAGCCATCTCCCTGAACTTGGCGGTAATCTCCGCCACAATCTTTGTCGTCTGTTGGAGGTCCTGAAACTCTCTAGCAAGTTGCGGCACCTCAATAACAGGTGCGAACTCGATCGGCCCTGAACCTAGTCATGAAATCACCCCAGGTCATCGCATCCAATATCGCGTCATCACCCATGGCCTGTCCAATTTCCTCCCACAAATCTCTCGCCCTGTCCTTCAGAAGGCAGGACGCTAATCTGAACTTGTCCCCCTCGGGGCATCTGCTGATGCGAAATGCGTTGGCGACATCCACCAACCATCTAGTACTGGCTATGGGGTCCTGAGCCCCATGATAACAGGGAGCCCCACATACTCTGAACTCCTTGAATGTGAGCGTGTGCGACCCCATCATGGCCGCCACCTCAATGCGAAAGGCGCTCATCTTCTCATCCATAAGCTCTAGAATACCCTCCTTGACTGTACCGAAGATCACAGGAGTATGCTCGAGTATAACGCGAGTAACCTCTGAGGAGAGAAGCTCCCTACTCTGATCATCTAGCTGCTCGGCTCCAGAGCCCAAGCCTGATCCCTCCCCGGCACCTGAACTGCCACATACTGGTCTGGTTCATAGAACCACCATTCTGAAAATACATCAAAACAATATCATAATATTATTCATAGCTAGGGGGATCACACATACTACAAGTTCCCTAGTTTTATCTCAGCCTTCCTTAATTCGATTACGAATCCTCTGCTTTCAGTAATATGGGCCCATACTACCTTCCACATCTATCCGTACTTTCCTTAAGAACTGCCTTGACTCCACCAAGTCCCTTCTACTGCTACTGCTCTCTGCTACTCTCATCCTAGGCTTACCCTAGGGAAATCACCAACCAACTCTCCGCCATCAGCTACATAAGAAGTCCCTACTATCTTCCCCTAACTAGCTCGTGAATACTATTACATACTACTCAGACCAGATAATTCTTCGAATGAGAGATCCTACCTTACAACGGTTGGACTCAAACAAGAGCTGCGAAATAGAGCTAGACCTAACCTTCTGAAATTATTTAGTCCTTGCAATATGTAACTTAATGTATTCGTTTATTGGTTAGTGGAAGACAACTAGAACTCCTAAAAGTACATAGAAAGCAGCATTCGGGCATTGAGTACACATAATCAAGCATATACTACTCAGGCTATCATCCTGACCAATCTGTTCTAGCATGTAGTTCTCATAAAACTGAACACATAACAGGCACATAAGGCATCCTTCCTAGACCTTAGTCCCAATCTAGCATGTTGTTTCTAATAAAGCTGATAATTATAACATATTATAAACTTGTATGGGTAACTTGGGAGTACTTACTTGCGCTCGGCTGATTGCATGAACCACACCCTTTTCTCTTTTCAAAGTTCTTCTCTTTCAAAAAAAATCTTTTCTTTTTCACAAAGTGCTTTTTATAAAAATGATTTTCTTTTGAAAAGTTTCATACCAATCCCTAAGTTTGAGTCCAGATAGACCCGAGAGTGTGCCCGAATCCCTCAAACCCAGGATCTGATACCAACTTGAAACATCCCAAAAATATGGACCAAAAATTTCATTTTTCAATCATTATAAAAGTCATAAACCATCTGATATCATAAGTAAAATTGTGAGTCATGTATCATAACATATCATAAAATCTGTCTCATAAATAAATCTCCTAACAAAATATCAGAGTGAAACTCACATGCTGAAGATTGCGGTGTGTGCCATGCGATCATCCTGAGCCCTTCCCTTTACTAGTAGAAGTACCTGTAACCAAAACTGAAAACCCTAAGCACAAAGCTTAGTGAGCTCCCCCAAACTACCATATACCAAACACATATAACATATAGCTAGGAGATACGGTCCCTGCCCACACTCATGAAGATACGGGCCCCGCCCACACTCCGCTAACTAGAAGATACGGGCCTCGCCCACACTCTACTATCTTTGAGATACAGGCCCCACCCACACTTAGCTACTCGAGATACGTGCCCCACCCACACCCGACTACTATGAGATACGGGACCCGCCCACACTCAACTACTATACTTACATAAAAGTATCACACAGAAACAAGTATACTAAATCTATCATTCATTCATGTATCATATTGCAACCAAACTACTAGGAGATACGGGCCCCGCCCACACTCAACTGACTAAGAGATACGGGCCCAGCCCAAACTCAACTATTGATAAACTCATACTGTGGGCCGGCCTTGATGCCTTAGACCCATTCCTACTGAAGGGACACTCACCTCGTGTTTCTGACTACTGAAACCCTGAGTGAGAAATATCTGGCTGCTGCTCCGGCGACTCCCTGGCTATAATTCCCACAATGACACTTAGTCAAAAACTGATAACAATCTCAACGTGAAATAACCATCTCATCCTTGGTCAATATTTCGGTCAAAGTCAACGTTCCAGTTGACCTAACTCGCTGAGTTGGCCTGTAAACTCGCTGAGTCCATATTTTTACATTTGTCCCCAACCCGACTCTACACTTCGAGCTTAGCAAGAACTCAACGAGTTTACCTTTAACCATAACATCGGGACAATCTTCATCTGACTCGCCGATTTCCTCTTGAACTCATCGAATTTATCTATGTCTTATGACGTGTCTATTCTGTGACTCGCCGAGTTGTATGAACAACTCGTCAAGTCCATCTTCAAAAGTTGGGAGATGGCCTTTAACTCGCCGAGTGCGTTCCTACACTCGCCAAGCCCCATGGTTCCTAGATCCATTGCTATGTCCATTTTGTTGAGTCCCTTCCCTAGACTCGTCTAAATCCCTTCTGAAGTCAACTGTGTTCCTCTGAGTCACAATAGTTTTGGGAATTGACCCATGAATCGCCGAGTCCCAAGAATGACTCGTCGAGTCTATGATTGTCCAAGTACTATAACTCGATTTCTGATGTGAAAAACTCATCCATAAGGTAGATCTAGGCTCCTAAGATCATTATGATACGTAAAGTCATGAACTTTACGTTCATGCATGGGACTTTTATGCTCAAAAGGCCACAAATGAGGTTTATTTCATACTTGGGGTTCCAGATCTGAGGATGAATCGACTTGGGACGTCCATGTCTCAAGGATCAAGCATGTTGGACACAAAACTCCATAAAATGACAATAAGAAGATCTATAAAACTACAAGTCAAGTATGGAGCTTGATTACCAGAAAGTGAAGAGACGCTGATGTTGTTCTTGGATCTACTCTTTCTCCCTTGAACCCTCATCTTTCCAACTCTTTCACTAGCTTCAAGATACACCAATAACTCTCAAAATTACCTAGAAAGCTCAAGTTCACTTATGGGGGATTAGGGTTTCGGGATTAATGCTATGGAGGTGATGGAGGTTGGACTTGAGGCCCATAATGTTGCTTAAATAGGGTGCAAACCCTAAATATTAGGGCTTCCCCCAGACTGGCCTACAATTCAAGTCAAGAACGGACTCGACGAGTAGATCACTTAAAACCCGCGTCTGATCCTAGCATCTACTCGACGAGTTAGGCTTGCTACTCGTCGAATCACTCTTATAAAAATTACATAAAATGGATTAAATACATACCAGGAATGGGGAGTTACATGAATGGTTATAGATCCAAAACCCCATCATCATTTGGCACTCATTTGAGGTATAAAGTCTTGAACTTGATGCTTCTTAGCTTAGATCTCTTTTAGTTTGGGTTTATGGACCCTTTTGTTCCCAATGATGAGATCTTATGAGTTTATATCGTTTATGAAGCTTAGAGTTGCCACTCTTGGTGTTATTTTAGTCCTTGATTCATAAAGTTGCCATTTTTGAGTTTTAGATCCACCCATGCATGAGTTAGGGCCATTTTCATGAAAGTAGAATGTTATATTTTGAGTTTGGAAGTATTTGGAGCCAAGGTTGTAGAACTCGCTACTCGGTACCTGCTCGACCGACTGGGGAGTAGCGAGTACTCGGGAGTACTCAGGGGTACGCGGGGAGTACTCGGATTTGGTAATTCGTGTAGAAATATTTTTTGGAAAATTATATATGCCAAAATTATAAGTTAAAATCATAATTTGATTGAAATATATAACCAAAATTAGATACATATAAATACATAAAAACTGAAATACACACAATTGTCTCACTATGTGAATAAATCATTAAGTGCGTTATACATATTAATCTTGAAATTCTTGATTTTTTCTCTTTTTATGACAATTTTGACCCTTTGACCGAGTTTGACCGATTTTGACCGAGTTGGCCGAGTTTGACCGAGTAGGCCCGAGTTTGACCAAGTTTGACCGATTTTTGACCGAGTTTGACTGAATCCGAGTTTTTGGCCGAGTTCACATTACTCGCCTCGGTGGAGGGCCGATTCCGAGTAATCGGTCGAGTCGGCCGAGTAAGCCGAGTTTTGCAACACTGTTTGGGGCATGCAAACTCACCAAGTCAATGATTTTATGGGTCTAGACATTGATTAGGACTCAGATCTATGGTTTGGGCCTTTGGGCTAAGCATTAAGTGCTTAATGGCAAAAGTTGGCTTAATAGAGGAGTAGTTTGGGCGTACAAGTCTATACACGCAGCGTACAAGCCATCAAGCGTGTACGCACAACGTACAGCTGAGTACGCCCTGCATACGCAGTCATAATGGGATTTGCATTTTTGGGCATCGGTTTGGTCATTTCATGGACCTAGTTGCTTTAGGCCTTAGTGGGCCATCTGAAAGCAAGCTTTTCGACTAAGGAAATTATTGGGATTTTTGGTAAGGCGCATTGGAGGGGTTTGGGCCCAGTTTGGAAAGTTGGGCCATAGGTGGGCCTTGGAAGATTAGTTAGTGTTGGGCCTTTTATATTATGGATTTGGGCCTTAGTCATGGATCAAATTAGGCCAGGGGTAAAATGGTCATTTTACCCTAAGTATGGATTGTTGGATATTGATTAGAACTCAAGTATTAATTGAATGTTATTTTTTACTGGAACATATGCTAGTGTTTATGATCATTATATGTGTTAACATGATTATGTGATATTGATTGTATGTGTATAGCGGACGAGGCTCGATAAAAGGTGAGGCCTGAGAATAACAGATTTGTATACTGAGCGGGGTTCGATGTCGGGCGGGATCAGATGTCTGGCGGGGCCCAATGTCGGGCGGGGGCCTAGTGTATGATTTATTATGTATGGTGTAGGGTAGTTTGGAGAAATCACTAAGCTTTGTGCATTGCACACACCATATGGATTTCGTTTTGGGACACTCTGATTTTATGATGATTGACATACTTATTTTATTTGGGTTGTATAAACAATAATTTGGAATATTGTTTTTACTTAAATGAAAAATGGAATTTTTGGGTCATATTTTTGGGATGTTACAAGTTGGTATCAGAGTCTTAGTTTGAGGGATTAGGGCACACTCTCGGGTGTGTCTGAACTTAAATCGAGGATTTGGTAAAGTTGATACGTGTTGATTGTACTAGTTTTAATCATACTAACTTAAATCGAGGATTTGGAAAATTAATACTAATATTATCTAAATAAAACAATATTTAAAAGGGGGTTTTTCTCTAGTTTTGCAAGACTAGAAACTTAAGCAATTACTAAGCACTTAGACAGAGAACAATTAATAATTAAAAGAGAATCAAAAGACAACTAGATTCAATAAGATAAAAGAGACTTCCGTTTAGATTTGATTAACTTATTTCTATGGTTGATTCGTGGCAAGTGCAATGTATTAATATATCATTGGTTACGGATTTCTAATGTGATTAGGTTCATGTTCACTATTACTAATCCTTTAGCAACCAAGTTAATTCAAACAGTGATCAGTTGATTAAACTAACAGGTTTCCTAGTTTTCAGTTCAAATCAAGTAAGACTTGCAATATTAGTTAATCAAATTGGTTGGCTCAGTTAACTCATATGTGATTGGTCATCATACATGCTCACACATTAACCTACTTATTTTCTAGTTAACCCTAGGTTATGTTCACAACACTAGGCATATAATCTTCTTTTCACAATTCTATAAGATTCAAGCAATCAAGAAGATGTTCATGCAACTCAATATACTTAGCTATTAATAGAAAATGATTATCATTAACACATAAGGATCTTTTAACAAGCTTAACAAGATAAATAACCAAATCAATATAATCCAAAGCCACTAATTAAACCATATTCATAAGATCATCTAATCTAAACAGAAGTATGGAGTTTAGCCCATAACTTCAGCAAATGACATCATAAAAACGAAATTCAGCAATGTAGACATAATGTAAACAAGAGAATTAAGTAAATTACTAATGATTTTGCCTTTAGATCTCTTCAATTACAAGCCTCTAGTCGAAATTCGAAAACCACAACTTCTAAGAACCTCTCTGGCCTCCAAAAGTCGCTAAAAGCCTCAAGCAAAAGTTACGATTTCGAATGAAAACGATCTTTAAATAGATTCTGAAAAACAGCATAACTCGACGAGTTTTATAACCCAACTCACCGAGTTGGTCATTAAAATCCCGTATTCCCCAAGTCAGCGTCAAGAATCGTGAAGCTTCTATTCAACCCGTCGAGTTGGAGGACCCAAACTCGGCAAGTTCGTTTGGAATCAACATTTTCTCAAAAGACGAAAGTCGTCCGAAATTGTGTCTAGTTTTCAGAACATTTTGAATCTAATTAATCAGAGTTACGATTCATGAGATATGGCCAAAACACTAACGAGGGATCAAACTGTCCAGCAACATCCTTCTTTCTTCAAAATCCAAGATCCAAGCTTCCAATCGCTAAATCCGCTTCATTTTCCATCCGAGCATGTCATTTTTCAGAAAATGAAATTCTAAACTAATTAAGCACCTCGTGTTCATTAAATGAGACAAAAACGGCACAAAGTATTAAGATAATGCATGAATTTTATAACTAAATATGTCCATATCAAAAGTTTTCACATATATATATATATATATATATATATATATATATATATATATATATATATATATATATATATATTGTGACAACCGTCAATTTCTGGTCAAGTCAAAGTCAACTAAAGTCAACAAGTCAAACCGTGGGTACTAGGGCTTACGTTAGGTAATTACTATACAACTCGCTATTCTAATGAGAGATCATAAATTGAGAAGTTCGTACATCTAGATTTCGTTAACCTAAAACTGTGGTAAGTAACGAACCAAACCGATAAAACATTGTTGCATACTCATTGGGAGTGTGTAAGGTCCATAAACATGGCTTAACGGGGCTTACGGACCTTACGTTGCGGAGCCAAACACTCACAAATGTCGCACACGAAAACTCTCTCAATCGTTTTCACTCTATCTCTCTTTATCTCGAATCTCTCCCAAATCTCTCTTTGTATGAGAAATCTCTCCAAGAATGTGAAATCTCTCCCAAATCTCTCTTTATATGAGAAATCTCTCTTTATATGAGAAATCTCTCCAAGTATGTGAAATCTCTCCCAAATATCTCTTTGTATGAGAAATCTCTCCAAGAATGTAAAATCTCTCCCAAATCTCTCTTTGTATGTGAAATCTCTCCCAAATCTCTCTTTGTATGATAAATCTCCAAGAATGTGAAATCTCTCCCATATCTCTCTTTGTATGTGGAATCTCTCCCAAATCTCTCTCCGTATGATAAATCTCTCCAAGTATGTCAAATCTTTCCCAAATCTCTCCAAGAATGTGGAATCTCTCCCAAATCTCTCTCTGTATGAGAAATCTCTCCAAGTATGTCAAATCTCTCCCAAATCTCTCTCAAAAACCTCTTTTGGTTTTTCGTAATCAATTGGGGCGTCCCGACACTTGACTTGGTGAAAAACCATGCGAAACGGGAAGATACCTTGGAAAATAGCCTCTTAGGGTTGGAGTCCTCCTATAGAGATAAAACCCTTCTTGAACTGAGGTCAAAGGAGTCAGGCCGAGGAGACCGCAGCCATCCAAAGCCGCAGCCAAGGAGACCGTAGCCATCCGAAGCCGCAGCCAAGGAGACCGCAACCGTCCAGCCGCAGCCAAGGGGACCTTAGACATCTAGCCGCAGCGAGCCTCGCCTTCTGACCGCATCAAGCCTTTGGACCGCAATCCCTTCTCCTCGGATCCTCCTCAGCAGTCGAGCCACTCCGGTTCCAAGGCTGCTGATTACCGCACCCTTGCCCAGAACTTCGGATTTCACCCTTTTTCACCCGGTTTTTGATCCCAACTCCGTTTTAAGCCCGTTTTTCATCATTTTAACGCGGGATTTTCTCCAAAAATCATATTTTAACTTGTAAGACCCTAAATATTCATAATATAAACATATTTTTATGACAATATTTATTTAAGAATAAAATCCATTACGGGAAATCATGAGGTGGAGTGTGAATCTTACTATAATATTTGACACAAACAACCACCCCATGTCCATTCCTTTGACCAGCTATTGTACTCCCCACCAATCCTAGTCACGTCATGGTAGCTTCTTACTCATTTCCCAGCAAACCCATGTTCAAAGAGATGGGAAATCCTCTTTCACTCTTCATTTATCTCATTTCTCTCTCATTTCCACCCAAGGAACATACACCTTTTCTCTCAAACTTTCTCCCTCAAATTCGAGATTCAAGGCTGATCATCAAGTTTTCTTACACTCTTGGTAAGTATAATTCATCCTCCTTGTGTTAATTACACTTCCCTTTACTCAAAATCATAGATTGCTTACACAAACATCATCACATTCATGTTAGATCTTCGAATCTTCAAGTGATCCTTCAAGTGTTCTTGAGTTGAACACTTCTCATCTTCAACATTCACCCACTGAAATCACTCAAGGTGAGTTCATACCCCTACATTTTCATGTTTTCTTAAGTTTTTAGGGGGGGATACAAGTTAAAACACCAAGAACATAACTAAACTTTTCTAACAGCTTTCATCAGAAAAGTTGGACTCCATTCACGGACTGTTTTGGACAACTTAAACATTTTAGCTTTCAAAACTCTATTAGGTGCAAATATTTCAAGTTCTTAGCTTTAAAATGACTACTTGCACATCTCCATACGATTTTTCTACAATTTATGGTGATTTTTATAAAACTGTCTGTCATTTCAAACATCAATCCGGACCAGTCTGTGATTATGGACTTGTTCACACAAGTTAGAGGCCATTCAAAATCATGAGAAAAATTATGGAGAAGCTAGACTCATTTTCCAGACTCTCAGAATTTTTGGATTCTGATTTGGACCTTTGATGATTTTTCTACAAATTTTATAAGAACAGGGATAGAAAATGATATCAACAGAAAAATACTATCAATTTCATTTCACTTTGTAACATGTTGAGCAAGGTGTATATCTTTATGTGATTATATGTTATTGCAATATATGACATTATTGTCTTAGTATGTAGACATACATCAGTTAACAAATGAAGTTTTCTAGACAAATCATAGAAATAACATTTGTTATAATCAAAGTACATCTAGTACATACAAACATTTGAATAAATTATGTTAAGTATAGTTTATGTACATTACCACTTTTACCCTTTTTTTGATAAACTATAATAGGTATAGTTTATGATACATCACATAACACACTCATACAAAAAGGGTACATTCATACAAAAAGGAATTTTCCATTAACACATTAAACACATTTCGGAAGGTTTTATTCCCACAGAAAAAGGTTTTACATTCACGCACACCACACGTAAACTTGTTAACATAAATTGTGAGACATTCTCTCCCCGTACGTCCGAGTACGGGATCCGAATTCCTGGTAGCTATATCCATATTCTCTTGTAGGGAGAACGTGATAGTTGTGTATAGATCTATATTGGGTTAGACACCCCACACCTAAGTTGCATGCAACAGCTAGACCGGCAGGTCTGTGGTGACAAATGTCATATCAGTTTCGCGACGCCTGAGAAACGTCGTGGCAGGTTCATTCAGTCATAGTATGGTTATAGCGACTCACATAAGAAGTTAACAACTAATAAAGTTTACGGGAATTTTCATAATCAAAAGGGGTTTTATGACAATTTAAAATCACTTTCTATCTCGATAAGTACGGATATTACTGTACACTTTCGGTCTTGTTATTTAAGACTACACGTCATTCATTACGGGATGTTTCCCTCAAAACAAAAACGGTTTTATGCCGATTTAAAACCACGGTTATATCATTAAGTATGGAAAATACTTGTTTATTCTTGGTTCTGGGATTTAGGACCACATAACTTTATAAAGGAAAATATTGGATTTTTCTTGGTGACACACAACACATTACAAAGAACGGTTTCCAAACTCTTATTCTCAAAAACTTATGAACTCACCAACCTTTGTGTTGACACTTTTTCAAACAACTTGTATTCTCAGGAAATCAGTGAAACAGGAAAAACCAACAGCATTTTGAGGATGGGACGTTGAATCGTCAAACAGTTCATTTTGTCATCATAATGTAATTGATTTGAAACATGTAAACATATACATTGGTGTAACTTTTTCAATTATATTTATGATCGTTGTATTTACTTTGAGCACTATTATACTCGTTGTGATACTACATGAAGTCCTCCACCCCCGAACGTTTCTGCCATCCTTGGTTTGGGGGTGTGACAGATTGGTATCAGAGCATTGTTTATAGTGAACTAAGTATATCGAACCACATAAGATATACAAACTATAAATTCATTGGGACTAAGGTCTTGATTTAACATTTTCCAAATAACTATACTTTTAGAAATAAGTAGTTTCTTATTAAAAGTATACATGCATGCATACATACTAAGGTCAACATCATGCTAGAACGAAACAAAATCAATGATTGTTGAATGGCACAACTAGGCTTGGGGATGTATAGTCAGGTCTGGGAAGGACATAGCCTGATCAACTATGTCTAACCCATAAGTGATTAGCATATGCCCGAGAATGGTTGTGGTGTTGCAACAAGTCTAAAAACTTACCAATTCTACCTACAAACTGTTGGGTTTTGAGCATTCTAACACTCTTATGGTGTACATGCAACCCTATAAACCTTGGATCTATGTTTTCTCTATTATACATGCAAATAAGAACTTTCCAAGGCTTTAATCCTAACTAGCATATTATGATGTTCTTAATCTACAAAGTACTAGTTAGAGGACATACCTTTTGATGTAGCTTGATGTCTTCAAGCTTTAAGAGCTTAGCCCCAATAGTGTGGAAGCCTCAAGTGGAATCACAAATCATCAAGACACCTTAGAAGACTTTAGAGAATATGAATACTTGGTTCTCTCTTAGTAAAATCGGCTAGCCCTCTTAGTGTATCCACACTAGTGCCAATTTCACCAACCAAAGACATCTTTATATAGTATGGAGGATTAGGGTTAAACCCTAACACCCATGACCTTTCATTTCCTAGGATCCATGGGTTAAACACTCCATGGACTATCCATGAAAGCTTAGCCCAACCTAAATGAACTTGGCCCATTCCATATATATAAGAGTCCATATTTAATTAGTTCCTTTTGATCACTTAATTAATTATAAATTAATTCTTGATCAATACTAATTAAATAATATGATTCCATATTAATATATTAGAACTTATAATATATTAATATTAATCATAAACATACTATTCTCAAAAGATTATCCATATAAATTGTGTCGGTGAAGTGCAACCCAAATGGACCATGCCGGGTCGGGTCAAGTACATACCAAATATAGTTATGGACTTAGACATTAATCCAACAGTCTCCCACTTGGATAAGTCTAAAACTATTATTGCGTATGACTTCAAACCTGACTGGCAATCGTAGCTCTTAAAGCTGCTGTCGAACTCTGATCTTGTCAACGAACTTGTCCATTAGATAAGGGATCATATATTCCTCCATTCTAGATATCATATGGACTGAGACATGGATTATAATCATTCTCTCTGTCCATTTGTTGTTTCCCGATTTCCGATTTATGACGACTAACTAATTGAACAAATCAAATCAGACCTGGCCCGGCCGAGCACTTCCATTTGTCATCATCAAATCATCGAGGGGCCCACAGATATCGCTTTTATCCCGAAGGTAAAAGGAACGGATAAACTTCGACTCATATGGCTTGTTCTACTACTTGTTGAATCATACACAAAGGCACGTTTTATAGCACCGAGTTACCAAATGCGTTTTCGTGCAATCAATGTACTATCAACTCATAGTAACAACTCATATCTCTAGGTTTGAAGAATATAAGATATTATCATCTCATGATCATTCGTGATAAAATCCATGAAGTGATTCCAATGAGCGCGGGTTGAATCCAATACTCAGAACTTATGAGCACTCATGAGTGTTGTAGCCCTTTGTCCAACACCTTAGACCTCTACAAGCCAACCCATGACAGTCTTAATTCATATCTACTTCCAACATATGACCGACTGTGGATGGTTTGAATAACTTAGTCATTCCGGAAGAATAACCTAGTTTATTCGGGAAGTCAAAACATGCAAAATGAAACACAATAATAATTGAATCCAATATGGTATCAACCCTTTGAACATAAATAAAACACCTTTTATTTATCACCATATGATTACACATTATTCATTGTATACTGTTTCAACTATCAACTTTATTCTTGAATTTAAAACAATAGTTGTCCCATGCTCCAAGCATGCACACTATGTTTTCTAAACACTAGTCATGCCATACACCAAGTATGCATACTATGTTTATCTATGATCTTTACTTTGTGAACTAGATCAATTGAACATAACTTCAATGATTCTCTTTTCACACTCCCAAATCCTTACTGCAAATGCAAGAATTCCAAATTCATGCCATTTACTGAAATCTGTTAGATTCTAAACTTATATGCATTGATCCTCTTGTAATAATTATGTACAAAGTCATAAAGACTTGACAACAACCATTACAGAGTATTCCAAAGGAGATCAGCTCCTTGGAAACATCCTTCTTGCATTAAGTTTCCTAATCTTAAACAGATTGAAAATTCTAACTTTGAAACATTTCCAGATTCCATTTTGACTATCACTTCTGAACAAGAGTTAATTATCACTATACTTCCAACTGTCCTTGAGCAACCAATCTTTGGTAAACCTTAGATTGTCCTCGACAATTGTTTAATCCTTTTAGTCATATCCAGTTCTAAACCTTTTCCCTTCTTAATGCCCCAGGCATCTGGAAAATTTTAGAATGGATGAATATAGCACATGTAATCGATCCTATATCCGAAGCATATGGGACACAATTCATGATGTCTCACATAAAGACTAAACCAGTCTTTTGCTATAACATTTCCATTTCTATTTGCCAAGTTCTCATAATTCAGATTATGAAAAGGGATGCCGTAATCATAATCAAATTTTAGAACGCAAATAATGGACCCATATACATAATTTCCTTATGTTGAGCCATTCCAACATGAAATTCATATATATATATCCTTGACTAAATGATTAAAACCTCACGATCTAAGCTTATAGATTTGAGATTAAGTATAATTTCCTCTCCCTTAATTATAGCAAAACAACTCTTTCCCAATTGAAACTTTTGTTTTCTATAATTAACATTGCTAACTTGCAATACTTATCATAATTATCATGCTCCCACTAACATGATGATTATTAGCATAACACTTATGCTCCCACTAGCTTTGACATGTACTCAGAAATCAGCTGACATTCTTACCAAAGTTTAGATTTCTGACACTAGATTGTTTTGATAAAACTTTATCAAAATCATACACCTTCCCTTAGATAACACACTTGTGTGTCTAAACAATTATGAAGAGGGATGCCGTAATCATAATGGTTAGACCTTTTGCCACTTCTCACAAGTCCAGGTTAGTGTGCCGGTAAACCACACACGCTCCACTAACGACTTTGAGAATGCAAATATCACAATTGCTATCTAGCTAAAATCTACTTAGTGAAAGTGTTTCCTCACCATCATTTTCATGAATCGGAGAGAATCCTTATGACACTTAGATTTAATGGTGTATGTGTTCTTATCCAGGTGAATTGTCAAAATCATAGTCACAAGACAAGGATAATGACAAATCCAAACTCATATGGACTGAACTCAATCTTAATTTCTTGCCACCTGGCAGCTCAAGGGCCTGCCATTGCTTCCAAGTTGTTGTGCAACAAATTGAGAACTCTAAGAACTCATATGCAAAGCCAACTTTAACTGGAATGGGCACAGAATATGTCAACGCGATAGGTTATAAACCTCAAGTCGTGTTCTAGTGAAGAACTTCAGGTTTATTCTTGATTAGTTCTTGAGACTTTCAAGACCTTTAAGACTCCCACTGTCCTCTTGACATATAAGACGCCCTTGTCAAACATCCAAGAGATAGTGCGGATTCTAATCAAGACAAACACTTCACACAATTGGCCTTAGTTGGTCTTTGTTTTATCCAAAACATCACAACTTACCAATTTCAAATGTACAAGAGTTTTAAACCTTCTTTAAGACATGTCACTCAAGTTACAATCTTAGAGTATAACTCTAAGAATTGTTTTTGGAACGAAGTATGAATCATATTCTTGATTTAACCACTTCAACAATTCAAGTTCCTCTTCTTAGCTATAAGAAGGCTCTTAGAGGATGAATTGTGATAAGGTCTCTAAATCATTAAGATGATCACAAAACTGATACGAAAGTACTCTCCCATCTTTTCAGATTTGAGAAATTTTTATCCTTCGCCTAATTTGATTCTTCTTATTCGCTCTGTCATACATTGGAACCTTTTTCCAATGTCTCAGAGTTACACTTAAGCTTGTAAGTATAATCATATTTACTGAGCTTTTGTAAATTATGACGAATAATCTTATCGATCTTTTGTGGTGGACTTGACCAGTGCACAAGACTATGTACTCGATCCCTTAGTCCATTACTTGACTCACACATCCATGTGAATAAGTAATTAGTCTTAATTTTCCAATACTTGAAAGTTCTCATTCATCATGCTATACAACTTCCATGATTCCAAGTTCCGGTCCACTTGAAACTTGGGTGATGAGAATTTTTCCTTATTTGGTAAATTTAGACATTACCACAAATGAAAGAATCAATTTCATATATCCACTCTTGCTATTAATGGAATCATATAAGCAACAATTTTTCCTCAAATGGCATTGTAAGGATATTTTAAAATAAATAAAATCAAAAATTTTTCTTTTATTTTAAAACTTTGCAGAAAAACTTATCCTTACAATCCATATGAAAACTTGTTGTTATCTATTCCTAGGCAATATCTCATAACTCCTAAGAAGTAGCTTAAGAATCCGATCTTCAAACTACGCGATAGAAATCCATCTACGCCATCAGATTCAACATATTCTTTCTTTAAGTTTCTTCACTTTTCTTTGATTCTTAAAACATCACCATGTGACCCAGTCACATCATGTATCAGGAATCTCAGAATAGAAACTTAGCAGAGTTAGATAGTGGAATTTACCTGAAGTAGAGTCAAACTTATTGACTTCAACATCCTTAGGTAAATTTGGCAGCTTCGCAACCAATGCCCCTTCCTTTGGCAATATAAACATATGGAGACTTTGATAATGGTACACGGGACTATCATAGACTTAGCTTTTCTCTTTACCATTTGGTCAACCGAGTTGACTATGGCCAATCCCTTTCCATTGGGAAGAGAATGCTTTCCTGGATTTCCTGTGTCACTATTGTCAATGTCCATCAAGTTTTAAGGAAGTTGATCTTAACAAATAGATAAGATCATTAAGGGTCTTGTCATAGTCTGTTTCATAGGTTTCCCAAAGGAACTCACTATGTGACTTAGAAAGTGATTGAACCACCAACTTTCTCAGGACTTTGACACCCAACTCTCCCGGCTTGTCAATATGTGACTACATCTCCAAGATGTGATTACACCTAGACCTTGCCTTGCCAATAGGGCTTGAGTAACCTTAAATTTTTCAAGAACTTGTAGGTTGGAGAGAATAATTGGAGGAGGCGAAAGAAGTATGATTTCCATGGGACATCATCGTCATTTAGGAAAGCTTGTTTCAAGAGATTTGGAAAGATCATATATGTCTAAACCAGACATCTTTTGGGAGATATTCAAGATAGTTGATTTTAAAGTCCTTAATATGACACCCAATATGAAATATTAAGGCTAGGACCCAACAAACTATTTTATAACTCAGAAGAGGGATGCCGTAATCCAAGCTATAAAATATTTGAAGGTAGGTGAATGACGATTCACCAATTTCCACCAAGATAAACGAAATGTATTATTAGGTTTTAATTGGTTTTGAAACTCCTAGATCTTTGAGATTCATTGAACTGTTCAAAGGCATGTTTCAATCTCGAGTGTGCCCTTCAGGTTTTGTGACTGGGATGCCGAGGATCACAAAACAAGGTGTGAAGTAACCATGCAAATTACTTGGTACCCTTAAGTGTTTACCCCTCAATCTATGTGCCGGTTAACCACACACGCTCCATCGATACTATGATAAACATTAAGTTACCCTTTACCTACCTTGTTAAATACGAGTTAGTGTGCCGGTTAACCACACACGCTCCACTAACCGACTTAAACAAAGTGCAAAGTGTAATTTCATGGATTAGCACGTTATTCACATTTTCCTAAGTAACTAAGATTGGGTATTATTAAGAGTTTAGTTACTTAGTATTTATCATTAATACTTTTAATGAAGGGAGAATTATAGTCCTGTCAAACCCGTTCGGCTAACGACCCTCCACCAGTCAAGCAAGCGGTGGGTGAGAGTGGACACCCATTAAGTTGCCATTTTATAGGCAACAACCTTATACCCACCTTATAGACCGGCTTCGTGAATGAGGCGTACTAGCGGTAAGACTGACTTTACTCTTATACATATATATATTATTAACTTATAATATTATAAAGTATAAGGGTTGAATTTTAACTTTTAAAATTCTAAGGGCTAACTAGGAATTAAAGTATTCATAAGAGAAAAACTTTACAAATTCCAAAACTTGAGGGCAAGTTTTGAAACTATTCAAAACTAATTAATTCCATAACTTATGTGTTTAAAGTAGTTTTAATCCAAAAACTCTTCAAGTTCCATAACTTGAGGACAAGTTATGGAAGACTTTAAACTAATAAAAGAATTAACTTTTCTTTATTTTATAACTTATGGAATTAATTAATGTTACACCTTTTTTTTATTTTATTTTAGTTTATTAAATGAAGAGACTCTTGGTCCTCCATAACTTGAGGACAAGTTATGGAGTCATAAAACCATTTAATTAGAACTAGACTCTTCATTTTTGTAACCTTTGCCAATTTTTATGAGTTTTATGATTCTTAAATGTGACTTTTCATATAACTTGAGGACAAGTTACAAAAACACATTTTAGAATCAATTCTTAGATTAATTTGGAATTAAAGTAACTATCACATAATATATATTCATTAATCTAAATTCACTCATAAAACAAGGTAATACAAAAAACTTTTGGTGATCCATAACTTATTCTTAAGTTATGGAATCCTTTAAAACATTAACACCAAATTTTGTAACTCCATAAAAACTTTGAATCAATTTTTTTTAAAACCTTTTCATATCCATAACTTATGGAGGTTTCAAAAAATAAAACTCTTTAGATCAAACTTTTAAAACTAATAAAATAATCATATCATTTTATCTTTTATTAAATTTGACCTAATTCAACTCATAAAGCAAATTATTCAAATTTTACAAATAATTAGTTTTTCACAAGAACAAGTAATTATCTTAAAATTTGACGAACTTCATGTTTTTTTTTTCTTTTTTTTTCAACTTTGAAAATTAAATATTTGCATCAATATAACAGAAAACAACCCGTGGCTCTGATACCACTGTTGGGTTTTGAGCATTCTAACACTCCTATGGTGTACATGCAACCCTATAAACCTTGGATCTATGTTTTCTCTATTATACATGCAAATAAGAACTTTCCAAGGCTTTAATCCTAACTAGCATATTATGATGTTCTTAATCTACAAAGTACTAGTTAGAGGACATACCTTTTGATGTAGCTTGATGTCTTCAAGCTTTAAGAGCTTAGCCCCAATAGTGTGGAAGCCTCAAGTGGAATCACAAATCACCAAGACACCTTGGAAGACTTTAGAGAATATGAATACTTGGTTCTCTCTTAGTAAAATCGGCTAGCCCTCTTAGTGTATCCACACTAGTGCCAATTTCACCAACCAAAGACATCTTTATATAGTATGGAGGATTAGGGTTAAACCCTAACACCCATGACCTTTCATTTCCTAGGATCCATGGGTTAAACACTCCATGGACTATCCATGAAAGCTTAGCCCAACCTAAATGAACTTGGCCCATTCCATATATATAAGAGTCCATATTTAATTAGTTCCTTTTGATCACTTAATTAATTATAAATTAATTCTTGATCAATACTAATTAAATAATATGATTCCATATTAATATATTAGAACTTATAATATATTAATATTAATCATAAACATACTATTCTCAAAAGATTATCCATATAAATTGTGTCGGTGAAGTGCAACCCAAATGGACCATGCCGGGTCGGGTCAAGTACATACCAAATATAGTTATGGACTTAGACATTAATCCAACACAAACAAACATTGAAAAGCACAAATCAAACATTAAAATACTATAGGAGTATTTTGTAATACTATAACCAACTTATGTGAAAACTAAAGACCCCTATAAGTAATAAATTATAGAGTTAAACGCCTAGTAGTTATCTCTTCCACTTCTATTCTCGCACGTACAACATAGCAAGATCCTACTTACCAGACGACCCCTACTTTTCCAACCAGAGAAATGGTGGATGGTTATGAGAAGAATCAGAAGCGGAACCATAGGTAATCAATCTTCCATGAATAGCAAGGGTTCCCGCGAACCGTTTCGACTACAATGAACTTGTGCCTTGTTGGGCAACCGTGATCGAGGGTTGAAGTCGACAGCAATGACAGCAACCACCATGTGGAGACCAACGAGGGTGCTATGACCTCAACCACGGGGGACCGACTGACAGAGCCCTCCCGGCGAAGACCCGGCAGATCGCGAACATCGGGGATTAAAACAGGAAGACTACAACCCGATTTCAGAAACTGCGCGCTACTACAGACCCTACCGTCTCACGTACCCGAGACTCGGAATTAGACTACTATTTCCAAGACCAACTCTCTTTTTGGGACCTTATCGCCGCTCATGAAGAGGAAAGAGAGTAACAGGCTAAACACACGGCATCCAAAGAGAGGATGATTGCAGCCAAGTGTCGATTGGCAAAGCTGCAAGATGCATCGACTTTGCCTCAGGCATCACAAGGGATGGATCGTCGTGAGTAGAGTTCATACCACTCACAAGACCTTGTAAATTAGGTTCATGAGTATACGTTGGTGCTACTCTATTATAGGTGAAAGCACAAAACTGCAATTTAAGTGGTCATACTAATCGAGAGATTTAGTTGTTATCAAAACTTTTCCTTGCATGGAGGTGAGACAGACCTGCATCGAGGTCAAAAATGTTCGCTGAAACCACAATTACTAAAATCATATTAAAAATATGGGCTTAGGACCTAGTTTGGGTCAAATTACAAGGTTTCACTTGGATACAGAACTACTAAAACACACGATTTTATCATATAAAGACTCTCGTTATGAACTATTTACAGAACACCCTTAACAACCGAATTACGTCACAAATTGATATAAGATAAACTTAGTTAGAAAACTCGCGACGTATAGCCATTCTAAAGACTCATTTCCGTCTTACCGTTAAACATTTTGGCTGAGAGGTTCCTTCTTCGTAGACCTATGGGGTGCGATCATACCAGCAGTAATGCATCGGATCCCATCAAAACTCCTCAGCTAAGTGTGTTTGGATAAACATGATTCTAAGATGAGTAAAGCTTAACGCCCATATGAAACCTACTCGTACCCACTACCATAACTCCGTCTCAGGAACGTTAGCAAAAACACTAAGAATAGTACAACAATGTGCAAATTTTATATATGTGAATATGAATCGTAAGAATGCACTTGAGATAATTATCCCCACTCACAAAGTCGTTTTCATCGTGAAACACGAGCCAAAGTCATAGAACTCCGAGTACGCCAGAGGGTGTACGAAAGGCACATTCTTGATATAGAGCGACAACTAGCTGAACTGTGGGTACACCAGAGGGATGACCGCCACCAGTAGTAGATGCCTTACTTTCTTTCCCTGCTAAAAAGAAATAGTTTTCCTATCTATGTCCTATGTGGTATTTTCTATGAAACTATCTTGTATTGTGGGTACTTTTAGTTAGGCCTTTAGGCGGCCAAAACTCTCCTACTCCCGATGTGATGTAAGACCCCCTACAAGGTCAATTTTCCCTAGCATGTTACATCTTAAACATCAATGACATTGTCAGTCGACTAAATTCTGTGTCACTCCTTGTTCAAATACTTCCATCATACTATCATAGGAGTCTATCTGAAACCCACTCTAGTCAAGTTGTTGGACTAGGGTAATCTAGCTCCGGGATCGTTCCCAATTCTCTTTCAAAGGTTGGATCATGTTATTCACCAACCAATGGAACCCGGTTTGAACGACAAACGTCATGAGACCATTCTACGAACTCATTTCTACTACGTAATAGGACTGCATCATAGGGATGTAGGTCAATCCTTCGAGAACATATTACTACTCTATAGGTGAACGGTTGAAATACATCTAGGTTCAACAATGACCTTTACTAGGAATTCTAGTTCTTGAAGGGGGAGCAATAAGAATGTTATTATTATGATTTCCTCACTTATACATTCCACAGTTATATATAATGAAGACCTGGTAGACAATAGAATGTGAGATTTCTAACTTAGTTTCTTTTCCTCGTTAGGATGTGAAACTAAAGTAGAATCACACATTTTACTATCCGCCCAGTTTTGGTTATATCATAATGTTTATAAGTTAAGTTTTCATGTACAATAACACATCTCTTAGTCAGAATCAAAATAATATAGAGTCAACCTTGGTCACTCATGAACTCCTTGTCTTTCGTGTTGCAAAATCATGTCATCATCCGCAAATAGTCAGCCGATCAATGAAGCCCTTATCCTTCATATAGACGCCGCCATATTCCAAGCCGTAGTAACAGCTGTCGTGACAGCTGTCCTTGCAAACCTCAATGTTGGAAACGTAATCATGACTAGCAAAGGAATTGAAAATTCCGATCGATGTATCGATCCAGGAAGCCACCAAAGGGCAACAATCACGGACGTACAAAGTTGTAAAACCAAGAGGAGGAAACAAAATCGCCGAGCTCGAAAGGAGCGCCAACGATCCCGAAGACTTGCCATGCAACAACAGCGAGTGGCAACTCCTGCCACTTCAGCACCAGCACAACCCATTCCTCAAGTCCCTGGCATCGGGACCAACCCTGCACACAAAGGTGGTGGTAAAACCAGACCCCATAAAAGGAAATTTTCGAAGTGGATGAACGAGGAAGGCACCCGTATCCACGTAACTCTCACTAAACACCTCACTTCCACCACCAATGCTAGTACAAGCCAGATATGTCACCAATGCGGCGAAATAGGACACCTCAAAAAGGACTATCTAATAATAAAGAACTCCAGCGCAGACGGGAAGATACTAAGGATCACTGCCGCAGGAGAAACTACTCCAGACCCCGTTAAAAATATCTAAGGTATTCGTTGTAACATACTCATAAACTGTTTAAAACTAGTGCAACTAGAGTCTTATCTTTTGCAAGACCCCGTCAGTAAAGGGACCCTCGTGTTGTGTATACTCGCCTTTTGTAATATACCGAGTTCGCAACAATAGTCTTGTAGTAAATCTATACAACTGTAACTCTATTAAAAGTTGAATAGTTGTGTTTTGTCTGTAACACCATTGTGATCAAATTGTAAAACCCCAAGATTCAGGTACATTTCCTTCACCTTTGTTCTTTGTTGATTGGTCATGATTAGTCCTTGAGTGGAGGGTTATAGCAAGTGAGTACACTGGGCGTACCAAAGGGGTACGCTGTGCGTACTCATGCGCTTAAGTTGGACGCGGAGTCGCCAAGGTACGCTGGGCGTACCCAGAGTTACGCCGGGCGTACCCGTCCTAGATGTAAAAACCCTAATCCGTCTTGTGCACTATTTAAAGGGCGCTAAGGTTCATTTCTCAGCCTCCATATCAGTGAGTGAAACCCTAAAAAAGAGCATCCCATCGTCCTTAGTGTGTCAGAGTGTTGTTGGAGCTATTTGTGCTTTGGTGACTTAGTGAAGGAGAAGGAAAGGAGCTCTTGGAAGCTAAAGCTTGAGGTGCTATTTTGGATCTGAGATCTACAGAGAAAAGGGATACACTTGGAGGTATAAAGTTCAAAACTTTCCTCTTCTTTTGGTTGTTGTTGCATGTGCCATTTTTAGGGCTAAAAACCCCAAAGGTGGAGACTTTATTAGTGTAAAGTACTCCATGGTCCGAGATCTGTCCCTTTTCAGTGGTATTAGTGATTTAGAACCATAAAGTTTCCATCTTGGATGTTAGTTTGAGGTCATGCTTGTGTAATAAGCCTTCTAGAGTTAAAGGATGGAACATTATTGGGGTTGGTGACTTGTTCAGCCATGCAAAGGCTTAAAGTCATCAACTTTATGGATTAAGAGGCTTACATGTGGTCAGATCTAGAATTTGGACGTGGGTCTTAACTGTTTAAGACCTCAAGAGCTAAGGGGCTGAATCAGGGGAGTACGTCGGGCGTAATCCCAGTACGCGCCGCGTACTGGGTGGCGTTCCCCGATTCTGAGATGCAGCCGGTGTGACATCCCCAATTTCACCAATTTCACGGCCAGAAAAGACCGATTTCGTTTATGCTTTTTAAAATAAAATCAGAGTATTTCATTAAAAGTGTTGCGGAATTTGTTCCCAAAGTCAAACATGATAAAAATTTATCAAAACCTTGCTTTAAGAAATATATATTTTTATTTCATAACAAAACCTCGGGATGTCATGTTCCGATACAGATCAAAAGCGTAAACAAGACATTATAAGCCTTACAACAGTTATTTATAACTAATGGCCTATAATCCAAAATCACTCATCATCATCATCCGACTATGCTCGGGGTCCACTACCTGTAATCATAAAAAGCTGAGTGGGTCAGGCTTGGAAGCCTGGTGAGCATATAGGGTTTTCAACCCACAATACATAAATTTATTATGTTTAAACATCAATCAGTCAACCAAATTACCCCAATTACCCATTCCCGTTATCCTCACGTTACATCCCTAAAACAACTATCACAAGGAACCTAGCCTAAGGATTTTCATTAGGGGTGACAACATTGCTTTCTTAGCAATTTATGTCAAATAAAACAAACACCGGGGTGACAACATTGTTTTCCTTCAACAATTTATGTCAAATAGGCACGAAGTCACATTGTCGCCAAGATTTATCTAATCGGCACAACGTCACATCGTCACCAAGATTTACTCAACAGGAACTAACAACATCGATCCCCACATACTAACTTTATACAGTGATCTTACTAGATCTAACCTAAAGAATCGATATGAACAACTAACTAACTAAACAGCTTCAGAAATCCTCTAGCAGTAAACAAGGATCGATAAAGATATTGAATGAATGGACTAAGTTTAACTACGAACCTTTGTTCGTAAAAGAAAGAACCACAAGACAATTAAGTCAGGGGTAGTTATCAATGCCTAGACTGTGGTCTGATTATCGTGAGGTATATAACCCCCAGACGCACCCTAACCAGCATCAAACTTTGCCTAGGCTGTGGTCTGAATATCGTGAGGTATATAACCCCCAGACTCACCCCTATCCGGCATCGGAAATGAAAACACTAACTAATGCCTAGGCTGTGGTCTGAACCCCCAGACTCACCCCTATCCGGCATCGGAAAGGAAAACACTGACTCATGAAGCTCGTCCGATCACTTCACAAAAGAAACGAAGACTCCAAATCTCTTCAAAATAAAAGCATAGGGAAAATACTAATAAAGTACTCCCGTACGCTCCCGTACCCCGACACGTAATAGTGTCAAAAAGAAGAATTAACGGATGAACACATAGTTCAAAAACACCTAAGGAACATATAGTTCAAGAACACTTTATGAACATATAGTTCAAACATATGTACCGATTACGAGTCTACTAACGTTCCACTAGACTATATAAAATAGTCTGTGGCCGTTGTCTATACTCTGTTAGATGACTAGATCATCTTAAACATCGATACCTCTCATCACTTTATTTTATCACACACCAACTAACTACCCATGTTCTACCCAACATATTTGTAGATAAAAATATATATACAGTTTAAAACTTGTATAGAATATCAACACAACAGTCACCTCAAATAAACAATTAACATATTTACACGTAACACGTATTTTAAGGTAAATACTTCATATCTATGTGTAAATTGAAAGTGAATATACACTCACTTGATTTGATGATAATCGGGCAGCAATTCGTTTCCTAAAACGATCGTTTTTAATAAAACCGGGAGTTTTATTAAGAAACCGGGCTCTGCGAATGGTCGGGCTTCAAAACCGAAAAGATAAATTTTCCGGGCTTCTCGGGCACTTCGTGGGGTATTCCGGGCTTTACAATCGATACCGGGGCTTTGCGGGATGTTAAGGTGAAGAAAATATGAAGAAAGGGGTGAAAAATGGCAAATTTCCAAAGTTACCCGGGAAGGCTCGCAGCCTTCTATTTATAGGGAAGACCTTCTGATCGGACGGTCAGGAGTCTTCTGATCCGACGGCTGAGAAGGCTCGCAGAGGGGGGAGGCTCGCATGAGGGCTGCGCGTGCGAAGGAGCTGCTGGCGGCCTGTGATTGGACCGAAGTTCGGATCCGATGAGGGAAGCACGTGGCTTCTGCGAGGGCTCGGACACGAGGGAGAAGGCACACGTCGGATCTTCACTGGACCACTTCGGATAGGGACATGTGCTCGGATGACTCAGCAGCTTCGTGACTCAGCAGCTTCAGTGACTCAGCAGGACACGTGTCACATGCGAGGCGAGGGTGACGTGGCAATTGTGACTATGCGAAATTTCTCGGTTTTCGTGCCAAAACTTCTAAAATCCATAACTTTCGCATACGAGCTCCGTTTTTGACGTTCTTTATATGCACGCGTAGCTAAAATTACGATCTACAACTTCCGTTTAGACTTCGTCGGCTAATTTTGACTTTAAATTTTATATTATTATTTTTAACAGACCGGGACAGGAAATCCGTTAAAAATTCATAACTTCTTCATCCGACGTCCGTTTTCGTCAGACTTTTTACCGTTGTGCTCCTAATGACGAGACCTTCAATTCTCGTTTAGGTTGTGTCGGCTAAAAATCGCTCGATCTAAAATTCGAGTTTTTAGCTGTCTACTGCTACGCTGAAACTTCGAAAAATCATAACTTCCTCATATGAAGTCAGATTTGGGCGTTCTTTTTATCGAACTTCTCGGTTTAACGAATACTACGACTTTCGTTTAGATTACTAAGGCTAAAAAGTAGTTTATCAAAAACTCACTTTTTACGACATTCAGCATCGTGCCGGTTTTGTCGCGAAACTTCGACAGGTCATAACTTCTTCGTTATAACTCGGATTTCGACATTCCTTATATCCCCGAAATCCTTGTTTCGACCACTACAACTTTATGTAAAGATATCGGGCTTATCTCACACTTTAATTTTGACGCTTATTTTTATTTTTAATTAATTAAACCCTAATAATTAAGCATAAAACACATAATTCTCATAAAATTCACATAATTCCTTTTCATTTCTTCTAAATGAGTTACAAAGGTTAACCTAGACCATTATGTCAATATTAACGCCTAGCCTAGAAACACGGGCGTTACAACTCGCTCCCCCTTAGGATGATTCCGTCCTCGGAATCACACAACGACAAACAACTACGGGTAGCGACTCACTATGTCACTCTCCGTTTCCCAGGTGGGATTTGGCCCATTTATATGTTTCCAACGTACAGGCACTAAATCGACTATCTTATGTTACAACTTCTTAGTCTTACGGTTAACGATTGCCTCAAGTTCTCCAATTAATCTCTTGTTCTTGTCCAACCTTAACTCAGAAATGGGAATTATGTCGGGCACACTTCCCGTGAACTTTTTCAAATAACACACATGAAAGGTGTTATGAATACTCTCTAGTTCTTCCGGTAATTCTAGCTTGTAAGCTTGATTCCGGATTCTCTGAAGAACTTTAAATGGTCCAATAAACCTTGGACTCAACTTTCCCCTTCTACCAAATCTTATAAGTCCCTTCCACGACGAGACTTTAAGTGAAACCGAATCTCCAACTTCGAATGATATCGGTTGTCTTTTCTTGTCAGCATAGCTCTTTTGAGCAGCTAATATCTTTTTTTCCTAATCACTTACAACTTTTCAGCAATCTAATGGACTATTTCAAGTCCCATAAACTGCTTTTCCTCTTATAGACTCCTCCAAAACATTGAGGTAAAACGGCTGTCACGATCGGATACAATCGTTAACAAAACACCGTGAAGCCTCACCCTTCCTTCACATAAGAATTCACGAGTTTATCCATAGACCATTTCTCGATGGCTGCTATGAAATGCGCACTCTTAGTGAAGCGATCAACGACTACCCAAATCATGTCGTGACCGTTCCTTGTTCTGGGCAGTTTAGTCACAAAATCTATGGTGACGTCCTCCCATTTACCCATGGGTACGGGTAAAGGTTCTAAACTCCCATACGGTTCCTGATGTTGTGCCTTAACCCTAGCACAAGTTACACACTCGGCCACATACCTAGCAACATCGAGCTTCATCGTCAGCCACCAATAATAGGGTTTTAAATCCCTATACATTTTTCTACTGCTGGGATGAATCGAGTACATGGTCTTGTGAGCTTCTTCCATCAGAAGATCTCTTACTCCGCCCGTCTTAGGTACCCAAATCCTATCTTGGAATACCTTCAACTCTTGGTTGTTTGTACCGAATACTAACGTTTTGCCCAAACGTGCTTCCTTTCGGTCATTTTTCTCTAAAGCTTCCTCTTGAGCTTTCTTTATACTTTCCACAATTGTCGAGACAACTTCAATTCTCAACGCTCTTGGCCTTTACTTTTCAAGGTTTACCTTCCGACTGAGAGCATCAGCAATCACATTTGCTTTACCAGGGTGGTAAAGTATCTCGCAGTCGTAATCCTTGAGTAACTCTGGCCAGCATTGTTGCCTCATGTTCAATTCCTTCTGATTAAAGAGATATTGAAGACTCTTATGATCAATGAAAAGTTTACACTTTGTGCCATAAAGATAATGCCTCCATATCTTTAGGGCGAATACTACCGCTGCCAACTCCAAATCGTGAGTGGGGTAGTTCTTTTCATGCTCTTTCAATTGCCTCGATGAATATGCTATCGCCTTATCCATTTGGGTCAGAACACATCCTAACCCAACTCCAGAGGCATCACTATAAACTGTGAAGTCATCAACTCCTTTGGGTAATGAAAGAATCGGTGCTTCACACAACTTCTTCTTTGACTTCTCAAAGCTTCCAATGCTTCTCATTCCATGTATAGACAACTCCTTTGTGGGTCAAAGCTGTCAATGGAGTTGCGATCGAAGAAAAGCCTTGGATAAATCAGCGATAATATCCAGCTAATCCTAAAAAGCTTCAGATCTCCATAGAACTTTCAATTGTAACCTTCGAGTTACAAAATAAATCCTTATTGAGGACTCCTCCTTCTTCTTGGAATAAGTATTTATTGTAACAGACCGATGGGTCATGTTCTAATGATCTCTCATTGTATGCTGCACTACTTAGACTCAGATCTCCTAGGGACAATTTCAGAACAAATTATACCTTCCTTCATGTTCTAATGCGATACAATCACCGTTCAAAATGTATCATTTCTAACTACCAACTTCTTTAACAATGAGTGCGATACTTCTATTGATCGCTTTGATCATCTTTCATTTCAATCTTCTGGCTTAAGTCAAATGTTACATCGAACTTGGTTCTCTGAACCACATAATAAACTCATCGTAGTCGGACTCAATTTGATATGACCTCTAAGGTCGGAATAACAATGATCTTCTTAGTCATTACCGAAACGATGGTAACGACAAACTAGAACAAGACGGAATCAAATAATAGCTTCTTGGTAACCTTGTGACTTTCCCTGATCCAAGTGCGAGTCCTGTGCTTCCAGTAGTATAGATCTCTACTACTATTCACACCTACTCATACTCGTCCCAAGTACTGTCTCGTAGTCCCCAAGTCCTAAAATCACAAAACAATTTAACACATGAAAATGTGTCCAATTAATCATAAAATTTTCCTAGACTCTACTAGGACTTCTTTCATCTGTTCACCTAACATCGTACGTACCATTGCCTGCACTCCACTCATCGTGATTAGCTCAGGATGTGGATTATCACTTTCGAACCCACTTTGAGTACTCGGCATTTCGATCTATACACCAATCCTAGGTGAATTTAGATCCTCATTTTTGTTAGATGTTAAGTCTTCGAAACGTTTATATGTTAGTTCCAATACCGTAGTCATACGTTTAGAATCCTACACACATAAGGTTTCCAGATCCGGTCGGCAACAGACCATAGATCCGTACAAATAATGGCACACATGGCAAACACATAGCATTTAGCACATAAGGGCATTTTAGGCATCTTCCCTAAAATAAACTAGTGCTCGTGTCTAAAATATGGTAGACACTCATCTCACAATCATCACTTAGCATTCTAAGTTTAAGTCTAGAAATTCTACAATTTCTTAGTTCGCTTAAACTAATGCTCTGATACCAACTGTGACATCCCCAATTTCACCAATTTCACGGCCAGAAAAGACCGATTTCGTTTATGCTTTTTAAAATAAAATCAGAGTATTTCATTAAAAG
Organism: Lactuca serriola; assembly: GCF_051521515.1. Lineage (NCBI taxonomy): Eukaryota > Viridiplantae > Streptophyta > Magnoliopsida > Asterales > Asteraceae > Lactuca > Lactuca serriola. Next base: position 92,199,335 of record NC_136410.1, read on the forward strand.
TGTTGCGGAATTTGTTCCCAAAGTCAAACATGATAAAAATTTATCAAAACCTTGCTTTAAGAAATATATATTTTTATTTCATAACAAAACCTCGGGATGTCATGTTCCGATACAGATCAAAAGCATAAACAAGACATTATAAGCCTTACAACAGTTATTTATAACTAATGGCCTATAATCCAAAATCACTCATCATCATCATCCGACTATGCTCGGGGTCCACTACCTGTAATCATAAAAAGCTGAGTGGGTCAGGCTTGGAAGCCTGGTGAGCATATAGGGTTTTCAACCCACAATACATAAATTTATTATGTTTAAACATCAATCAGTCAACCAAATTACCCCAATTACCCATTCCCGTTATCCTCACGTTACGTCCCTAAAACAACTATCACAAGGAACCTAGCCTAAGGATTTTCATTAGGGGTGACAACATTGCTTTCTTAGCAATTTATGTCAAATAAAACAAACACCGGGGTGACAACATTGTTTTCCTTCAACAATTTATGTCAAATAGGCACGAAGTCACATTGTCGCCAAGATTTATCTAATCGGCACAACGTCACATCGTCACCAAGATTTACTCAACAGGAACTAACAACATCGATCCCCACATACTAACTTTATACAGTGATCTTACTAGATCTAACCTAAAGAATCGATATGAACAACTAACTAACTAAACAGCTTCAGAAATCCTCTAGCAGTAAACAAGGATCGATAAAGATATTGAATGAATGGACTAAGTTTAACTACGAACCTTTGTTCGTAAAAGAAAGAACCACAAGACAATTAAGTCAGGGGTAGTTATCAATGCCTAGACTGTGGTCTGATTATCGTGAGGTATATAACCCCCAGACGCACCCTAACCAGCATCAAACTTTGCCTAGGCTGTGGTCTGAATATCGTGAGGTATATAACCCCCAGACTCACCCCTATCCGGCATCGGAAATGAAAACACTAACTAATGCCTAGGCTGTGGTCTGAACCCCCAGACTCACCCCTATCCGGCATCGGAAAGGAAAACACTGACTCATGAAGCTCGTCCGATCACTTCACAAAAGAAACGAAGACTCCAAATCTCTTCAAAATAAAAGCATAGGGAAAATACTAATAAAGTACTCCCGTACGCTCCCGTACCCCGACACGTAATAGTGTCAAAAAGAAGAATTAACGGATGAACACATAGTTCAAAAACACCTAAGGAACATATAGTTCAAGAACACTTTATGAACATATAGTTCAAACATATGTACCGATTACGAGTCTACTAACGTTCCACTAGACTATATAAAATAGTCTGTGGCCGTTGTCTATACTCTGTTAGATGACTAGATCATCTTAAACATCGATACCTCTCATCACTTTATTTTATCACACACCAACTAACTACCCATGTTCTACCCAACATATTTGTAGATAAAAATATATATACAGTTTAAAACTTGTATAGAATATCAACACAACAGTCACCTCAAATAAACAATTAACATATTTACACGTAACACGTATTTTAAGGTAAATACTTCATATCTATGTGTAAATTGAAAGTGAATATACACTCACTTGATTTGATGATAATCGGGCAGCAATTCGTTTCCTAAAACGATCGTTTTTAATAAAACCGGGAGTAATCCCAGTACGCGCCGCGTACTGGGTGGCGTTCCCCGATTCTGAGATGCAGCCGGGTACGCTCCGCGTACACATCCGGTACGCGCAGCATAACCCGGAAAGTTGACTTTTTGTTGACTTTTAGGGTATGGTCTATTGTGGGGCCTTTTGGGTTATGAGAGGGGTAAAATGGTCTTTTACCCTTATGAGAGTGTCATAAGAGAGCATAGTCTAGCCTTTGAGAGTTATATTAAATAGAATATTTATTTCATATGATTAGGCGGAGGCTAGGCCAGCGTTTACCGAGTCAGAGATTTACCGAAATACCCGAGGTGAGTCTTCTCACTATACTTTACCTAGTGTGGTAATAGAGTTATGTGACAGAGTACTATAGAGTTCTATGCCAGTGTATTTGCATGTTATTTATGTGTTGTGATTTATTATGATATGTGATATGCATGATTCAGAGTTACAGAGTTGGGACTTTCGGGTCCCTAGAGTTAGGGTCAGAGGGCCCACAGAGAGTTTGGGTTGGAGGGCCCCACTGAGACACATTGACCAGAGGGTCGGCAGAGTTACAGCCTCGAGTGGCTATTATGTGTTAGAGTGGTATTTTGGGGAACTCACTAAGCTTATGCTTACAGTGTTATGTGTTATGTGTTTCAGGTACCAGTGATGACCGCGGGAAGGCGCCGACTTGATTCGTACACACACATGGGATTTTATGTATTTTGATCTTGGGAGATATTTTGTGAAACAAAGACATGATACTATAACTTTTTATGAATGAATGAGTTTGTAAAAATGTGTTTGAAAATGTGAAAAATTGTTTTAATTTTTATGGTGTTACAAGTTGGTATCAGAGCCTAGGTTTGAGGGATTCGGGTGCACCTTCGGGCGTATCTGAACTCAAACTGAGGATTTGAGGAAATTTTGATAATAAAACAAGTTTTCAAAAGAAGAACTTACAAGACAAACAAAGTAGAGTCGTGTGTACGAACAGCCAGCGCCCGAACGGTGATTTCCCAAAATACCATTATTATAAGTGTTATAAGATATGATGTGATATGTTATATGCTGAGCTATGATATGCGTGATAGAGTAGACTAGGTATTCTTATTAGGACTAGAGTGGCCTGATATGTGATGCCTGAGTCTAGGAGTCTTGCTGCTAGGAATACTTCAGAGTGTTTAGGTAGCAGCGAGGAGGTTGTGAGAGATCTACTAGCGAGTATCATATGATTAGAGAGAGTAGAGTACTTGGGACTTGGGACTCTGGGAGGAGGACTTGGGGTGAATGTTGATGCGGTGTGGACGGTAGTATTGGGCCCGTACTACTGAAGACACTGGGTCAGTGCACAGTCCAAGTAAGAATCCTTGGAGTACCAAGGGACAAGTAGGGTGGAGTATTCAAGTGTGAGTATACTCGAGCAAGTCCCTGATATTTATTCTTGTGTTGTATTTCGGAGAGAGGGAGATCATGGTTGGGACGGGCCACACACTAGGGACCAGCGGTACGAGTGATGAGGAGATCCATAGGATCATCCAGGAGGAGGTGGTTGCGGCCATCAGGGCAGAGATACCAGAGATGTTCGGGTCTATCAAGACCACGCTGATAGAGACATTTGATGAGAAGTACGCTGCTCTTTCTGAGGTTGCTGTTGCTGCGGCCACTGCAGCTATAGCTGCGACGAGGCCGCAGGGAGGTGATACATTGATGTTCCGAGAGTTCAGCAACACAAAACCACTGGAGTTTGACGGGACCCAGGACCCGATTGCGGAGATGAGATGGATTTCAGACATAGAGGGGTGTTTCTTTACGTGCTCATCTCCAGAGCGTTTGAGAGTCCGGTTCGCGCTGAACCAGCTTCGCTTGGGAGCGAAGGATTGGTGGAAGTTTGTGACGGCGCACTATACGCTTGCTGAGCTTGCAGCAGTGACCTGGGAGAGGTTCACTGCTATGTTTCAAGATAAGTACATTCCCCAGGCGGAGAGGGAGCGTTTGGCCCAGGAGTTTCTGACCCTCAAGCAGGGTACTGAGTCTGTAACGGTGATTACGAGGATGTTTCATGAGCGGGCGATGTTCTGCCCAAAGCACGTGTCCTCCGAGCAGGCATGTATGAGCCGATATCTAAGCATTTTGAGGAGGGATATACGAGAGTTCGTGGCGAACTTGACATACCAGACATTTGCCGAGCTTCAGGCAAATGCCCGGAAGAGGGAGATAAAGCTGGAGACCCAGGCTAGGGAGGGGGCTGAGTCTCAGGGGAGGGATCGGCGACCAGTGCAGCCCCATCCGGTAGCCAAGCGGGCCAAGCCCGCTGATTCGAGATCAGGGAACCAGAGGGGCCGCACTTGTGGCAAGTGTGGCAAGAGCCATGATGGGGTGTGCAGAGCAGGGTCTTGCTACAAATGTGGCAAGGAGGGGCATATGGCCAAGGACTACCCCAAGGGGTTTGTAGTATGTTTTCACTGCAACCAGACTAGACACCGGAATGCAGAGTGTCCGTAGCTGCAGGGATCAGCACAGGGAGCATCTCAGGGATCTGCCCCTGCTGCCATCAGAGCTACAGCGAGCCGGCCAGTGAAGGCCGAGGCACCGAAGGCACGAGGGAGAGCTTTTCAGTTGACCGCAGAGGAGGTCCGCACAACGCCCGATGTCGTGGCTGGTATGTATTCTTTCGTGTATTTATTTTGATTTTGAGATATTGTGCTTATATTATGTTATGCGTAGGTACTTTTCTTGTGAGTTTTGTACCTGCTTTGGTGTTATCTGACTCGGGTGCAAGTCGGTCTTTTGTATCTTTGGCTTTTAGTCAGCACATCAGTGTTAGTCGTGAGGCGTTGAGTCGACCTCTGAGAGTTTCCATAGCTAATGAAAGGGTGATATATGCCACAGAGGTGATCCGAGGATGCCTACTCGAGATTTTTGGTGTTGAGTTCCCGATTGATTTAGTTCCTATTGCGATGGGAGATGTTTGTGTCATCGTGGGCATGGACTGGTTGAGCAAATTCAGAGCACTTATCGACTGCGAGCTACAACTGGTGACCATATGAGACCCTAGTGGGGGAGTTCTTACGGTGTACGGCGAGGGTACACGTTCTGGGTCAGCATTTTGTTCGGCCGCTAGAGTGAGACAGTGTCTACAGCAGGGCTGTAAGGGCTTTGTAGCGTATGTGATGGATACGCGGGTTGATTCAGAGAGACTGTGGTCAGTTGATGAGGTTCTGATAGTGCGTGAGTTCCCGGACGTATTTCCAGAGGAGTTGTCGGGCGTGCCTCCCGTGAGGCAAGAGGAGTTCAGTATCGATTTGGTTCCGGGGGTCGCGCCTATTGCCAAGGTACCCTATCGCCTTGCACCTCCAGAGATGAAGGAGTTATCCTCGCAACTTCAGGAGTTGCTGGGAAAGGGGTTTATTCGGCCGAGCAGCTCTCCGTGGGGAGCGCCTATCCTTTTTATCAAGAAAAAGGATGGTTCACACCGGATGTGCATTGATTACCGTGAGTTGAACAAGCTGACATCGATGATTTGTTAGATCAGTTGCAGGGAGCATCTTGGTTCTCCAAGATCGATTTGAGGTCTGGGTATCATCAGGTAAGGGTGCGAGATGAGGACATACAGAAGACATCGTTCAGGACTCGTTATGCGCATTACGAGTTTGTGGTGATGCCTTTCGGACTCACCCATGCCCCGGCAGTGTTCATGGACCTCATGAACAGAGTGTACAGGCCGATGTTGGATCGCTCGGTGATCGTATTCATCGACGACATTTTGGTGTATTCGAGATCTAGAGAGCAGCATGAGGAGCATTTGAGGGAGATCCTCAGAGTTCTGAGATCGGAGAGGCTTTATGCCAAATTCTCCAAATTTGATTTCTGGTTGCGAGAGGTCCAGTTCCTAGGGCACCTCGTTAACCATAAAGGGATATTAGTCGACCCGGCCAAGGTTGAGGCAGTGATGAGTTGGGAGGTGCCGAGGTCACCCTCCGAGATCAGGAGTTTCTTAGGGTTGGCAGGCTATTATCGGAGATTTATCAGGGATTTCTCCAAGATCGTCGTTCCACTCACCAGGTTGACCTGGAAGGGTGTCGCTTTTTCATGGGGCCCCGAGCAGCATGCCTCCTTCGAGACACTTCGCTAGAGGCAATGCGAAGCCCCGGTGTTAGCCCTCCCAGAGGGAATGGAGGACTTTGTGGTGTATTGTGATGCGTCGATCTTGGGGTTGGGAGCGGTGCTAATCCAGAGAGGGCATGTGATAGCATACACATCGAGGCAGCTGAAGCCTCATGAGACGAGGTATCCCACCCACGATCTAGAGTTGGGGGCAGTGGTGTTCGCCCTCAAGATTTGGCGTCACTATCTGTATGGGGTTCGGTGTACGATATACACGGACCACAAGAGCTTGAAGTATTTGATGGATCATCCCAACCTAAATATGCGGCAAAGGAGGTGGTTGGACGTGGTCAAGTATTATGATTGTGAGATCCTGTACCACCCAGGCAAGGCTAATGTTGTAGTCGATGCACTGAGCCGCAGGGCGGAGAGCGCCCCATTGCGAGATGTATGTTTGAGATTGACCGTGATGGCTCCGGTGTTGGACACCATTCGTAGGGCACAGGCTGAGGCCGTGAGATCAGAAAACCAGAAGAGAGAGCGAGTTGTCGGGTTGGTATCGGAGTTCGTTACCAATAGCAAGGGGCTTATGACATTTCAGGGTCGTATCTAGGTGCCGTTCGTGGGAGGGACGTGTACCATTTTGATGGAAGAGGCTCATCGGTCGAAGTTCTCGATCCATCCTGGGGCCACTAAGATGTATTTAGATCTGAAGAGGGAGTATTGGTGGCCCTGTATGAAGAGGGATGTCGTGTGGTTTGTTGAGAGGTGCTTAACATGTCGTAGGGTTAAGGTCGAGCACCAGAGACCGCAAGGTAAGTTACAGCCGTTGGAGGTTCCCGAGTGGAAGTGGGAACATATTACCATGGATTTTATCACCAAATTGCCAAGGACTACTAGGGGAGTCGATGCAATTTGGGTGATTGTGGACAGGTTGACAAAGAGCGCCCAATTCCTTGCTATCAATGAGAGCTCTTCTGCAGAGAAGTTGGCAGAGATGTACGTGAGGGAAGTGGTATCGCGGCATGGAGTGCCGATCTCGATTGTCTCAGACCGAGATATGTGTTTCACTTCCAGATTCTGGAAGAAATTTCATGAGGAATTGGGTACTAGGCTGCATTTTAGTACCGCATACCACCCCCAGACTGACGGACAGAGCGAGCAGACGATTCAGACGCTCGAGGATATGCTACGGGCATGTGTGCTGGATTTCGGTGGGAGTTAGGACATGTATTTTCCCTTGGAAGAGTTTTCCTACAACAACATCCATCATTCGAGCATTGGTATGCCACCCTTTGAGCTGTTGTATGGGAGAAGGTGTCGGACCCCCATTTGTTGGGGAGAGGTCGGGCAGCGTGTTATGCGTAGTACCGAGATCGTGCTTCAGATGAGTGAGTAGATATAGCAGGACAGGCAGAGGTTATTGACCACTCAGAGTCGTCAGAAGAGTTATGCAGACAGGCGCCGGTCCGAGCTCGAGTTCCAGGTCGGCGAATTTGTTCTCCTGAAGGTCTCTTCTTGGAAAGGAGTGATCCGATTCAGGAAGAGGGGCAAGTTGGGGCCCCGATATATCAGTCCTTTTCGGGTGATCGCAAGGGTAGGCAGGGTAGCCTACCGGTTGGAGCTACCTGCAGAGCTGGGTCAGATCCATGACACTTTCCACTTATCGCAGTTGCGAAAGTGTATAGCCGATGAGTCGGCAGTGGTACCATTGGAGGATATTCAGGTGGATATGAGCCTGAATTATGCTGAGAGACCGGTGGCAATCAGGGATCGGATGATCAAGATTTTGAGGAACAAGGAAGTACCTTTGGTTTTGGTTCAGTGGCAACATAGGAAGGGGTCCAAGATGACTTGGGAGTCAGAGTCAGAGATGCGAGGGCAGCAGCCAAAGTTGTTCGAGGAATGAGACTTCGGGGGCGAAGTCTGGTTCTAGTGGGGGAGAATTGTAACACCCCGAGATTCAGGTATATTTCCTTCACCCTTGTTCTTTGCCGATTGGTCATGATTAGTCCTTGAGTGGAGGGTTATAGCAAGTGAGTACGCTGGGCATACAAAAGGGGTACGTTGCGCATACTCATGCGCTTAAGTTGGACACGAAGTCGCCAAGGTACGCTGGACGTACCCAGAGTTACGTCGGGCGTACCCGGCCCAGATGCAAAAACCCTAATCCGTCTTGTGCACTATTTAAAGGGTGCTAAGGCTCATTTCTCAATGTCCATATCAGTGAGTGAAACCCTAAAAGAGAGCCTCCCATCGTCCTTAGTGTGTGAGAGTGTTGTTGGAGCTATTTGTACTTTGGTGACTTAGTGAAGGAGAAGGAAAGGAGCTCTTGGAAGCTAAAGCTTGAGGTGCCATTTTGGATCTGAGATCTACATAGAAAAGGCCTACACTTGGAGGTATAAAGTTCAAAACTTTCCTCTTCTTTGGGTTGTTGTAGCATGTACCATTTTAAGGGCTAAAAACCCCAAAGGTGGAGACTTTATGAGTGTAAAGTACTCCATGGTCCGAGATTTGTCCCTTTTCAGTGGTATTAGTGATTTAGAACCATAAAGTTTCCATCTTGGATGTTAGTTTGAGGTAATGCTTGTGTAATAAGCCTTCTAGAGTTAAAGGATGGAACATTATGGGGGTTGGTGACTTGTTCAGCCATGCAAAGGCTTAAAGTCATCAACTTTATGGATTAAGAGGTTTAGATGTGGTCAAATCTAGAATTTGGACGTGGGTCTTAACTGTTTAAGACCTCATGAGCTAAGGGGCTGATGCAGGGGAGTACGATGGGCGTAATCCCAGTACGCGCCACGTACTGGGTGGTGTTCCCCGATTCTAAGATGCTGTCGGGTACGCTCCGCGTACACATCTGGTACGCGGAGCGTAACCCGGAAAGTTGACTTTTGGTTGACTTTTAGGGTGTGGTCTATTGTGGGGCCTTTTGAGTTATGAGAGGGGTAAAATGGTCTTTTACTCTTCTGAGAGTGTCATAAGAGAGCATAGTCTAGCCTTTGAGAGTTATATTAAATAGAGTATTTATTTCATATGATTAGGCGGAGGCTAGGCCAGCGTTCACCGAGTCAGAGATTTACCGAAATACCCGAGGTGAGTCTTCTCACTATACTTTACCTAGTGTGGTAATAGAGTTATGTGACAGAGTACTATAGAGTTATATGCCAGTGTATTTGCATGTTATTTATGTGTTGTGATTTATTGTGATATGTGATATGCATGATTCAGAGTTACAGAGTTGGGACTTTCGGGTCCCTAGAGTTAGGGCCAGAGGGCCCACAGAGAGTTGGGGCTGGAGAGCCCCACTAAGACACATGGACCAGAGGATCGACAGTGTTACAGCCTCGAGTGGCTATTATGTGTTAGAGTGGTATTTTGGGGAACTCACTAAGCTTATGCTTACAGTGTTATGTGTTATGTGTTTCAGGTACCAGTGATGACCGCGGGAAGGCGCTGGCTTGATTCATACACACACATGGGATTTTATGTATTTTGATCTTGGGAGATATTTTGTGAAACAAAGACATGATACTATGACTTTTTATGAATGAATGAGTTTGTAAAAATGTGTTTGAAAATGTGAAAAATTGTTTTAATTTTTACGGTGTTACACAAATCTAGTGCCTTTATTTCAAGTGACTTTGATTTTTTTATCATACGACTGGAGTCCATTCGATCCTCACAATACCAGTTTCGTGCGTAAATCTCTTCCTCCGAAATCATCTTTCTAGCGAAGCCGTCATTACAGAACTCCGAAGTACTCATGCGTAGAGTACCTCAGGTTTCTTATCCTTTTCCGAAGAAACCTCAACAAACCTCCCTGAAGTACCACTCGGGTAGTGTGTTAAGTTCAATCCAAAGACCTGTACGGTTAATCTATCGCCGAAGAATGTATACACAAGGGTGGTATATAACCAAGGTTCTACAAGCTTAGAATTAATGGTTCCCCTTTTACTCTTTTCCTCGTTGGTATGTGAGCTTAAGGAAGAATCATTTATTCAATTACCTTTTTCAATCTTAATTATATATGACTCTAGTAACCAGATCGCCCTACAGTCTAACCCCCCCTATTGAGCTAAAAGAACTGTCAGGTCAAACCTATTGAACTATTCAACAATGGAATTGAAGAACCAAGCTTCTCACCATGGAGAGCTCGGGTCTTGTTCTTCAAATAGAAAGGCAAATTGCTCGTAGGTCCATCGACTTTAGAGGCCCCGATAATATCTCTAGTAGAAATCATTACTATCTGCCTCGCATAGACGAATAGGCCGACCAACCGCAAGGAACGAGGTACCCTTCAGGAATTGGACCTGAGATCCGAATATCACCAGTCGCGAGTATTGGAGAAGGATGTCCGAGGACAATCCTCCAAATTCGATGCAGACGCTGCAAGTCCGTAGTGATACCCCTCGGATAGGACCAACCCGCTCGCAGTCTTCATGAACTTAATGAATAGGGTACGTCATTCTTACTGGGATCAGTTTGTCATTATCCTTGAAAATGACTTGCTTATCTACCTTAGTAGTAAGAAGAAAACCAAAAAGAGCAGAAACAACAAACCGTGGGAACAATACGATCAGAGAAGCCTTACCCGAAGTTCTCTAGATACGAGTTTTGGAATTGAAATGTCAAATTCCTAAGACACACTATTATTGATGTGGAAATTCTTGAGGACCCTTTCAATTAATCAAAACTGTAGAGAAATTGTCAGCACCAAAGGCGTCGACGAGAATACGCCGAAATTCTGGGTCTCGCTGACCTACCATCTTAGTTCCTTTAGAACTTCTCACAAATTACGGAACCCCTTACGACTTTGACCCTGAAGGGAGCAACGCTTGACTGGGAAGAGAAGCTAGAGGGAAAAAACCTTTAGAAATCCAGAGTAAGAGACCAAAATCCTATGGAAGCCTCACTTCGGGAAGGCTTAGTACGCTTCGGAAAGCATGGAAAGCTAAAACCAAGATAATTAGGCCCTTCGATATTCTTGTCAGAATCAGCCCTATAACTCGCAACTTCAATCTACCCCGCGAGCTTGGTAAAGTATAGTCTACCCACCACGTCTCGAACATGCAGAAGTATCTATCCGACGAGACTCTTGTAATCCTCCTCGACGAGATCGAGTTCCACAAGAGCCTCACCTTCGTGGAAGAACCGTAGTGACTATGAACCGAGAGGTCAAGCGGACGAAGCAACGCCGCTTCCCACTAGTAAAGGTTCGCTGGAATACTAACCAAGGACCTGGATTCATTTGGGAGGGCGAGAATCAATCGATTAGGAAGTATCCCCACTTCTTGGCCCGATTATTCATGCCTACTCCTTGCCTAAATTCAAATTTCGGGACAAAATTCCCTCTAACAGGGGGATGATGTGACAACCGTCAATTTCCGATCAAGTCAAAGTCAACTAAAGTCAACAAGTCAAACCGGTCGACTCAATTAGCCCGTGGGTACTAGGGCTTACGTTAGGTAATTACTATACAACTCGCTATTCTAATGAGAGATCATAAATTGAGAAGTCTGTACATCTAGATTTCCTTAACCTAAAATCGTGGTAAGTAACGAACCAAACCGATAAAACATTGTTGCATACTCGCTGGGAGTGTGTAAGGTCCATAAACATGGCTTAACGGGGCTTACGGACCTTGCGTTGTGGAGCCAAACACTCACAAATGTCGCACACGAAACCTCTCTCAATCGTTTTCACTCTATCTCTCTTTATCTAAAATCTCTCCCAAATCTCTCTTTATATGAGAAATCTCTCCAAGAATGTGAAATCTCTCCCAAATCTCTCTTTGTATGAGAAATCTCTCCAAGTATGTGAAATCTCTCCCAAATCTCTCTTTGTATGAGAAATCTCTCCAAGAATGTGAAATCTCTCCCAAATCTCTCTTTGTATGTGAAATCTCTCCCAAATCTCTCTCTGTATGATAAATCTCTCTAAGTATGTCAAATCTCTCCAAGAATATGGAATCTCTCCCAAATCTCTCTTCGTATGATAAATGTCTCCAAGTATGTCAAATCTCTCCTAAATCTCTCTCAAAAACCTCTTTTGGTTTTTCGTAATCAATTGAGGTGTCCCGACACTTGACTTGTTGAAAAACCATGCGAAACGGGAAGATACCTTGGAAAATAACCTCTTAGGGCCGGAGTCCTTCTATAGGGATCAAACCCTTCTTAAACCAAGGTCAAAGGAGTCAGGCCGAGGAGACCGCAGCCATCCAAAGCCGCAGCCAAGGAGACCGCAGCCGTCCAGTCGCAGCCAAGGGGACCGCAGCCATCCAGCTGCAACGAGCCTCGCCTTCTGACCGCATCAAGCCTTCGGACCGCAGTCCCTTCTCCTCGGATCCTCCTCAGCAACCGAGCCACTTCGGATTTCACCCTTTTTCACCCGGTTTTCGACCCCAACTCCGTTTTAAGCCCGTTTTTCATCATTTTAACGCGGGATTTTCTCCAAAAATCATATTTTAACATATAAGACCCTAAATATTTATAATATAAACATATTTTTATGAAAATATTTATTTAAGAATAAAATCCATTAAGGGAAATCATGAGGTGGAGTGTGAATCTTGCTATAATATTTGACACAAACAACCACCCCATGTCCATTCCTTTGACCAGCTATTGTACTCCCCACCACTCCTAGTCATGTCATGGTACCTTCTTACTCATTTCCCAGCAAACCCATGTTCAAAGAGCTGGGAAATCCTCTTTCACTCTTCATTTATCTCATTTCTCTCTCATTTCCACCCAAGGAAGAAACACCTTTTCTCTCAAACTTTCGCCCTCAAATTCGAGATTCAAGGCTGATCATCAAGTTTTCTTACACTCGTGGTAAGTATAATTCATCCTCCTTGTGTTAATTACACTTCCCTTTACTCAAAATCATAGATTGCTTACACAAACATCATCACATTCATGTTAGATCTTCGAATCTTCAAGTGATCCTTCAAGTGTTCTTGAGTTGAACACTTCTCATCCTCAACATTCACCCACTGAAATCACTCAAGGTGAGTTCATACCCCTACATTTTCATATTTTCTTAAGTTTTTAGGGGGGGGGGGGCAATACAAGTTAAAACACCAAGAACATAACTAAACTTTTCTAACAGCTTTCATCAGAAAAGTTGGACTCCATTCACGGACTGTTTTGGACAACTTAAACATTTTAGCTTTAAAAGCTCTATTAGGTGAAAATATTTCAAGTTCTTAGCTTTAAAATGACTACTTGCACATCTCCATACGATTTTTCTACAATTTATGGTGATTTTTATAAAACTGTCTGTCATTTCAAACATCAATACGGACCAGTCTGTGATTATGGACTTGTTCACACAAGTTAGAGGTCATTCAAAATCATGAGAAAAATTATGGAGAAGCTAGACTCATTTTCCAGACTCTCAGAATTTTTGGATTCTGATTTGGACCTTTGATGATTTTTCTACAAATTTTATAAGAACAGGGATAGAAAATGATATCAACAGAAAAATACTATCAATTTCATTTCACTTTGTAACATGTTGAGAAAGGTGTATATCTTTATGTGATTATATGTTATTGCAATATATGACATTATTGTCTTAGTATGTAGACATACATCAGTTAACAAATGAAGTTTTCTAGACAAATCATAGAAATAACATTTGTTATAATCAAAGTACATCTAGTACATACAAACATTTGAATAAATTATGTTAAGTATAGTTTATGTACATTACCACTTTTACCCTTTTTTTGATAAACTATAATAGGTATAGTTTATGATACATCACATAACACACTCATACAAAAAGGGTACATTCATACAAAAAGGAATTTTCCATTAACACATTAAACACATTTCGGAAGGTTTTATTCCCACAGAAAAAGGTTTTACACTCACGCACACCACACGTAAACTTGTTAACATAAATTGTGAGACATTCTCTCCCCGTACGTCCGAGTACGGGATCCGAATTCCTGGTAGCTATATCCATATTCTCTTGTAGGGAGAACGTGATAGTTGTGTATAGATCTATATTGGGTTAGACACCCCACACCTGAGTTGCATGCAACAGCTAGACCGGCAGGTCTGTGGTGACAAATGTCATATCAGTTTCGCGACGCCTGAGAAACGTCGTGGCAGGTTCATTCAGTCATAGTATGGTTATAGCGACTCACATAAGAAGTTAAAAACTAATAAAGTTTACGGGAATTTTCATAATCAAAAGGGGTTTTATGACAATTTAAAATCACTTTCTATCTCGATAAGTACGGATATTACTGTACACTTTCGGTCTTGTGATTTAAGACTACACGTCATTCATTACGGGATGTTTCCCTCAAAACAAAAACGGTTTTATGCCGATTTAAAACCACGGTTATATCATTAAGTATGGAAAATACTTGTTTATTCTTGGTTCTGGGATTTAGGACCACATAACTTTATAAAGGAAAATATTGGATTTTTCTTGGTGACACACAACACATTACAAAGAACGGTTTCCAAACTCTTATTCTCAAAAACTTATGAACTCACCAACCTTTGTGGTGACACTTTTTCAAACAACTTGTATTCTCAGGAAATCAGTGAAACAGGAAAAACCAACAGCATTTTGAGGATGGGACGTTGAATGGTCAAACAGTTCATTTTGTCATCATAATGTAATTGATTTGAAACATGTAAACATATACATTGGTGTAACTTTTTCAATTATATTTATGATCGTTGTATTTACTTTGAGCGCTATTATACTCGTTGTGATACTACATGAAGTCCTCCACCCCCGAACGTTTCTGCCATCCTTGGTTTGGGGTGTGACAGATTGGTATCAGAGCATTGTTTATAGTGAACTAAGTATATCGAACCACATAAGATATACAAACTATAAATTCATTGGGACTAAGGTCTCTGATTTAACATTTTCCAAATAACTATACTTTTAGAAATAAGTAGTTTCTTATTAAAAGTATACATGCATGCATACATACTAAGGTCAACATCATGCTAGAACGAAACAAAATCAATGATTGTTGAATGGCACAACTAGGCTTGGGGATGTATAGTCAGGTCTGGGAAGGACATAGCCTGATCAACTATGTCTAACCCATAAGTGATTAGCATATGCCCGAGAATGGTTGTGGTGTTGCAACAAGTCTAAAAACTTACCAATTCTACCTACAAACAAACATTGAAAAGCACAAATCAAACATTAAAATACTATAGGATTATTTTGTAATACTATAACCAACTTATGTGAAAACTAAAGACCCCTATAAGTAATAAATTATAGAGTTAAACGCCTAGTAGTTATCTCTTCCACTCCTATTCTCGCACGTACAACATAGCAAGATCCTACTTACCAGACGACCCCTACTTTTCCAACCAGAGAAATGGTGGATGGTTATGAGAAGAATCAGAAGCGGAACCAGAGGTAATCAATCTTCCATGAATAGCAAGGGTTCCCGCGAACCGTTTCGACTACAATGAACTTGTGCCTCGTTGGGCAACCGTGATCGAGGGTTGAAGTCGACAGCAATGACAGCAACCACCATGTGGAGACCAACGAGGGTGCTATGACCTCAACCACGGGGGACCGACTGACAGAGCCCTCCCGGCGAAGACCCGGCAGATCGCGAACATCGGGGATTAAAACAGGAAGACTACAACCCGATTTCAGAAACTGCGCGCTACTACAGACCCTACCGTCTCACGTACCCGAGACTCGGAATTAGACTACTATTTCCAAGACCAACTCTCTTTTTGGGACCTTATCGCCGCTCATGAAGAGGAAAGAGAGTAACAGGCTAAACACACGGCATCCAAAGAGAGGATGATTGCAGCCAAGTGTCGATTGGCAAAGCTGCAAGATGCATCGACTTTGCCTCAGGCATCACAAGGGATGGATCGTCGTGAGTAGAGTTCATACCACTCACAAGACCTTGTAAATTAGGTTCATGAGTATACGTTGGTGCTACTCTATTATAGGTGAAAGCACAAAACTGCAATTTAAGTGGTCATACTAATCGAGAGATTTAGTTGTTATCAAAACTTTTCCTTGCATGGAGGTGAGACAGACCTGCATCGAGGTCAAAAATGTTCGCTGAAACCACAATTACTAGAATCATATTAAAAATATGGGCTTAGGACCTAGTTTGGGTCAAATTACAAGGTTTCACTTGGATACAGAACTACTAAAACACACGATTTTATCATATAAAGACTCTCGTTATGAACTATTTACAGAACACCCTTAACAACCGAATTACGTCACAAATTGATATAAGATAAACTTAGTTAGAAAACTCGCGACGTATAGCCATTCTAAAGACTCATTTCCGTCTTACCGTTAAACATTTTGGCTGAGAGGTTCCTTCTTCGTAGACCTATGGGGTGCGATCATACCAGCAGTAATGCATCGGATCCCATCAAAACTCCTCAGCTAAGTGTGTTTGGATAAACATGATTCTAAGATGAGTAAAGCTTAACGCCCATATGAAACCTACTCGTACCCACTACCATAACTCCGTCTCAGGAACGTTAGATGAAACACTAAGAATAGTACAACAATGTGCAAAATTTATATATGCGAATATGAATCGTAAGAATGCACTTGAGATAATTATCCCCACTCACAAAGTCGTGTTCATCGTGAAACACGAGCCAAAGTCATAGAACTCCGAGTACGCCAGAGGGTGTACGAAAGGCACATGCTTGATATAAAGCGGCAACTGGCTGAACTGTGGGTACACCAGAGGGATGACCGCCACCAGTAGTAGATGCCTTACTTTCTTTCCCTGCTAAAAAGAAATAGTTTTCCTATCTATGTCCTATGTGGTATTTTCTATGAAACTATCTTGTATTGTGGGTACTTTTAGTTAGGCCTTTAGGCGGCCAAAACTCTCCTACTCCCGATGTGATGTAAGACCCCCTACAAGGTCAATTTTCCCTAGCCTGTTACATCTTAAACATCAATGACATTGTCAGTCGACTAAATTATGTGTCACTCCTTGTTCAAATACTTCCATCATACTATCATAGGAGTCTATCTGAAACCCACTCTAGTCAAGTTGTTGGACTAGGGTAATTTAGCTCCGGGATCGTTCCCAATTCTCTTTCAAAGGTTGGATCATGTTATTCACCAACCAATGGAACCCGGTTTGAACGACAAACGTCATGACACCATTCTACGAACTCATTTCTACTCCGTAATAGGACTGCATCATAGGTATGTAGGTCAATCCTTCAAGAACATATTATTACTCTATAGGTGAACGGTTGAAATACATCTAGGTTCAACAATGACCTTTACTAGGAATTCTAGTTCTTGAAGGGGGAGCAATAAGAATGTTATTATTATGATTTCCTCACTTATACATTCCACAGTTATATATAACGAAGACCTGGTAGACAATAGAATGTGAGATTTCTAACTTAGTTTCTTTTCCTCGTTAGGATGTGAAACTAAAGTAGAATCACACATTTTACTATCCGCCCAGTTTTGGTTATATCATAATGTGTATAAGTTAAGTTTTCATGTACAATAACACATCTCTTAGTCAGAATCAAAATAATATAGAGTCAACCTTGGTCACTCATGAACTCCTTGTCTTTCGTGTTGCAAAATCATGTCATCATCCGCAAATAGTCAGCCGATCAATGAAGCCCTTATCCTTCATATAGACGCCGCCACATTCCAAGCCGCAGTAACAGCTGTCGTGACAGCTGTCCTTGCAAACCTCAATGTTGGAAACGTAATCATGACTAGCAAAGGAATTGAAAATTCCGATCGATGTATCGATCCAGGAAGCCACCAAAGGGCAACAGTCACGAACGTACAAAGTTGTAAAACCAAGAGGAGGAAAAAAAATCGTCGAGCTCGAAAGGAGTGCCAACGATCCCGAAGACTTGCCATGCAACAACAGCGAGTGGCAACTCCTGCCACTTCAGCACCAGCACAACCCATTCCTCAAGTCCCTGGCATCGGGACCAACCCTGCACACAAAGGTGGTGGTAAAACCAGACCCCATAAAAGGAAATTTTCGAAATGGATGAACGAGGAAGGCACCCGTATCCACGTAACTCTGACTAAACACCTCACTTCCACCACCAATGCTAGTACAAGCCAGATATGTCACCAATGCGGCGAAATAGGACACCTCAAAAAGGACTATCTAATAATAAAGAACTCCAGCGCAGACGGGAAGATACTAAGGATCACTGCCGCAGGAGAAACTACTTCAGACCCCGTTAAAAATATCTAAGGCATTCGTTGTAACATACTCATAAACTGTTTAAAACTAGTGCAACTAGAGTCTTATCTTTTGCAAGACCCCGTCAGTAAAGGGACCCTCGTGCTGTGTATACTCGCCTTTTGTAATATACCGAGTTCGCAACAATAGTCTTGTAGTAAATCTATACAACTGTAACTCTATTAAAAGTTGCATAGTTGTGTTTTGTCTGTAACACCTTTGTGATCAAATTGTAAAACCCCGAGATTCAGGTACATTTCCTTCACCTTTGTTCTTTGTTGATTGGTCATGATTAGTCCTTGAGTGGAGGGTTATAGCAAGTGAGTACACTGGGCGTACCAAAGGGGTATGCTGTGCGTACTCATGCGCTTAAGTTGGACGCGGAGTCGCCAAGGTACGCTGGGCGTACCCAGAGTTACGTCGGGCGTACCCGTCCTAGATGTAAAAACCCTAATCCGTCTTGTGCACTATTTAAAGGGCTCTAAGGTTCATTTCTCAGCCTCCATATCAGTGAGTGAAACCCTAAAAAAGAGCATCCCATCGTCCTTAGTGTGTCAGAGTGTTGTTGGAGCTATTTGTGCTTTGGTGACTTAGTGAAGGAGAAGGAAATGAGCTCTTGGAAGCTAAAGCTTGAGGTGCTATTTTGAATCTGAGATCTACAGAGAAAAGGGATACACTTGGAGGTATAAAGTTCAAAACTTTCCTCTTCTTTTGGTTGTTGTTGCATGTGCCATTTTTAGGGCTAAAAACCCCAAAGGTGGAGACTTTATTAGTGTAAAGTACTCCATGGTCCGAGATCTGTCCCTTTTCAGTGGTATTAGTGATTTAGAACCATAAAGTTTCCATCTTGGATGTTAGTTTGAGGTCATGCTTGTGTAATAAGCCTTCTAGAGTTAAAGGATGGAACATTATTGGGGTTGGTGACTTGTTCAGCCATGCAAAGGCTTAAAGTCATCAACTTTATGGATTAAGAGGCTTACATGTGGTCAGATCTAGAATTTGGACGTGGGTCTTAACTGTTTAAGACCTCAAGAGCTAAGGGGATGAAGCAGGGGAGTACGTCGGGCGTAATCCCAGTACGCGCCGCGTACTGGGTGGCGTTCCCCGATTCTGAGATGCAGCCGGGTACGCTCCGCGTACACATCCGGTACGCGCAGCATAACCCGGAAAGTTGACTTTTTGTTGACTTTTAGGGTATGGTCTATTGTGGGGCCTTTTGGGTTATGAGAGGGGTAAAATGGTCTTTTACCCTTCTGAGAGTGTCATAAGAGAGCATAGTCTAGCCTTTGAGAGTTATATTAAATAGAATATTTATTTCATATGATTAGGCGGAGGCTAGGCCAGCGCTTACCGAGTCAGAGATTTACCGAAATACCCGAGGTGAGTCTTCTCACTATACTTTACCTAGTGTGGTAATAGAGTTATGTCACAGAGTACTATAGAGTTCTATGCCAGTGTATTTGCATGTTATTTATGTGTTGTGATTTATTATGATATGTGATATGCATGATTCAGAGTTACAGAGTTGGGACTTTCGGGTCCCTAGAGTTAGGGTCAGAGGGCCCACAGAGAGTTTGGGTTGGAGGGCCCCACTGAGACACATTGACCAGAGGGTCGGCAGAGTTACAGCCTCGAGTGGCTATTATGTGTTAGAGTGGTATTTTGGGGAACTCACTAAGCTTATGCTTACAGTGTTATGTGTTATGTGTTTCAGGTACCAGTGATGACCGCGGGAAGGCGCCGACTTGATTCGTACACACACATGGGATTTTATGTATTTTGATCTTGGGAGATATTTTGTGAAACAAAGACATGATACTATAACTTTTTATGAATGAATGAGTTTGTAAAAATGTGTTTGAAAATGTGAAAAATTGTTTTAATTTTTATGGTGTTACAAGTTGGTATCAGAGCCTAGGTTTGAGGGATTCGGGTGCACCTTCGGGCGTATCTGAACTCAAACTGAGGATTTGAGGAAATTTTGATAATAAAACAAGTTTTCAAAAGAAGAACTTACAAGACAAACAAAGTAGAGTCGTGTGTACGAACAGCCAGCGCCCGAACGGTGATTTCCCAAAATACCATTATTATAAGTGTTATAAGATATGATGTGATATGTTATATGCTGAGCTATGATATGCATGATAGAGTAGACTAGGTATTCTTATTAGGACTAGAGTGGCCTGATATGTGATGCCTGAGTCTAGGAGTCTTGCTGCTAGGAATACTTCAGAGTGTTTAGGTAGCAGCGAGGAGGTTGTGAGAGATCTGCTAGCGAGTATCATATGATTAGAGAGAGTAGAGTACTTGGGACTTGGGACTATGGGAGGAGGACTTGGGGTGAATGTTGATGCGGTGTGGACGGTAGTATTGGGCCCGTACTACTGAAGACACTAGGTCAGTGCACAGTCCAAGTAAGAATCCTTGGAGTACCAAGGGACAAGTAGGGTGGAGTATTCAAGTGTGAGTATACTCGAGCAAGTCCCTGATATTTATTCTTGTGTTGTATTTCGGAGAGAGGGAGATCATGGTTGGGACGGGCCACACACTAGGGACCAGCGGTACGAGTGATGAGGAGATCCATAGGATCATCCAGGAGGAGGTGGTTGCGGCCATCAGGGCAGAGATACCAGAGATGTTCGGGTCTATCAAGACCACGCTGATAGAGACATTTGATGAGAAGTATGCTGCTCTTTCTGAGGTTGCTGTTGTTGCGGCCACTGCAGCTATAGCTGCGACGAGGCCGCAAGGTGGTGATACATTGATGTTCCGAGAGTTCAGCAACACAAAACCACTGGAGCTTGACGGGACCCAGGACCCGATTGCGGAGATGAGATGGATTTCAGACATAGAGGGGTGTTTCTTTACTTGCTCATCTCCAGAGCGTTTGAGAGTCCGGTTCGCGCTGAACCAGGTTCGCTTGGGAGCGAAGGATTGGTGGAAGTTTGTGACGGCGCACTATACGCTTGCTGAGCTTGCAGCAGTGACCTGGGAGAGGTTCACTGCTATGTTTCGAGATAAGTACATTCCCCAGGCGGAGAGGGAGCGTTTGGCCCAGGAGTTTCTGACCCTCAAGCAGGGTACTGAGTCTGTAACGGTGATTACGAGGATGTTTCATGAGCGGGCGATGTTCTGCCCAAAGCACGTGTCCTCCGAGCAGGCATGTATGAGCCGATATCTAAGCATTTTGAGGAGGGATATACGAGAGTTCGTGGCGAACTTGACATACCAGACATTTGCCGAGCTTCAGGCAAATGCCCGGAAGAGGGAGATAAAGTTGGAGACCCAGGCTAGGGAGGAGGCTGAGTCTCAAGGGAGGGATCAGCGACCAGTGCAGCCCCAGCCGGTAGCCAAGCGGGCCAAGCCCGCTGATTCGAGATTAGGGAACCAGAGGGGCCGCACTTGTGGCAAGTGTGGCAAGAGCCATGATGGGGTGTGCAGAGCAGGGTCTTGCTACAAATGTGGCAAGGAGGGGCATATGGCCAAGGACTACCCCAAGGGGTTTGTAGTATGTTTTCACTGCAACCAGACTAGACACCGGAAGGCAGAGTGTCCGTAGCTGCAGGGATCAGCACATGGAGCATCTCAGGGATCTGCCCCTGCTTCCATCAGAGCTACAGCGAGCCGGCCAGTGAAGGCCGGGGCACCGAAGGCACGAGGGAGAGCTTTTCAGTTGACCGCAGAGGAGGTCCGCACAACGCCCGATGTCGTGGCTGGTATGTATTCTTTCGTGTATTTATTTTGATTTTGAGATATTGTGCTTATATTATGTTATGCGTAGGTACTTTTCTTGTGAGTTTTGTACCTGCTTTGGTGTTATCTGACTCGGGTGCAAGTCGGTCTTTTGTATCTTTGGCTTTTAGTCAGCACATCAGTGTTAGTCGTGAGGCGTTGAGTCGACCTCTGAGAGTTTCCATAGCTAATGAAAGGGTGATATATGCCAAAGAGGTGATCCGAGGATGCGTACTCGAGATTTTTGGTGTTGAGTTCCCGATTGATTTAGTTCCTATTGCGATGGGAGATGTTTGTGTCATCGTGGGCATGGACTGGTTGAGCAAATTCAGAGCACTTATCGACTGCGAGCTATAACTGGTGACCATACGAGACCCTAGTGGGGAATTTCTTACGGTGTACGGCGAGGGTACACGTTCTGGGTCAGCATTTTGTTCGGCCGCTAGAGTGAGACAGTGTCTACAGCAGGGCTGTAAGGGCTTTGTAGCGTATGTGATGGATACGCGGGTTGATTCAGAGAGACTGTGGTCAGTTGATGAGGTTCCGATAGTGCGTGAGTTCCCGGACGTATTTCCAGAGGAGTTGTCGGGCGTGCCTCCCGTGAGGCAAGAGGAGTTCAGTATCGATTTGGTTCCGGGGGTCGCGCTTATTGCCAAGGTACCCTATCGCCTTGCACCTCCAGAGATGCAGGAGTTATCCTCGCAACTTCAGGAGTTGCTGGGAAAGGGGTTTATTCGGCCGAGCAGCTCTCCGTGGGGAGCGCCTATCCTTTTTATCAAGAAAAAGGATGGTTCACACCGGATGTGCATTGATTACCGTGAGTTGAACAAGCTGACATCGATGATTTGTTAGATCAGTTGCAGGGAGCATCTTGGTTCTCCAAGATCGATTTGAGGTCTGGGTATCATCAGGTAAGGGTGCGAGATGAGGACATACAGAAGACAGCGTTTAGGACTCGTTATGCGCATTACGAGTTTGTGGTGATGCCTTTCGGACTCACCCATGCCTCGGCAGTGTTCATGGACCTCATGAACAGAGTGTACAGGCCGATGTTGGATCGCTCGGTGATCGTATTCATCGACGACATTTTGGTGTATTCGAGATCTAGAGAGCAGCATGAGGAGCATTTGAGGGAGATCCTCAGAGTTCTGAGATCGGAGAGGCTTTATGCCAAATTCTCCAAATTTGATTTCTGGTTGCGAGAGGTCCAGTTCCTAGGGCACCTCGTTAACCATAAAGGGATATTAGTCGACCCGGCCAAGGTTGAGGCAGTGATGAGTTGGGAGGTGCCGAGGTCACCCTCCGAGATCAGGAGTTTCTTAGGGTTGGCAGGCTATTATCGGAGATTTTTCAGGGATTTCTCCAAGATCGTCGTTCCACTCACCAGGTTGACCTGGAAGGGTGTCGCTTTTTCATGGGGCCCCGAGCAGCATGCCTCCTTCGAGACACTTCGCTAGAGGCAATGCGAAGCCCCGGTGTTAGCCCTCCCAGAGGGAATGGAGGACTTTGTGGTGTATTGTGATGCGTCGATCTTGGGGTTGGGAGCGGTGCTGATCCAGAGAGGGCATGTGATAGCATACGCATCGAGGCAGCTGAAGCCTCATGAGACGAGGTATCCCACCCACGATCTAGAGTTGGGGACAGTGGTGTTCGCCCTCAAGAGTTGGCGTCACTATCTGTATGGGGTTCGGTGTACGATATACACGGACCACAAGAGCTTGAAGTATTTGATGGATCATCCCAACCTAAATATGCGGCAAAGGAGGTGGTTGGACGTGGTCAAGTATTATGATTGTGAGATCCTGTACCACCCAGGCAAGGCTAATGTTGTAGTCGATGCACTGAGCCGCAGGGCGGAGAGCGCCCCATTGCGAGATGTATGTTTGAGATTGACCGTGATGGCTCCGGTGTTGGACACCATTCGTAGGGCACAGGCTGAGGCCGTGAGATCAGAAAACCAGAAGAGAGAGCGAGTTGTCGGGTTGGTATCGGAGTTCGTTACCAATAGCAAGGGGCTTATGACATTTCAGGGTCGTATCTAGGTGCCGTTCGTGGGAGGGACGTGTACCATTTTGATGGAAGAGGCTCATCGGTCGAAGTTCTCGATCCATCCTGGGGCCACTAAGATGTAATTTGGGTGATTGTGGACAGGTTGACAAAGAGCGCCCAATTCCTTGCTATCAGTGAGAGCTCTTCTGCAGAGAAGTTGGCAGAGATGTACGTGAGGGAAGTGGTATCGCGGCATGGAGTGCCGATCTCGATTGTCTCAGACCGAGATATGTGTTTCACTTCCAGATTCTGGAAGAAATTTCATGAGGAATTGGGTACTAGGCTGCATTTTAGTACCGCATACCACCCCCAGACTGACGGACAGAGCGAGCAGACGATTCAGACGCTCGAGGATATGCTCCGGGCATGTGTGCTGGATTTCGGTGGGAGTTAGGACATGTATTTTCCCTTGGAAGAGTTTTCCTACAACAACATCCATCATTCGAGCATTGGTATGCCACCCTTTGAGCTGTTGTATGGGAGAAGGTGTCGGACCCCCATTTGTTGGGGAGAGGTCGGGCAGCGTGTTATGGGTAGTACCGAGATCGTGCTTCAGACGAGTGAGTAGATATAGCAGGACAGGCAGAGGTTATTGACCACTCAGAGTCGTCAGAAGAGTTATGCGAACAGGCGCCGGTCCGAGCTCGAGTTCCAGGTCGGCGAATTTGTTCTCCTGAAGGTCTCTCCTTGGAAAGGAGTGATCCGATTCAGGAAGAGGGGCAAGTTGGGGCCCCGATATATCAGTCCTTTTCGGGTGATCGCAAGGGTAGGCAGGGTAGCCTACCGGTTGGAGCTACCTGCAGAGAGCTGGGTCAGATCCATGACACTTTCCACTTATCGCAGTTGCGAAAGTGTATAGCCGATGAGTCGGCAGTGGTACCATTGGAGGATATTCAGGTGGATATGAGCCTAAATTATGCTGAGAGACCGGTGGCAATCAGGGATCGGATGATCAAGATTTTGAGGAACAAGGAAGTACCTTTGGTTTTGGTTCAGTGGCAACATAGGAAGGGGTCCAAGATGACTTGGGAATCAGAGTCAGAGAAGCGAGGGCAGCAGCCAAAGTTGTTCGAGGAATGAGACTTCGGGGGCGAAGTCTGGTTCTAGTGGGGGAGAATTGTAACACCCCGAGATTCAGGTATATTTCCTTCACCCTTGTTCTTTGTCGATTGGTCATGATTAGTCCTTGAGTGGAGGGTTATAGCAAGTGAGTTTGCTGGGCATACACAAGGGGTACGTTGCGCGTACTCATGCGCTTAAGTTGGACGCGGAGTCGCCAAGGTACGCTGGACGTACCCAGAGTTACGTCGGGCGTACCCGGCCCAGATGCAAAAACCCTAATCCGTCTTGTGCACTATTTAAAGGGTGCTAAGGCTCATTTCTCAACGTCCATATCAGTGAGTGAAACCCTAAAAGAGAGCCTCCCATCGTCCTTAGTGTGTGAGAGTGTTGTTGGAGCTATTTGTACTTTGGTGACTTAGTGAAGGAGAAGGAAAGGAGCTCTTGGAAGCTAAAGCTTGAGGTGCCATTTTGGATCTGAGATCTACATAGAAAAGGCCTACACTTGGAGGTATAAAGTTCAAAACTTTCCTCTTCTTTGGGTTGTTGTAGCATGTACCATTTTAAGGGCTAAAAACCCCAAAGGTGGAGACTTTATGAGTGTAAAGTACTCCATGGTCCGAGATTTGTCCCTTTTCAGTGGTATTAGTGATTTAGAACCATAAAGTTTCCATCTTGGATGTTAGTTTGAGGTAATGCTTGTGTAATAAGCCTTCTAGAGTTAAAGGATGGAACATTATGGGGGTTGGTGACTTGTTCAGCCATGCAAAGGCTTAAAGTCATCAACTTTATGGATTAAGAGGTTTAGATGTGGTCAAATCCAGAATTTGGACGTGGGTCTTAACTGTTTAAGACCTCATGAGCTAAGGGGCTGAAGAAGGGGAGTACGATGGGCGTAATCCCAGTACGCGCCACGTACTGGGTGGTGTTCCCCGATTCTAAGATGCAGTCGGGTACGCTCCGCGTACACATCTGGTACGCGCAGCGTAACCCGGAAAGTTGACTTTTAGTTGACTTTTAGGGTGTGGTCTATTGTGGGGCCTTTTGAGTTATGAGAGGGGTAAAATGGTCTTTTACTCTTCTGAGAGTGTCATAAGAGAGCATAGTCTAGCCTTTGAGAGTTATATTAAATAGAGTATTTATTTCATATGATTAGGCGGAGGCTAGGCCAGCGTTCACCGAGTCAGAGATTTACCGAAATACCCGAGGTGAGTCTTCTCACTATACTTTACCTAGTGTGGTAATAGAGTTATGTGACAGAGTACTATAGAGTTATATGCCAGTGTATTTGCATGTTATTTATGTGTTGTGATTTATTGTGATATGTGATATGCATGATTCAGAGTTACAGAGTTGGGACTTTCGGGTCCCTAGAGTTAGGGCCAGAGGGCCCACAGAGAGTTGGGGCTGGAGGGCCCCACTAAGACACATGGACCAGAGGATCGACAGTGTTACAGCCTCGAGTGGCTATTATGTGTTAGAGTGGTATTTTGGGGAACTCACTAAGCTTATGCTTACAGTGTTATGTGTTATGTGTTTCAGGTACCAGTGATGACCGCGGGAAGGCGCTGGCTTGATTCATACACACACATGGGATTTTATGTATTTTGATCTTGGGAGATATTTTGTGAAACAAAGACATGATACTATGACTTTTTATGAATGAATGAGTTTGTAAAAATGTGTTTGAAAATGTGAAAAATTGTTTTAATTTTTACGGTGTTACACAAATCTAGTGCCTTTATTTCAAGTGACTCTGATTTTTTTATCATACGACTGGAGTCCATTCGATCCTGACAATACCAGTTTCGTGCGTAAATCTCTTCCTCCGAAATCATCTTTCTAGCGAAGCCGTCATTCCAGAACTCCGAAGTACTCATGCGTAGAGTACCTCAGGTTTCTTATCCTTTTCCGAAGAAACCTCAACAAACCTCCCTGAAGTACCACTCGGGTAGTGTGTTAAGTTCAATCCAAAGACCTGTACGGTTAATCTATCGCCGAAGAATGTATACACAAGGGTGGTATATAACCAAGGTTCTACAAGCTTAGAATTAATGGTTCCCCTTTTACTCTTTTCCTCGTTGGTATGTGAGCTTAAGGAAGAATCATTTATTCAATTACCTTTTTCAATCTTAATTATATATGACTCTAGTAACCAGATCGCCCTACAGTCTAACCCCCCCTATCGAGCTAAAAGAACTGTCAGGTCAAACCTATTGAACTATTCAACAATGGAATTGAAGAACCAAGCATCTCACCATGGAGAGCTCCGGTCTTGTTCTTCAAATAGAAAGGCAAATTGCTCGTAGGTCCATCGACTTCAGAGGCCCCGATAATATCTCTAGTAGAAATCATTACTATCTGCCTCGCATAGACGAATAGGCCGACCAACCGCAAGGAACGAGGTACCCTTCAGGAATTGGACCTGAGATCCGAATATCACCAGTCGCGAGTATTGGAGAAGGATGTCCGAGGACAATCCTCCAAATTCGATGCAGACGCTGCAAGTCCGTAGTGATACCCCTCGGATAGGACCAACCCGCTAGCAGTCTTCATGAACTTAATGAATAGGGTACGCCATTCTTACTGGGATCAGTTCGTCATTATCCTTGAAAATGACTTGCTTATCTACCTTAGTAGTAAGAAGAAAACCAAAAAGAGCAGCTACAACAAACCGTGGGAACAATACGATCAGAGAAGCCTTACCCGAAGTTCTCTAGATACGAGTTTTGGAATTGAAATGTCAAATTCCTAAGACACACTATTATTGATGTGGAAATTCTTGAGGACCCTTTCAATTAATCAAAATTGTAGAGAAATTGTCAGCACCAAAGGCGTCGACGAGAATACGCCGAAATTCTGGGTCTCGCTGACCTACCATCTTAGTTCCTTTAGAACTTCTCACAAATTACGGAACCCCTTACGACTTTGACCCTGAAGGGAGCAACCCTTGACTGGGAAGAGAAGCTAGAGGGAAAAAACCTTTAGAACTCCAGAGTAAGAGACCAAATTCCTATGGAAGCCTCACTTCGGGAAGGCTTAGTACGCTTCGGAAAGCATGGAAAGCTAAAACCAAGATAATTAGGCCCTTCGATATTCTTGTCAGAATCAGCCCTATAACTCGCAACTTCAATCTACCCTGCGAGCTTGGTAAAGTATAGTCTACCCACCACGTCTCGAACATGCAGAAGTATCTATCCGACGAGACTCTTGTAATCCTCCTCGACGAGATTGAGTTCCACAAGAGCCTCACCTTCGTGGAAGAACCGTAGTGACTATGAACCGAGAGGTCAAGCGGACGAAGCAACGCCGCTTCACACTAGTAAAGGTTCGCTGGAATACTAACCAAGGACCTGGATTCACTTGGGAGCGCGAGAATCAATCGATTAGGAAGTATCCCCACTTCTTGGCCCGATTATTCATGCCTACTCCTTGCCTAAATTCAAATTTCGGGACAAAATTCCCTCTAACAGGGGGATGATGTGACAACCGTCAATTTCCGATCAAGTCAAAGTCAACTAAAGTCAACAAGTCAAACCGGTCGACTCAATTAGCCGTGGGTACTAGGGCTTACGTTAGGTAATTACTATACAACTCGCTATTCTAATGAGAGATCATAAATTGAGAAGTCCGTACATCTAGATTTCCTTAACCTAAAACCGTGGTAAGTAACGAACCAAACCGATAAAACATTGTTGCATACTCGCTGGGAGTGTGTAAGGTCCATAAACATGGCTTAACGGGGCTTACGGACCTTGCGTTGTGGAGCCAAACACTCACAAATGTCGCACACGAAACCTCTCTCAATCGTTTTCACTCTATCTCTCTTTATCTAAAATCTCTCCCAAATCTCTCTTTGTATGAGAAATCTCTCCAAGAATGTGAAATCTCTCCCAAATCTCTCTTTGTATGAGAAATCTCTCCAAGTATGTGAAATCTCTCCCAAATCTCTCTTTGTATGAGAAATCTCTCCAAGAATGTGAAATCTCTCCCAAATCTCTCTTTGTATGTGAAATCTCTCCCAAATCTCTCTTTGTATGAGAAATCTCTCTAAGAATGTGAAATCTCTCCCAAATCTCTCTTTGTATGTGGAATCTCTCCCAAATCTCTCTCTATATGATAAATCTCTCCAAGTATGTCAAATCTCTCCAAGAATATGGAATCTCTCCCAAATCTCTCTTCGTATGATAAATGTCTCCAAGTATGTCAAATCTCTTCTAAATCTCTCTCAAAAACCTCTTTTGGTTTTTTGTAATCAATTGGGGTGTCCCGACACTTGACTTGTTGAAAAACCATGCGAAACGGGAAGATACCTTGGAAAATAACCTCTTAGGGTCGGAGTCCTTCTATAGCGATCAAACCCTTCTTAAACCAAGGTCAAAGGAGTCAGGCCGAGGAGACCGCAGCCATCCAAAGCCGCAGCCAAGGAGACCGCAGCCGTCCAGTCGCAGCCAAGGGGACCGCAGCCATCCAGCTGCAACGA
This sequence comes from Lactuca serriola, assembly GCF_051521515.1. Lineage (NCBI taxonomy): Eukaryota > Viridiplantae > Streptophyta > Magnoliopsida > Asterales > Asteraceae > Lactuca > Lactuca serriola. The sequence continues at coordinate 92,228,614 of NC_136410.1, forward strand.
GCCTCGCCTTCTGACCGCATCAAGCCTTCGGACCGCAGTCCCTTCTCCTCGGATCCTCCTCAGCAACCGAGCCACTCCGGTTCCAAGGTTGCTGATGACCGCACCCTTGCCCAGAACTTCGGATTTCACCCTTTTTCACCCGGTTTTCGACCCCAACTCCGTTTTAAGCCCGTTTTTCATCATTTTAACGCGGGATTTTCTCCAAAAATCATATTTTAACATATAAGACCCTAAATATTTATAATATAAACATATTTTTATAAAAATATTTATTTAAGAATAAAATCCATTAAGGGAAATCATGAGGTGGAGTGTGAATCTTGCTATAATATTTGACACAAACAACCACCCCATGTCCATTCCTTTGACCAGCTATTGTACTCCCCACCACTCCTAGTCATGTCATGGTACCTTCTTACTCATTTCCCAGCAAACCCATGTTCAAAGAGCTGGGAAATCCTCTTTCACTCTTCATTTATCTCATTTCTCTCTCATTTCCACCCAAGGAACAAACACCTTTTCTCTCAAACTTTCTCCCTCAAATTCGAGATTCAAGGCTGATCATCAAGTTTTCTTACACTCGTGGTAAGTATAATTCATCCTCCTTGTGTTAATTACACTTCCCTTTACTCAAAATCATAGATTGCTTACACAAACATCATCACATTCATGTTAGATCTTCGAATCTTCAAGTGATCCTTCAAGTGTTCTTGAGTTGAACACTTCTCATCCTCAACATTCACCCACTGAAATCACTCAAGGTGAGTTCATACCCCTACATTTTCATATTTTCTTAAGTTTTTAGGGGGGGCGGGGGCGATACAAGTTAAAACACCAAGAACATAACTAAACTTTTCTAACAGCTTTCATCAGAAAAGTTGGACTCCATTCACGGACTGTTTTGGACAACTTAAACATTTTAGCTTTAAAAAATCTATTAGGTGAAAATATTTCAAGTTCTTAGCTTTAAAATGACTACTTGCACATCTCCATACGATTTTTCTACAATTTATGGTGATTTTTACAAAACTGCCTATCATTTCAAACATCAATCCGGACTAGTCTGTGATTATGGACTTGTTCACACAAGTTAGAGGTCATTCAAAATCATGAGAAAAATTATGGAGAAGCTAGACTCATTTTCCAGACTCTCAGAATTTTTGGATTCTGATTTGGACCTTTGATGATTTTTCTACAAATTTTATAAGAACAGGGATAGAAAATGATATCAATAGAAAAATACTATCAATTTCATTTCACTTTGTAACATGTTGAGCAAGGTGTATATCTTTATGTGATTATATGTTATTGCAATATATGACATTATTGTCTTAGTATGTAGACATACATTAGTTAACAAATGAAGTTTTCTAGACAAATCATAGAAATAACATTTGTTATAATCAAAGTACATCTAGTACATACAAACATTTGAATAAACTATGTTAAGTATAGTTTATGTACATTACCACTTTTACCCTTTTTTTGATAAACTATAATAGGTATAGTTTATGATACATCACATAACACACTCATACAAAAAGGGTACATTCATACAAAAAGGAATTTTCCATTAACACATCAAACACATTTCGGAAGGTTTTATTCCCACAGAAAAAGGTTTTACACTCACGCACACCACACGTAAACTTGTTAACATAAATTATGAGACATTCTCTCCCCGTACGTCCGAGTACGGGATCCGAATTCCTGGTAGCTATATCCAGAGTCTCTTGTAGGGAGAACGTGATAGTTGTGTATAGATCTATATTGGGTTAGACACCCCACACCTGAGCTGCATGCAACAGCTAGACCGGCAGGTCTGTGGTGACAAATGTCATATCAATTTTGCGACGCCTGAGAAACGTCGTGGCAGGTTCATTCAGTCATAGTATGGTTATAGCAACTCACATAAGAAGTTAACAACTCATAAAGTTTACGGGAATTTTCATAATCAAAAGGGGTTTTATGACAATTTAAAATCACTTTCTATCTCGATAAGTACGGATATTACTATACACTTTCGGTCTTGGTATTTAAGACTACACGTCATTCATTACGGGATGTTTCCCTCAAAACAAAAAGGGTTTTATGCCGATTTAAAACCACGGTTATATCATTAAGTATGGAAAATACTTGTTTATTCTTGGTTCTGGGATTTAGGACCACATAACTTTATAAAGGAAAATATTGGATTTTTCTTGGTGACACACAACACATTACAAAGAACGGTTTCCAAACTCTTATTCTCAAAAACTTATGAACTCACCAACCTTTGTGTTGACACTTTTTCAAACAACTTGTATTCTCAGGAAATCAGTGAAACAGGAAAAACCAACAGCATTTTGAGGATGGGACGTTGAATCATCAAACAGTTCATTTTTTCATCATAATGTAATTGATTTGAAACATGTAAACATATACATTGGTGTAACTTTTTCAATTATATTTATGATGGTTGTATTTACTTTGAGCACTATTATACTCGTTGTTGTGATACTACATGAAGTCCTCCACCCCCGGACGTTTCCGCCATCCTTGGTTTGGGGGTGTGACATATATATAAGGGTTTCAGCCGAGCTCAAGTAAGTTTTCCCAAATTACCCATACATGTTATGTGGTATGCTTGAATCTGTGAATCTGTGAATCGCATGCTAGTTAGGGCTAAGGATTTGCTAAGCTTTTGCATGATAGAATGCTACGAGAGATGCCTTTGTATGCATGTTGTTTGAGCTTTTAGACTTGCATGCTAATACTAATCAGTCAGTGATAGGATGGCCTGATTAGGTTATGCTTGGTTTCGATACTTGATGCTCGATTGCTGCTTGCTTTGTGCTTTTAGGAGTTCTAACTGGCTTCAACTAACTAGTAAACGAATATTCTAAGTTACATATTATGGGAACTAAATAATTTTAGAAGGTTAGGTTTTAACTCTTTTGTGCAGCTCTTGTTTGAGTCCAACCATTGTAGTATGAGACCTTTCATTTGAAGAATTATCTAGTTTTAAGTGATATGTGATGGTATTCATGGGCTAGTTAGAGGAAGTTAGCGAGAGTTCCTTCTGCAACTGATGGAGGAGAGTGGTATGGAGTTTTCCCTAGGAAAACCTAGGATGAGATATAGTGTTGGGAGCCTTATCTGTGAGGGAAGGTGGTACGGTTATAGAGTGACTTAGTTTACCTAAGGCACTTCTTGAGGAAAATACGGATAGATGTGGAAGGTAGTATGGGCTCGTAGTACTGGAAGTAGATGATCCGTGTGTGTGTGTGTGTGTGTGTATATATATATATATATATATATATATATATATATATATTCCATGTGTAATCTGATGGTTTGCATGATCTATTTTCTGTATGGTGGTATTGCAAGGCAAACCCACTAGCAGTTCTGGTGCTAGGGAAGGCTCGGGCTCAAGGGCTAGAGTCGGGAAGCTCGATGAGCAGACTAGGGAGTTTATCTCGTCTGAGATTACGCACAGCATTCTTGATCAGACTCTTGTGATCTTCGGCGCGGTCAGGGAAGGTATCCTGGAGGTTCTGGACGAGCGGTTAAGCGCCTTTTGTGTAGAGATAACGGCTTTGGTTGGTACGCGTTCCTTGACATTCAGGGATTTTTGAGCTTGTGGAGCTTTAGACTATAACGGGGTGAAGGATCCCATAGCGAGTCGACGATGGTTAGAATATGTTGCTAACGCCTTTCGCACCAGTCGTTGTCCTGAGGGGGACAAGGTCAGACTAGGCTCATGTCTCCTCAAGAACAAAGCCCAAGATGGGTGGGAGGAGGTTGGTTATGTAGTGGGTGACGATGCGGTTGACGTGATGACATGGATGATTTCTCAGACAGGTTCCGAGTGGAGTTTGCACTAGTAATTGAGCTGTAACAACTGGCGCAGGAGTTTTAGGATCTCCGATAGGCTATTGAGATGGTGGCCAAGATCCCCGCTATGTTCAGGGAATGGGTGCTTCTAGTTCTGCAGTATGTGGCAGATGATGTGATGAAGAAGGCTCGATATCATGAGATGCTGAGGAGCAGAATTCGGCAATTTGCGAGTCGATCCAACTACAAGACGTTGGAGGATATGATATCTCGAGCCAGGCAGAGGGAGATTGATGTGGAGATGGAGAGAAAGAGGAAACCAGATGAGGTTCAAACATCGGGGGTCAGGAAAGAGGCCCAAGGTATCGTATTCCAGATCGAGGGGCCATCAAGGCCATAGCCGCTATGGCAAGTGCGGCAGGACGCACGAGGGTGCGTGCAGGAGTGGTAGTGGTGGTGGTTCTGTCCCCTTCAAGTGCGGATGAATCGATCATTATAGCATAGATTGTACTACTACGGCCACCCAGGGATCAAATCTGATTTGCTTTCATTGAAATCAAAGGGGCCACAAGAAGGCCCAATGTACGAGTTTGGTTGTTGCATGACCGGTGTCAACACCCGCTCCTGCGACTCTTAGGATTACTAATAGTCGGTTGAACCGAGCAGGTGTGCCTACGGCGAATAGCAGGGCTTTCCAACTAACAGTAGAGGAGGTGCGTGCAGCTTCTGATGTTGTGACGGGTATGTATCTTCTCCTTATCTTCTCATTTATATTGAATTGCTTACTCATGTTTATATGTTTCATTTTAGGATCGTTCCTTGTGAACAGTGTCTCTGCGTTGGTATTATTTGATTTGGGAGCTACCCGATCTTTTGTATCGCTTATGCTTAACAACAGATTTGTTGGAGCTTCGCGGGAGTTGGATTGTCCTCTTGGTGTTTAGATTGCACTATAGAGCGCCTTACGCATTAAGACATTTCCTAGGCTTTCCTAGGGTTCCTTTCCATACCACTCTCTATTATCAGCTGCAGAAGAGACTCCCCTCCAATGTCTTCTAACTATCTCAAAAATACAATTACATGTTACCAGCACCAGATAATTTTCAACTGCTAAGTCCCACTCTACAACGGTTGGACTCAAACGAGTGTTGCGCAATAGATTTTAACCTAACCTTCAAGAATTATTTAATCCCCACAACATGTGATTTGAAGTATTCTCTTAATGATTAGTCAACACTAGTGGAGTCCCTGAAAGCACAAAGCAAGCAACATCCTATCTTTGAGTTCTGACCTAGAGCACTACCTAACATGGCCACTCTATCCAATCATCTAAAATCTATACTAGCATGAAATTCTAAGGATTCATACAACTAGCATACAAAGGCATCTCTCTTAGCATCCTACCATGCAATTCTGAGCAGATCCTTAGCCTAATCTAGTGTGATATACATATATAAAAATACTGAAACAATAAACATGTATTGGTATTTTTGGAATACTTACTTGATCTAAGTTGATTGCATGCATCACACCCCTTTTCTTTATAAAAGTTTATTTCGAAAAAAAAAACTCATTTTCTTTCAAAAAGATTATCAGTTCCTCAGTTTAAGTTTAGACACACCCAGGAGTGTGCCCAAATCCCTCAAACCAAGGCTCTGACACCAACTTGTAACGTCCCAAAATTACAAAGTAAAAATTTCACTTTTAAAAACCAACAGAAACATCATTCATTCATTTCAAAACCCATCAAAATGTAATAATGTATAAAATAGTTATCAGAGTACAAATCAGGTCATAAAATGTGGAATGTTGGTGGATACGGTGCGATCTTTTGTACTGGAAGTACCTGAAACCATAAACATTAAGTTGTAAGCACAAAGCTTAGTGAGTTCCCAAAATACTCTATACCATACGTACATAATGGTACAAAACTAAACTGGGTATATTTCATCCCCCTTCGGTCTCTTTCAACCAGTATTGGGTCTATTTCACCCCTTTCGGTCTCTTTCAACCGGTATTGGATCTATTTCACCCCCTTCGATCTCTTTCAACTGGTACTGGGTCTATTTCACCCCTACAGCTAAGCATACAATCATGTCAGCAAGAGTCACAAAGACAACAAGCATATACAGACATATCAGCAAATGTCACAAAGACAACTATCATCCTACAAACATAATCCAATGGGTTGGCATTGGTTCCTTCGACCCACGAGTATAGTAAATATACTTACCTCAATCGGTCAATGAAAAGATCCTACTCTCTCTCTCTCTCTCTCTCTCTCTCTATGGCTGCTAGAGCTGAAGGCTCTCCTACTGAACATAACCAAACCAACCCTAATTAGGAAACAAGAAAATCTCCTACTTCACCAGTCCCAAAAACTAAAGTAAGCTACTAATTGGGGAAAAGACCATTTTTCCCTTTCAAGTCCTTGACCCTCCACAGTTGACCAAAGGTCAGCTGGTCAAAGAAAGGTCAACAGTCAAACACAGGAGGGCGTACCCACTGCGCATCCTCTTATACGTTGGGCGTAGATCTCACTTAAACAAAAATAACGGGCAACCCATGAGCTACGTTGGGCGTAGCTCGAATTACGCCCTACGTAATGGATTGATAAGTTCTTTCCACATTAAGCTCTTAACTTGTAAAGGCAAGTCATCAAGTGCTCAGATATAATCCCAATGAACGTTCTGAATCATAAAGTTGATAACTTTATGCCCATGCATGGCCTTAAGGAGTACCACCTCAAACCCTAATGTTATTGGTACGCTGGGCGTACAACGCTGATCGCGAAATGGAAACGGGAATCAGCTTCTTCAGTTCAGAGTTCAGCAGTTGCGAGGTGAGTTATCCTCACTATATCAACAGGGTCTAAGGCACCAAGGCCAGCCCTTTTATCGGATTGAGATCCGGATATCGTTGTTATGTTATTGCTTTGCTATGTTTGCATCCTGGTAGTTAGGATGGTATTATGTTAGAGACCTGGTTAAGGTCGGTATCCTGGTTAGGATGATGTTATGTTATGTGATCTGCTAGATCGGCTTGATTGAATGTGAATTGTTATATGATTGAATGTTTATGTGCACATGGTTGTTGGACTGGGGTGGGGTTGAGGCAGGTCCTGCTTTGTGATGTAGGCCAACATACCCAGGGCGGACCGGTTGTCCCGAAGGCCCGGCGAGCGGTCCGGATAGGCTATAGGCCCCAAGAGGGCGGACCAGACGTGCCGAGGCTCGGAGAGTGGACCAGACCGACTGAAGGCCCGGTGCGGGCGGACCAATCACACTGTAGACTTGATATGTATGGCTAGACTCGGAGGGTGGACCAGGTGGACTGAAGGCCGATGTGGCGGACCAGTCACACAGTAGACCCGAAGTGCATGGTTGTTCTGTGGTCTGATATGATATGGCATGTTATGCGTGTATGGTATATGTGGTTGGTATTTTGGGGGTATCTCACTTAGCTTTCGGGCTTACAGTTATGGTTTAATGTGTTTCAGGTTCTTTAGGAGACCGTGGCAAGGCAAAGGCGTGATCGTACCGCTCCTCATGATTATGATTTATGATGTGGTTCTGGGAAGACTCTTATAATAATTGTATTGAAAACCTTTTTGTAATAACATTATGAAAATGGGATGTTTTTAAAAAGTTAAAATTGGTTGAAATTTTATGGTCGCCACTATATAAGGAACATAATGGTTCTTACCCTAGCCTCCATAAGCACTCTCTTAACCTCATAAACCCTAGATAGCCGTCCCACCTCCATTGTTGGGTGTGTTTGACCTTGGAAAGCTTGTTTTGGCAAAAGAGAGGCTAGAAGAAGAAAGAGGAAGTTGGCAAAGAAGGAGTTGAGTGGCTGGAGCTTGTAGATCTGGAAAGACATCATCTTATGAGGCTCTTTTGAGGTAAAAATTCTCTAGCTTGGCAATCATATTGTGTAGATCTATGTGTTGTGAAGTTTTGATATCATTCTTGTCCCAAAAACCTCATCTTGATGCATGTTTCGAGTTGGTTGAGATTAGCTATCCTTTTAGACCTTAAGAGAGGTCTTGAGTAAGAAAAATGAGGTCCCAAGGGCTTTGGTTGTCTCTCATGTGTTATAGATAGGTCTTAATGGATTAAGACCTTGGATTAAGAGCTTTATGGACGTCCCAAGTAATAAAGTTTGAAACTTTATGAATCCTAGGCATATTTGGTCTATGCATCTAAAGTTTGGACTTAAGAGCTAAAGCCATTAAGATCTTATGAGGAGTTGTAGTTCAGAGGAGTTACGTCCGGCGTAACTGAGAGTACGCCTAGCGTAGTGGGTCTGTGTCCCGTTTCCATTTGGCGATCAGCATTGTACGCCCAGCGTACTCCATCTATTGGGTTTTCATTTTGGGGCTTGGGAGATTGGGTTGTTATTAGGCTATTGGATTATGGACCGTGGAACTAGGCCCATTTGGTGATGTGGGCCCAATTTAGTAAATTGGGCCAATATTAGGCTTTGCTTCGGACTTTTGGTCTTTGGGCCATTAGTGGGCTTGAGAGCTTATCTAGTGATGTGCCTTTCAAATTTTGATTGTGGGCCTTAGTTATGGACCAGATTGAGTTAAGGGTAAATTGGTCAATTTACCCTTGGAAGGATATTGTGTTGGGTCTAATGGTTATTTTGCTTCTTCGGATAGTTCGGGATTTTCGGTGAGGCGGTGATTCGGGAATCTGCTTCTTCAGTTCAGAGTTTCGGCAGTTGCGAGGTGAGTTATCCTCACTATATCAACAGGGTCTAAGGCACCAAGGCCGGCCCTTTTATCGGATTGAGATCCGGGTATCATTGTTATGTTATTGCTTTGCTATGTTTGCATCCTAGTAGTTAGGATGGTATTATGTTAGAGACCTGGTTAAGGTTGGTATCCTGGTTAGGAGGATGTTATGTTATGTGATCTGCTAGATCGGCTTGATTGAATGTGAATTGTTATATGATTGAATGTTTATGTGCACATGGTTGTTGGACTGGGGTGGGGTTGAGGCGGGTCCTGCTTTGTGATGTAGGTCAACATACCTAGGGCGGACCGGTTGTCCCGAAGGCCCAGCGAGCGGTCCGGATAGGTTGTAGGCCCCAAGAGGGAGGACCAGACGTGTCGAGGCTTGGAGAGTGGACCAAACCGACTGAAGGCCCGGTGCGGGCGGACAAGTCATATTGTACACTCAGAGAGTGGACCAGGTGGATTGAAGGCCCGGTGCGGGCGGACCAATCACACTGTAGACTCAATATGTATGGCTAGACTCGGAGGGTTGACCAGGTGTAGGTGTGGAAGGTAGTATGGGCCCGTACTACTGAAAGCACAGGACCCATACGTGTATCAAAGAAACCATGACCTCTAGGGTTGGGTTGGGAATTGGTTCCCGGGTTTGTGGGAAGTATCTGAGATCTTGTGGTGTTTTTCAGTATGGTGGTCACGAGGCACGCTGGGAGCGGATCCGGGTCAGGATCGGGAGCAGGAGAGGGAGGTCAGGGCGGGTCAGTACCGCCCGAGGTTATTGGTCAGATGAGCACAGGCGAGTTGGACGCTAGGATTCGTGAGATCCACCGTAAAAATTAAAACAATTTTTTGCATTTTCAAACACATTTTTTACAAACTCATTCATTCATAAAATGTCATAGTATCATGTCTTTGTTTAACAAAATCTCTCCCAATATCAAAATACATAAAATCCCATGTGTGTGTACGAATCAAGTCGGCGCTTTCCCGTGGTCATCACTGGTACACGAAACATATAACACATAACACTGTAAGCATAAGCTTAGTGAGTTTCCCCAAAATACCACTCTAGCATATAATAGCCACTCGAGGCTGTAACTCTGTCGACCCTCTGGTCAATGTGTCTCAGTGGGGCCCTCCAGCCCCAACTCTCTGTGGGCCCTCTGGCCCTAACTCTAGGGACCCGAAATTCCCAACTCTGTAACTCTGAATCATGCATATCACATATCACATATCACAATAAATCACAACACATAAATAACATGCAAATACACTGGCATATAACTCTATAGTACTCTGTCACATGACTCTGTTACCACACTAGGTAAAGTATAGTGAGAAGACTCACCTCTGGTATCTCGGTAAATCTCTGACTCAGTAAACGATGGCCTTGCCTCCGCCTAATCATATGAAATAAATACTCTATTTAATATAACTCTCAAAGGCTAGACTATGTCCTCTTATGACACTCTTAGAAGGGTAAAAGACCATTTTACCCCTCTCATAACTCAAAAGGCCCCACAATAGACCATACCCTAAAAGTCAAACAAAAGTCAACTTTCCAGGTTACGCTGCGCATACCAGATGTGTACGCTGAGCGTACCCGGCTGCATCTCAGAATCGGGGAATGCCACCCAGTACGCAGCGCGTATTGGGATTACACCCATCGTACTCCCCTGCTTCAGCCCCTTAGCTCTTGAGGTCTTAAACACTTATGACCCACGTCCAAATTCTAGATCTGACCACATCTAAGCCTCTTAATCCATAAAGTTGATGACTTTAAGCCTTTGCATGGCTGAACAAGCCACCAACTCCCATAATGTTCCATCCTTTAACTCTAGAAGGCTTATTACACAAGCATGACCTCAAACTAACATCCAAGATGGAAACTTTATGGTTCTAAATCACTAATACCACTGAAAAGGGACAGATCTCGGACCATGGAGCACTTTACACTCATAAAGTCTCCACCTTTAGGGTTTTTAGCCCTAGAAATGGCACATGCAACAACAACCAAAAGAAGAGGAAAGTTTTGAACTTTATACCTCCAAGTGTAGCCCATTTCTCTGTAGATCTCAGATCCAAAATGGAACCTCAAGCTTTAGCTTCCAAGAGCTCCTTTCCTTCTTCTTCACTAAGTCACCAAAGCACAATTAGCTCCAACAACACTCTCACACACTAAGGACGATGGGAGGCTCTCTCTTAGGGTTTCACTCACTGATATGGAGGGTGAGAAATGAGGCTTAGCACCCTTTAAATAGTTCACAAGACGGATTAGGGTTTTTGCACCTATGCCAGGTACGTCTGGCGTAACTTTGGGTACGCCCAGCGTACCTTGGCGACTCCGCGTCCAAATTAAGCGTATGAGTACGCGCAGCGTACCCCTCTGGTACGCCCAGCGTACTCACTTCCTATATTCTCTCCACTCAAGGACTAATCATGACCAATCGACAAAGAATAAGGGTGAAAGAAATGCACCTGAATCACGAGGTGTTACAATTCTCCCCCACTAGAACCAGACTTCACCCCCGAAGTCTCATTCCTCGAACAAATCTGGATGTTGCCCTCGCATCTCCGACTCTGACTCCCAAATCATCTCGGACCCCTTCCGATGTTGCCACTGAACCAAAACCAAAGGTACTTCCTTGTTCCACAAAACCTTGATCTTCCGATCCCTGATTGCCACCGGTCTCTCAGCAAATTTCAGGCTCGCATCCACCTGAATATCCTCCAATGGTACCACTGCCGACTCATCGGCTATACACTTCCGCAACTGCAACACGTGGAAGGGGTCCGAGATGACTTGGGAGTCAGAGTCGGAGATGCGAGGGCAACATAAAATTGTAAAAAATTAGTTTGGTCGAAATGTAACACCCCGTTCTTGAAATATCTATGTATGGGTTCCCGAGAGCAAGAGTAAGGGCGTTTCGGTCCTTGATGTGGATATAGAGTTTAGCGGGAACAGCTTGATGGAGGGGATGTTGTAAATTATGGTTAGTGGCAGCAATGGTCCCTAAGGGGGGGGGGGATTAGTAAAGGGATCCCATGCATGCCAAGCATGCGCGTTTGTGGTTAGCCGGGTACGCCTAGCGTAAGCTGGACGTACGCCCAGCGTACATCTATCATCCAAAAACCCTAAATTTAGGGTCAGCCACTATATAAGGAACATAATGGTTCTTACCCTAGCCTCCATAAGCACTCTCTTAACCTCAGAAACCCTAGATAGCCATCCCACCTCCATTGTTGGGTGTGTTTGACCTTGGAAAGCTTGTTTTGGCAAAAGAGAGGCTAGAAGAAGAAAGAGGAAGTTGTCAAAGAAGGAGTTGAGTGGCTGGAGCTTGTAGATCTGGAAAGACATCATATTCTGAGGCTCTTTTGAGGTAAAAAGTCTCTAGCTTGGCAATCATATTGTGTAGATCTTTGTGTTGTTTAGTTTTGATATCATTCTTGTCCCAAAAACCTCATCTTGATGCATGTTTCGAGTTGGTTAAGATTAGCTGTCCTTTTAGACCTTAAGAGAGGTCTTGAGTAAGAAAAATGAGGGCCCAAGGGCTTTGGTTGTCTCTCATGTGTTATAGATAGGTCTTAATGGATTAAGAGCTTTATGGACGTCCTAAGTAATAAAGTTTGAGACTTTATGAACCCTAGGCATATTTGGTCTATGGATCTGAAGTTTCGACTTAAGAGCTAAAGCCATTAAGATCTTTTGAGGAGTTGTAGTTCAGAGGAGTTACGGTCGGCGTAACTGACAGTACGCCCAGCATAGTGGGTCTGTGTCCCGTTTCCATTTCACGAGCAGCGTTGTACGCCCAGCATGCCAAGGAGGGTACACCCAGCGTACTCCCTCTGTTGGGTTTTCATTTTGGGCCTTAGGAGATTTGGCTGTTATTGGGCTATTGGATTTTGGGCCGTGACTGGACATTATGGATGGAGTATTGTGGACTCTCTATTTATTATGGACCGTGGATCTAGGCCCATTTGGTTTGGTGGGCCCAATTTAGTAAATTAGGCCAATATTGGGCTTTGCTTCGGACTTTTGGTCTTTGGGCCATTAATGGGGTTGAGAGCTTATCTAGTGATGGGCCTTTCATATTTTGATTGTGGGCCTTAGTTATGGACTAGTTTGAGTTAAGGGTAAATTGGTCAATTTACCCTTGGAAGGATATTGTGTTGGGTCTAATGGTTATTTTGCTTCTTCGGATAGTTTGGGATTTTCGGTGAGGCGGTGATTCGAGAATCTGCTTCTTCAGTTCAGAGTTCGGCAGTTGCGAGGTGAGTTATCCTCACTATATCAACAGGGTCTAAGGCACCAAGGCCGACCCTTTTATCGGATTGAGATCCGGGTATCGTTGTTATGTTATTGGTTTGCTATGTTTGCATCCTGGTAGTTAGGATAGTATTATGTTAGAGACCTGGTTAAGGTCGGTATCCTGGTTAGGAGGATGTTATGTTATGTGATCTACTAGATCGGCTTGATTAAATGGGAATTGTTATATTATTAAATGTTTATGTGCACATGGGTGTTGGACTGGGGTGGGGTTGAGGCGGGTCCTGCTTTGTGTTGTAAGCCAACATACCCAGGGCAGACCGGTTGTCCCGAAGGCCCAGCGAGTGGTCTGGATAGGCTGTAGGCCCCAAGAGGGCGGACCAGACGTGACGAGGCTCAGAGAGTGGACCAGACCGACTGAAGGCCCGGTGCGGGCGGACCAGTCATACTGTAGACTCAGAGAGTGGACCAGGTGGATTGAAGGCCCGGTGCGGGCGGACCAATCACACTGTAGACTCGATATGTATGGCTAGACTCGGAGGGTGGACCAGGTGGACTGAAGGCCGGTGCGGCGGACCAGTCACATAGTAGACCCAAAGTGCATGGTTGTTCTGTGTTCTGATATGATATGGCATGTTATGCGTGTATGGTATATGTGGTTGGTATTTTGGGGGTATCTCACTAAGCTTTCGGGCTTACAGTTGTGGTTATATGTTTTTCAGGTTCTTCAGGAGACCGTGGCAACGCAAAGGCGTGATCGTACAGCTCCTCATGATTATGTTTTATGATGTGGTTCTGGGAAGACTTTGATAATAATTGTATTGAAAACCTCTTTGTAATAAAATTATGAAAATGGGTTGTTTTTGAAAAGTTAAAATTGTTTGGAATTTTTAGAGCGTTACTAGTTGGTATCAGAGCCTTGGTTTGAGTGAATTGGAGGAACATTCGTGTGAATCCAGTCTCAAATCAGGGAGAGTTTTTAAAAGAGAATTTAAAATGGTTATCAAAATGAGTAAAAGGAGGATGCGGAGGTACGATCAGTCGGAGCCAGTAAGTAACCCCAAAATACCATACATGATTTTTGTTTTTGAGCTTTGAAAGAACAGCATGCTAGTACTAGGCTAGAGATATTCAGGATTTCATGATAATGTTGCCTGATTTATGATGCCTGCTAACCTAGGGTTCCTCTGTGGGAGATTTCCGGTGTTCCTCTAAGAGTGAGGGTTGAGCGTTAGTTATGTATGTTTTCCACTAGGGTGTTGTGGTATACTTGATACAAATATGGGTAGGTGTGGAAGGTAGTATGGGCCCGTACTACTGAAAGCACAGGACCCATACGCGTATCAAAGAAACCATGGCCTCTAGGTTTGGGTTGGGAGTTGGCTCCCGAGTTTGTGGGAAGTATCTGAGATCTTGTCGTGTTTTTTCAGTATGGTGGTTACGAGGCATGCTGGGAGCGGATCCGGGTCAGGATCGGGAGCAGGAGAGGGAGGTCAGGGCGGGTCAGTACCGCCCGAGGTTATTGGTCAGATGAGCACAGGCGAGTTGGACGCTAGGATTCGTGAGATCCTGCACGATGAGGTTGCTGCGTTGTTCTGGGCCGAGTTGCCGGAACTTTTCGGGTCGATCAAGACCGCTATGATTGAGTATTTTGATGAGCGCTATGCGGCCCTCACAGAGACAGTTGCCGCGGCGGCTACAGCGGCTGTAGCAGCGGCAGGGGGAGGAGTCGGTCGAGGTTTTCAATATCGGGACTTTGATAATACGAAGCCTCCTACCTTCGATGGGGTGTAGGACCCGGTGGAGGGGTGTTTCTTCACGTGTTCGTGTCCTGTTGATCAGAGGGTGAGGTGTGCTCTGAACCTGTTGAGGCTCGCGGCGAAGGATTGATGGAGATTGACCACGGGGTCATATATGGATGCGCAAAGAGTTGTGGTTTAATGGGATCGGTTCCGGGAGATGTTCAACACTCGTTATGTTTCGTGGGTTGAGAGGGAGAGATTAGCTCAGGAGTTCCTGGAACTGAAGCTGGATTCGGAGTCGGTGACGGAGATCACCAGGATGTTCACTGAGAGGGCAATGTTTTGCTCTGAGTTCGCTCCGGAGCAGGCTCAGATGTCCCGAGATCTGAGTATGCTCAAGAGGGATATCAGACAGTTTGTGACTACGCAGAGGTGCGAAACCTTGTTGGAGTTGCAGAAGGCCGCCAGGCGGCGTGAGTTAGAGATTGAGTTGCAGTTGTGAGAGCTGAGGGTTATTGTATGGTTATGGGTTTAGTGTTGGGAATTTCGTTGGTTATCATTCATGAGGGTTATTAGTGGAAATCTGGCGTTTGGTCTGAATTTCGGGTAGCATCTGCAGTTTGAGGAGTGGTTAGCTGAAGATCGAGTTTCTCTCGAGCCCGGGATGATCAGTGTTGATATGTGATTTTGTGAAGGTTGCTCGTTCTAGTGGGAATCAGTTCGCGTGTAAGTGTTTGTGTTGTGTAGGGTTGTTGATGGAGGTCGGTGATGATGACCGGTGGTTGATAGTCAGTGCTCTAAGTGGGGGAGAATTAGAGAATTCTCCGGAAGATCGATGAGCACGAGAGGTTGTTTAGTTGCTTGGAATTCAGCAGTGTTTCTGTCAGCCAATAGCATAGGCTGGTATGAGTAAGTGGCAGGCGTGCGGGGCGGGATACAGACCTAGGGTGATTGATTGTGGAAGGCCTGGGATCGGGCCGAGATTGAGTATGTAGGATGGAGATAGAGTTTGGAACCCCTAGAGGGCTAGAACAGTATGCATGGGATAGTTTCCCGGAGGGATAACTCGGAATGATGAATGCTAGTTGAGCGGTCCGGATACACTGAAGGCCGGTAGGCGTACCAGTCAGGCCGAAGGCTCGGAGAACGGTCCAGCCAGGCTGAAGGCCCTGGAGGGCGGTCCAGATCTGCTGAAGGTTCTGAGAGTGGTCCAGATTGGTTGAAGGCCTGGTAAGGCGGTCCAGTCATGCTGAAGACTCTACATGTGTCGTTAGATCGGTACGAGGAAATGGATTGATTATGTCGCGATGTGTTAGCGTTAGAAGGTCTGGCCCCGGGTATTGATCATGGTGGGTGGAAGGTAGAGCATGGACTTGAGAGTCCTTGTGAGCAGATCCAGAGCATGTGTGGTGCATAGGATAGCGGTTATGCTATAAGAGAAAGGTGTACTATTGAGTGAGCACCGTGGCACTTGTGGTAGTGTCAAGGCAGCTAAGTGGATTTCCTTGGTAAGGGAAAGGAAAGGAATATAGCTCCGAGAGGGAGTGTAAGTTCAAAGAAGTTAAAGCAGTAGTGCAGAGTTATGATTGGGGTGTTCCAATCATGGTTGATGAGCAGTGTGTCGGCGGCTGTGGTATGGAATCACATCCGGGTTGGATGTTTGCTGAGGCTCTGAAGGAATGCAGGGATGGAATCTTGGATTTCCAGTTTGATTTTGATTTATGTGGTGGAAATTCATCCTGGGGGATGTTTGGAGGTGTCGTCAGTGTATCGGGTTTTCCCAACCCGAAGATGCTAGAGCCAGTCCAGCATGGGTATGAGATTGCAGTGGAGAACTCATGGGAGTTACTCTGAGGCTAAAGGATGTGTCATCCTGTCAGCATGGAGTGGATAAGTTGGGCTCAGACCGGGAATTCCGGTGGTTCATGGATTTTTCTAGCTCATATGAGTTGAGAGATTGTTGTGTTTGGGAGCGAGTGATGTATCATGGAGTGGTATTCAGTTGATAAGTGTGGTTATCAGAGGATGAGGTCGGTGGCCGGTTTGAAGCGGTGGTCAGGACACCGCAAGAAAAGGAAAGTTAGGTTTTGGGTTTCGGTGGTTGTGTCTTGAGGAACCTGGTCTGGTTAATGCCAGGTGGTGCATTGCGGGAGTAGCTCTGGAGTTGAGTTGCCCCAGGCTTTGAGGACGAAGCCTAATTTAAGTGGGGGAGAATTGTAACGCCCCGTTCTTGAAATATCTATGTATGGGTTCCCGAGAGCAAGAGTAAGGGTGTTTCGGTCCTTGATGTAGATATAGAGTTTAGCGGGAACCACTTGATGGAGGGGATCTAGTAAATTATGGTTAGTGGCAGCAATGGTCCCTAAGGGCGGGGGGGAATTAGCAAAGGGATCCCATGCATGCCAAGCATACGCGTTTGTGGTTGGCTGGGTACGCCCAGCGTAAGCAAAGGGATCCCATGCATACTAAGGCCGGCCCTTTTATCGGATTAAGATCCGGGTATCGTTGTTATGTTATTGCTTTGCTATGTTTGCATCCTGGTAGTTAGGATGGTATTATGTTAGAGACCTGGTTAAGGTCGGTATCCTGGTTAGGAGGATGTTATGTTATGTGATCTTCTAGATCGGATTGATTGAATGTGAGTTGTTATATGATTGAATGTTTATGTGCACATGGTTGTTGGACTGGGGTGGGGTTGAGGCGGGTCCTGCTTTGTGCTGTAGGCCAACATACCCAGGGAGGACCGGTTGTCCCGAAGGCCCAGCGAGCGGTCCGGATAGGCTGTAGGCCCCAAGAGGGCGGACCAGACATGCTGAGGCTCGGAGAGTGGACCAGACCGACTGAAGGCCTGGTGCGTACGGACCAGTCATACTGTAGACTCAGAGAGTGGACCAGGTGGATTGAAGGCCCGGTGTGGGCGGACCAATCACACTGTAGACTCGATATGTATGGCTAGACTCGGAGGGTGGACCAGGAGGACTGAAGGCCGGTGCGGCGGACCAGTCACACAGTAGACCCGAAGTGCATGGTTGTTCTGTGTTCTGATATGATATAGCATGTTATGCGTGTATGGTATATGTGGTTGGTATTTTGGGGGTATCTCACTAAGCTTTCGGGCTTACATTTGTGGTTTAATGTTTTTCAGGTTCTTTAGGAGACTGTGGCAAGGCAAAGGCGTGATCGTACCGCTCCTCATGATTATTTTTTATGATGTGGTTCTGGGAAGACTCTGATAATAATTGTATTGAAAACCTTTTTGTAATAACATTATGAAAACAGGTTGTTTTTGAAAAGTTAAAATTGGTTGAAATTTTATGGTTGTTACAACCAACTCAAACCCTAACTTTCTAACCTTACTTAATGTTCAAAATCCTTTGCATGGAGGAAAAGTAGTGGTCAAGAATCCATTTTTATGACTAAACAACCTCAGAACAACAAAAACTAATATTTCTAAGGTCTGGAGTAACTTCTACTCACAAGACACAAAGTTTTGGGACAAAATATTAAGAAAATCAAGGTCTAATGAGATCTATCAAATATATGAGCAAGATTCAAACTTTGTACCTCCTGAAGTTGAGAAATGTGATAGAGACTATGGATCTAAAAGCTTGGCTTCAACAACTCTTCAAGCTCAACTTCCTCCTTCTTTAAAGTATACAAAAACACAACAAAAAGGCTCCAAAATTGCTCTAAGGAACTAGTGTTTCGATCTTTAAGCTCAAAGGGATGTGTGACATCCCCAATTTCACGACCAGAAAAGACCGATTTCGTTTATGCTTTTTAAAATAAAATCAGAGTATTTCATTAAAAGTGTTGCGGAATTTGTTCCCAAAGTCAAACATGATAAAAATTTATCAAAACCTTGCTTTAAGAAATATATATTTTTATTTCATAACAACACCTCGGGATGTCATGTTCCGATACAGATCAAAAGCATAAACAAGACATTATAAGCCTTACAACAGTTATTTATAACTAATGGCCTATAATCCAAAATCACTCATCATCATCATCCGACTATGCTCGGGGTCCACTACCTGTAATCATAAAAAGCTGAGTGGGTCAGGCTTGGAAGCCTGGTGAGCATATAGGGTTTTCAACCCACAATACATAAATTTATTATGTTTAAACATCAATCAGTCAACCAAATTACCCCAATTACCCATTCCCGTTATCCTCACGTTACGTCCCTAAAACAACTATCACAAGGAACCTAGCCTAAGGATTTTCATTAGGGGTGACAACATTGCTTTCTCAGCAATTTATGTCAAATAAAACAAACACCGGGGTGACAACATTGTTTTCCTTCAACAATTTATGTCAAATAGGCACGAAGTCACATTGTCGCCAAGATTTATCTAATCGGCACGACGTCACATCGTCACCAAGATTTACTCAACAGGAACTAACAACATCGATCCCCACATACTAACTTTATACAGTGATCTTACTAGATCTAACCTAAAGAATCGATATGAACAACTAACTAACTAAACTGCTTCAGAAATCCTCTAGCAGTAAACAAGGTTCGATAAAGATATTGAATGAATGGACTAAGTTTAACTACGAACCTTTGTTCGTAAAAGAAAGAACCACAAGACAATTAAGTCAGGGGTAGTTATCAATGCATAGGCTGTGGTCTGAATATCGTGAGGTATATAACCCCCAGACGCACCCTATCCAGCATCCAACTTTGCCTAGGCTGTGGTCTGAATATCGTGAGGTATATAACCCCCAGACGCACCCTATCCGGAAATGGAAACACTAACTAATGCCTAGGTTGTGATCTGAATATCGTGAGGTATATAACCCCCAGACTCACCCCTATCCGGCATCGGAAATGAAAACACTAACTAATGCCTAGGCTGTGGTCTGAACCCCCAGACTCACCCCTATCCAGCATCGGAAAGGAAAACACTGACTCATGAAGCTCGTCCGATCACTTCACAAAAGAAACGAAGACTCCAAATCTCTTCAAAATAAAAGCATAGCGAAAATACTAATAAATTACTCCCGTACGCTCCCGTACCCCGACACGTAATAGTGTCAAAAAGAAGAATTAACGGATGAACACATAGTTCAAAAACACCTAAGGAACATATAGTTCAAGAACACTTTATGAACATATAGTTCAAACATATGTACCGATTACGAGTCTACTAACGTTCCACTGGACTATCTAAAATAGTCTGTGGCCGTTGTCTATACTCTGTTAGATGACTAGATCATCTTAAACATCGATACCTCTCATCACTTTATTTTATCACACACCAACTTTCTACCCAACATATTTGTAGATAAAAATATATATACAGTTTAAAACTTGTATAGAATATCAACACAACAGTCACCTCAAATAAACAATTAACATATTTACATGTAACACGTATTTTAAGGTAAATACTTCATATCTATGTGTAAATTGAAAGTGAATATACACTCACTTTATTTGATGATAATCGGGCAGCAATTCGTTTCCTAAAACGATCGTTTTTAATAAAACCGGGAGTTTTATTAAGAAACCGGGCTCTGCGAAAGGTCGGGCTTCGAAACCGAAAAGATAAATTTTCCGGGCTTCTCGGGCACTTCGTGGAGTATTCCGGGCTTTACAATCGATACCAGGGCTTTGCGGGATGTTAAGGTGAAGAAAATATGAAGAAAGGGGTGAAAAATGGCAAATTTCCAAAGTTACCCGGGAAGGCTCGCAGCCTTCTATTTATAGGGAAGACCTTCTGATCGGACGGTCAGGAGTCTTCTGATCTGACGGCTGAGAAGGCTCGCAGAGGGGGAGGCTCGCATGAGGGATGCGCGTGCGAAGGAGCTGCTGGCGGCCTGTGATTGGACCGAAGTTCGGATCCGATGAGGGAAGCACGTGGCTTCTGCGAGGGCTCGGACACGAGGGAGAAGGCACGCGTCGGATCTTCACTGGACCACTTCGGATAGGGCCATGTGCTCGGATGACTCAGCAGCTTCGTGACTCAGCAGGACACGTGTCACATGCGAGGCGAGGGTGACATGGCAAAGTGTGACTATGCGAAATTTCTCGGTTTTCGCGCCAAAACTTCTAAAATCCATAACTTTCGCATACGAGCTCCGTTTTTGACGTTCTTTATATGCACGCGTAGCTAAAATTACGATCTACAACTTCCGTTTAGACTTCGTTGGCTAATTTTGACTTTAAATTTTATATTATTATTTTTAACAGACCGGGACAGGAAATCCGTTAAAAATCCATAACTTCTTCATCCGACGTCCGTTTTCATCAGACTTTTTACCGTTGTGCTCCTAATGACGAGACCTTCAATTCTCGTTTAGGTTGTGTCAGCTAAAAATCGCTCGATCTAAAATTCGAGTTTTTAGCTGTCTACTGCTACGCTGAAACTTCGAAAAATCATAACTTCCTCATACGAAGTCAGATTTGGGCATTCTTTTTATCGAACTTCTTGGTTTAACGAATACTACGACTTTCATTTAGATTACTAAGGCTAAAAAGTAGTTTATCAAAAACTCACTTTTTACGACATTCAGCACCGTGCCGGTTTTGTCGCGAAACTTCGACAGGTCATAACTTCTTCGTTATAACTCGGATTTCGGCATTCCTTATATCCCTGAAATCCTTGTTTTGACCACTACAACTTTATGTAAAGATATCGGGCTTATCTCACACTTTAATTTTGACGCTTAATTAATTAAACCCTAATAATTAAGCATAAAACACATAATTCACATAATTCCTTTTCATTTCTTCTAAATGAGTTACAAAGGTTAACCTAGACCATTATGTCAATATTACTGCCTAGCCTAGAAACACCGGCGTTACAGGATGGGTGTTGGTGGTAAGGGAGGCTTAGAGGGCATAAGGTCCTTTAAATATGGGTTAAACCCTCAAATTTAGGGTTTCGGGTCTGAACGAGTACGCCCATCGTACACATTAGTACACCCAACATACTAGATGAAACCCACACCCATTTTAAAAGGTTTACGCTCAACGTACACATTGGGTACGCCCCACATAAGGACTGAAATTGCAAGATTTTTATACATTTGAGCCATAAATGTCATACCTGGAAACACGTGTATTACATGAAATCATTCGAACCAGTGAACTTCTCCAAATCGAACTTGTGAGATACCATCTTCAATTAGCAGAACACCAACCATAATTCTGATACCACTTATTAGGGAAAATAGACTACACTTGTCAAGACTCAAAACAAATCTGATGCCACTTGCCAAGTTCGAATGACCCTTTTATTAGGAAGTAATGTGGATAACACACGAAACTAAAATCACACAATGACACAATATTTACATGGTTCGGTCAAGGTGACCTACGTCCATGGGCAAGTGATGTGTGTAAAACGCACTAGTTTTAATACTATTACTTCAAACACAAATTAAACACACGAAAGGCAGTGAACCTATCGATTAATAGTATAGTTTAAGCAAGTAGGGTATCAAACACAGGGAACGGTAACAATCAAATTAAGTACTAGTATTACCTAATTAAAAACAAATAATAAAAGAGGGGGTTTCTCTAGTTTTGCAAGACTAGAAACTTAATCAATCAATTAACTTTCAAACAAAGAAAATTAACAAGTAAGAAGAACAAGAAAGGACAACTAGATTCAATGATAAAAGAGACTTATGTTCAGATTCGATTCACTTATTCCTATGGTTGATTTCGTGGTAAGTGAAATGGATTAATATGTCAATGGTTACCGATTGCTAATGTGATTGGGTTCATGTTCATTATTACCAATCCTTTAGTAGACAAGTTAATTCAAACAATGGCCAGTTGATTAAACTAACAAGTTTCCTAGTGTTTAGTTCGTATCAAGCAAGACTTATAATAATAGTTAATCAAATTTGTTCAATTCAATCAACTCATGTATAGATGTTCATCACACATGCTCACACATTGATTTACATATTTTATAGTTAACCCTAGTTTCATATTCACTATTCCTAGGCATACAATCTTATATTCATAAAACTATATGAATCAAGTAATCAAGAAGATATTCATGCAACTCAATCACTTATTTGTTAACTAAAAACATTTATCATCAATACATAAGGATCTTTAATAAGCTTAACAAGATGAATAACCAAATTAATATCAATTCAACCACTCAATCAAACCATATTCATAAGATTATCTCATCCAAATAGAAGTAAAAAGCTTTTAGCTCATATCTAAAGCAAGTAATAACCTAAAATCAAAATCTAATGTTTCAAACATGGTTCAAAACAAAGATTAAGAAAAGAAGAATGATTATTTGCCTTTGATTCTCTTCTAAATTGTCTCTTATGTTGCAATCTCGAAAATAGCAGCTCCAAGAACCTTTCTGGTCTTCAAAAGTCGCAGCTAGCCTCCACAAAAAGTTAGGGTTCGAATGAGAAGAGTTTCTATAGATAAATTCTGAAAACAGTGTCAACTCGACGAGTTTTCACCAAAAACTCATCGAGTTTTTTCGATAATCTGCGTATACAACGTGTACGGCAAGGCATCTTCGAATCTGGAACATTCTAACCAACTCGTCGAGTTTGTGCTAAAAACTCATCGAGTTTCTTTTGGAATCAACATTTTCTCAAAACACGAAAATCGTCCGAAATTGTGTCTAGTTTTCATAACATTTTGAATCTCGTCAATCGGAGGTACGGTTCATGAGATATATTCAAAACACAGATGAGGGGTCAAGTTGTCCAGCAACATCCTTCTTTCTTCAAAATCCAAGATCCAAGCTTCCAATTACTCAATCCTCTTCCTTTCTCACCCGAGCATGTCTTTTATTGCTAAAATTGAAATATTAAGCTAATTAAGTATCTTTTGTTCATAAAATGATATAAAATCAACAATAATTAATAAGATAATGAATGATTTCTATGACTAAATAAGCTCATATCAAAATACCCCACACTTGACTTTTGCTTTCCCCCAAGCAAAACCGAATTTTAGCCCACTAATACCACATAAGACAATCCCAATCGAACCCAGCCATTATGCCAAGACCGCAACGCATGCATTTGTGTCTAAAATTTTCCTAAGAACCCCCCTCAATTCTAAATACTCACAATCCTCATAAACACTCGCCCACTTCTTTCGAACAACGCTCATTTTATGCATCCCTTCGAATCCATCCCCAGAAAACTTTCTTAACCTCAAGTCATTTTTGGTTAAATCCCCAAGCATACATACGATAAAATAACCTAGAAAAGAAAATTACAAATAAAAGACAAATACAACTTTTGATTGAATCTTTTATACTTTGTAGCTTTTCTTCATGATATTCTTCTTTGTCTTCACAGCTTTGTAGATTCTTTATTCAAACATTTCATCACTTTTTTTTTCAACTTTTTTTTTCTTTTCTTTTTTTTTTCTTTCTTTTTTCTTTTTTTTTCACACACTTTTTCCATTCAAAACTAAAAACCTAGAAAAACATATGCTTAAGCAAGGGAATTTAACTTCATCCTTTATTGGTTAAAGGCATTAGTCTAGTGTGCAATGACTACTTAAGCTTTCCTGGATACATTTCTGGTACACGATGCTAAACATGTTGCGATCCTCAAACTAAGCGAGGTTGTGTTTTTGTCCCATGATTTCACTAGAATAAAGGGGGCCACAAATGCACTATAACGTATGTTGGCTCAACTAAACATTTGGGTTCTCATAGAATCATCAAATACAATACTACATGGAATCCTAATTGCTTTACCAAAATTTTCTAAATTAACCCTAGCAATTTTTATGCAATTTTCAAAAATTAAACCTAGGATTCTAATATAACTAATGTAATCAACCCCCTACCCCACACTTAATTTATGCAATGTCCCCATTGCATGTTATGCATGAAAAAGAACATAAAAGTAGAGAAAATTAGAACAAACTCCCCTGGGATAGTAGTTGCGAGGTTGATATTCTTCTTTTGAGCTCCTTCTTCAGCTGACTTTGGACATGGGAACAGCTCATTCATGCCTTGGGTGTCAAATCTCGTATGGTTATGCTCCAAAATATAGAGGAAAAAGATCTTGGAAATGCTCGGAAAATAAACAGTGATAGCACAGCCAATTGCCTTCGTAGAATGCAATCAAATCACCAACTCAAAGGTAAGAGAAAGAGCAACTCGTCGAGTTGGGTCACTGAAACTGGCACAGTCAGGTTTTTCCAAAAGAACTCGTCGAGTTTATATAGGGAACTCGAAGAGTTTTATGTACTGAGTGAACAAAATATACTCCAACTTCAGTTTCGTTTCTGGATTTTAAGGGAATGATTATAGCAATATTCCCCCTCATTTTTCTTCAGTAAAAGCTCATCCTTTCAGCCATTTATTCACCGGACTCGTAATTAGACTCAATTCTCCCACTCTTCTCGTTTTAGACTCGATTTCACATTTATTCCTCACGCTTTAACAATTTGATCGATTCTCGCCCTAACTTCTGCAAAGATCAAAATCAAGAACCAAATAATAAAAAGGAAAACAATCATTAAATTAAAATCCTACACTACCCTAATAAACTAGAAGTTCAAAAAGAAAAAGAAAAGCAAACTTCTAATGACGGGTTGCCTCCCGCAAGCGCTTCTTTTTGTGCGAATCTTTAGCTGGACTCTCAACTTAATAAACTTCCAATAAAGGCAATGCCAATCCATCTGTTGCATTGAATATCTTGTTTGGTGGACCAATTTGTAAAATTTGGCTCTTTGCTTCTATAATTGGCCAAACGAGCTTGAATATATAAAACCCAAGAATCTTGATAAGGGTTGGGACCGGTTGGATACTAAACAGAAATGGATCGCGTTACAAAACTTTCTCCAAAGTTGGAATCGTCACCCCATCCTTCGAAACACAAACTGGAAATACAGGGGGCCATGTCGTGGTAATGGTCAAACCACAGCTTGGTTCCTGCCATTCAGCTTGTTCTTGTTCTTCATCTGACCCTTCTGCTAGCAATCTTTCCAGCTCCTCCAAATCTTTTTCTGGATTAAATTCTTCATCTTGTAGATCTAGCTCTTGTAACTCAGATTGCTCTTGTTTATTAGGCAAGATGTTATCTAACCATCTTCCAAATTTCATCAAATCCTCATCTGAGTCATATTCCTCATCTTCTTGCTCAATTTCCTGTACTACTTCCTCAAGAAAAGCATCAAAAGCATAGAGATTTGGAAAATACATAATAATATTATAATAAAAATTAAAACAGAAAACGTGTAACTTTATATGAGATAAATCTCACACAAAGGATCGATAACACTAGCAAATAAAATTAACTATTAGAACCGTTCCCCGGCAACGGCGCCAAAAACTTGATGTGTGTAAAACGCACTAGTTTTAATCCTATTACTTCAAACACAAATTAAACACACGAAAGGCAGTGAACCTATCGATTAATAGTATAGTTTAAGCAAGTAGGGTATCGAACACAGGGAACGGTAACAATCAAATTAAGTACTAGTATTACCTAATTAAAAACAAATAATAAAAGAGGGGGTTTCTCTAGTTTTGCAAGACTAGAAACTTAATCAATCAATTAACTTTCAAACAAAGACAATTAACAACTAAGAAGAACAAGAAAGGACAACTAGATTCAATGATAAAAGAGACTTCTGTTCAGATTCGATTCACTTATTCCTATGGTTGATTTCGTGGTAAGTGCAATGGATTAATATGTCAATGGTTACCGATTGCTAATGTGATTGGGTTCATGTTCATTATTACCAATCCTTTAGTAGACAAGTTAATTCAAACAATGGCCAGTTGATTAAACTAACAAGTTTCCTAGTGTTTAGTTCGTATCAAGCAAGACTTATAATAATAGTTAATCAAATTTGTTCAATTCAATCAACTCATGTATAGATGTTCATCACACATGCTCACACATTGATTTACATATTTTATAGTTAACCCTAGTTTCATATTCACTATTCCTAGGCATACAATCTTATATTCATAAAACTATATGAATCAAGTAATCAAGAAGATATTCATGCAACTCAATCACTTATTTGTTAACTAAAAACATTTATCATCAATACATAAGGATCTTTAATAAGCTTAACAAGATGAATAACCAAATTAATATCAATTCAACCACTCAATCAAACCATATTCATAAGATTATCTCATCCAAACAAAAGTAAAAAGCTTTTAGCTCATATCTAAAGCAAGTAATAACCTAAAATCAAAATCTAATGTTTCAAACATGGTTGAAAACAAAGTTTAAGAAAAGAAGAATGATTATTTGCCTTTGATTCTCTTCTAAATTTTCTTTTATGTTGCAATCTCGAAAATAGCAGCTCCAAGAACCTTTCTGGTCTTCAAAAGTCGCAGCTAGCCTCCACAAAAAGTTAGGGTTCGAATGAGAAGAGTTTCTATATATAAATTCTGAAAACAGCGTCAACTCGACGAGTTTTCACCAAAAACTCGTCGAGTTTTTTCGATAATCTGCGTATACAGCGTGTACGGCAAGGCATCTTCGAATCTGGAACATTCTAACCAACTCGTCGAGTTTGTGCTAAAAACTCGTCGACTTTCTTTTGGAATCAACATTTTCTCAAAACACGAAAGTCGTCCGAAATTGTGTCTAGTTTTCATAACATTTTGAATCTCGTCAATCGGAGGTACGGTTCATGAGATATGGTCAAAACACTGATGAGGGGTCAAGCTGTCCAGCAACATCATTCTTTCTTCAAAATCCAAGATCCAAGCTTCCAATCACTCAATCCTCTTCCTTTCTCACCCGAGCATGTCTTTTATTGCTGAAATTGAAATATTAAGCTAATTAAGTATCTTTTGTTCATAAAATGATATAAAATCAATAATAATTAATAAGATAATGAATGATTTCTATGACTAAATAAGCTCATATCAGCAAGAAGGGAGTATTTTTTTTATTCACAGGGTTCTCAAATAGAGATTACAAGTACAACCAGTAGAGATTCTTCCTACTTACTAAGGACACAAAAGACATGACACAAATGACTTAGCATGCATCCCTATTTATACTTGAGGGATCAGACCTAAAACCCTAATGGGCCAATCCTATTAGCCCATAGGCCCACGAATGGTGTTAACCAATCACAATCCACCTTAAAGCAGCTTCTGGAACATTCTTCCTTGCATAAGCATCAACAACACACATGATAGAGCATCATGATCCATAATGGCACATCATGATGCAAGAGTGGCACATCAAGATCACCATGACATATCAACTATCATGGTGGCGCATCAAGCAATAATCCTTGAGCATCTTCAACTTTTGAGCTTCCTTGAACAATCTTGAGCATCATAGGGGACTTCATAGCATAAGTGGCTCATCAAGGATCCCATGGCATATCAAGGAACCACCAGCGCATCCTTGCATCAAGATGGTGCATCAGGCATGTGGACGATGCAACTTGATCAAGAGATGACGCTTCCTCCCCAAGGTCGGTGTGTCCTCTTCCAAGTTGGCATATCTAGATTCCAAGTTGGCACATCCTTTCCACAATGGTGCATCCACCTCATGAATGGCGTATCCTCTCACTTAGTGGAATATCTTGTCACTTGATGGCATATCATGTCACTTGGTGTTATATCCTGTCACATGACGGCATATCATGTCACTTGGTGGCATATCAAGTCACTTCGTGGTGTATCAAGTCACTTCATGGCATATCAAGTTTCATTAGTGACACACCTTGACTTCTAGGTGGTGCTTCTTCCTCCTGAATGACATATCTAGACAATGAGTGACGTTTCCACATTATGGATGATGCTTCTCCATATGAATGCTCCAAATGCTCAAGTCACATATAACAATCTTGAAACTGGATGGCATGGAAAGAGAATGTGCATGTGAGTGTGTTTATTTCTTTTTTTTGTACCAAGTTGACCCACACCCTCAAAGTGGTATGGTATGCATCTCTTGTGGAAAATGTGACATGGTGGTGAAGTGGCTATTAAAAAGCTGATGTGACAACATGACATGTCATACACCACTCCCTCCAGCCTTATAAACAAGGATGTGTGAAAAAACAAATATTATATACTCATTTATGACACTAACCAAATATTTTTTTTGTGTGAACTGACATAGAAAAATAATAGGGTTATTGGTTTTTCAACAAAATAATGAAAGAGCACCGAAAATAGTGGTGCTTTCTTACAAGGAAAACTTGCTTTTTTTAGTTTGAATAGAGAAAGAAAAATAAACATACATTTTTGTTTGTATGTATATTTTTGTTCCGCTAGAATTATTTGGAAGAGTGAAAACCAAAAATAATGGTATTTCTTACCAAAAACATAATGAACATAGTAAATCAATATAGATTTATCCACAATAAAATCCAACATAACATCCATAGACACAAATTGTATTGAATTGTTTCTTTTTTTTTTACTTTTTCTAGTTTATTTTTATTGTAACTAGGGGTGTTCGTTTGGATGAATCGGTTTAATATGATCCGATCAAGTGAATCCAAATTAATTTCGGTTTTCAAAACGTAGATCCAAATAATCCAAACTAAATTTAAATCCGATCCAATCCAACCAAATTATAATTCGGTTGGATCGGTTTTTTATAATTTGGTTTTCAAGAATCACGACATTTCAACAAATATATTACTTTAGTGTTAACTTACTGTAGAATATAAACTAAAAAATATTGTTTAATTAGTTGTGAATTGAAACTTATAAATAACTATCAAGAAAAATATATTATAATTTACTACTTTATAGACAATTTTTTTAATAAGAAGTACATATTAAAGTATTATAATAGATGAAAATTTTTAATATACTAAAAGAATAATTTAGTAAATTTATAAATTATTAAAGATATATATCAGAAATAACAAAATAATAAATTGCAATTCGGTTTTTTTGGACTATTCAGTTTTTATTTTATAAACCAAAATTAATCCAAAATAATAATTCGGTTTTGCTAAAAACCAATCCAAATATTCAAACCAAATAGTTCGATCCAAATTGTTCAATTGAACAATTCGGTTTTATTCAGATAGTGAACAACTCTAACTGTAATAAAAGATATAAGGTTTAATCATCGTTCCAACTATCTCGCTGTTAGGCTGTATTATTTGGACGAAATACTATCTCACTATTAGGTTGTAGTTTTTGGACGAAATATTTGTTTGTTGAGGAATTGAGAGTTGTTGATGTCTATATTGATTGATCATTAGTATTACGATGCTATATTAATTAATATATTATTCATTACTATTACTAATTGTATGTTATATTAGATTTAGTCAATTTTTACTCAATAAGGATGCAATTTTTTTTATAAATAATGATCTATATAGATCTATCAGGGAGAAAGTATAATTGTTTGACTTAGATAAGAGTCGTTTTAAATTATACTAATATATATTCATAGATAATTGACTAAACTACAAACTTGCTCGATGTGGCATGCAATCTTTTTTCGTATCTAAATTCTTATATTAGCAACCTTTGTGTTCCATGTCTTGACCCATAACCCCACACCATCATCCACTTTGTTTGTATCAAAAACTATTTCAAACATGCACAATCTATTTGAAATACAGTACCAAACGCTTCTTAAAATTGCATAGGTATGACTTTCAACTGCAGCCAGAATGTGCCCAGATAACATCAGCCATCTGTTTGCGAT
Source organism: Lactuca serriola (assembly GCF_051521515.1). NCBI lineage: Eukaryota > Viridiplantae > Streptophyta > Magnoliopsida > Asterales > Asteraceae > Lactuca > Lactuca serriola. Next base: position 92,258,819 of record NC_136410.1, read on the forward strand.
ACTTCAGACAATGGTCTTCGGTCTTGCCATGTTCAATTTTCAACTGAGTTCCAGCGCAAAAAGCCTCTAACCACATACACACAAAAATACCACAGTCCATCCAGTTCGTTTGCTGCGGTATACCTTCGGCAAATTGCACATTTAACTCTACTGTCGTACACTTCCTACCACTTGTTTCCCAATAACCAATAGACTTTAAGAATTCAGTTATGTTGAAAGCTCGTAATCGTTCCTTGATCCATATTTCATTGATTTCTGAAGACGAGCTATCATAAATGGTCACAATCCATGTCTTCAACTCTAAAACACCAATCAACCAATGACTTTTTTGTTTGTTAATGGGCAGTAATACCTGTAGAGTGATGTGAACATTAAATTTTGAATCCCATATTAGTAATGATAAACATAAACATAATGAATTTGAAAATATTCTTACCGAATCCACAACAGACCAAGCTTTGTATGGAGGGTACGATCCATTTGCAAGTGCGATCCATTCTTTGTTCCATACGTCAATTGAGTGAGGAGGCAAAAAATTGGCCGGCATAATTGTACAACTTACGGGTTTCATGGTATTCAACAATATATGACCCCATATGTCAATATGCTGTTGATGAAAAAGGCAAAGTTTAATGAATAGTTATCCATTTAATTCTATTTTACAATCTAAAATACAATATTGGATTACTTACGTCATCATCTACCCAGCCACGTTCGTGCGTAGGAGTGTTCTGGCATAAAATTTTCTCCCAAAATTTGATGTTCATATGATTTTCTGTATATCCAAGGTTATATGAAAACGAAAGGGCTTTCTTATCTCCTCCATTGTATACATCTAAAAACTTTTTAGTCTGTTGTGCATCTAAACCTACACCGACATGTAGATCATGGTGGGATACATGCTCCTGATTGACCAAGGATCCATCCTAATAACAAAACAATAAAACATAACACGTATTATTAATATTATTGATTGACAAAACATAATACTTATGATGTATCTATGTCCACATCATCACCCTCATTGATAATGGATCTATGCTAAATGGCAACATAATAACATATCAATGCTAATGATTACTTAAAAAACTGAAAAAATATTAGACAAATTACCTTATTTTCATACTCTTTTGTGTCTCCCTCATCAGCCTTATCGTTTGTGGAGTTGTGGGATTCTAGTTCATTGATCACACTTGTGTTGTCCCCATTGTCAGAGAAAGTAGTATCCCACCTGCATGCATAATTAAGTTAATTGCAAGGAAGTACACAACAGAAAAAATATATTTATTCATATCAACATGCTTCAAGTTTGTTCAATTTTAAAAGAACCAATTTCAGTATTTAGTCTTAAGTTCCTAACAATTAAAGTGATAATAGTTGTTGTTAGAAACAGAGTTACAGTTAGTTAGTTAGCTGATTACTTAGTTATTTTTCAAAAGGGTGTTTTCGTCTTTTCTATGAAGGAGTTAATTAGAAGATTGTTAACTCAACTGACTGGAACCTGCTCTGTATATATGTTCATATAATATGTTTCGTTTTCTAACTTAATGAGAAGATTTAGAAATGGAAACAGATGATATGAATATATATACAAAGCAGGTTCCAATCAGTTGAGCTAACATTCTTCTAACTAGCTTCTTTATAGAAATGACGAAAATGCCCTTATGACAAATAACTAACTAAACAGCTAACTAACTGTAAATCTGTTTCTAGCAGTTGTTGCCTAAATGACATTAACCCTTTTTGAAAATGAAGAACCAGTATATATGACAACTTTTTGTTTCTATATTTTCATACATAAGTTGTAGATAAGAAAAGAACTCAAAAGATTTGATGAATGTCATACCTGTCCTCTTCTTGCACAATATTTTTGTCCTTGTTATGTAAATTTGGATCCATCCGAAGTGATTCAGCCACATGTTGTTCATATTAACAATTTGTTAGCATACAATGTTGTCTATTTGTATTATTAAATTTTATAATTTTTGAAAATAAAAAAAAAAAAACTCACCAATGGTGTCTTTTGGAGTGAAGCATGTGTGTTCATGTCAGCTTTTTCAATAGTCACCTGTTCCAGATCAGGCATGTCATCAGAATGATCCATTTTGTTGACTTTCGCTGCATTCTTTCTTGTAATCTGCCATCACATATGAAGTTACAAATTGTAAAATTTTCAGCAATCAAAAGTGTGTGGTTAAACTATTTGGAACGAAGCACATAATCACCTGATGTAGGTTTTTGAGAAATTCCATTCCATAATTGATCTGTTTGTCCAGGAGGTTGATGATGTGCTGTTTTTGAAGGTCTCCAAGATCATGTTTTATGATCATGTCAGTTTTTTCATGGATAAGTGGTTGCCTCACAGAATCATCATCAAAATATGTAACACTGTTGACCTCCACAGAGTTTTTACTTCTGGTAATCTACCAACACATATAAAGTTACAAATTATAAAATATTATATACTAGACATTGTGTTGTTATTTTATTTGGGAGGAATCACATAAATTACCTTGTCTAGGTTTTCGAAAACTTCCTTGCTATCATTGATGTATTTATCAAGGAGCTTGATGAAAGACTGTTTTTGAATGCAAATTAGTGCGAAATCTATCATCATATCATATCATATGTAGTTTCAAAAATCGATTTGAGTATTACTTACAGTCTCTTTAATGAACTTTGGTGAGATATCCTTCAAAAACGAAACCAAGCGCTTTTGATACTCCTGCAAGAAATTATAACATCAACATTGGTGTTCTGTTGGAAATATCTGAGCTACCCTAGGACAAAGCAAATTTGGTTCTTTTTGTGTTTACCTGGTAACGGACAGCAGAATCTGAATCTCCTTTTGCATCCCCATTTTGTTTTGCTTTTGGCATATCATCACCCGTATATACAACGGAAATAATCGTAGACAATATTAATATGACTGTAATGATAATCTCTCTCTCGTTTACGGGATGTAGGTCCCCATATCCTGTTAAAACAAATCCACAAAATTCATCTAATCAGAATATGTCAAGTGGCATTATTCTATTTATTTCATTTGAATATTATAGCATTAATGTTACAACATTGTACTTCCAATGTTTCCTTTTTCATAATAAGGCATCCTATGTTGGAAAATCTACCTAATTATGACAGTGAAGATTACTTTATAGTTGGATGACACTGTTATAATTCCGTATAGATTTTTCAAATTACAATGTTTTAATAGGAAAAAAGGGAAATAGGATGCAATTGTAAACAGAAAATTATTAACTACAAGTACAATGTTATTTCTTGCATTTAACCATATGTCAAACAACAAAACCAAAAGCAAAACCAAAATGTTTCTGGTTTATCTTCAACTTACCCACTGTGGTCACAGTCATAGCAGCAAAATAAAAGCTTGTGACATAAAGCTTCCAAAAGCCCATGTGTCTAAAATTTTTATAGCTTTGCTCTCCCAATGTCAAACTCCCTATCCAGGTATTTCCTTCTTGGCCAGGTGGCGTATTAATAGCCGAGTAAAAATATGCACACCCACCCACATGAAAGAGGAGGAGGTTTATAGCCAGGCTCTTCATAGCTTTTGAAGAAACAACCCCAACCATTGACTTTTCCATCCTTGAAAATAGTTCAAAAACTTTGCGGAGACGATACATCCTCCATAACACAAGCCACATCAATACTTTGTTTCTACCAAGAACCTGTTTTTGACATTTAAAATAAACTTGTTTAAGAAATGTAATACTACTGTTTTCTCACAATGTTATGACATGCTTAATTTAAATGGCATATATGGGCAATATCCATAATTAACTAATATCATGTGGCCATTCTTAACTAAAAAAAAGGGGTTGTCCATTATTTACCATTTAATTTCGCCTTGGGATCATTCAGTTCTGTAAAATTAATGTATTAAGTGTTTACACATAATGTTTGGACTAGTGAAATTGTGAGTCCTTTATTTTATTTTATGTTGTGTTACTGAGATAACAGATTAAGAGAAATGTGGTAATTTCCTTAAGCACTTCTAGTGTTTGGACTAATGACATTTTGAGTCCTATATTTTATTTTATGTTATAAATGTGCTCTCTCTCCCCAAACCATAACACCACTTCCTACACCTAAAATGGCATAAACCATGGTTCAAATAGTTATTCATCTCCAACACATAACACCATTTATATCAAAAAAAAAGTTATATTTTTTGTTACATAAATTATACTATTTAATAAAAATAACGAAAAACAGTATTTGTCTTACATCTTTTTGTTACAATGACTTTAAAATTATTAAAAAGTATTAAATTTTTTAACAATGTTGCAACCATATTTACATTTACAATATAACCATACAATTAAATTAACTAAAAATATACAAACTCGGACTTGAAACTAATAGAATAAATAAACTAGACATGTACAAAATTAAACTTGAAAGACTAAAATGTTAGTGGATCGTATGTGAAGCCCATGTATTGCTTTTTGTATATCAGGCCATATGGCCCATGTTGTATATGTAGATATTGTTGTGTACACTGTACTCATTCATTTTGAGAATGATACCCACTTTCAAAAAGTTACACTGCATCATTAGCTCATATGTCATCACTTGCGTACTAAAACTTACTAACCAAGTACAAAATATGACTAAGTAGAGTAAACTTGGCAACAATAAAACACAACAATATATACAAATACAACATGGGCCATATGGCCGAATATACAAAAAGCTATACATGAGCTTGAGATACTATCCACATAAAACTACAAACATGAAACTTTGACAAAAATTTTGGTGCTACTAAATAGTATAACATCAAAAGTATACATGGGTTTGACATACTATCTACTAGCATAAAATTGCGAACATGAAACTTTGACAAAAATTCTGTTGTTACTAAATAATATAACATTATCTTTGGTGTTAAATTCTAGATGATCCCAACATACAAAAACATACAAACATTTTCTATTAATGGAACACTCTATTTTATTTTTCTAGTCTACTAGTTGGTTTATGTTGTCAAATTGTGTAATTTTTGACATAAATGTTTGTTTAACACCATAAAGATAAGGTAAATAATGAAAATATAAATAAATAAATAAATCTTCTTCAGGTAATAACTAATATGGCTCTCCTTATGTGGTTCAATTGTTTTTTTTTTAAATTGGTCATTAAGGTTTGAACTATAAGTATTAATTTGGAATAGTTTTTAGTAGTCTGCCAACTAAAGTCCCCTAGCTAAATAATTACTCTTCCATCTCCAAATCACCCTTACTTGATTACTTGTTAAATCATAAAATTATGTTTTTGGTGATTTAATTACGGTTTTCTTCTTTTGTGGACAATTTCTTTTGTATAATTACATTAAAATAAATAAATAAATAAATAAATAAAATATCGTATTGTAATCGATCAGAAATAATGGAAGTTATTTTTTTTTCTTCCTCCTCTCTAGCGTCACTATTATGTCATATATATGCAGAATTCTTAACATAAATATAAACATGATGATCTTTTGGCATAACATTATCAAATAGGAATGTTAAAAATTACAATATTAACACTTTTATTTTTCTAAAAAAAAAAATACATATAAAAACCCTTCACCACCACCGTCACAACACCTCCACCGCCACCACCCACCGCCACCACCCACCACCACCACCTCCATCACCACCCACCACCTATGCCACACACCCACCACCAAACGCCACAACTACCACTACCTCCACCACCACCACCACCCGTCACCACCACCATCACCGTCGTCGCCACCTACCGCCACAACCACTGCCGCCGCTACCACCATCGTCACCGTCATCACCATTATCACCACCTCCTCCACTACTACTAGTACCACCACCACTGCAACCTACACCTCCACCACCGCCATCATCAGCATAATCACCACAACAACTACTACCACCAACACCACCGCCTCCACCCCCACCATTACTACCACTACCACCACTTCCACCTTCGACATCACAACCCACAATCATCGTCACCGTCATCACCACGTTTGTTTCCGCCACCAACACCACTTACCATTTTTGTAATTTATATATTATATCTCTACATATAAGTTATAAAACAAAGTAAAATTAAGTAAAAAACAAGAATGGCAATTATTTTATTTTATCATGAAAACTTCAATCAAGTTCAGAGAAATACATATTGCTCTCGTTGTTACTAAATTAAAAAATGTTAAATATGAAAGCTAGTAAAAATCTAAAAATGAATAATTTAAAAAAAATCTAAAAATGAATAATTTATTTTAAATTGTAAGACTCCTGATGTTATATTTATCCTAATATAAAAATGAAAATTAATCAAGGGCAAAAAAATAAATAAAGTCACACCGGCTCCTAACATACATTCAATTATTTTTTTTTCTTATGCATTTATAGTAAGAAGTTAAATAAAAATATATAGAATAACAATTTATTTTATCTCAATTTATATTATACGTATATATCTATATTATTTAGTTATTTTTAAACGTCTTTCACTCCATCGGACTTTCCTTACACGCCAACCCCACTCAGATCAGGCCACCCCCAATCCATCGATTCTTCGTCAAAATTCAGTGATTATCTCGTCGATTCAATTCGTCGGTCGTCCGTCTCCGTCATTCATCATCACCTCCACCTGACACGTCCAAGCCTCCATGTTTTCTCGATCTTTCTCAAACACGGTAATTAAAAGCCCCATTAGATCGATCTTCTTCCTAAAGATAAATTCTTTCCTTCTTGATTCTTAATTACTTCTTAAATGTTGACTTTTTTTCCCATATTTGGTTCATATTTCTAGATTACAACATAAAGAGTTAACGATTTCAAGGTTTTTTCCATTTTAGGTAATTTATTGCTTGTTTCCCTTGATATCGTTTATATATATAACTTGTCTAGTTAAATCTGTTTGACTTAACTCTTTGTTAGTTTTGATTTGAAATGAAAACCAACAATATAGTATCATTTTTAGTTATTCCTAGTTATATATTTATGGAAGAAAATAATATAAAGTGTTAAATATCTAATGTTTAATCTGTCCTTGGTACAATTTATGCGTATGTATAGTCTGGATCTTTTACTTAAATTAATTTATACATAGTCACGGAAATCTAAGCAATTAAATTAAATGGTCTTGATTTGTAATAAATTTGGTTATTGCAGAAAGGTGCATTTAATAAGATGCAATCGAATTACAGAGCATGTGGAGTTATAGAGCATATATATACGTACATCGTAGATGAAAACCCACGGAATGCATGCGAGGATATTTAGCCAACAAGACTTTATGTATCTGTAATTAGTTAGAAGATAACTCTTAGATTATAATAAAAGTAATAAAAACAATTTATAAGACTGGATTATTCATTAACATTAAACATTTGTATAGCAAAATAGACTAATTACCTCGGTATTGTATGGGTCGGGTCATATTTGTAGGACATGTAGAATTGTAGAGCCAAATCAACGAAGAAAATTACTTCAGTAAGATCCAAGAAAGGTAGGAGGTTTTTGGGTAACACGTCGCAGAAAGCAAATTCAATCGGAGTGAGCCATGTAGAGAACAAAGCAAAAACTAACATAAACACCTCCCAATACTTATACCACCTGCATAAATAAATAAATAAATAAATAATTAAAGGCTTGGTTTTATTAGTTCATTTAATTCTTTTGGCACAAGTGGTTAATTCTCTAGTTATCTCATTTGATTGTAAACAATAAGTCTGGGGTGCTCTGCTTTGGAATGAAAATCGATAACTCTAAAAAAATAATATTTTTGAAATACGAACAGAGTTAATACCATGAATATGAAAATAATAAAGTTATTTGTATAAATATTAATATTGATTAATTTTGAGTTTTGACAAATCAAGTTTGACTTTTAAAACAATAGCCAAGGTTATCTTTAATTTTTTTTCCTATGGTTCTCAAATGCATTTAAAAAAGTGTATCCTTTATTTTGTATTTTAATAGGAAGTTACAAGAATTATATAAACACAATTCAAGCTTTGCTTTTAAAATATGTAGTTATAATTAACTAAAGCTCTTGAAAAATATTTGAAACATTTAATTTAAATTGACAATCTGGAACCTTCTAAAATTTGGACATAAGGTAGATCTAATGCAAAAAAAAAAAAAAAAAAAAAAAAAAAAAGTAAAAAATTTCAATTAGCAAGCACATATTTTTATGTAACTTCAAAATATTAGCTTATAAATTATTGACCAATTATATGTCTATTATATATAAAATTTGTGAAGTTTATATTAGTGGTTAAGTTGTTGTACTCGTTGGTGATTAAGTTCTTGGTTAATGATTTTTGAAAGAGGTTAAAATACAAAAAAAATAAATAAATAAAATAAATAAATAAATAAATAAAATACAAGGTACTTTCATCATTTTATTTGTTTAGTTACTAAACTGATATTTTCATGGCTAAATCGATAAAGAATGAATGAAAGTATGTTTTTATTATTTTTATTATTATTGTTTTGTATTTTGCTTTGCTATCAAAACAAAATCTGATTTTTAAATGGCTGATGGTTTAATCAGTACTGCAAACGGATAATTAAGTGACCAATAAAATGGTGAAAGTACGTACAAGGGTTTTCTATATTTTACCTTTAAACTAAAAAAACATTAACTTTTTGAACCATCTTAACTTTTTTAAAATTGCAAATCTACCTTTTCTTTCATAAAAATGCCAAAGAACAGATCGCAAGAATGAACAACTTTTGCATAAATTGTTGAAATATGTTCAAAAAGGCCATTATACAGTTTATACTCTGAAGAAATTAAATTATATTCTCAAAGGTAAATCACTAAAATGAATATAGAGAACGGATACAATATTTTGATTTAAATATCATTTTTGTGTAAACGTTTTATTGATTTTTGTATATATAATTTTTTTAAACTTTGTGATATAATCACGTTTCAACAAACTAATACATATTTTTTTTCAATTAAAAGTTATTTTAATATAAAATATAAAATTAACAAACAGTTGATTATTATAATATAGACAAAGAATATTATAAATTCAAAAAAAAAATGCCCATACAAAATGTTAGAAGCCCTAATTATAAATTTATAATATAAAAGAAATTATCAAATTTGGTCTTTTTTTTCAGGTTTTGGTCATTAATTGTGATCCAAGGACAAAATGTTCCTATATAATAAGTTAATATATGAAGAATAGAATATTTTGTAACCATAATCGTTATATACTAACATAAGGACCATTTTGCAAAACTGAAAATCAATTATTTTACGCATATAAAAAAAACATCTAATTAACATAAAGACCAAAAATATAATTTACTCTTTAATTGATATTTAACTTATTACTAAATTACACTTGTGCTCAAATATAAAAAGAATATAACCGTTTTTGTCTTCTTAGAATCTCATTATCTAAAACAATTACAAACTATAAATTACTCTTTTATAAATTTCAGAAAAAGACAACAAAAAAAATCATGTAGAAAAGGCTGATGTTGCAGTGACATGGTCGTGGATGGTACGTGATGGTGGGTTTTCAACAACAAATCAAAGAAAGAGAATATTGAGAGGAACAGAGACTGTAACAAAAACACTCCATGCACAACCTTAACAAATAACAATCCATTTTTTCAACATGCGTATCATAAAATAAAATAGCTAATTAATGCAAAAAAACTAGAAATATCAGAGAAAAAAAAGAGAGAAACTGTAACAAATTCTGTGATAACTAGCTATAGCTTACTTTTGGTTTGCTATATTAAGTTATTAACCCTAATACGTTTTGTTTTTTTTCAACAAAAAAAAAACATAATAATCGTAAAACTGCAACAAATTGATGGAGACATAGCAAATCACAATTTCCATTTGCTTCGAGCTCAGATCCTTGATTTTGCCATGGTGTAGAAGTTTTTTCACATAAAATATACACATTTATTTCTAAACTTCACTAGCAAAATACAGATAATTAGGGTTTCTCAAGTTCATTTTCAGCACATTTTTTTGAACAAAATGAATTTTAGTAAAAAACAACTAGTGATTACAAGGATTCGAGAGCTTTTAGCCACATATAAGCAGAAAAATCAACTCTATTTGAAGAAGAAACAGATAGAAGTTCATACTTATCGCTACATATTTGTGTCAAGCTATATTAACCTCAGGAGCAGGAAGATAGAACAACGACTTTAATATTTATCAACAAAACTTGAGAGTTTGAGGAAATGATAATCTAAATCTAAATACAGCAAAGCGATTCCATGAACATGCTCATTTTTCAAACATTTGTATAATAATATAGCTAATTAATTCAACAAACTTAGATCATATATCAAGGAAAAGCTAGCTAGAGAGAGAGACCTCGATCGAGGAATGATGAAGTAGCCATGACTGTTCCCGAAGACCTCCATGGATGGTTTTCTGCCGCCAATACTATCGCTTTGCTGCTAGGGTAAATTAGGTGAGAATGCGGAGACAAGTGTAGAAGATTCCTGTTGGTGATTTATATAGCAGGAGTGGAAAGGACAAAGTGAGAGTGGAAAGGAGAGAATAAGAATTGATGTACGGAGGCACAGCTAGCTAGGTTGTAATTCTTCCCCAGAAATGCAGGTTTTTTAGATAACTTTTTAATCATTTCTGATTTAAATGATTTTCCATTTTTTTCTAGTAGACATCAACATGCACTAATGCAAGCGCTATTTCATTTTTTTTCTAGAGAGAAACGTTTTATATATAACATATGTCCTTTTGTTATGATTAATAATTTAATATATACTCGTGTGCATGATATTAATTAACCATTATGTTATATTCAGAACTTTCCATATTGTAGATTTTTAGAAGTTAAGTGTAATTAATTGTGTTTTGAATATATCTACGTACATATGTATACCGTGGTTTTAATTCGTTTAAAACAATAATGAAACGATCGACAATGGAAATAATAAAATACTTGTGTTCATGGTATTCAGCTATTGGTCATCGTGATTTTAATTTTTCTTTCTTGTTGTTAAAAGAAAATATGCATGCATATTACCTAGCTATATGCTTATGTTTATGTTTGTTATTAGATCGAACTTTAAATTTTAATGCTAGTAAGCCTTATTATTTTCAAAAATATGTGGCATCTAGCTTGTGCATTCATCCCTGTTCTATTGTCAATAGTAACTTACGATACTATACAAAAACATATTATAGTATCATAAAACAATTTCTTGATTATTAGGATGATTAGAATCGGTTAGTTGTTCTCCTAGAATGGCTAGCATAGATACCCCTTACTCTACTCGTAAACAACATACCTCGTCCACATGTATTGGGACTTGAACCTCAACCAATGGTTGTGGGACATTTTTTCACTAAAACTTCATATACACACCTTGTTGTTGAATGAGATAACTTGTATTGTTAGACTAGATGAACATTGAACAATCTCATCTAGCATCAACGCACCAAGCATTAGCGTTGAGAAATAAGTCGTGCTATATGGGAAAATTTGTCATTGCCAATTACCAATGACTAATTTTGTGAATTTAATTCCTAAGGGGTTTTCTACAAATAAATAAATAAATAAAATAATGGTATGTTTTGATTTTCTTTTTAGATTTAATAAAAAAACTAATGTTGATCTTATAACTGTTATTTCAGAAAGTTATCAACATATAATTGAGTTTTTTTTTTTTTCATAAAATACCTTATGTTTTGAATTTTTTGTTTTAAAATCTAAATATTTTTTTTCAAATAAACTTAACATTAACATATTCTTTGTTATTTCATTAATAGAGTCAATTACCAACAGTAACCTTATATCCCTCCCCTTAACTCATACATGCGCCTTAAGCATCAGTCAACTACAAGAATAATATATTTTAAATATTTAGATCGTGTCACTAATTCTTTTTTTTTTCTTTTGTACATCATATTGGGTCCCTTGGAATGGTTTTTTCTTCAAGCTAGGAACATAGATTTAATAAAGAATGATGGAATGGAATTATGCTATTGTGAGGATGAAGTTCCTCTATTTACTTCATGTCCAAAGGCTAAAGGTACATGTAACATCCCAAAAATCATGATAAAATTTTCATTTTTATAAAACATTTCCATAAAACCATAAGTTATAAACCATTGTTTTCAAGTCAAATCCATAAAATCAGAGTATCAAAATCTCTCAAAACATAAATCAGCGGGAGGATGTGTACGATCACGCCTTTGTCTTGCCCTATCATCTGATGTACCTGAAACATTGAAACCACCAATTATAAGCCGAAGTTTAGTGAGTTCCCCCCAAATACCTCACACACTATACATATACAATGCATGCATACTGGTCCCACGGCATCAAACTGGATTTCCCCTGAGCCCACAGCATGACACTATATTGCCCCTATCGACCGACAGCTCATGATTGGCTTGCTTCTAAGCCCATAGCATAAGACTAGATTGCACATCCCGACCCTCAACTTATGACTGGATTGCTCCATGGTTTGTTGGCTTATAGTACATAGCATTACCGCCTCAACCCAACTGCACTATGTCGATAAATGCAAACAGATAAACAATAACTAGTAATACAAGTAATCTTACAGATCTACCAATCTAACAAACCAATATAGCATATCAACATCCTATACACAAGGATACATAATATAATCTAACGGGTCGACATTAGTGCCTTCGACCCACAAGTATAATGAGAAATTCACCTCGTAATCTAGAAGATAGCTAACTGATCACAAATCCAAATACTGACTCTACAGGTCACCTATATGATAAACATGGACAAAGTCTCAATCTATTGCTCAAAATACTCCATTTGACCTAAAGTCAAGCTTGGTCAAAGTCAATGGTCAATGGTCAAAAAATCAACAGTCAACTTCCAGTCAATCTACGCTCAACGTAGAAGCTCTATGCCTAACATAGAGCCTAAGCTAAAAAAAAAATAGGACAGAAAAGAGCTATGCACAGTGTAGCTAAAACTACGCCCTTCGTAGCACACTATTGTCCAACTTTTCCAAGTAAGTGCTTAATACAGAAGGTTAACTTTGCAAACTTCTAAATCTATACTAAATGGACGTCTTGTGGGATAAAGTCTCTGACTTTATCTATTTCCATGCATACAAAGAGCACTAATCCAAACCCTATGTCCAAATAGCCTTCTACTTCTCAAAAGCTCATGTCTGGATAGATGAGAGTGACAAAGCTCTCATTTTTATGACTTAACAAACCCAAAAAAAATGATACCCCTAATGATTATAGGGACAAAAAGCATGAAATTCTTAAGCATAACTAGATCCAACATAAGACAACATCAAGGCAAGAACTTTATACCTTGTGGGGGATGATTATATGATGTAAGTTCCAAATCCACAATGGTTGGACCTTCCCAAGTGCTTCCCAGTGGAGTTCTTCCTTCAAAGATGCATACAAAACACTCAAGGGTCTCCAAAACTCACACAAGAAGATTAAGGTTTCGGGGTGGCTGCTTAAAGAGGGGTGGAGGCTGAGAATGGAAGGGCCTCAACGGGTTAGAGCCTTTAAATATGGATCACAACCCCAAGAATTATGGTTTTGGTTCTGGGTTGCTACGCCGTACGTAGCCATATATACGCCCTGCGTAGATCATTTAAATCGTGCATTCATTTTCCCTCCTATGCTCAGCGTAGGGGACTACCCTACACCCTGCGTAGGATAAGAATTCTTGAACTGAAGCTTTTAAATAAATAAAAGAAATAAAAGTAATACCTCCAAGATCAAGTGTTTCAGTACCAGTTTTGAACAGGTTAAAAAAAGGTTTTATCTAGTACGGCTTTGATCATAATTGGTTCTTTTTTTTTGGTTTTTTTAAAGTGAATTACATTATAAAATTGATTTCACGGTTAAAAATGGTTCGATTCGGTTATAGTGGAAAAAGCGGTTTCAAATATTTATTACAACCTATCACTAACCGACAGTTCAGTTTTAACATAACCAGTTTGATTTTTTTTCTTTGTTTTCAAAAAAAATTAGTTTTGAAATATGCACCTCTATGTAAGGCTATTTTCACAAGATTAATTATGTTTTCAAATGTTGTCCAAGGCTATATTCACAAGGTCTTATTCTATTTTCATTTTAATAGTGTACAAGACAATTTTGCAAGTACGTTTCTATTAATTTTTTTACCTTTAAGCCCATTTTGTCTCATGTATCTATCAATATTTTATAATGATAACTAAATTTATTCGACACCGTATGTATGGAGGATCTCAAACATTAGTTATTTTTAACCTTTGTAATCTCCAAATGAAGCTAATTTATGAGATCCTCCATCTATACGGTGTTAAAAGGATGTGATTTCATGTTGCAGGTTACAAAGGTAAAAATAATTAATGTTTGAGATCCTTCATATATACGGTACCAAATAAATTTAGTACTCAATGTAAAACATTGATCAATACCTGAGACAAAATGGGCTTAAAGTAAAAAAATAATAACTTACTTGCGAAATTGTCCCAATACATTGTTAAAATGTACATACTATCAAACGTTGTGAAAATAGTCTTTGGACAATATTTGAGAATAGACTCAATCTTGTTAAAATAGCCTTTTGACAACATTTGAAAACAGACTCCATCTTCTGAAAAAGTAACCTTGGGACATGAGATAAATAGTGGAGTTTCATCCTCACAATAACAAAACTCCATTTCAATAATTTATTTATTAAGTTTAAGTTCTTAGCTTGAAAAAGAATTCATTTTAGGGGGGGCAATATGGTGTACAAAAAGATGAAGAAGAAGAAGAATAAGCATGACCTAGGGTTTTAGAATCGGTTATTTTTTAGGTGATCGATGTTTAAAGGGCATGCAAGTTAGGGATATAGGGTTACATGTTGGTAAACAACTTCATTAATGAATATGTTAATTTTGGTTTAATTTAAATAAAAAAAAATAAAAAAATAAAAAAAAAAACTTTTTAGGTCCAAAACAGAAAAAAAAAATTGCAAAATATAGTGTTTTGTGAGAAAAAAAAAACTTAATTTACCTGTTGGAGGCTACAATAATAGGTAATGGGTGAAATTTGGATAATTTTTTGCAGAAAAAAAAAAAGTCTTAAAAGAAAAGTTATGTAATTGCGTGCTCTTTTATGAAAAAAAAACACTTATTTTAATACCTAATCGTGATCGACTTAAAAATTGGAATTTAGAGTCTTCACTAATCGTCTCATCGACAAAAAAATCCCTTACCGGGAGATGGAGAAAGAGATTTGATCATTGTCATTACGCCTTAACCAACAAGTATGTACTCCCTCCGTCCCAAAATTATAGTCCATCTTTCCTTTTTGGTTTGTCCCAAAATAATAGTCCACTTCTAAAAATAAATAACATTTTTACCAAAATACCCCCTCATTATTACTTAACCAACTAAGCATTTAATGGAACATTAAATGCAAAGTAAGGACAAAACTGTCATTTTATTATATAAAGTTAGTGGTAATTAATATTTTTCTTAGTCTGTGTGTTTTTTGTCTGTGGACAATAATATTGGGACAAAAGGAGTATTTCTTTTTAATAATTTTTTGACATTTAGTGAATGTTTGTATTGTTTTATAGAATATGAGATTTAATACAATAAATTGTTTATGTCAAAGTTAAGTTGTTAGGGTTTGATTTGTTTAATAAATTTTATGTTTTTTTATTAATCATAGATTACTGAATATTGATTTTCATAATTTTAGATGGCATGTATTTTTTGAAATTTGAAACAAATGAGTAAGAAATATATATAAAAAAATTGAAAGGAAAAGTCCTAAAATTTTACCATATTTTTAAAAAAAATAAAAAATAAAATAAAATAAAATAAACCTTAACTAAAATTTGTTTACGAAAAAACATGAATTACTAGTAAAAAAATGACGATTTGAACATTTTTTCCCGATTTATTGGTTTCATTACTTATCAATTTTATTAAAGTCTCATTATTTTACACTAATTTACGAATAAGTCTCAAACTAAAATTTTGTGATGATTTGGTCATTTTCTCCATGTAACCTACATTTTACCGATTTCATTGCTGACCTGAACGTCTAGTTATTAAATGAGATGGTGAGATGGATATGTTGGGTTATATAATGTTATGTTTACCATAAAACTTGATATCTTGATGTATTGTATATTTTTTTTGTAATATAAATGCATCCAACGAAAACTGCAATAATTACAACAATTGCGTCATTTTTTACGTTTATAAGAAATTTCAAAATGTCTATCTATGTAACCCAATATATCCATCTCATCAGACATTAACTCATTTTTTGCCCCTTTTTCCTGGAAACACACATTTTATTGATTTTATTGTTGACCTAAATACATAGTCATAATTGAATCGATGTGATGGATATCAAATTTAACGGTAAATGTAGCATTATATAACTCATCGAATTCATCTTATCAGTTAATTTAATGACTAAACGTCTAAGTCAGCAATGAAACAGATAAAATGTATGTTACATGGTGAAAATGATTAAATCATTACTAAATTTTAGTTTTGGACTTATTCGAAAATTAGAGTAAAATAATGGGACTTTAACAAAATAGGTAAGTAATGAAACCAGGAAAAATGGGTCAAATCGTCATTTTTACCAGTAATTCATGTTTTTTTATAAACAAAATTTAGTTTGAGACTTTTTCGTAAATAAAGGTAAAATTGTAGGACATTTCTGAAGATTTCTTTACAATTTATGTTAAAAGTTCCTAGAGACTTTATATTCTTCGTTTATTGATATTTTTGGTGGTTTGAAAACTAATAATGTATCGTTAAGATGACGAGGTGGTTTATGATGTTAAACTTCTTCCTCTCCATCTATGGAAAAGAACAAACATTATAGATTAGCATCCCAATCAACGAAATTATGCTAGGAGAGCATATATTCTTAAAAACTTTGTCAACAAAAAAGTCATACATTTCCTATAAGAGACATTGTCGGTCCGCACCGATTTAAGGTTCCTTGGTTTGGGAAATAAGATTGGCTTGAATATAGTTAGGGGTGTTCGTTTGGATGGATCGGTTTGATCCGATCCAATCAAGCGAATCCAAATTGATTTCGGTTTTCAAAAAATGGATCTGAATAGTCCAATCTAAATTCAAATCCGATCCGATCCGATCCAATTACAATTCGGTTGGATCGGTTTTTTATAATTCGGTTTTCAAAAAACGAAACATTTTAAAACGATATATAATTATAATATTACCTAACTTTACATAAGAACCAAAAACAAATTATTTAGTTACATTTTGAAATTTTTAAACAACTGCTAAGAAGATATATATTATAGTTAAATATTTTATAGATAGAAAATTTTTGAAAAAAAATACATATAAATGTTTTTTTTATCGGATGAAACGTTTTGAACCTATTTGAAAAAATAAATTACCAAATTAATAAATAACTATGGATATATATTATAAATAGATAAATAATAAATGTTTATTCGGTTTTTTTTAATTATTCGGTTATTATTTTATAAACCAAAACCAATCCGAAATCCAAAATAATAATTCGGTTTTGTTAAAAACCAATCCAAAAATCCGAATATCCGAACCAAATAGTCTAATCCAAATTGTCCAATTGGATAATTCGGTTTTATCCAAATAATGAACAGTCCTAAATATAGTATTGAGAATGATGTGGCTTTTTTCCGTTGGTTACTTGTTCAAGAATGAATTTTTTAACATGAGGACATGCCATTAAGGTTATTGCTTCCGTAATTATTCTTTTTTTTCATCAAAGTATTCTTATATATACACTTTAGCTAATTAATAGATTTTTTGTTTGATATTAGAAATATAATAAAAGATTTATATAGAAGCAGGTAAACATATGAGAAACTATTTTTTTAAAATACATCAAAAAATCATAGATTCATAAAATTACTATACGTCTATGTATAACCCACTAGACTCATATAACAAATTTCAATTTTTTTTTATATATTAAATTTAAAAAAAAAATAAACAAATTGATATTATTTGCACCCCAACTTAGAAACTCTATTTTTTTTTAATGTCAGCTTACAATTACAAACTACCGCTTGCCAACGACTAATTTTGTGGATTTAATAATCTACTATTATTTAGGTGTTTTTTTTTTTTTACAAAAAGTGGTATGTTTTGATTTTCTTTTCAGGTTTAATTAAAAAAATAAAAAAGCTAATGTTGATATATTATTTGTTATTTCATAAGCTTATCAACATATAATTGATTTTTTTTTTCATAAAATACCTTACGTTTTGATTTTTTTTCTTTTTCGTCTAAGACCTAAATTGTTTTTTCAATTAAACTTAACTTTAATATATTCTTTGTTATTTCATTAATAGAGTCGGTTACCAATGGCAAGCCTATATCCCCTTAACTAACACATGCACCTTAAGCATCGGTCAACTATAAGAATGACCGATTTTACTACTTTTTTTTGTAATCATATTGGGTCCCTTGGAATTGTTTCTTCTTCAAGCTAGGAATATAAATATAATGGAGCTTCGTACTCATAATAACAAAACTCTATTTCAATATTTTTTTTACTAAGTTTATGTTTTTAGCTTGAAAAAGAATTCATTTTAAGGGACCTAATATGGTGTACAAGAAGATAATAATAATAATAATAATAATAATAATAATAATAAAAAGAACAAGCATGACCTAGGATTTTAGAATCAATTACTTCTTTAGGTGATCGATGTTTAAAGGGCACATCACTTAGAGAATAGGGTTACATGTTGATAAACAACTCCATTAATGAATAGTTTAATTCTGGTTTATTTTGGAAAAAAAAAACTTTTATATCTAAAACAGAAAAAATTGCAAAACATAGTAGTTTGTGGGGAAAAAACTTTTTTGGGTATTCCAAATAAAACTATTACCTAAATTTGATTGACTTAAAATTTGGAATTTAAAGTTTTTATTCGTTGTCTCATCAACAAACAAACACTTACTAAGAGTTAGAGAAACAGATTTGAACATTGTCATTATGGCTTAACCAAAAAGTATGTTTTCTTTTTAATAATTTTTTTGATATTTAGTGAATGTTTGTACTGTTTTATAGAATATGATATTTAATACATTAAATTGTTTATGTTGAAGTTAAGTTGTTAGGGTTTGATTTGTGCGATAAATTTGATGCTTTGTTATTAATCATAGATTACTGAATATTGATTTTTATAATTTTATATGATAGGTATTGTTCGAAATTTGAAACAATGAGTAAGACATATATGAACATTTTGAAAGGAAAACAATTAGATCTTATACCATCTATGTTAAAAAGTTCTAAGACACTTCATATTCTCGTTTATTGATATAAATTTTGATGGTTTGAAAACTAACAATGTATCATTAAAAGAAGACGAATTGGTTTACGATGTTGACCTTCTTTCTCACGATGTGGAAAAGTACAAACATTATGGATTGTCATTCTAATCAACGAAATTCTGCTAGGAAAGCGTATATTATTAAAAAAAATTGTCAACAAAAAAGTCACACATTTCCTATAAGAGACATTGTTGGTCCACACCGATTTAGTGTTTCTTGATTTGCAACTGAGATTGGCTAGAATATAGTATTAAGAACGATGTGGCTTTCTTCCGTTGGTTACTTGTTCACAAATATATTTCATTCTAATATAGGAAGTGATGCATTTGTTAATATAAGATTTAGTATGACAACCCGAAATCTCCTTTTGGTAAGACAATTCAATTCAATCAAAGCCAGACTCGTTTTTTTTTAATCTATCTTTTAGCCCTACTTGGTGTCTGTTTGAGTGTTCTAAGCATTGTACAATCAAGGTATGGATCTAAAGATGAGTTTCTTTGAACCATAGCAAGCAATTTCGGGCCAAACACTCACTTCTATATATATGACACTTAGCCATTTTCCTCATTTTTCACAATCTTGATGTAACGCCGTAAAAATTTGAACAGTTTTTTTCACTTTTGAAACCATGAAATATAATTTGCATTCATTAATAAAAACATTGTATCAACATTTTATCAATACAAAACCTCAAGATCAAAATATTTAGACTTCAATGTGCGTGTGTACGAGTCATGTCGGCGCCTTTCTGCGATCATCACTGGTACCTGAAACACATAACATTGTAAGCATAAATGCTTAGTGAGTTCCCCAAAATACCACATACTGCACATACGCCTTTCCAGGCCATAGGATCTTCTGATCCAAGTATCTCAGGGGATTTCCATCCTAGACTCTGTTGACCTTCCGGTCCATATCATATCGACCTTCCGGCCCACATCATACTCATATCACATGACATATCACATATAACTTACATCACATATACACCATACACATAAGACCCTTCGGTCACACATAATTACCCCATCGGGTAAGGCATAGTGAGAAGACTCACCTCAGACGTCTCAGTAAATCTCTGACTCGGTAGAAATATTGCCTAGCCTCCGCCTATTCACACAAAGTAAATATTCCCATAAATATAACTCTCGAGGCTAGACTCAACCCTCTATTGTCTCCCTCAGAAGGGTAAAAGACTATTTTACCCCCTCTTGGTCCAAGGACCCTATTGTGGACCAAACCCTAAAAGTCAACAAAAGTCAACGGTCAAACTTTGACCCAACTCGCCGAGTGCACTCTGGCGACTCGGCGAGTACACACATGTCCACCAACTCTTTGTCCCGCTTGGTACGTCGAGTCCCTCCCTATGCTCGACGAGTCACACCTGGCATGAATCGCGGGGCTACCGCGACTCAACTCGCCGAGTCTCAAGAACAACTCGGCGAGTACCGCCTTGAACTCCAGTCCTTTAATCCCCTTCTGACTCACTGAGTTATCCCCCAACTCGGCAAGTCTACTCACTGGGTGATCTGCGTGAAACATTAACCCTACTCGTCGAGTCTCAAGAACAACTCGGTGAGTCCATGCCATGCACAAACTCTATTGACCTCCTAAGGTCAAATCTGTGCCCCTAATCCATAGATCTGGCCTTCCCAAGCATAAATGTCACGTAAAGTCTGAATCTTGATGCTTATATATCAACCAATAGGCATCAAGTGGTGATTTAGTCCCAATTACTTTGACCGAAGGTCATGACCTCCATTGTTCTTCATAAAGCTGGAAGATTAGGGCTCTCTGGACCTTTATGGGTCCAGATCTAACGTCTCATCTCCAGAAGGGACTATTTGGACATCAAGTCAACTTAGACAAGGGCACAAGAAACCCTAAAACCACATATCCTTCCCAAAACAGAAGAAGAGTCGAAATAATACCTCAAATGAAATGATCTTAGCTTTTAGTCCTCAGAATAGCATCCTCCTTTGCTTTCCCTTGGCTAGAACCTCCTTCTTCTTGCTAAACAACACCATAAA
Source organism: Lactuca serriola (assembly GCF_051521515.1). NCBI lineage: Eukaryota > Viridiplantae > Streptophyta > Magnoliopsida > Asterales > Asteraceae > Lactuca > Lactuca serriola. The sequence goes on from NC_136410.1 coordinate 92,280,189, forward strand.
GATCAACAATGGTCACTTATTGCCTCTCAAACGATCTGAGTCTCTCTCTGGGGTGTAGTAGCTGCAATAGACGACCATAAAGGCCTTTAAATAGGTCCCAAGCCCTGGAAATTAGGGCTTCACTAAACAGCGTGGACTCGCCGAGTCCGGACGTGAACTAGAATGAACATCCGCGTCCCTACTCGGCGAGTCTTGGCACCAACTCGCCGAGTTCCTCCACAAACTCCAAAAATTAAATGAATAAATAATATACCTGGGAATCCGGATGTTACACTTGAAGTCTAGAACACACACACACACACACACTCTCTCTCTCTCTATATATATATATATATATATATATATATATATATATATATACCTTCATCATGTTTTCATCAAGATCTTCAAAGATGTAAGTGTTTCTCATCTTGAATTGTTGCTACATTCCTTAATCTAGTAGTAAATCCATGTTTTCATCTCATTAATTTCATCTTTGACTAGGTCTTCATCTCTCACCAAGAACACACACTAAGTTTTGAAATCTAAACACCCTATCAAGCTTCTAAAATGTGAGTATTCTTTTCATAGTTTGTTTTAGACATGAAACTCTTGTTTTTCATCATAAAATCACCATTTTTGCATGTTTTCATGAGTATGCGGCCACACACTCATCCTGGCCGCACACCTGACCCACACCCCTTTGTGTGGCCTTACACTCCCTTATACAATCATATGTGATTGTAACACTTGTCCCAAGTGTTTTCCTAGTCTCGTAGGGTGTTACTTTTCATTATTAGCTGTATTAAACACTAATTATATCCATATATGTATCATTATATGCTAAATAGGATCCGTTTGTGCTCGAGGCTACACTTAACACTTAGCGTCCTATATCGATCTTGCATTGTGCCACTCATTTCTGGTGAGTTCATACCCCTATATCTTATTGTTTTTCAATGTTTTCAGGGGGAATACAAGCCAAATACAAACAATTTTGTGAACTAAAACAAAAAGAATTCAACAAGTTTAAAACTTATGCAATTGATACAGTCAAATGATTTTCACGATTTTATAAAGTAACTAGATATATTACCCCTTTTGTAACATGCCAAACATAAGGGACATTTTCAATGAAAAAACATAATTGCATAGTTTTTCAGACCAATACATGAACCAAGTACACAAAATACATGCAAACTAATATAGGTATAGTTTGGGATTTTCATATACAACTTTACAAAATCAGAGCTTATACACTTACAAACATATAAACTATGACAGATTTAGTTTATAATATACATTGCTACTTTCGAATCTCAAAGGTATAACAAAAGATATTTGTTTAATTATAATTACCATTACATTACGAGTTCACAATCATATACAAATACAAAAGAACACTACATTGCTCGTATTATTACTTGTAAAGTCGTTAATCTAATTTGGAAACAAGTCCTTGGGTGCTTACAAACTTAACTAAGTGGAGGACCACCCTTATGAACCAGAGTCTCCTGGAGAGAGAACGTGGCTTTTGTGTATAGATCTATACGGGATTAACTACCCCGCACCTTGCTGCTAGCTACAGTAGGACCGCCAGGTCTACGGGTAACAAAGTCATAAAGGATATTGGCGTCCGATTCACGTCATATCAAGTTTAGTATGGTCATAAAACTCGCCAGTAGTAACGACACATTTACGTAGTAATATACTTTTCAGGAACAGTTTCTTTAATAACACAAGTATGGAAAATTATTTGTGCTTACAGTTTCAGAACCATTAAAGCAACAACACACATTCAAGGGAAAATATAGGATTTTCCCGGATAAACTTCAGAACTTTACAAACGAACAAACAGAACATACTATACATACTGGTGGTATCCAGGGTTTCAAACAGAACATACTATACATAATGGTGGTAGCCAGGGTTTTCAAACAGAACACGGTAACGAACACATATGTTAGAAAATATTGGATTTTCTTGGAAAACATACAAACATTTTACAGATTCAAAGACAGGTTTTCATTACAAAAACATGCTTATGAACTCACCAGCTTAATGTTGATACTCTTTTTGAAATTGCTTGTATTCTCAGGAAATCAGTAGACAAGTACCTTCTGGAGTTTTGAGAAGACGGAATTATAGAGTCACGTCTTTTATTTTTTATATACTTTTGATGTATACAAACTATGTTTCAATCAGATGTAAATATTCATAACTTAATGTAATGGTTGTGTCTACTTTGATTACTATGATGCAATTGTTGTGATACTACGAATGACGTCCTCCACCCCCGAACGTTTCCACCGTTCCGGTTTGGGGGTGTGACATTTAGGTTATGGAATAAACGAGATATGTATATAAAACATGGTGGTGGACTTAAAAGTGCTCACAATCATGCTTATGAGAAATATGTTAATTTAAGAGATGATAAAAATAAATCAATACATGTTTTCGATAATGCAAATAAAGTAATTCAAATTGAGTACAAAATTTGATTAAAAGCCTCAACATCTTTGCTTACTTTATCTACTATGACAAGGATTTTAATTTTGTGGGCATAGAGAAAATGAAGAATCTCTCAATAAAGGAAATTATTGAACTTTTGAAATGGATAAAAGAACATAATGAATATGTTTCAAATGTCACATTTGAAAATGCACTAGGTAATCGCCAATTATCTCCTACTATTCAAAAAGTATTATATTATTTGTTGTGCTAAAGAAATAACTATGAGAATTATAAAGGATCTCGGTCATGACTACTTTGTTATATTTGTTGACGAGTCAAGTGATGTCTCCTAAAATGAACAGTTATGTCTTTGTTTGGGTTGTGTCGAACAAAAAATAGGAAAAATAGTTGAGTGGTTTCTAAGATTTGTTTATGTTAGTGATACAACCACATTGTCTCTTAAAAATGCAATTACACTACAAGTGAAATAAGAATATGTGACTAAAAATTTAGAGAATGATTAATCAGCTCGGATACCATGTACTTGGGATTGATTAATCAGCCCTCGTTACTATTTGAGATTGATTTCAATGTGTGAATCATTAGAGTCCGAACAAACCTATTGGAGACTGGTATTTTTTTTTTGAAACGGCAAATAATATAAATATCTCTTTTGTCTGGGATTGAACACATGACCTCCTAGTTAGTTGTTAGATTAGAAACATTTTTGTTAACCATGTGGGCTAGCCCCAACTTGTTAAAATATTTTAGATTGATTAGTCCGGAACATTTTTGCGCCAAAATACATTTGGAGGGTAACATATTAAAGACTGGATTGAAATATTTGAGATTGATTAACAATTCATGTATCAATTATTAATGAACTAGTCATAAATACTATTTGGAGGGATACTTATTAGGGATTGAATTTCAGTCTCTAATCGACATGCCTTGTTTTCCATTTGGAGTGACATTTTCCAAGGACTAAACGACAATATCTGACATGAAACTGATAAGTGAATAATGTATATCATACATCAGAGGCTCATGAATGTGTCCCGGATAGTATTTGGAAAGACATTTATCATGGATTGGATTTCAATCTCCGACAAACACACATTATCTTATATTTGGAGGGGCGTTTACTAAAGACTAAAAGGGTTTCTAGCACACCGGTATTAGATTGTGTCTTCCCTCCTTGAAGTTGAGGGTTCAAGTCATGTGGTGAACATAGGTGGTATTAGGTTTAATTTAGGAGTAGATTATAATTTTGTATTAGTCGGTTTAAAAAAAAAAAGTTTACTCAAAACTACGTTGTAGAATATAAGGGTAATTAATGAGTCATAGGTGCCTAATATTAGAGGTTGATGAAATCTATTCTCCGATAGACATGCATACTATTTGCGCGACACTACTACAAAATGAATCGAATTCAACACTTTTCGAAAACCCGCTTTTTTATTTAAAGTTTAAACCAACAATTTTTAAAGAAATGCTACATAAACTCATTTAGTTTGACATTTTTCTTAAGTGTCGCATATTTTATCAAAAGATAAAACACCTTTAAAAGCGTTGCAAGTTTAAAAACATTAATACAACAATTGTTTCCGAATGTTAACCTTAAGTGTAAAACGTATCACTTATCTCAGAATGTTATTTGAATATTTTTTCATGAAATATAAATTATATATATATATATATATATATATATATATATATATATATATATATATATATATATATATAGACAGAGAGAGAGAGAGAGAGAGAGGTTCAGGTTCATTTGAGACCATTCTAATTTTGTGAGACCGTGAGACCAAATCTAAAAATAATTTTAAAATGCAAAATAAATGGAAAAATGCAAAAATTCTTTTTTTAAATATTATTTTCGGAACTTAAATTAACTAAAAAGAATAAAAAAAAATCCCGTTTTTTTTTTAAAAAATACGTGAAATATTCTAATAGAACTGTAAATATTCTAAAAAATAATTTTAAAATGCAAAATAAATGGAAAAATCTAAAAATTCTTTTTTTAAATATTATTTTCGAAACTTGAATTAACTAAAAAAATAATAAATAAAAAAATCTCATTTTTTTGAAAAATACGTGAAATATTCTAATAAAATATTACACTGTACATATTCTAAAAAATAATTTTAAAATGCAAAATAAATGGAAAAATCCAAAAATTCTTTTTTTAAATATTATTTTCGGAACTTGAATTAACTAAAAAAAATAAATAAATAAATAAATAAAATGCGTCTCACGGTCTCACAAAATTAGGCCGTCTCACATGAACCTAACCCTATATATATATATATATATATATATATATATATATATATATATATATATATATATATATAACTGTTATAAAACATTTTGTGTATATATATTACATTTGAATAATCATTTTACTTTTAAAATATAAATTTAATTAGAAATAACAAATACAAGTTGTTTAGATATCAAAAACAATTTTAATTATAAATAGCTAAATGATTAAAATATTAAATTAAAGCCAGTTTAAATACACATATTATATACATATGAATATAAAATTGGATAATATAACTAGTCTTAGGAATTTTTGGTTTTGAATCTATATGTTAATCAATCAATTTTTTTGTCTTTTAACTTACTAAAAAATAGGGAAATCTTCATAAAAGTCACAATATTTACGAAAAAGTTACACTTTAGTCCCAAGATTTTATTTTTGAACGAAAAAGTCCCGAAAACCGGCAAAAATTTACAGTTTGACCCTTTTTGACCGGTTGAAACCGATACCAAATTAATTTAGGACTATTTCGTAAACTAATCTAAAATATTGGGACTTTTCTGTAAAAAAAAAAATATTAGGACTTTTCTGTAAACAAAAATATTATGATTTTTCTACAAACATAACCATTATTATTATTATTATTAAAAAAATATAAATAACAATACTGTTACTAATACATATAAATGCATTTAAGTGAAAAAAAATAATATTAATGGCATTGTTTAAGGGTGAATGTGGAGGAGATGTTGATGCTTTTAGCATTGAAATCATAAATGTTTGCTTGTATATTTTTACTTTGTTATGGTCATTTCACATTTGTTGTTATTGTTTTCAATTCAGAATAATAATACGTAACAATTTAAAAGAAGTTACATATTTGTAAAATTATTTATAAATAGTTTAAGCTAGAAGGATTTCTCACTTTGTATATAAAAATGTTTAAGGTGGAAGGATTATTTTTCAAATTCAACAGATCCACTACAAACATCTACATAGGTAGCCCATATCAAAATTCAAAAATGTTAATTACAATATCTTGTTTAATAAAAAGTAATAGGACATGTTTTTTGGATTAATACTTTTGAATTATTCCTATTACTTTTTATTAAACAAAATATTGTAATTAATACTTTTGAATTTTGATATGGGTTACCTATGCAGATGTTTGTAGTGGATTTGTTGGATTTGAAAAGTAATTCTTCTACCTTAAACAATTTTATATACAAAGTGAGATTAAACTATTAATATGCAACTTCTTTCAAATTGTTAAGTATTAATATTCTGAATTGAAAATAATAATAACAAATATGAAATGACCATATACAAAGTAAAAATATATAACCAGACATTCACGATTTCAATGCTAAAAGCATCACCATCTCCTCCACCTCAACCCTTAAACAATGTCATTAATATTAGTTTTTCATTTAATGCATTTATATGTATTAGTAACAATATTAATAATAACAAGTTCAAAAAATAGTATTCTTATTTATATAATAATAATAATAATAATAATAATAATAATAATAATAATAATAATAATAATAATAATAAGGGTTCTGTTTGTAGAAAAGTCCTAATATTTTTGTTTACAGAAAAGTCCTAATATTTTTTGTTTACAGAAAAATCCCAATATTTTGGATTAGTTTATGAAATAGTCCCAAATTAATTTGGTACCGGTTTCAACCGGTTAAAAAGGGTCAAACTGCAAATTTTTGCCGGTTTTCAGGACTTTTTCGTTCAAAAAAAATCTTGAGACTAAAGTGTAACTTTTCCATAAATATTGAGACTTTTCTGAAAATTCCTTAAAAAGTATGTCAAAAAATCCATTATCCAAATGGATAAGAGGATTGTTGGTTATCATTATGAGGTGAGATATTACATGGTATTTTAGTTATAGACTTTATTTTATCATGATGTGAGATATGACATGATATTTTAGTCAATAGACTATAATGTGAGATATTACTTAGTATTTTAGTCAATAGACTTTATATTATCATGATGTGAGATATTACATGGTATTTTAGTCAATAGATTTGATCCAGGTGGTGCTAACCTAGCATCCTAGTGGCTTTCTATACTACTTATTATACAAATCTTAAAGATATTATTATTATTATTAGACTAAACTGCACAAATGGTCCCTGTGGTTTGTTCAAAATTGCCACTTTGGTCCAAAAAAGTTTGGACTAGCACCAGAGGTCCAAACTTTTCATTTTATTGCAGGTTTGGTTTGTTTCAAAATTGGAAGAGGATAAAATGACTTTTTTGCCCTTGTTATTTGTTTTTTATTTTCTTTTTATTTACTGCACTAGTTTTTAACTGAAAATAGAAAAAAAATTAATTAAAAATAAAAAACAAATACATCTCTCTCTCTCTCTCTGATACATCATCTTCTTCAAAACCCACCATCAGGTCCTCACCATTGTTCTTCCTTCCAGCCACCACAAATCAACCAACAAAAAATACAACCCAACACCAGGTATGTTATTGTCCTCATATCCCTTTATTCTTCTTCTTTCTCTTCTCCCTTTCTGTTTCTCTCTTAATTTAAAAAAACCCAGATTTGGGGACACTCCAAACCTTTGTTATGTCGATGATGAGGCAGCGATGGCACACCCATTCTTTCTCACTGGAGAAGATGAACAAAAACCAAACCAGATCCTAGCCTCAAGGTCGTTGTAAAATAACGATGATCAATCAGCGATGGTTACAAACGATGCCATACAAATCCAAGTAACATCTTTCTCTCTCTCTCTCTCTATCATGCCCATTGCCTTCTTCCCATAGAATATCAAACACACACATTCTTTTTGAGAATTAAACACACACACACACACTATCGTTTGCATTTATTTCCAGAAGTAATTTTAGGGCTTTTAGCCCTAGAAATTAGATACAAGTTCACTTACTATCCTTTTCATTTATTTCAGATGTTCAATTGTTCATAATAATCGATTTTGGTGTTGATTGTGTTAGATTGCAGAGGAGGTAATTGGATATCAGTGCTTCACTGGAAACCTCTTTTTGGATTCAATCGTTTTTTTGTGAGTTTTATTTATGTTTGGGTTCTGCTCTAATGTGAATCGCTATATCAGACTGTATAATGTAAAGGTGAAGAACAATAATTATAGATTTAGGGCTTCTCCTTTGAACTCGAAAATCAGGAATAAAAAGATGAAATCAAAGAAATCTTGATGCCTGTAACTTCAATAAACTCAGAAGCAGATAGAGGACCGATACCGATGAAGAGATATGATCAGCCGTTTGTGTTTGTGTGTGTGTGTGAGAGAGAGAGAGAGTTTGCATTTTTATTTTCTATTTTATTTCTGTTATAAAAAAATATAAAAGGAAAATTTTCTTTTTTATTTTTCTTTTAATCAGAAAAATCTTTAAATAATAAAAAAACTGAAAAAGAAAAAGATAAGGGCAAATTCGTCTTTATGAAAAAGTTTATAGCAAATAGGACCAAACTCGCAACAAAATGAAAAGTTTGGACCTCTGGTGCTAGTCCAAACATTTTTGGACCAAAGTGGCAATTTTCGACAAACCACAGGGACCATTTGTGCAGTTTAGTCTTATTATTATTATTATTATTATTATTATTATTATTATTATTTGTAATATACGATGTTTTTGGTTAGTTTTAATGACTATTTAAATGGAACAATTTTGTAAATTTTAAATTATATAAAATTGATTAAAAATAAAGATAAATGTTAAGTTTAGGACTTTAGGTTAATTACTAAAAACTACATTTGTGTTGCATTATTTGTAACTGAATTTTTTGAAGTTAATAGGATTTTGCAAATATATAGCTTGAGGCCACTTTGGTAATTCTGATTTTAAATACATAATTAAATGGGTAGATTTATGAACACATAACATATTTGGTGTTCCTCTTTTCACTTCTACGATGCACCACATGGCTAAAGGGTAGCAATGTAATTTAGAGTGAAAGCAAGATATAGATAGTGCATGAGGGGGAGGAAGTCACTATATTAAGTATTAACCAATCGGGTATTACCATTTCGCCATTTCGTACACTGAAGAGAGAGAGACTACTAGACTAGAGAGAGAAACATGATAGAAAACGAGGGTTTCAAATCCAGAAAGCGATTCTCCGGCATCAATTCTCCGGCAACACTAAAAGTGAAGAGAAATTAGGAAAAATGCAGAAGGGCTAGAGAGAGAACCGGATCGAGAAAGTTTTAGAGAGAGAGAGAGGGAGAGAGAAATAAGCAACTAAAACGAGAGGGACGAAGGAGCTCCAATAATCTCCAGTGATGAAGCTACTCAACAGAGAGGTAGGAGTGAGATTTTTGAAGTTGGTTAGATACGATAAGTGTGTTTCTGTTTCTGATTGTGGTGGCGACTGTAAGTTACTAGATCTGCTCAATCGGTGTATTGCTCTCTGGTGTTTAGGTAATTGTCAATAAGCTCCGACATACTACATGTTTATTGTTAGGTTAGAGATCTGATTCTCATTTGAATGATAATTTGAACCGGAGATCAACAATTTGTATTCGGATATATGCTCGTTGGTAGCATTGGAATAGTAGAGTATCGGTTTTAGAAAGAAGCTAAGTAGTTGGTTTATAATCGAGCATGGTAATCGGAGATTGGAGTTGAATTGAGAGGCTAATTTCGTAGATTGAAGAATAGAATTAATGAATGTTTGGTGGAGATTCAGATAGCTTGTGATTCATTTTTCTGGAAAAATGCTAATAATTTGGAGAAGACGGGTAAACAATCTAGCTAATGGGCTGGTGACATTAATTGGATTAACTGAATTGGGCTTAGATTTATAAGAAGTGGATTGGACTTAACTTAAATTGGATGATAAACTTTGTGCCGTAAAACTTCTTTATAATGCGTTAAATAATATATTGATGAATATTAATGGATTTTATTCAATTAATAAAGGTCAACCAAATTTAAGTCATGGAAATTGATTTGAAGTATTTTTGGGTAGTACATGTTAAGTTCTAATTAGCTTGGGATATTAAAAGGCTAACAGTGTTTGATTAACAAGGGTAAATTTTGGTTAAGGTGAAATAAGTTAAACTATCAAATATATGCGGACTGTTCATTATTTGGATAAAACTGAATTGTCCAATTGGACAAATTGGATTGGGCTATTTGGTTCGGATATTCGGATTTTTGGATTGACTTTCAACAAAACCGAATTATTATTTTGGATTTCAGATTGATTTTGGTTTATAAAATATGAACCGAATAATCCAAAAAAACCGAAAACAATTTATTATTTATTTATTTTTAATATAACTATAACTATTTATTAATTTTATAATATTTTTTTCAAATAAGTTCAAAAAGTTTCATCTAACAAAAACATTAATATATATTTTCTCTTAAAAGTTTTTTATCTATTAAATATTAAACTATAATATACTTAGTAGTTTATAAATTTTAAATCACAACTAAATATTTTTTTTGCTTCTTCTATAAAAATTAGATAATATTATAATGATATGTCATTTTAAAATGTTTTAGTTTTTTTGAAAACCGAATTATAAAAACCGATCCAACCGAATAGTAATTGGATCCGATCGGATCAGATTTGAATTTAGTTTGGATTATTCGGATCCATATTTTGAAAACCGAAATCAATTTGGATTTACTTAATTGGATCGGATCGAACCGATTCATCCAAACGAACACCCCTAAATACATGAGATAAATTCTTAATGCGTAAGACCGGTGAAATATAAGATGACATTTGGAATTTGTATTTACATGTTACATTTGATTAAATAGGAAGATGTTATTAATAAGATAAGATGATATTAATTGGCTAATAATTTTTGAGATTAACGTGGGGTCAATTTTGGTCAATGTCCAAAAAGCTAAATTATCAAATAAACAAAATCATAATCGTAGACCTATAATTTAATTTAAGGTGAAATATAGATAACATTTAGAATTTGTATTTGCATGTCACATTTGATTACATAGAAAGATGTTATTAATAAGATGATGCCTTAGAAGACAATTTGTGATGATTACGGATGAAAGTCGGTTAAACCCGGAACGGATGGACTCGGACCTGGTTAACGGGATTTTGTAGGATCGGAAAACGAATCGGTATATAGGAATCTGTTCTGATTCAGTTTCGGATACGGTACCGGGTAAAGTGGGTCCAGAACCGGAAAACTCAGAAACATCAAAGTGGGTAGGGTGGAACTGGATAAAGTGGTTTTAGAACCGGAAAAACTGTAATTTTTTGGTAATTACTTACTACTTAGTGGGTTGAACTTTGAAAATTTTCATATTGATATCTCGACTTCGAGGGACTGTAAGTCATTAAATATGAACCCAAAATTGACAAACTTATAGTCTAAATTCATGTACAAACTCTAAACTACATTCTGGAAAAAACTGTTCGTCAATTCGATTTTAAACGAATGAGATATGCATATTTTACATTTTCACAGTATACAAAGTACAAAAATAAATAGCTGAAAAATTAAAAAATTTCAGCTTTGATATCCCAACTTTGAAAGATTTTAATTCATTGAATATTAAACAAAAAATTACAAAAGTATAGTCTAAACTCATGTACAAACTTTAAACTACAAGTTGGAAAAAACCGTATGTCAATCCGACTTCAAACGAATTAAATATGAATTTTTTAAAATTTTCTTAGAATAAAAAAAAAACAGAAAAACTAAAAACTTTCAGCTTTGATATCTCGACTTTGGGAGATTGTAAGTTATTAATATAAAACTAAAAATGTTAAATTTATCATTTAAAATGATGTACAAACTCTAAACTATATGTTGAAAAAAATCACATGTCAATTTGACTTGAAATGAATGAGATGTGGATGTTTTAAACTTTTCATAGAAACCGGTTATGGCCCTTAAAATTGGTTTCAGTTCCTAACACCGGTTTTGGTTCTTAAACCCGGTTTAGCCGGACCCAATGGACCCAAACTCGGATTACCTGGAACCCGGATAAAACCATTCTTTAAACCTGAAACCAAAACCAGTGTTATATATTCCAGCTCTAACGGTTCCGTTTCCGGTTCAATTATGGTTTTAAATCTCATCCCTAGTTCAGTTAGCATTAAAATAAGTTGTTGGGAACAGACATCCTTACTTACTACTTTCCATATTTTTTTAAAGTTGTTTTATTTGACTTGATTCCTAATTGTTCATACATGTATACTTGTTGCATTCATGAAAACATGTTTTGGAAAGTTTTTGATAGCAAAAAGCTGATAAATGTTTTAAAAGTGGTTTTGGCATCATACTTATTGCATACATGCATTCATATTAGGATGAGAGACTTGAGTGGTCAAGTCCCTGGATACGTTGTATGTTGAGTTGTTATGAGTAGATTTCTAAATAATCATCATGTGTACATCAAGGCTAGTTACCCCGTATGTGAGACTAGGTATCATGGCTACCTAGTTTCTAGATCGATGGTGGATACCCACTTCATCGGACATTGAAAAAGGGAGTACCCTTTTCCTAAAGATTATAGAGATGAGAGTCTCATCCCCTTTAGCAACTTGAGGAGAGTACCCCACCCCTTCCCAATTGTCAATTGACATTTTGTATGAGATTGGACTTATTGAGATTGACATGGGTGGGTTAATAACATTCATTGCATCTCATATTGATTTGATCATGTTTTACCATTTTTGAAAAGTATTATCTTATTTGTTATTGATTTGAACTCAATAGTTGTTACGATTTATAAAAAAAATTGGAGGTTTGATTTGAGTATGCAGATTACTATCTCTTACTCAAAATGAATCAACATTGGGTAACTCACTAGACATTCCACTGTTTAACTTATTTTGATGTATGTTCAGATTGAAGATGTTGGAGCCTTTAGAAGTGAGGGACATTTAGAAGACCCCGACTTGTTGGAAACTTTTATCATTGTGATGATACCTATTGACACTTCACCTTTTGAAAAACTATTAACTTGAATATTTTGGGATTGTTAATATTCCACAACTTATTTTTAAAACTCTGACACTTGGATTTTTAAATATTAAAAACTTGTCTCTAATACTATTTTATAAATACCCAGGGCGAAAGGTGTTTCATTATTATTATTATTATTATTATTGGTATTATTATTATTATAAAATTAATTTATTTACGCAAAATGACATTAACCAATTATTTGATTTCCATATAAAATTTCATTTTTGCTATATGATATCCTAAAGTTTTAGTTTCCGCCTTTTAGATTTCATTTTCCTCAAAAAGTTCATATCAATGCCTAATCAATTTTACCTGGTCTCCATTCCTCAAAATGTTCATATCAAGGCCGATTTCCTTCTTTTCTACTCAGTTGTCACCGTGTCATTGGTATGCCATATCATGCACGCCTATCGACATAAATACACATACACTGTAATGTCCCAATTTCCATAATAAAAATGATTGATTTTTAGAAAAGAATAAACACCCGCTTTGATGAAGTTACTTTCAAGTCAAACCATTTGTTCATAAATCATACTTCAAAATCTAAGTTATAGGAAAAACATTGCGGAATCTCAAATTGTGACATCCCCCTCAGGCACGTATCACAATATTGTCCGCTTTGGGCCACTCGGCACGAGGACTTCCCAGGGGGTCACCCATCCTGGTACTACTCCCGCACGAGCACGCTTAACTGGCCCGAGCACGCTTAACTGCAGAGTTCTTATGGGATCTGTTGCCCTCATGGATTTAAAACGCGTTGTGTTAGGGCCCGAGCACGCTTAACTGCATAGTTCTTATGGGATCTGCTGCCCTCCCAGCTTTAAAACGCATTGTGTTAGGGAATGTATCCACACCCCTTATAAGAAATGCTTAGTTCTCCTTCCCAGCCGATGTGGGATCAGATCTAACCCACTTTCACCCCCCATTATAGGGTTCGACGTCCTCGTCGAACACATCGACCTGTGCCCTGGCTCTGATACCATTTGTAACACCCCCCTCTGGCATGTATCACAATATTGTCCGCTTTGGGCCACTCGGCACGAGGACTTCCCAGGGGGTCACCCATCCTGGTACTACTCTCCCCCGAGCACGCTTAATTGCAGAGTTCTTATGGGACCTGCTGCCCTCACGACTTTAAAATGCGTTGTGATAGGGAAGGTATCCACACCCCTTATAAGGAATGCTTAGTGGGTTAGATCTGATCCCACATTGGCTGGGAAGGAGAACTAAGCATTCCTTATAAGGGGTGTGGATACCTTCCCTATCACAACGCATTTTAAAGCCGTGAGGGCAGCAGATCCCATAAGAACTCTGCAATTAAGCGTGCTCGGGCGGGAGTAGTACCAGGATGGGTGACCCCCTGGGAAGTCCTCGTGCCGAGTGGCCCAAAGCGGACAATATTGTGATACGTGCCAGAGGGGGATGTCACACAAATCATAAGATGGTTGATGCGTGTGTACAATACCACATTGACAATTCAATAAGTACCTAAATGACATTTAATCCATAACTTTAAGCCATAGGTTAGTGAGTTTCCCAAAATACCCCATACAACAATACACATACAATGCATGTACACATGAACTTTTAGTTTGCTTGGACCGCCTCACGAGGCCTACATGATGCCTAGACCGCCTCACGAGGCCTACAGGATGCTTGGACCGCTTTACCGAGCCTATAGTCTATTGGACCACCTCGCAAGGCCTACAATAAATGGATGCTTCCTTGGTCCTACAGTTTGACCAGACCACCTCGCAAGGCCTATAATAGATGGATGCTTCCTTGGTCCTACAGTTTGACTGGACCACCTCGCAAGGCCTGCGATACACTAGATCGCCCGGGTGTCTTGGCCTACAACACAAAGCAGGACCACCTCAACCCAACCACAACTTGTCGCTATATATACATAAACAAACAAACATACAATAGCCATCAGAGTAAGTAATCAAAACAAATCTACCAATCAAACAGATCACTACAAACATACCAAACATCCTACACACAAGGATACATACTGTAGTAGAAAGTATAGTGAGAAAACTCACATGAAGCAGTAAAACATATAATAAAACCACCAAAGTGGCTAAGATTGATTTCTAACTCTCTATACACCTACATCATATTAATAATTCTTACTTAGGTCATAATTCAAGTAATACTTGGTTTATATACTAAAATCTTACTTAATACATGGGAGCGGGAAAATTGGATCGAGTCAACTGAAGTCAAAGAAGCTAAGAAACTGGAGTACCACGATGTGGTGATCACCAACCACGTCGTGGTGAATGGAGACTTCTCGGTCAATTAGTTACTTGGTGGATATGCTATTTTAGTGATCACCATGCCGTGGTGCCTGTTAGCCACGACGTGGTAAGCTAATTTCAGATTTTATAAATAAAAGCGATTCCTCTCTCAACCCTAACTTATGTTGGAAGTTTTTGACGACTTTTGGAGGCCAGAAACATTCCTTGGAGGTTCTGGAATGCAAAAATCAATTGAATACTTGATTTTGAAGAGATCTAAAGGCAATTTTACTCTTAATTACTCTATTGCTTAGATTTAATCATGTTGGTCAAAGTGATTTTCGTTTTTATGTGTTTGTTTCCTGTAGTTATGGGCTAAAAACTCTAACTTTCGTTTAGAGTAGATGATCTTGCTTAATATGTGTTGATTAAGTGAATTCGAATTCTTACTAGTGGCTTATTTATTATGATTGCTTGTTAAAGAACCTTTTTTATGTTAATAACAACTTCTTTTCTGTTTATTGTTGAGTTTAATTGAGATTGCATGATCTATCTATCTTAATTGGCTTAAATGTTATGATATTGTGAATAACATTGTTATAAGGCTAGTGTTTTGACCAAAAACCTAAGATTAAATAGAAAAGTTGGTAAATTGATGTAGGAGTTAATATATGAAGAACAATCATGTATTGAATTGTTCATAATCATTTATGTCAATCAAAATTACAAGTTTTGCATAATTCGAACTGAATACTAGTTTTCTTGTTTAATTGTCCAATTGATCATTGAATTATTAAACTTGTTTAGCTAAATGATTAGTCTATTGATCATAATTCTATTCAATCTAGGAACCGGTAAGCAAGAAAATAATAATCCATTGCATTTTCCACGAAATCAACCATATGAGCAAGTGAATCAAATCTAAGCGAAAGTCTCTTCAATTTCTTAATTAAAAATCGTTTCTTTGTTTCTTATTAAGTGTTAAATTGTTTATTTGCTAATTTGCTTCTTTGATAAGTAGTGTTTAAGTTTTTAAACTTGCAAAATTATAAAACCCCCTCTTTTATTAATTGTTAAAATCATTTAACATTTAGTAGTTATTTTAACAGTTATTACCATTCCCTATGTTCGATATCATGTTTCCCTGAACTATCATGCTATTCGATTAGGTACATTGCATATCGCGTATTAGTTAGTTTAAATTAGTTGGTTTATTACTTAATACATAAAATACATATCAGTTATAAATTTAAAACTTTCAAAAGTGTAAAACAAAACATACACCAATTATTATATATGACCCTAATAATATGTAGGACGTACATACAATTTAGCACAAAAATGTACAAAAAAAGAAAAATAATGTCGAAACATAGACAAACTTGAATATAATACGTTTTTTAAAATTAACAAACGGAAGTTATTATATGTGACCCATCTCATACGTAGGAAACATACAAAAAGTTGAACACAAAAACGAAAAAAAAACTAGAGCGAAACATAGACAAACTCGAATTTAAATTGACAAGTTTATAACAAAACCATGTATTTTTTTTTTAATTTAACGAAAGATAGTTCTAAATTAAAGTCGAAAAGTTAACAACCTTGATTTATATCGACATATATATATATATATATATATATATATATATATATATATATATATGTGTGTGTGTGTGTGTGTGTGTGTGTATTTATATTTATATAAACACGTAAATATAGTTTTTTAGGTTAACGAACGGAAGTTATTAATGAAAATTAAATTATATATAATACATGGTTAAACACGAAAACTTAGAAAATAAAGGGGTGAAAGTAACATTTTTTAAAGTTCATGGTGAAGGGTTCAAAGTGATATTTTAAAAAGTAAATGGATGTAAGCATAAAATATAGAAAAAATTATATAAATGATCTCTATGGTTTATCCATACTTACAAACTTAGTCCATACTATTTGAAAAGACCAAAATACCCTCACACCAATAAATAAACAATAACGACGTCAACGAAAAGGTCATTAACGTAAATTTTGGAAACCATAAGGACTATATTCGTCAAAAAAATTACCAAAAACTAAAGTTGTGACATATGATAAACCACAAGGACCATTTTTATAGTTTTTTTTTTATTTTTTAAAAACACAAAATAAAAAAAGGATATATGCAGAAAAACACAACCAATTATACATGTATATTTAGAAAAACCCTTATATTATTTTTATGTTCAGAAAAACCCTTATATTATTATTATTATTATTTACGTTTTAAATAAAACCAAATTGCAATTTTTTAAAAGAAATGATCGGCTAAAAATATGATATGATATACATATCTCTTATATTTTCTTAATTGTATGCGAAAACATGTCAAAATTACATATATTTTGATTACTTTTGCTCGATTGTATTCTCCGTATGGAGTTATATGATTGATTTTTCATTCCTTAACTAATTGTTTTTATCATAATTACTATCAATTTCGTATTAAAAAATAAAAATATAAGTAACATCATATTTGTAGTTAGTTTCTCTCATAAACCCGTATTTTGATCTTTTTCGAATGGTAACTATTAATATAAATGTTTTTCTGAATATAAAAATAATACTATATAAGAGTTTTTCTATATATACATATATAATTCGTTGTGTTTTTCTGTATATATTCCAAAAAATAATAATTAGATTACTCAATTAATAAAATTGAAAATAAACAGAATAAAACCCTAAAAAATAAAAATTCTAAATTAAGGGTTTTTTATTACAATGTAAAAAAAAAGATAAAACTAAAGAATTGAATGAAAGTTATAAAATAATAACTGCTGTTTTTCATATAAAATTTTGACATTTTTGAAGCAGCGTTGTTCCATTGCTCGACGCGATCTGAATTCTCTCCCTCTTATCAGTGGATCGATCTACTATTCTCTCCTTTTCCAGATCCATCCACACCACCAGATCTCGTTAACTTGCTCGCAGCCGCAGCCCCAAGGTAATTTCGATAACCCCTCCTTCTGCACGATTACTCAAGCCCTAGCTTCTTTACACTTCAGGCGACTCTCATTCTCATCCTAAAATTGTTGTTGAAAATGTCATTTCTTTGTGATCGGCCTGGATGCAATCTGGTTTTCTCAGAATTAACTTAGGGGTTTTATTGCATTTTCTCAACTTTGTTTGTGCATTTCTGAATTTGGCGATCTGAAGTGCTTAAAATAGGATCTGTTCTTAATTTACTATTTCAGTTTGATAAAATTGGTGTGCAGTGTTGAATTCACTAATCGATGTATCTCGTTCGTTGTCAACTTGTTCTCTTGCTGAATTTGTTATCTTACAAGACTTTATACGAGAAGCTGTGTTTTCAGAATGACAGATCTAATAGATGTTCGATTAAATTTTAGATTTTTTTTACTATTTGGCCTGAATCTAACCCTTGTATCTCACGACTCTGGATCCCTCGACCTGAAGATTATTTATATGGGTTTGGTACAATTGGGCATCGTCGATTTAAGCTTGGATGTGTAATTTGGATATATGACACTGTAATTGTGATAGCGCCTATGGATAAACTATGTGATAGCTTTCAATGGCACATAGGATAAACTATGTGATAGCTTTCAATGGCCTTTTGGAAATCCTGCAATTTCAGTGAAAACCCTATGTGCTATTGATTGCTAAATTATGGATCTCATTCAATTTGTCTGGATGATATCTTTTGTGTGACTATCACACTAGTTCTACTTCATAACTACTGATGCTGTTATCTGCTTCCACACATACAAAGAAATAGATCTGTGTATGAACTTCAACTTTCTTGTATCTAATTACACTAAATATGATGGTGTGTATAACATGGAGTTTGAATACATGATTTTAGGAGTATTCCGTTTAGAATTTTTGTAATTGAATGTTGTTTCTGCACTAAAGAAGGAAAAAAGACCTCAACTTTAGATCTAACTCCTAAAAGTTTTCTTCTTTATTCCAGAAGCCATGGAGAAAACATGCTCACTACTTGTCCACTTTGACAAAGGGACACCTGCACTTGCAAACGAGATCAAAGAGGCTCTTGAAGGCAACGATGATGCTGCAAAGATTGATGCCATGAAAAAAGCAGTCATGCTTTTACTAAATGGAGAAACACTCCCACAACTTTTCATCACAATTGTTCGATATGTTCTTCCTTCAGAGGACCACACTGTTCAAAAGCTACTCCTTCTTTATCTTGAAATCATCGACAAAACAGACTCAAAAGGAAAGATCTTACCTGAAATGATCTTAATTTGCCAAAACTTAAGAAACAATCTCCAACATCCCAATGAATACATCCGTGGGGTCACTCTAAGGTTTCTTTGTCGCCTCAATGAGACAGAAATTATCGAGCCCTTAATCCCATCTATTCTAGCTAATCTAGAACACAGGCATCCATTCATAAGAAGAAATGCTATACTTGCTGTAATGGCTATTTACAAGCTTCCACAAGGGGATCAGCTTTTAGTTGATGCTCCAGAAATGATTGAAAAAGTCCTCTCAACAGAAGCAGATCAATCAGCCAAAAGGAACGCTTTTCTTATGCTGTTCACATGTGCTCAAGAACGTGCAGTAAATTACCTTTTAACCCATGTGGAAAGAGTAGCTGAATGGGGTGAATTGCTTCAAATGGTGGTGTTGGAGTTGATACGTAAAGTCTGCAGAGCTAACAAGGGCGAAAAGGGAAAATACATCAAGATTATCATATCTTTATTAACTGTTCCTTCTGCTGCAGTTATCTACGAATGTGCAGGGACATTAGTGTCATTATCCTCTGCCCCTACTGCTATTCGTGCAGCTGCTAATACCTATTGTCAACTCCTCCAATCTCAAAGTGACAACAATGTGAAACTCATTGTTCTTGATCGATTAAACGAATTGAAATCCTCTCATCGTGAGATCATGGTTGAAATGATTATGGATGTTCTTAGAGCACTTTCAAGTCCTAATCATGACATTCGAAGAAAAACCCTAGATATTGTTCTTGATTTGATCACTCCACGTAACATCAATGAAGTTGTTCTCACTTTAAAGAAAGAAGTTGTCAAAACCCAAAGTGGAGAATTGGAAAAAGATGGAGAATATCGCCAGATGTTAATCCAAGCTATTCATTCATGTGCTATAAAGTTCCCAGAAGTTGCATCCACAGTTGTTCATCTGTTAATGGATTTCTTGGGTGATAGTAATGTTGCTTCAGCAATGGATGTAGCTGTTTTTGTAAGAGAAATAATCGAAACAAATCCGAAATTAAGGGTTTCAATCATCACAAGGCTGTTGGATACTTTCTATCAGATAAGATCTGCACGTGTTTGTTCTTGTGCTCTTTGGATCATAAGTGAATACTGTCTTTCATTGTCAGAAGTTGAAAGTGGGATTTCAACTATAAAACAATGCCTTGGAGAGCTTCCGTTTTATTCAGCTTCTGAAGAAGGAGAAAACAATGATTCTTCAAAGAAAAGTCAACAAGTCAACTCGATCACCGTTTCCTCCAAAAGACCAGCTATTCTTGCTGATGGGACTTATGCAACTCAAAGCGCAGCTTCTGAAACTGCTTTTTCACCTCCAACTGTTGTTCAAGGGACTTTGACTTCTGGGAATTTAAGGTCACTTCTGTTGACTGGTGATTTCTTTCTTGGAGCTGTTGTGGCATGTACTTTGACTAAACTTGTGTTGCGTTTGGCTGAGGTTCAACCTTTGAAGAGTGAAGTGAATAGGGCTTCAACTCAAGTTTTGTTGATTGTTGTGTCGATGATTCAACTTGGGCAATCTTCATTTTTGCCACATCCTATTGATAATGATTCTTATGATAGGATTGTTGTTTGTATAAGGTTGTTGTGTAATCCAGGTGAAGAGATTAAGAAAATATGGCTGCAGTCATGTCGTGAAAGTTTTGTTCAAATGCTTGCTGATAAACAGATGAGGGAAACTGAGGAGTTGAAAGCTAAGGCTCAGGTGTCACATGCACAACCTGATGATTTGATTGATTTTTATCATCTGAAGAGCAGGAAGGTAAAAGATTATTCTTTCCATTTATTGTTTTTCTTTATGTTATTTCTCATTTTCAACTTATATATATATATATATATATATATATATATATATATATATATATATATATATATATATATATATATATATATTAATACCTGATCTATATTCCTTGTTTCTTTCTTGTTAACTCCTTGCTTAAATGATGTCTACCTAAAAGAGGTGTTATTTGAACTTTGAACAAATGTTTTTTTTTTGAATGAAAAGTCAATGAAAGTACATACTGGATTAAAAGTTAATATTTGATTAGTGTTCTAGATGTTAATTCTAGGGGTTTTATGCAGAAAAGTCCCACTATTTTGGGAAATTTTTTTCGATAAAGTCCTAAATCTTTTTTTTGAGCAGAAAAGTCCCATTATTTAGGGAAAATCATATAATCTATCATTTCCTGTTAAAATAAAAAAAGGATTTTTTTCGTTATTTTGGGCAAAATGTTAAATAATCGAATTTATCTGTTAAAAAAAAAAGATTTAGGACTTTAGCAAATTTTTTTCCAAAGTAATGGGACTTTTCTGCATAAAACCCTTAATTCTCGGGTTAATATCATAAAAGACTTTATATATTAGGTTTTTTCCGGATTAAACATCAACTTTATTTTTTTTTTCCTGAAAAAGACCTTGCGTTTTTTCATTTTTTTCCCCGAAAAAACCCTCAAACTTTTTATTTTTTCCTAAAAAACCCTCAACCTCTTATTTATTTTTCGAAAGCACTTTCAGATTTGACAAATTTTCCCCGGAAAAAAACTGCTAAAAGGGCCAAATTGAAAAAAAGAAAAGATACAAGGTCTTTTTCTGGAAAAAAACAAAGTTGAGGTTTAATCTGCAAAATCACGACATACGAGGTCCTTTATGATATTAACCCTTAATTCTAAAAAATAACAAAAACAATTATATGAAATACTTGACTTAAAATATGTGAAACACTTACATAATTTATAACTGAAAGTACATTGCTATTTCTTATAGGGAATGAGCCAGCTGGAATTAGAGGATGAGGTTCAAGATGATCTAAAACGTGCAACAGGAGAATTCATCAAAGAAGGAGATGCTGCAAACAAACTCAATCGCATCCTCCAACTCACTGGATTCAGTGATCCAGTTTATGCTGAAGCATATGTCACTGTTAACCACTATGACATTGTCCTTGATGTAACTGTCATCAACAGAACCAAAGAAACCCTTCAGAACCTCTGTCTAGAATTGGCAACAATGGGCGACCTTAAACTCGTCGAACGCCCCCAAAATTACACCCTCGCCCCTGAGTCCAGCAAGCAGATCAAAGCAAACATCAAGGTGTCTTCAACCGAGACCGGGGTTATTTTCGGAAACATCGTTTACGAAACTTCAAATGTCATGGAACGCACTGTTATTGTCCTCAATGATATTCATATTGATATTATGGATTATATTTCTCCTGCTGTTTGTAGTGATGCTGCTTTTAGAACAATGTGGGCTGAGTTTGAGTGGGAAAATAAGGTATCAAATATCAAATTATCAATCACTTTCATATTATTTATTTATTTAATAGAGCTCTCACTTTTTTTTTTTTTTTTTTAAATAGGTTGCTGTGAACACTGTGATTCAAGATGAGAAAGAATTTCTCGATCATATTATTAAATCCACAAACATGAAGTGCCTCACTGCTCCGTAAGTTCGTTTTTTTATTTTTATATACAAGAAATAGCAATGTGCTTTTGTTGACTTGTTTGACTTTTCAAAAAGATTGAAAGTAGATTGCTGTTTCTTGTATTATGTGATGATGAATTTGGTGATAATTAGGTCTGCACTGGAAGGTGATTGTGGGTTTCTGGCTGCTAACTTGTACGCGAAGAGTGTGTTTGGGGAGGACGCTTTGGTAAATTTGAGCATTGAGAAGCAAGGAGATGGGAAACTAAGTGGATATATTCGTATAAGGAGCAAAACCCAAGGGATTGCTTTAAGTTTGGGGGACAAAATTACCCTTAAGCAGAAGGGAGGCGCATAATTGCTTGGTATAACACTATAACTACATCCTACTTTTCTATTTCATTTTTGATTTTATAAAAATTTATGTTTTTTTTTTTGTCTCTAGGATGTTTCATAGAAGAATACAGGAGAAGAATAAGGGAAGGTTTTTGGAATTGGAGTTTGTTTAAATGAGGTGATTGCTAGTTGTTGTGCTTCGGATCATTGCAGTTGTAGATTCCCCCGTTATTGGTTACAAATTTTATCACTTCCTTTAATTTGGTTATATGCTTTTTACTATTACTATTATTATACAATTTTTTGTTTGATGTAAGAAATTTATATACTCATATATAATTAGTTGTTTGTGCACTATCATTGTTTGTATTGTGATTGACATGCATTGGACTCAAACTAATACCCAAAAGGTGGGACAAAATAGGGACACCGACTCACTCTTGATCTTTTCTTCGTGCAAAAGACGTAAATACCCCTAATTGGGAATAGCTCTACAAAGCCTGTCCAGTCTTTTACTTTATAACCGGATAATAGCATATGATCTTAGATATTGGTTTTTTGATCAAACGGTTTAGATTTAAGTTATATGGTTTAACAATATACTTTGGTTATGGTTTTGTGTAAAACTCTTAGTTTGTTTGATTGCTCGTTAGTTTCGTTTTCAATAAGGGGCGGGAAGAAGCGAGCCGAAGGAGGGATTTTTACTAAGCTTTGCTGAAAAAAGTTGCAAACTTAAGTTCCGAAACTTTAGTCTTAACTTCGTTTAGTCAGAAGAGGGGGACTTGCTCTGTGATAAACAAATGACTCCAAACAATAACCTCAAGGCAGCCAATCCTAATAAAAGAGGTGAACCTGAGAAGAGCAGTGACTCTATTTTTATATTAAGATTTGTACTTATAATGGAAGCTTTTAAGGAAAGTGAAAATGATTGGTTTTGAATTTTAAGCTTTAGGACTTTCTAGTGTATACGCCAAAATACCAAGTTAATGAAAAAGAAAACGCTAAAAGAGAAACCAAATTTGAAGATATTTGACACCATCGAGATGCAAATTCATACATGTTAGTAGTAACCTGATTTGTAAACTACTTTTTAGAAATTATTTGTTGCGTACGTGTTGCCAAAAATGCTTATGTTGAGTGAAAGGGGTTAATAAATAGAAGCAATAAAGTCCCTACTGTTAACGGCTAATTGTAGATGACTAAATGGTCTTATACGCCAACGTTTTTTTTTTTTTTTTTCTTTTTTGAATTGTAACGAAGCTGTAGTTATCCTTATATGAGTTGGTTCATATCCGAACTTTTTGTAGCAAACCTAGTTGCAAAACTAAGTTATTTTAATGCAATTTAATCGGGTTTTTGGAATCATTTTTATAGTACTAAAACTATTCGACGATTGGTATCAGTGTATACATAAAGGACAACTACGAGGTAAACGACTTTTAAGATTTTGTTCGTTATGTGCTGCCAAAAGTGGTTACGTTATGCGTTGTTCGATGGCAATGCATAAGTGCACGTGGAAGAGAATTTTGTGGAACTAATCAGGTGGAATTGGATCGGGTGGAAGCAATAATGAGTTTTAATAATGTTCATCACCATATTTCTATATTATATGAACTTCAGCCGATTCATATTCATTGTTATCCACTACTAATTAAAAGGGTGTTTGGGATTGCTTTTGAACATCAAAAGTCTTTTACTCTTTTTTTAGAAAGACTTTTTTTATAGAACTTTTTGCAAAAGAAGCTATTTAAAATGTGTCTGGATTAGCAAAATGACTTTTGGTGTAATTTTTATATGTAAAGTCTCAAAAAATCACAAAAATAAGGTTTTTATGATTTTTTGAAATCCCGTCTATGCAAAAAATCATTTTCAAAAGAACTTTTCTATTACACAAACATCTTTTGGCTTTTTGAAAAAGTTAAAAGTCATTCCAAAAGTAATGCTAAACACCCTCTAACTCTCGGACTCAAGTTCTTCTTAAAACTAAGACACAAGTTCCATGTCACATATGTTAGATAAACTGCATTGATTGCGATGCACACGTGCCACTTCAAAATCCATCGACGTATATGGTGATACAAGGTCCATTCGCAAATATTTGTCATAATTCGCTAAATCTACGAACTAAAAATAGTTTGCCTAAGAACAAGTTTGACTAAATTACGAAAGTTAAGGAAAATATAATCTAATGTCGGCAGTATAATGTAGATAGAATTGATTTATAATTTGTTTTCTGGAAAAATATAATCGCATAGTTCTAACTTCTAGTTCTACAAACATTCATAGTCGTATTTTCGCCACCGAATATGTTTAGAATTATTGATACAAAAACAGTTTTCCAAAGTAGAAAAGCTACCATACAAACCTAAGATGTAACAAATAATAATCTTGAAAAATAAATTTCACGAAATAGTTAGATCTTCGTGAAAGTGCGTTATTACCAAGAAGTTTTAAAATTATGAAAATTTTGGATAAATTTATATCCTATCCAAAAGTAAACACTTGCTAGAGAAGCTATGATGTTGGCCTTATTAGCACCTTTCATAAGTTTGTACCCCACCAACTTGACATATTATGTGACGAATTTAGGGCTTAGGATCATTACATTATTGAGGTTTGAGCAAAAAAACTTTAGTAGGCATCCTTAATCTACTTATATAATGTTAGTTAATATGAGTAGGACTAGATCGTATCATGCTTATAGTGTGAACCAGAGCCTATAAAGAATATGTGATCTGAAAGCATCTTACCAATTGATACTTTAGTAGGAATCCTTAATCTACTAATATAATGTTAGTTAATATGAGTAATCTAACAATTTTTAGTTGTACTTTTGAAAAAAATAACCTCTATAATTCCTTTTTTTTTTTTCCCCTAAAATAACCATTTTTTATGGAATTAGCCATTCCGGAGTAAGTAGCAGGGCCGTCCCATCAAAAAACCTCCGTAATTTCCATTCCAGACTATAACGACTTATTTCAAAGTTCAATTTTAGGAATCAACGACTTATTTCAGAGTTCAATTTTGGGCATCATTTTCCAGATTATATTCCGACATATTATGGATCTTGATTTTTACAAATGCATTCCGACTCATTCTGGGCACAACTACACATTTCAGACTTCAGATATGGAACACGATCATGATGACCTCATTATTTTACGAGTAACTTCTTTGCTCTTACACTTGTAGTAGTTTGATTTAAAGATTGTTAGTAAGTTAGTTTGGAATACGAAGAACATATTTGGAATGCAAAGATAGCATTCTAGAGTTGCATTACATGCTGACATTACATTAGGAACAACACAAAACTAGTTAAATTATGTGTATTAGGGTATTATACGTCATATATTAGTAATCCGAAAAAAAAAACGTTACATAATGCTCCAAAATGTGATGATCTTGTCCGAAACACAAAGAACAATACAAAATGCAAAGAACTTATCTGGAATGTTAGTCGCTTTTCATTCCGGAATACAATTTTAACTTGTTTTATATTTGCAATACGACCATATTTTTGATGCATCAATTACACTGACTTGCAACCCAATGTCGCCGTGGATATTCTTACAACACTTAAAGACATACTGACATGCGAGACAATGTTCCAGAATTCATGTTTTGGGAGGTGGTTAGATATTCCTGCGATAGATGAGGATTGTTTACTTATACATTATGTGTTTTGCCACAAAGTTATCACATACCCTCGAAGCGAAGTAGAGGAAATGATTTTTGAGATTAGGGGTTATGGGTTGTCTTTCAGGAAGAAAGACTTTTGTCTTCTCACTGGCTTCCACTTTGGTGACTATTTTCCTACCTATGTTTTTGGCACTGCCTTTCAATCTCGTGTATTTCCTATTGTTCCGAGGAATGTCTCCATGAAATTAGACGACGTGGTTGATGTGTTTAAACGTCCGCTTAATGAGTTATTGGACGAGGATGCGGTCTGTGTATATCTTCTGTATTTGTTACAAAAGGGTTTCAATGGGTGGCCGCCTCATCAGCCTGAGACGGAGGAGTATTTTGCATTGCTATCAAACTTTGATGAATTCAACAAGTATCATGTGGTTAATTTATAATTAAATTATCATTAGTAATATTTTTTTACAAATTTAATTGTGAAATTTTTATGTCGCAGATATCCATGGGGAGAATAATTTGGTATTAGTTGTACTCGCAACTATTAACTGTATTCAATAAGGTTGGGAGCCTTATACATCCAGTTGAAGAAAAACCGAAAAAAGTTCAAAAAACGACGTACACATTAAATGGATTTTTATACACTTTTAAGGCTAAAGAGTGTGATTGTTGTTTTGCCAATGGTAAAAGTGTGACACATTGGCGCCACATAGGATTTTACCATTTTTTTTTCCATAATTTGCCTATGAGTGGGGTGTGGTGATATTTTTACCAAAAATAGCAATTCTATACCCAAAACATGCAAACTAGTTACCACGCCAAATTCTCAGATTTTGATCCAAAACAACAACCTGTTGAAGACCACTTTAACACCACCAAAACCTGTAGAAATTACAATTATGTTTCATGTTCCAGCAGTTTAGCCTCTTAGCTTTTCAGAAAGTGCTTTCATAGGTCCTTACGATTTTTCTAGAATTTTATATGAATTTTACAAAACTGCATATCCGTGCAACTAATTTTAGATCAGTCAGTGAAAATGACAATTTTCACCTTGGTTAGAGACAAAATCAGGTCCTGGGAAAAATCAAGGACAAACTAGACTCAAAATTTAAACTTTGAGAGATTACGGATCCTAAATCTGACTCCTGATGATTTTTCTATATTGTTTACAAAATAGGGGTAGAACATGAATTTTTCTACAAATCTAGCTTTGAGTTTTAAGGGTTAATTGACAATATAACCCATTAATCCATGACCAAAATCGACTATAAAGATTTAAATTGAGTTCTTAAATGCAGCAACATGTCAATAAGTTAAAAGGACAATTTCAATCACAATCCTTGACTAAAAGTACATTGATTTCAAGGGAAAAAGAAAGTACATTGCTAAAAGAGAAAACACCATTATGGCTTGAGTTTCCTCCACCATTAAGCCTGATATAAAGACCTTTAGGGAATTTTTTGAAGACATTTCAAATGGCTTAAAACATGGTCTTTTTACAGAAAATTACTCTCTAGAATTGAGATAGAAATCAGCATGAGTTTTAACAATAACAAAGAAGACAATGACTCCAAAACTTGGAGTGTAACATCTTAAAATTCAAGTGCCAAGGGCCACCCCCTGGTCTTTCATGCAAGACATCACAAAGACAACTAGCATATATATATATATATATATATATATATATATATATATATATACTAGCATATATATATATATATATATATATATATATATATATACACACACACACACTAGCATATATACTACTCTACTCGGCTAATCAACATAGAGTGTGCCAGGAGCCACCTCCTGGTCTTTCATACATAATAGCATACAGGATACCAAGAGCCACCTCCTGGTCTTTCGTACATAATGCCTAGGGCTAACCCTCGGGTCTTCCTACCATTCATAATAACATACTGTGTGCCAGGAGTCTCCTCCTAGTCTTTCATGCATAATGGCTAGGGCTAACCCCCGGTCTTCCTACCATACATAAACTAAATGGGCCGGCATTGTGGCCATAGACCCATACACACAGTGAGGAGACTCACCTTGCACTGTTGAAGCCCTGCTGATACTCCTCTGGTTGATATCTCGCAATTCCCAGGACTGCTACTTCTTCGGTCCCCTAGCTACCAGTACTAAAATATCAATTAATCCAAATTCAGAAATCCTTCTTAGGGTAAAATGACCATTTTACCCCTAATCTAATTGGTCCATGCCAAAAGCCCAAAACCATAAAAGTCCAATAAAGTCCATCAATGGCCTAATTTTCCAAATTGGGCCCAAACCCTTTCATGGGCCTTTTCCTAAATCCCATTTACCTTTCTGAACCAATGACTTTCTGATTGCCCAAAGGTCCAAACCCATTGGGCTCAATCAAGACTTAACTACATTGGTCCCACTAAGGCCTAATTCATCATCCAAGGCCCATTAGGGAAAACCTAGCAAGGTAAGCCCAACCAAAAGTCCATTACTCTCAAATCCTTAGCCCATTAAGAGCCCAAACCAAAGGACAAGTCCAAAACCAAGCTAGCACATCATCGATGAGCCCAAAACTTGCACAGGGTTGCTCACGTCGTGAGCCCTTAATGCTCACATCGTGAGGTTGTGGTTTCTGTCCAGGAACTTCCTCGAATACGTACTCACGTCGTGAGGCTTCATTCCTCACGTCGTGAGTCTAGATCTGACAAAAAATGAGCATTAAGCTCCTAATCCATTAAGCCATAACATGGGACAGTCTAGAAGGTCTTCCTTGACCCCAAGGACCATACAAATCAAATCTTTTTAGTCACATATGTCCAATACATGACTTAAATACTAGTTAGGTCAAAAGATGGGTGTAAACATCAAGATTCAAACTTGAAGCTCATAACTTGCACCATAATCCAGATCTAAGGGTTCTAGCATAGAAAATGACTTAATGGTCCATAAAGTTGCTAACTTTATGGACCCCATGCATGATACTTCAAGATCCAATGCAAAGAAGGTCACCATAACTTAGATCTAGTAACCTCAAGTGAAAAAAGTAGGATCTTTATACCTTACTGGAGCTCACAATATCAGCTAGTCCACAAAGATGAGCTTATCTTGTCAAAATGAGTCACCACTAGAGCTCCTTCTTCTTCTTCAAGGGAATCTAAGCACCATTAACACCAACAATGGCTAAAGGGCTTCAATGGAGGCTTAGATTAGGGTTTCCAGGGGTCTTGGAAGTGAAATAGGCGGAGTAGAAGCAACCCTAATCATCCCATACCTTTAAATACCCGAAAATAAGGGTTTTGGTGCATAAGGTGCGTCTCACGTCGTGAGATCTTAATGCTCACGTCGTGAGCCTTAAATGAACTTGGTCAACAAGTCAGCAATCACTTACCCTAACCACTCCAACTTCAAACGACCATAACTTCTTCGTTTCAACTCCGTTTTTGACGTTCTTTATATCCAAGGAACGGTGAAGAGAAGCTCTACGCATCTATAAACTTACCCTCACCTCAAAACCTTCCAAAAGAAAATCCAAAATCCATAAAGAGATCGAGCTGCCACTTTACCGATATGCCACTTGGCTCCAATGCACCACCCAACTCCTGGATTACCTCCAATACATCGTACGTACCCAAATGGGTCTAGATTTCTCTCTTATAAAGGCCCTAAGCCTTATGATAACCCATCTTCAGGCCACATTCTCGAATTAGGAACATAATTCGGAATAGGGTGTTACATGGAGCAATTCAAGGACACGAACAATAATATTCTTGAGAGTGTTCATAACAAGATTTTAACAGAAATAATCCATCAAAACACACCCAATATAATTATAATTTAACCATATGAACATTAAAGGATTGCAAGGAGAAAGAAAATAAGATTATTAATACCAATCAGGAAGAAATTGGTAAGAGAATCAACCAATTCTCCATCAATTGAAAATGAATTGACATACAAAGGAAACCAAATACTTACAATGGAAAAGTGATTGATCCTAACACTTCAATTTCACAAGGACCATTCGATTATCTCTCTCTCTCTCTCTCTCTCTCCCCCAACTTCTTGCTTTGATGTTACCCCTAGCAACCCATCCTCTACTCACGTTCGTCGTTTCTTTTCTTCCTAACCACTGATCGAGCGGCGCACAAAGGAATATATAAGAAATCATTTTAAAATAGTTATGAGGGATCGCATGTGAAAACTAGATGGAACGAACGTGAGGAGAATGAATCGATCCTTATGAGAAACGGATGTGAGAACAAAATCGCTCCAATGCCATATAAGTTATAATTCAATTTTCACATATTGGTCCCTCAAGTTTTGAATTTAAACCCCTTCCAACCTAACTCTAGAAACTTTGATAGATTAAGTTTCTTTAAATGATACCTTGGCTCCTCAATTCTTATTAAACCTTTTAATGAATCATATGTACCTCAATAATTCCATAAATCAATTTAATTGGATTGTATTTCTCTTAATTATTAATTAATTATTTTAGACATTAAATAATAATATTTTTATTTAATTTATTCCATGTTAACCTCATAAAGCTAAAATAAATTGCATAAATATTTCTTCGAGTAACATAATGCTAACGTCATTAACGGTAGGATTTTGGTTCGTTACACATGTGGAGTACTAACTTTCCTTATATCAACTACCTACTCTTTTTGAACCCATGTAAAGAATTAAAAATATGAGTTCTACAATCAGTATCAAATACCTAATTATTCGATGAAAAACTATATAGTTCTATCATAAAGATACCTGAGATGGCTTCGTCAAACTTCTTCTTCTTCTTCTTCTTCTTCTTCTTCTTCACATCCACATATAAGTTAACAATTCCTCTTTTAATAGCCAATAATGCCACTGTAACGTCGTAAAAATTTCAAACAAATTTTCACATTTTAAAAACACTTTATTTCACAATAAAATAAAACTCATTGTTACACATACCCAAACATAAGTCAAAATCCCAAGATCAAAAACCTATAAAACTCCGCGTGTGTGTACGGATCATGCCGGCGCCTTCCCGCGATCATCATTGGTACTTGAAACACATATCACATAACACGGTAAGCATAAATGCTTAGTGAGTTCCCTAAAATACCACATATAACACATATTAGCCACTCATGGCTATAACTCTGTGGACCCTCCGATCCTAACTCTGTGGACCCTCTGATCCTAACTCTGTGAACCTTCCGGTTCCAACTTTGTAAACTCTGGAACATACACGACATAATCACATAGAAATAATGCAGTGTATCATAATCACATAAATAACATACGAAATACTCTATCATATAAATCTAATTACCACTCTAGGTAAAGTATAGTGAGAAGACTCACCTCGGATATCTCGGTAAATCTCTGACTCGGGTATACACTAATCTAGCCTCTGCCTAAACACATAAACAATCATCTCAATCAATAACGGCTCTCCAGGCTAGACTAGACTCTCAAATGTCCTCTAAGAAGGCTAAACGACCATTTTACCCTTCAACCGGTCCACAAGTTGTTGACCAAACCCTAAAAGTCAACAAAAGTCAACGGTCAAACTTTGACCAGACTCGTCGAGTGCACAAATGTGACTCGGCGAGTCTAGGCATGTCCCTTATACTCCT